>NC_092716.1:93057457-93657457 GCF_047496885.1 Scyliorhinus torazame
TCAAGCTAACCTCTCACATTTGGAAGGCCATCAGAAGAATTTTAATATATTTTGTGTGTACATAGTAGAATGCAGTCAGAGCCAGGAATTGTCTTGCAGTTCAGATACAAGGGGCCCAATTTTAACTCTAAATGAATCAGTTTTTAGGTGCGGAAAAAATCAAATCAAATGCACCATCATCAGCCATCCTCAAGCTTGTCTGAATGTCATTTAGTTCCAAATTTAGAGGTACTGTTATGCAACAAGCTCAGATTGAAACAGCCCCCATGTTTTCACACGGGATTCCGACAGCCAGCAAGCAAGACTTTCATCCAAGCAATCTGGCAGGATTGAATCCAGGCTAGTGCGAGTTCAATGACTAATCCCTTACACAACTCCACTGGGGTCTCCAATCAGTTTACTGTAAAATCCACAGCTACATTTTGTGATTACACAATAAGGATTGCAGAATTCTCCCCCATGGGGACACATTCCAGTAGTTAAATCCAGAAAGCTTGGGCATCAGTTCATGAAACTAAGGCATGGGACAGTGTTCCCTCAAGCTGCGCAGTCGCTCAACAATCCACCATGTGCCACCCATTTAATTCTTACCACTGCCCACATCCTGATGGTTCAATCAGTTTACTCGTACCCTCATCTACAAGAAAAGAACTGGTAGACAGGAAGTTAATGGACAAGACTCAAACGTGACATGATTAATCAGGTGGAATTAACAACCAAAATTCGTTTGTCAGATCCTGGAGCCCAAAGCTAGGTCAGCACTTGTTTTTCCTGTGGCCCGCTCCCCAACCCTCTCCTCCCTTCTGCTCACCACTTTCCTCCCACTTGCCACTTCCCTCCCTGACAGCACGGTAGCACAAGTGGATAGCACTGTGGCTTCACAGCGCCAGGGTCCCAGGTTCCATTCCCCGCTAGGTCACTGTGTGTGCGGAGTCTGCACGTTCTCCCAGTGTGTTCATGGGTTTCCTCCGGGTGCTCTGGTTTCCTCCCACAGTCCAAAGACGTACAGGTTAGGTGGATTGGCCAGGCTAAATTGCCCTTAGTGTCCGAAAAGGTTAGATGGGGTTATTAGATAACGGGGATAGGGTGGAAGTGAGGGCTTAAGTGGGTCGTTGCAGACTCAATGGGCCGAATGGCCTCCATCTGCACTGTATGTTCTATGTTCTGACCCTCCTGCTCGCTGCTTCCTTCCTTAACCCTTCTGCCTGCCACCTGCCACCTGATAGAGGTCTACAAAATTATGAGGGGCATAGACAGAATGGATAGTCAGAGGCTTTTCCCCGGGGTAGAGGGGTCAATTACTAGGGGGCATAGGTTTAAGGTGCGAGGGGCAAGGTTTAGAGGAGATGTACGAGGCAAGTTTTTTTACACAGAGGGGAGTGGGTGCCTGGAACTCGCTACTGGAGGAGGTGGTGGAAGCAGGGACAATAGTGACATTTAAGGGGCATCTTGACAAATACATGAATAGGATGGGAATAGAGGGATACGGACCCAGGAAGTGTAGAAGATTGTAGTTTAGTCGGGCAGCATGGTCGGCACGGGCTTGGAGGGCTGAAGGGCCTGTTCCTATGCTGTACATTTCTTTGTTCTTTGTTCCTCTCCCGAACCCTCACTAGTGAGTAACAAGCAGAAGTTAAGTTGAAAGAGTTCTAAGTTATGAAGAGCTACTGAGTTATCAAGAGTGTTACGACACCCTGGGCTACTGCGCGGTCAATTCCAGCTCCATTTGATCAGGAGTCACAACACAGTTGAAATTAACTCTTTTTTTAATATAAATTTAGAGTAACCAATTTTTTTTTTTCCAATTAAGGGCCAATTTAGCGTGGCCATTCCGCCTAACCTGCACATTTTGGGGGTTCTGGGGGTGAGACCCACGCAGACACGGGGGAGAATGTGCAAACTCCACATGGACAGTGACCCAGGACCGGGATCGAACCTGGTACCTTGGTGCCGTGAGGCAGCAGTGCCAACCACTTGGTTGTAAAATCCCTTCATCGGGTCTTTCCCTGTGACTTTATTCCAACAAGATTCCAGTTAGATCTCATCTGTCTTCCAGGAGGACAGTCACTACTGGGTCATTTGGCAATGATCAAGCATAAGTTTGAGCCCCTTAAGAACATAACAACTCGCAGTAGCAGTATCAAGCCAATCAAAGTGATATTAGGGCAGATAACAAACAAATAGACTTTAAAGAATGTCTTAAGGGAGGAAAGAGAAGTAAAGAGGCAATAGATGATTTTTAAAAATAAATTTAGAGTACCCAATTATTATTGTTTTCCAATTGAGGGGCAATTTAGCGTGGCCAATCCACCTACCCTGCACATGTTTGGGTTATGGGGGTGAGACCCACGCAGGCAAAGCGAGAATAGACAAGAGGTTTTAGAAGAGAATTCCAGAGCTGAGTGAAGGAGCAGATGAAGACATGGGCACCAGATGAAGCAAAAGTACAGCTCAGGCTCAAATACAATAACAGCATCTTGCTGATTATAACACTGGCACACTGATGCTAATGATGGAAATTCCTTCTGCTCTGCAACCTGGACACTGAATACTACACAGGGGAGCCTCTGCACAGTATCTTCAGCAGCTTGTCACACCAATTCTCAGAGCTTCCTTACCAGCTGTGTAACACAGATCTGTCTTCGGCATGTTGCAAGCACTTAATTGGTTGCTTTAAATATGCAAAACACCTTGATCTTCTTTAAGTACACATCGAGGGCTGCATGCCAGACGTATTCCATCAATTACTTCATATAGATTCCTACATAAAGTTTGTTAAAGAAGTGCATCAGCCTGCTCGTTCCCTCTCCAAACTTCTCAGCAACAGGCTGGTATAGGTGAAAGCCCTCCCTCCATCAACAGAACAAAAATTAATCCTTGACACAATTGGAGTCAACATTTTACCTGATCTTTAGCTTGGAGATATTGGACGCAATGGTTTACTCGAGTCATCATTATCCCTTTTGCTGAAGGATTTAGAAGAGGAAGCAATGATGCACAGGATATCAGTGCCTGGAATCCTTCAACCCAAATACAATTCGCCTAGATTTGCACGCCACTAAAAGATATTTTGGAATTTTTCAAAACACTGGGGCGAAATTCTCCCCCAGCGGCGGGATGTCCGCCGACTGGCGCCAAAGCCGGCGCCAATCAGACGGGCATCGCGCCGGCCCAAAGGTGCGGAAGGCTCCGCATCTTTGGCGGCCTAGCCCCAACATTGAGGGGCTAGGCCGACGCCGGAGGGATTTCCGCCCCGCCAGCTGGCGGAAATGGCGTTTGTTTCCCCGCCAGCTGGCGCGGAAATGCGGCGCATGCGCGGGAGCGTCAGCGGCTGCTGTCAGTTTCCCAGCGCATGCGCGGGAGCGTCAGCGGCCGCTGTCAGTTTCCCGCGCATGCGCAGTGGGGAGAGTCTCTTCCGCCTCCGCCATGGTGGAGGCCGTAGCGGAGGCGGAAGGGAAAGAGTGCCCCCACGGCACAGGCCCGCCCGCGGATCGGTGGGCCCCGATCGCGGGCCAGGCCACCGTGGGGGCACCCCCCAGGGTCAGATCGCCCCGCGCGCCCCCCCCCAGGACCCCGGAGCCCGCCCACGCCGCCTGGTCCCGCCGGTAAATACCAGGTTTGATTTACGTCGGCGGGACAGGCAATTCCTGGGCGGGACTTCGGCCCATCCGGGCCGGAGAATCCAGCGGGGGGTCCCGCCAACCGGCGCGGCCCGATTCCCGCCCCCGCCCAATCTCCGGGAGCGGAGACTTCGGCGGGGGCGGGGTTCACGGCGGCCAACGGCCATTCTCCGACCCGGCGGGGGGTCGGAGAATGACGCCCCTGGTGTTGGTTAAGTGTTAAACTTTACATTGGTGCCTCCATTCAACTCAAGATCTTTTTAGAGAAAAAAAAACCCTTTTAGCACTTGAGAAAGTTTCCATTTTCCAGCCTTCTCTGTTGTACACCTTTCCAAAGCCACCAATTTACTGATTCACTATAGTCATTACTGATGCACGATCAATGACCACTAAAGCGAGTTGTAGTCAAACTGAATGCTTTAATAAGCTAGATGTTTCCCCCAGCAGCTCAGGTACAGAATGGAGGCTGCTGGGCGGCATGGGCTCTTATACCCCGCCTTGCAGGGCGGAGCTACCATACAGCTTGACCAATAGGAAACATACAATATCTACCAATGGTGTTCCAGCATTACCAGGTACTGTAATACCTCCTGTAACGGTTGACCTGGGAAGGGAGTGTCTGTGGGGTGCGTCGGTGGGTGGGGGGGCCTAGACAGGGCCGATGGAAGGACCGATCCTCCTGTAAGGTGTACTGGTGGGAGGGAGGGTGGGACTGGTGGCTGGGGTGTGCGTGGGGCTCCGGCGGGCGCCAGGTCTCATAGGGAGACCGTATCTTGTCGGCCGTCGGAGTACGCACGTAGGCGTACTGGGGGTTAGTGTGGAGAAGATGGACCCTCTCGACCAACGGGTCCGACTTGTGCACCCGCACGTGTTTTCGGAGCAGGATGGGTCCGGGAGCTGCCAGCCAGGTCGGGAGCGAGGTCCCAGAGGAGGACTTCCAGGGGAAGACAAGGAGACGTTTGTGACGTGTTTGGTTGGTTGTGGTACAAAGCAGTGACCTATTGGAGTGGAGGGCATCCGGGAGGACTTCCTGCCAGCGGGAGACTGGGAGATTCCTGGACCGTAGGGCCAGTAGGACGGTCTTCCAGACCCTTCCGTTCTCCCTTTCTACCTGTCCGTTACCCCGGGGGTTGTAACTGGTCGTCCTGCTCGAAGCGATGCCCTTGCTGAGCAGGAATTGACACAGTTTGTCGCTCATAAAGGAGGACCCCCTATCACTGTGTATGTAAGCGGCGAACCCGAACAGTGCAAGGATGCTATGGAGGGCCTTGATGACGGTGGTTGCGGTCATGTCGGGGTAGGGGATGACGAATGGGAATCGGGAGTACTCGTCAATCAGGTTCAGGAAGTACGTGTTGCGGCCGGTGGAGGGGAGGGAGCCTTTGAAGTCCATGCTGTGGCGTTCAAAGGGACGGGAAGCCTTTATCAGGTGCGCTTTCTCTGGACGGTAGAAGTGGGGTTTGCACTCCGCGCAGATTTGGCAGTCCCTGGTGGCTGTCTTGCCCTCCTGGATGGAGTAGGGCAGGTTGCGGGTCTTGATGAAGTGGAAAAAGCGAGTGACCCCCGGGTGGCAGAGATCCTCGTGGAGGGCTCGGAGGGGGCCCACTCGTGCGTTGGCACATGTGCCGCAGGACAGGGCATCAGGAGGCTCGTTTAGCTTCCCAGGACGATACAAGATCTCATAGTTGTAGGTGGAGAGTTCGATCCTCCACCGCAAGATCTCATTGTTTTTTATCTTGGGCCGCTGTGCATTATCGAACATGAAAGCAACCGACCGTTGGTCAGTGAGGAGAGTGAATCTCCTGCCGGCCAGGTAATGCCTCCAATGTCGCACAGTTTCTACTATGGCCTGGGACTCCTTTTCCACTGAGGAGTGGCGGATTTCGGAAGCATGGAGGGTACGTGAGAAGAAGGCCACAGGTCTGCCCGCTTGGTTGAGGGTGGCCGCCAGAGCTACGTCAGACGCGTCGCTCTCGACCTGGAAGGGGAGGGACTCGTCGATGGCATGCATCGTGGCCTTTGCAATGTCTGCTTTGAAGACCTTGTAATGCGCGATCCTGTTTACCAGGTCGGATATGCGGGTGAGAGGGTACGCATCCAGCTGCGTAAACCTGTTGATGGTCTGACTGTGGTCGATGACCATCCTATGCTTCTCCCCGGTCTTTACCATCACCACTTGAGCTCTCCAGGGACGGTTGCTAGCTTCAATGACTCCTTCCCTCAGTAGCCTTTGGACCTCTGACCTAATAAAGATCCGATCCTGGGCACTGTACCGTCTGCTCCAGGTGGCGACGGGTTTGCAAGCCAGGGTGAGGTTCGCAAACAGGGAGGGCGGATCGACCTTGAGGGTCGCGAGGCCGCAGACAGTGAGGGGGGGTATAGGGCCGCCGAATTTGAAAGTTAGACTTTGGAGATTACACTGGAGGTCTAAACCTAGGAGTGTGGCCGCGCAGAGGTGGGGAAGGACGTAGAGACGGTAATTTCTAAACTCCCTTCCCTGGACCGTGAGGTTTGCTACACAAAACTCCTTTATCTGTACTGAGTGGGAACCGGAGGCCAGGGAGATTTTTTGATTAACGGGGTGGACGAGGAGAGAACAACGCCTTACCGTATCGGGGTGTATGAAGCTCTCCGTGCTCCCAGAGTCAATTAAGCAGGACGTCTCGTGCCCGTTGATTAGTACTGTTGTTGTAGCAGTTGAGAGTGTTCGAGGCTGGGACTGATCCAGGGTCACCGAGGCTAATCTCAGCAGTTGAATGTTCTCTTCGGGCGGTGTGCGGTCAGCCGAGCTGGGGTCCTGGGAGTCCATCCAAGATGGCGGCGCCCATTGGTCGCACATGGCTGGGGGTGCACAAAACGTGGCGTTCGCGGAACAAGATGGCGGCGCCCGGGGGCCGCACGTGGCACTGGAATAGGACGATGGCGGCACCCGCTGGCCGCACGGGGACCATGGAGAGGTTTGTGGGGGCGGTCCACATTCGCCACCGGAAACCGCGGCGACCACACGGGCCTGGCATACCACCACGAAGTGGCCCTTTGCAGGTGGATGCGCGGGTCGGGCGGTGCTGCCGGGGGTGCTTGGCCTGCCGACGGCCCCCCCCCCCCCCCCGGGGTTGCCAGGCCGCTTTGCAGCACAAGCTTTTGGGGGCTGGGGGATGTCTCGGGGCCGGCTGCGGAGGGGTTTTTCTGGAGGCCACATCCAGGGAACCTGCAAGGGCCCTTGCCTCCTTGAGGCCTAGGGTGTCTTTTTCCAGCAATGCTGGCGGATTTGGGAGGACAGCATTCCTGCCACGAAAGCGGCCCGGATCAACAGTTCCGTGTAGTCGCTCGCTGAAACTAGCGGGCAGCTGCAGTTTCTCCCCAACACCAGGAGTGCACGGTAGAATTCTTCCAGCGATTCCCCAGGGATTTGTCGCCTCGTTGCTAGCAGATGTCGGGCGTAGACCTGATTTACCAGGCGAATATAATGTCCTTTTAGCACTCTATTGCTGCATTGAAGTCTTCCGCGTCCTCGATGAGGGTATAAATTTCCGGGCTCACCCTCGAGTGCAGGACTTGCATTTTCTGTTCTCCCGTGGGTGTGTTTTCGGCCGTTCCGAGATATTCTTTAAAACACGCCAGCCAGTGCTTGAAGATTGCCGCTGAGTTCACCGCATGGGGGCTGAGTTGCAGACACTCCTGCTTGATTCGGATCCGGCTCCATCCTTTTAAATCTAGCTTATTAAATTGATGCACGATCAATGACCACTAAAGCGAGGTTGAAGTCCAACTGAAGGCTTTAATAAGCTAGATGTTTCCCCCACAGCTCAGGTACAGAATGAAGGTTGCTGGGGCGGCACGGGTTCTTATACCCCGCCTTGCAGGGCGGAGCTACCATACAGCTTGACCAATAGGAAACATACAATATCTACCAATGGTGTTCCAGCATTACCAGGTACCGTAATACCTCTACACAGGCAACCACAATTACCAATTTATTTTTTAAAATAAACTTAGAATATCCAATTCTTTTGTTTTAAATTCAGGGGCAATTTAGCGTGGCCAATTCCTCTACCCCACACAGACATGGGGAGAATGTCTGTGGAATTTGCACATTCTCCCCGTGTTAGCGTGGGTTTCACCCCCACAACCCAAAGATGTGCAGTCTAGATGGATTGGCCACACTAAATTGCCCCTTAATTGGAAAAATGAATTGGGTAATCTAAATTTTGAAAACAAAATTCCACACGGACAGTGACTTGGGGCCGGGATCGAACCCAGATCCTCAGCGCCACGAGCACTATAATCATTATGACACAAAATGAGTTCATTCAGCCCATCATGAGTAATTCTATGGAGGGGCAACGTGGCTAAGTGGTTAGCACTGCAGCCTCATGGCGCCGAAATCCCATGTTCGATCCCGGCTCTGGGTCACTGTCTGTGTGGAGTTTGCACACTCTCCCCGTGTTTGCGTGGGTTTTGCCCCCACAACCAAAGATGTACAGGGTAGGTGGATTGGCCACGGTAAATTGCCCCTCAATTGCAAAAAATGAATTGGGTACATTAAATTAATTTTTTTTTTTAAAAAGAGTAATTCCATGTGTAGTTTGGCCTGTGGACAACAACCATTTAGGGAAATTTTTGATACTGCTCCGATTAATTACGTGCATAATTCTCGAAGCCAGCAGAGAAAACATCTATTTGTCTCTGCTAGATTCAAACTTGAGTCCTAGACTTGAAAAGACATGATATATGAAGCCCGCACAACATCCAGTGCTATCAAATCATATGCTTGAAACAAAAAATGTTCATTATGGATTTAGAATTCTGCATTGAAGGAGGTTTTAAAATATTTACAATATCAACCAAGAGAGACAACTCAAAAGAGTTAATATTGAAAAAAAAAATCATTAAATCAAGCTCCTTCAGCAAAATGACTGCAGGGAAGATTTTGGCAAACTATTGTTAAAATAACCATTAGAAATCACTCGCTATATACTTTTCTCTCCACCGTGGGACGAGGCAGGGATGTCCTATGTCTCCCCTGCTGTTTGCACTCGCGATTGAGCCGTTGGCCATCGCATTAAGAAGTTCGGGGATTATAGAAAGGAATAGTGCGGGGGAGGATAGAGCACAAGGTATCCTTATATGTCGATGACTTGCTGTTATGCGTGTCGGAACCAAGTGTGTCGATAGGGGGAATATTGGAGCTACTTCGAGTATTTGGGTCTTTCTCGGGGTACAAACTGAATCTAGACAAGAGTGAGTATTTTGTGGTGTCTCGGCCGGGGGTGGGGGCAGGGGTGGGGGGGGGGGGCTGCCATTCCGTAGGGCAGGAACTCACCTTAAGTATCTGGGGGTGCAGGTTGCCCGGGAGTACATCGCATGTACATCTCTAGTTTGGTGGGGAGAGTGAAAGCCGATCTGGCAAGGTGGGATGGTCTCCCTCTGTCACTGGCGGGTCGGGTAAAGCGGTAAGCGGTTAAAATGAATGTGTTGCCGCGATTTCGGTTTATTTTTCAATGCCTACCTATTTTCCTGCCAAAGGCTTTTTTCAGAGAGATTGAGGAAAGGATTATCTCGTTCATATGGGGAGGGAAGGTGGCCAGAGTGAGAAAGGTGCTGTTACAGAGGGGAAGGCAGGCAGGGAGTTTGGGTCTTGGAAACCTAATGTGCTACTACTGGGCGGCGAATGTGGAGACGGTGCGGAGCTGGGTCAGAGAGGTTGATTCCCAGTGGGTCAGAATGGAGCAGAGTTTGTGCAGGGGGTCGGGATTGAAAGCACTAGCAACAGCGCCGCTCCCAATAGCCCTGGGGAAATACTCAGGGAGTTCAGTAATAATAGCTTCATTGAGGATTTGGAGACAGTTTCGCCAACACTTCGGGTTGGGGGCAGGGTCAAGGGAAATGCTGATTCGGGGCACCACAGATTTGATCCAGGGAGGTGGGTTGGAAATTTTCGGAAATGGGAGGAGAAGGGGATTAAGATGCTAAAAGATTTGTTTCTTAGAGGTCGGTTTGCAGGACTGAAGGAGCTGGATGCGAAGTATGGGCTGAAGCGGGGGGGGAAGTGTTTAGATACATGCAGGTTCGAGATTTTGCCAGAAAGGAGATACAGAGCTTCCTGGAGGAACCGGCCTCCACATTGCTGGAGGAGGTGCTGATGACAGGCGGACTGGAGAAGGGGGTAGTGTCAGCGGTTTACGGAGCTATTGTGGAAGAGGATAAGGCACCACTGGAAAGGGTCAAAGCAAAGTGGGGGGAAGAGTTGGGAGAGGTTATAGAGGAGGGGTTCTGGTGTGAGGTGCTCCGGAGAGTAAATGCTTCCACCTCGTGTGCGAGGTTGGGGTTGATACAGCTGATGGTGGTATACAGAGCACACCTCACGAGGGCGAGGATGAGCCAACTTTTTGAAGGTGTAGATGTGTGTGAGCGTGAGCGTTGCCGGGGGGGGGGGGGGGGGGGGGGGGGGGGTAAATCACTCGCTATTTTTCATGCTCTCATAAAGAGGCTGTACCAACAACTGATTAAAATTCAAAAGTAGCCTAAAATGAATTACATTTACTGTTGGCAGATAACTGAACTCCCTGTCATTAAAACAAAGGTGATTAATTCAAAATCTGATTCAGATATCCATAAATACAGGTTGATCGAGAGTTGAAAATCTGACATCATCCCAAGATTCACCACCATAATAAACCCTGGCTATTTCCTATAAAATATGATACTAAGCAATAATAATAATAATAATAATAATAATAATCGTTATTAGTATCACAAGTAGGTATACTTAACACTGCAATGACGTTACTGCGAAAATCCCCTAGTCGCCACACTCTGGCACCTGTTCAGGTACAGATCGTGAATTCAGAATGTCCAATTCACCTAACAAGCAAGTCTTTCGGCACTTGTGGGCCAAAACGGATCACCCGGAGGAAATCCACGCAGACATGGTGAGAACGTGCAGGTAGTGACCCAAGCTGGGAATCGAACCCAGGTCTCTGGCCCTGTGAAACAATAGTGCTAACCACTGTGCTACCGGGCAAATGCAGCCGCCATACAGGAATCCGCTAGGTGGTGCACGTGGAGTGAAACTCTAATACAAATTTGTTGGATAGAATGGCCTATTCATGTATGTCAATTAGAAAGCTAGCAAAAGCTGAAGAGGTACAGGCTTTGTACGAGAACAGGGAAATTTGCTTGGGTTTTATAATAATTAAGATTGAATGGACACTTACTTTGTTGAAGGGCCGCTGATTAATAAAGTTATTTTCCCCAAGTTTCATAAACTGTTTTGACTTGCCACACTTGGGTGTATTGTATTTTAAAACATTCTTCAGTGCAGAGTTCTAAAAACTTTCGAAGTAGGTTGTTTTATGACGTGATGAGGAGTGAGTGCAGTAAAAGTGCAATAGGGCATTGCCAGCTAATCTTAACTGCAGATATACCTATCATTTGATCCCTCTTCTTGCAGGTTCACAAAAGCACGGTCCACATGAGTGGTGACCATAGAAATGATCAAACGTGGTTGAGTGCCAATGTGATCTTTCTAGGGAGATCTGATGCAATGTCGTTCACCCAAGGTTTTAATTTTTGACTCTTCCGCAACCTCCACTATTTTAGATCCTACTGTAATTCTACATTTCCAACCAAAAACAGGTTTTCCTGGAAGTAGTTCGGGGATTTTAAATAGGAAAACGTAATCACTGCAATTTTCAAAACAATGGCACAGGATAGAGTTAGGTTTGCACTGAGAGCTGAATTTGGTGCATTTGAGTGCTACAGTGAGAGTTTGGTGACTGAGGGAGTATAAGGCTTAATTTTTATTTAAAGTCTAGTCTTTCTTTTATTTAGTTAATTAACTTAAAAGTTGCTGTTTGGTTTAGAAGAAGGTGAATTTTCAATCAGCTTTAAACAAAGGTTCTACTTGTAGGTACTTGCAGCTGGTGCTTGTAGCCACCTAAAATGGCTGATTCCCGATTAATTTGGCCAAAATCCGATGTAAAATGGCTAACCGAAAAGGCTGATGGGAAAAGCAGCCAACAGGGTACAAATGGACAGCTGCAGACAGAATAGCGTATTCGGCTCTGGGAAGTCGGCCCAGATCGATACCTGCGACCATTTGCAGCACATCAACACAGACATCTGCAGTTTAATCGGCTATCCCCGAGAACAATTGCAACATATTAGCAATTGAATGCCGATCCAGACCTCTCGGCGCCAGCAGTGGCCGGGACAAAGAAAGGTGAACGACCACCCCCCAATCAAGGAATCGCCCCATTATTGGAGCATATCGAACCCAGTGATTGGGAACAAGTCCAATCACTTGGGACCAGGGTCAAGGTCCGCCCTGAGAGGCGGGAAGCCCCTGGGACCTATAAAAGATAGGGGCCAAGTTCAGATCGACCCTTCTCTCCCTTCTTCTCTTGCTCGCAACCTTCGCAAGAACCATCGACCAGCAACCGTATGTTTGACTCCAGCGATCGCTACCCGATAGAGACTCCTAGCCATCAACCTGTATCAGCCTTTGAATCCCGCAGGCCAGACCGAATTCGATAAACCATGTGTTTCCCTGACCTGGTGGGCCATTCCCAAAAGTTAAGTATTGGTCAGTAGTGGTAGGTAGTGATATAGAAAGTAGGATTATTGTGTAAGTATTTATTGCTGTACATAATAAATGACCGTTGATTTTAATCTTACTAAGCGGTGTGCTGTTTTATTAATCATAACTAGAGCTTGAACCACGTGGCGGTATCAGAGAGATACCTGGCGACTCGTGAGCAAAGGTGACAGAATTAGAGCTAATAAAACAAAGGCTAATAAGAGCAACAAATTGGCGACTCCACCGGGACCCGATATAGAAGTGGAAAACCACTCCGGGAGAACCCAAGAAATTTGAATAGAATCCAATTGGAAACAAAAACAAAAAACCACAAGTGTTCAAGCGGTTCTGGTTAATAATTCACAATTCGGAAGTGTGTGTATGCATGCGTAACTAACAGGGTTATAAGGTAAAACTGATAGATTTTGTTGCGTCAAAACTGTCGGAAGCCGGTATTTTCGGAAATTAGCGCAAGCTGTACCCGCATCTACGACACCACCTTAGCCCCGTTCCAAATTCGACCGAAACAAGCAGATAAGAGAGATGGCCATGCAGGCAATGCAACGCCTCATGAATCCCGAAGAATTTGCGGTCGCAGCGACCAGCAGCAGTAGAGTGGGACAATGTCCCATTTGGGAGGAGGAGATTCGGAAATATCTCAAGGGCAAAGGATGGCCCATGTGGAATGATTTCTGCAGTAATGACGACTCAGGTCCCGGAAGTATAGGGCATACTTGGTGGGAGAACATGAGTGAAATCCATAAGAAGAGCTTAGCAACGCGCAAGCCGATGCCAATTGTGTCCTGTCTGGCACAATTGCGAGGCACAGAGGAGGTCATCAGGACACTCCGCAAAGAGGTAGAAGGCATACATCGGATGAGTAAAGTCGATGTATACGAGGTGGAGAAAGAGAATCTGGAGTTAAGGCGGAAATTAGCGGCAAAGGACGAAGAGGTGGCTGACGCCAAACGGGGTCACCAGTCTTGTCTGGCGCATTTGAGTAGTTTCCAGTCCCAGTATGAGAAGGCTTATCAGGACACGCAGCGTGCAGTCCTGGTGAAGAAAGAGACAGAGAAGCAGGTGGAGACGCTACAGAAGCAATGTAGTGATCTCAAGGCAGCCTTGAGAGCGCTCCACGCTGCAACCACGGATCAAAGGCAGAGTACCATAGACCATGCGAAGTGCCGAAAGCAAATTGCGGACCTGCAATCACTGCTTTCTGTCCAAAAGGGATTCCAAGAAACCTTTGGGGAAAGTTTAGAACAGGAAGACGGCCCTGATTGGGAAGAATTTCAGGAGACAGCGCAGAGATATGTTCAGGGAACATGTGCGCAGGGAAAGCCCCAAAGGAGGAAAGCACCCCCACCCCCCACACAGCAGGTAGTTCAGGATACCATGAACCCTGTGACAACCCACCGCACAGCCACAGCAGACAAGGTGGAATTCCTATATTCCACCCCTCTCACAGTGACCCAATTATGGGACGCATGTGCGAAAATCACACCGTTCCTCCCCGCTTCAGACCCACACCATTTCTTTGCCACCGTCAAACACCAGGCGACCTTGTACGGCCTGGATGAGAAAGAGCAGGTAAAGCTCATGGTCCTAAGCTTAGACCCATCGGTAGCAGCAGCCCTTCCCGACCCACAGAACGTAGGAGGAGGCACCCTTGCAGAAATGCATACCGCGATCCTAGATGCGATCGGGTATAACCGGGGTGACTCTGTGGATGGCCTAAATAAGTGCAGACAGAAGAAGTCTGAACACCCCCACAGCGTTCGTAGGACGCTTGTGGATTCACTTTGAAGCCATTTTCGGAAACGTAGACCGTGCCCATTTGTCCCCAGACAATAAGACCAAATGGACCCGCACCCTTATCTCCCATGCCACAGACGCAGGACAGAATGCCTGTAGTAATTATGACCCCCTCGGAGGAGGCTCATAATGAGAAGTGGGTGGTAAAAAGATTGTCCCGCGTTTGGGAACAGTCTGCTCACAGTAAACCTGCCGCTAAAACCCCCGAGGAAAAGCAAGCCGCCGCAGACGTGCAGGCAGTAAGAACCACTCTTCACAACCCCGCCTGGGTAAACGAGGGAAAGAGCAGCCCCCCAGCAAAACCGCAAGAATGTTACAACTGCGGACAGTTGGGACATTTTGCCAAAGAGTGCAATGCCCCTAAAAAGCCACAGAGAGCCCAACAGACAGGCACTCAGTAAGAAAAAGGCAGAGCCCATACATAGCGTTAGCGCCTGGTCGGATCAGACAGACTTGACCGGAACGGACTGACGGTGTACAGGCTCCCCCAGTTGGGTCTGCGATACCCTTTGGGATAGGTCAGGACGACCCGTAGTCGCAGCAAAAATTCGGGGACAGCCGATCGAGCTTCTCTGGGACACAGGAGGGTCCCGCACCACCTTAAATTCCTCCACCCTTGGTCAGGACACGTGGCCCACTACAGCCACTATCACCCTCAGCGGCTTCACAGGCCACTCACAGCAGGGACACATCACAGCCCCTGTACCCATTCAAATAGGTAACATTACCACAAAACACCCCGTAGTTTTAGTCGACCTGCCCCAAACAGCAGAACACATTTTGGGAATCGACTTTATGAATTCCCACCACCTATCTTTCGATCCAGTCAACCAGTGAGTCTGGAAGATGGCGAAATCCGCTAGAGTCCCCGCAACACTCACCATAGGGGACTACATGAACAAAATTAGCGCAGTGGGTGAGTTTTGGTTCAACCCCACCACACACAGCATGGACCGACAGGTTAGGGCAGTCCTGCAAAAAAACAGGGCAGCATTCACGACCCACAAGCACGACTGTGGACGGATGACTGGCTCCGTACAAGTAACAGGACTGGACCCTAGACCCCAAAAGCAGTACGGATTCCCCCTAGAAGCAGAGGGAGAAATCCTAAAGGTTATAGAGAGCTTATTAGAGCAGGGCGTCCTAAGATCGGTAGCCTCAACTAATAATGCCCCGATTTGGCCAGTAAGAAAGCCCGACGGATCATGGCGCTTGACCATTGATTATCGGGAACTCAATAAAGTCACCCCGCAGCAGCCCCCACCGTAGCAACAAGTCCCGAGACCATGCTCAAACAGGGACTCCATGCCCGATATTTCACGGTTTTGGACATCAGTAATGGATTCTGGTCCATTCCATTGGCAAAGGCGTGCCAGTATAAATTTGCCTTCACTTTCAGAGCGCAGCAGTACACGTGGACATGCCTGCCACAAGGCTTCCACAACTCCCCCTCCATTTTCCACCGACAGCTGGCAAATGGACTAGCGAAATTTTCTCGCCCCGAATGTCTGGTACAGTATGTAGATGATCTACTACTGCAGACGGACAGAAAGGAAGAGCACATTCAGCTTCTGTCCGAACTCCTGGAATTATTGCATTCGATTGGATGTAAAGTCAACCCCAAAAAGGCCCAGATATTGGAAGAGAAAGTGGTATATTTGGGTACTATTATCACACACGGAAAACGCGAGATCGAGCACAAAAGAATTGACTCGATAGCTAAATTGCCCCTTCCCCAAAACGTTTCAGCCCTCCGGTCGTTTTTAGGACTGGTTGGCTACTGCCGAAACCACATCGACGGTATCGCCAGCAAGGCAGCGCCCCTCTCAGACCTCTTAAAGAAAGGAGCCCCCTGGGAGTGGCTTCCGCAGCATACGGATGCTGTGGAATCATTAAAACAGGCGCTCATAGCCGCCCCCGCACGACAAGTTCCAGACCCGCTTGCCCCTTACGCCATAGAGGTAGCGACCACAGACCGCACCCTTTCAGCCGTGCTCCTACAGGAACGGCATGACCAGCTAAGACCCGTGGCTTATGCCTCCCGAATTTTAGATGCTGTGGAGCAGGGATTCTCAGCCTGTGAGAGGCACCTGCTCGCAGTTTTCTGGGCAGTCCAGTACTTTTCATACATTACCGGACATCACCATTTTGACCGAGCACACCCCCACCCAACTTTTACTAGACGGACGACTTAAAGACGGTACCGTCAGCCAAATCCGCACGCTGCTAGATGGACCCTTCTCTTACAAGGACGGGACATCACAGTCAAACGGACCAAGACTCACACATACTTAGCGGACAATTTACAGTACCCCGGAACCTCCCATGAGTGTGAAATCATCTCGCCCCACCATAATACACCCCCCAGAAAACTAGCCACTCCATCTCAGAGCCCCCCTCACCTGGACACGTGTGACCCCATTAGGATCTATGTGGATGGATCTTCCACAGTCCTGGATGGGCAACGCATAACAGGTTGTGGGATTTATGTGGAGGATGCGCAGGGATGCGCCCTCGAGGAAATCGCATTAAAATTACCCGGACACTTAGGCGCGCAGGCAGCAGAGCTTGCGGCCATCGCTTACATTGTAGAGCACCCAGATTCCTTCCCCAGCCCAGCAGACATATATTCAGACAGCCTATACGTCTGCAAAAGTCTCACCGAATTTCTGCCCCTTTGGGAAACAAGAGGATTTGTGTCCGCGGGTGGGAAGCCCCTCCCCTCAGCCCCATTACTCCGCCATATTTTGCAAAAAGTCAAGGACAGGACTTTTGGCATTATAAAAGTCCGCAGCCACCATCGTTCCTCCCTCCCAGGAAATGTAAAAGCCGACGCACTGGCTAAGGCAGGATCCAGGCATGGGTACTTTTGGAAGCCCCCCGAAAGCGCGCCAGTGAGTGCGCCAGTGAGTGCAGTTCAGGTCACGCAGACTAGGATCGAAGATCTAGTAGAGGCCCAGAAGCAGGATAGCGCTCTCACCGAGATCGTAAAAGGGAAGTTTCCAGCCTCATACGAGAGGTACAGAAATACGATGACCACACATGACTGTGTGGTGTTAAAGGACACCCTTTATGTAGTTCCTGAGCAGGATAGGAACCAATTAATCTGTTTATTCCATGATGGTCATGGACACCAGGGAATCGATCCCACCGCAGCCCACCTCAAACAGCTTTCTTGGTGGCCAAGTCTCAAGGAAGATGTATCCCATTACATTTAGAATTGCCTCATCTGCGCACAGAACAACCCAGATAGATATGCCAAAAAGGCACAACTCAGCCACACCCGACCCGTTAACGGCCCCTGGACTAACCTCCAGATCGATTTTATAGGTCCATTGCCCCCTTGCAGGAGTGGCTATCAATATGTTCTGGTGGTCATAGACACTTTTACAAAGTGTCCAACACCGCGAAAACCACAACCAAAATCATAACCCACCACATCTTTACAAGATGGGGACTCCCCCTCAGTATTGAATCGGACCAAGGTTCTCACTTTACGGGACGGGTCATGCAGAACGTCCTCACGATATTTGGCATAACCCAAAAATTTCACATTGCGTACCACCCACAGTCTAGTGGTATAGTGGAGCGCATGAATCGGACCCTAAAAACCACCCTCAGAAAAATGGTCCAGCAAAACAACACCACTTGGGATTCTGTCCTCCCCTATGCGCTGATGTTTTTGCGTAACACTGTTTCCACCTCCACAGGTTACACCCCACATACCCTCTTGACAGGACGCCCCATGAAAGGGACAGAATACTTGTTAGGTCTAGACCTGACCAGCCCTGAAGTTACGGCCCTCACCCACGAGAAAGCCGTTGAGCAATTAGTCGCGAATGTAAAAACGGCTCAGTTAGCAGTCGCAGTTAAATTGGGCACCAAAAGGAAACAGAGCAAGGCCTGTTTTGATATGGCACTACATGCAACGGAGTATGATATAGGACAACAAGTGATGTTGTCTGTGTATAACCCCAGCACATTCCTGTCTCCGGAATACTCGGGTCCGTACTCCTTTATGGATAAAGTAAGCCCATCAGTATATAAAATCAAATACCCAAATGGTAAGACTGCGTGGTTTCACATAAACCAGTTAAAGGCTTATGGAGCACAGTCAAACCACGCCCACCACGTCATGCTTGACGCAGCAGACCACACCCCGCCCACAGCCAACGTCACCAGACCAACCCCCGCCACGTCCAGCCGAGACGCGGACTCGCCCCCGACTCCACCCCCAAAATCTACACTCCGCCCCGGAACGCCCACAGACTGCAGCAGCAGAGACAGTGACTGTGACTGACGATAGCCACAGCACGCCTCCCTACTATCCCCATACAACCGGACCCACACCCAGCGATTCCGATTTCGACTCCAGTGATCCCTTCATGATCACTTTTCTAAACAAATCCCAGCACCGACCACCGAACCACACGGACGACCCCGACTTTGTCCCCACACAACTCGACGAAACTCATTGGCACCGCGACAACTCCTGCAGACTCATCCGAAATGACGAAAGCAACCCCAACTCACACCACGCAACCCTCTCAACATTAATTCACTCCAGAGTTTGGCACCCGGGAGAAGGGAACGACCTCGAGTCGGACCCCCAATCCGCCAACCCCTTTGCGACCCTGTTCGCAACAGAGAACTGAGGTGTCCACATGATGATTTAAAGGAGACACTTGAGAGAAGTGTTGTCCTTCCTGATGGAACCTGCAGGATGTTTTATGTTGTTCATATGTTTGTTTAAGTGTTGTTCGTCCGACAGGAGAATTTTTTCCACCCGCTTGTTCAGCGGTACAACTTGTCCACAGATACCTGGTCACCAGACCATACGCTTGTTCAATGGAACTAGCTTATCTGCAGATACCTGGTCAGCAGACCACACGCTCGTTCAGAGGAACTAGCCTTTTGACAGACGCCCGTTCTGATTTGAGGGTAGAATCACAGCAGCAACCTCACCATGATGACTACATTTTTGCCCGTTCTTGTCGGTTGCTCAGGCAGTGGAGAAACGGCGTGAGACCCACCCTGCCTGGGACCCCCCCCGTTGGTCAAACACGCTCGGGTAGGGGAGATACGGCATTGGTAGCCGTCCTACCTGGGGACTCCATCCAAATCTTACCCGTCGCGGCCCATACGCACCTCATTTGACATTTTCATTTCAAAAAGTTTTTTTTTTTTGGCGACCTTTAGGTTGCTGCCATATGCTATTTACATCCTAGAACATTGGGATGGTAAATCAGCACTGGCCCCTCACTGGGAAGGGGTGACGTGTCCTAAAATTTGTTTTGAAAAAAAAAAATGAGGGAGTCACACATAGTGACCAATTAGAAGGGTATAATTGGCCCCAAAAAAGGACAGACACACTAACATACTGGATATTATACCAAGGTAATTACAGATACTATGCTTGTTTTACAGAACTCCAGAAGCTCCAGGACCGGAGAAAACAGAGAACACAAAGAAAAAGAAAGAGGACAGCCATGAGGACTTCTTTCATCGTGCTCAACATCTTTTTTACGAACATTTGGTTGCGCGGGAACGCGGACCCCATTACTCCAAACCTCCCTGCCGTTAATGTTTCACTGCTCCGCAGTACCCAAAGCCCAGTCACCAACGACACTGCATCTTCCTGGTGTGACAGGTTCATAACCTGGTACTCCATGTCTTACGTAATTGAAGCACTGTTAGTGTTGGCGATACTCTGCTGTGCAGTGCAGACTATGCGCCTCCGCAAATGGAGGCGAGCGCACCGCGCTCGAACCCCGGTATATCGGATCCGATCCCCTATATTCGGGTATGACCAGACCCCCGACCCCCGCGACCTATAATACAATAATAAAGAACATGCACTTGCGTTTTTCTGCAAATAAAAAAATATACAAAACGTCCTTATACAAAAAAATGTATGATCCTGAGCTTGACTGCCAAGCCAGGAAAGAGTATATTGAATGTTATGCTTGTTGTTGTATGTTTTAGGAAGATAGGATAATGCAATGTTTGAGGAGTATAGTGTATTTAGGTAAAATTAGAGGTTCCAAGTTTTTATTTTGTAGATTCTTGCCCCTGCCTGACATAGCGCCCTTAGAATTGTTTAGGTAAAAAAAAATTGTGCATAGCTAGGGTCAGAGTAGTGGCCATGTAGGTGGTGTCCGTCCCCCGTCCCCCCCTGGTCAGGGAACGGAAAGGACAAAACTTAGGTGATCCTTCACGCTTCGCGTTAGGATCACAGGTAGGGATTGTAGCCACCTAAAATGGCTGATTCCCGATTAATTTGGCCAAAACACAATGTTAAATGGCTAACCGAAAAGGCTGATGGGAAAGCAGCCAACAGGGCACAAACGGACAGCTGCAGACAGAATAGCGTATTCGGCTCTGGGAAGTCGGCCCAGATCGATACCGGTGACCATTAGCAGCACATCAACACAGACATCTGCAGTTTAATCGGCTATCCCCGGGAACAATTGCAACATATTAGCAATTGAATGCCGATCCAGACCTCTCGGCGCCAGCAGTGGCCGAGACAAAGAAAGGTGAACGACCACCCCCCGATCAAGGAATCGCCCCATTATTGGAGCATATCGAACCCAGTGATTGGGAACAAGTCAAATCACTTGGGACCAGGGTCAAGGTCCGCCCCGAGAGGCGGGAAGCCCCTGGGACCTATAAAAGATAGGGGCCAAGTTCAGATCGACCCTTCTCTCCCTTCTTCTCCTGCTCGCAACCTTCACAAGAACCATCGACCAGCAACCGTATGTTTGACTCCAGCGATCGCTACCCGATAGAGACTCCTAGCCATCAACCTGTATCAGCCTTGGAATCCTGCAGGCCAGACCCAATTCGATAAACCATTTGTTTCCCTGACCTGGTGGGCCATTCCCAAAAGTTAAGTATTGGCCAGTAGTGGTAGGTAGTGACATAGAAAGTAGGATTATTGTGTAAGTATTTATTGCTGTACATAATAAATGACCGTTGATTTTAATCTTACTAAGTGGTGTGCTGTCTTATTAATCATAACTAGAAGTTGAACCACGTGGCGGTATCAGAAAGATACCGGGCGACTCGTGAGCAAAGGTGACAGAATTAGAGCTAATAAAACTAAGGCTAATAAGAGCAACAAGCTTGTTAATTAGTTAATTGGATTAGGCCAGTTTTCAGAGGCTAGATTCACAGTATAAAAGTGATCCCCTACAGTGCAGACTTTGTTTGCACGGAGTGCTGAATTTGGTGCATTTGAGTGGTATATTGAGAATTTGGTGACTGAGGGAGTGCTGAATTTGGTGCATTTGAGTGCTATAGTGAGAGTTTGGTGACTGAGGGAGTGCTGAATTTGGTGCATTTGAGTGCTATAGTGAGAGTTTGGTGACTGAGGGAGTGCTGAATTTGGTGCATTTGAGTGCTGTAGTGAGAGTTTGGTGACTGAGGGAGTGCTGAATCAGGTGCATTTGAGTGCTATAGTGAGAGTTTGGTGACTGAGGGAGTGCTGAATTTGGTGCATTTGAGTGCTATAGAGAGAGTTTGGTGACTGAGGGAGTAAGGTGAGGAGGGAGTAAGGTGCTCCTTTCATTTTGTTTCCTACATTTCAGCAAAGAGTGAGAAGAGAGCCAGGACTTTACAGAGAGTGCAGCTGATTGGGAGCAGAATCGGAGGGCGGAGATCCAGTTGGTCCACAGGGCAGCTATATTCTGTAAGGTAAGAGGGGATGGAGGCTAGGCCAGTTGCATGCTCCTCCTGTAGGATGTGGGTGGTGAGGAATACCACCGGTGTCCCCGCTGACTATACCTGCGGGAAGTGCACCCAACTCCAGCTCCTCAAAGACCGTATTAGGGAACTGGAGCTGAAGCTGGATGAACTTCGGATCACCCGGGAGGCAGAGGGGGTGATAGAGAAGAGTTACAGGGAGGTAACCACACCCAAGGTACAGGACAAGAATAGCTGGGTTACAGTCAGGGGAAAGAAAACAAACAGGCAGACAGTGCAGGGATCCCTCGTGGCCGTTCCCCTTCAAAACAAGTATACCGTTTTGGATGCTGTTGGGGGGGATGACCTATCGGGGGGAAGGCCCTAGCGGCCAGGTCTCTGGCACTGAGTCTGGCTCTGGGGCTCAGAAGGGAAGGGGGGAGAATAGAAAAGCAATAGTAGTAGGAGATTCAATGGTTAGGGGAATAGATAGGAGATTCTGTGGTCGCGAGCGAGACTCCCGGAAGGTATGTTGCCTCCCGGGTGCCAGGCCAGGGCTGTCTCGGATCGTGTCTTCAGGATCCTTAAGGGGAAGGGGGAGCAGCCAGTAGTCATGGTGCACATTGGGACCAACGATGTAGGTAGGAAAAGGGGTGTGGAGGTAATAAACGAGTTTAGGGAGTTAGGCTGGAAGTTAAAAGCCAGGACAGACAGAGTTGTCATCTCTGGTCTGTTGCCGGTGCCACGTGATAGCGAGGCTAGGAATAGGGAGAGAGTGCAGCTGAATACGTAGCTGCAGGAATGGTGTAGGACGGAGGGCTTCAGGTATTTGGATAATTGGAGCGCATTCTGGGTAAGGTGGGACCTGTACAAGCAGGACGGGTTGCATCTGAACCAGAGGGGCACCAATATCCTGGGAGGGAGGTTTTCTAGTACTCTTCGGGAGGGTTTAAACTAATTTGGCAGGGGAATGGGAACCGGATTTGTAGTCTAGCAACAAAGGTAGCCGATATTCAGGATGCCAAAGCGTGTAGTGAGGCAGTGGGGAAGGGAACACTGACAAAGGAGAGTACTTGCAGGCACGGAGATGGGTGTATACTTCAACGCAAGAAGCATCAGGAATAAGGTGGGTGAACTTAAGGCATGGATTAGTACTTGGGACTACGATGTGGTGGCCATCACGGAAACTTGGATAGAAGAGGGGCAGAAATGGTTGTTGGAGGTCCCTGGTTATAGATGTTTCAATAAGATTAGGGAGGGTGGTAAAAGAGGTGGGGGGGGTGGCGTTGTTAATTAGAGATAGTATAACAGCTGTAGAAAGGCAGTTCGAGGAGTATCTGCCAACTGAGGTAGTATGGGTTGAAGTCAGAAATAGGAAAGGAGCAGTCACCTTGTTAGGAGTTTTCTATAGGCTCCCCAATAGTAGCAGAGATGTGGAGGAACAGATTGGGAAACAGATTTTGGAAAGGTGCAGAAGTCACAGGGTAGTAGTCATGGGTGACTTTAACTTCCCAAACATTGAGTGGAAACTCTTTAGATCAAATAGTTTGGATGGGGTGGTGTTTGTGCAGTGTGTCCAGGAAGCTTTTCTAACACAGTATGTAGATTGTCCAACCAGAGGGGAGGCAATATTGGATTTGGTACTTGGTAATGAACCAGGGCAAGTGATAGATTTGTTAGTGGGGGAGCATTTTGGAGATAGTGACCACAATTCTGTGACTTTCACCATAGTAATGGAGAGGGATAGGTGCGTGCAACAGGGCAAGGTTTACAATTGGGGGAAGGGTAAATACGATGTTGTCAGACAAGAATTGAAGTGCATAAGTTGGGAACATAGGCTGTCAGGGAAGGACACAAGTGAAATGTGGAACTTGTTCAAGGAACAGGTACTACGTGTCCTTGATATGCATGTCCCTGTCAGGCAGGGAAGAGATGGTCGAGTGAGGGAACCATGGTTGACAAGAGAGGTTGAATGTCTTGTTAAGAGGAAAAAGGAGACTTATGTAAGGTTGAGGAAACAAGGTTCAGACAGGGTGTTGGAGGGATACAAGATAACCAGGAGGGAACTGAAGAAAGGGATTAGGAGAGCTAAGAGAGGGCATGAACAATCTTTGGCGGGTAGGATCAAGGAAAACCCCAAGGCCTTTTACACATATCTGAGAAATATGAGAATGACTAGAGTGAGGGTAGGTCCGATCAAGGACAGTAGCGGGAGATTGAGTCTGATGAGATAGGAAAGGTCTTGAACGAGTACTTTTCTTCTGTATTTACAAATGAGAGGGGCCATATTGTTGGAGAGGACAGTGTGAAACAGACTGGTAAGCTCAAGGAAATACTGGTTAGGAAGGAAGATGTGTTGGGCATTTTGAAAAAGTTGAGGATAGACAAGTCCCCCGGGCCTGACGGGATATATCCAAGGAGTCTATGGGAAGCAAGAGATGAAATTGCAGAGCAGTTGGCAATGATATTTTTGTCCTCACTGTCAACAGGGATGGTACCAGGGGATTGGAGAGTGGCGAATGTCGTGCCCTGTTTAAAAAAGGGACTAGGGATAACCCTGGGAATTACAGGCCAGTTAGTCTTACTTCGGTGTTAGGCAAAGTCATGGAAAGGGTACTGAAGGATAAGATTTCTGAGCATCTGGAAAGACACTGCTTGATTAGGGATAGTCAGCACAGATTTGTGAGGGTTAGGTCTTACCTTACAAGTCTTATTGAATTCTTTGAGGTGACCAAGCATGTGGATGAAGGTAAAGCAGTGAATGTAGTGTACATGGATTTTAGTAAGGCATTTGATAAAATTCCCCATGGTAGGCTTATGCAGAAAGTAAGGAGGCATGGGATAGTGGGAAATTTAGCCAGTTGGATAACGAACTGGCTAACCGATAGAAGTCAGAGAGTGGTGGTGGATGGCAAATATTCAGCCTGGATCCTAGTTACCAGTGGCGTACCGCAGGGATCAGTTCTGGGTCCTCTGCTGTTTGTAATTTTCATTAATGACTTGGATGAGGGAGTTGAAGGGTGGGTCAGTAAATTTGCAGACGATACGAAGATTGGTGGAGTTGTGGATAGTGAGGAGGGCTGTTGTCGGCTGCAAAGAGACATATATAGGATGCAGAGCTGGGCTGAGAAGTGGCAGATGGTGTTTAACCCTGAAAAGTGTGAGGTTGTCCATTTTGGAAGGACAAATATGAATGTGGAATACAGGGTTAACGGTGGAGTTCTTGGCAATGTGGAGGAGCAGAGAAATCTTGGGGTCTATGTTCATACATCTTTGAAAGTTGCCACTCAAGTGGATAGAGCTGTGAAGAAGGCCTATGGTGTGCTCGCGTTCATTAACAGAGGGATTGAATTTAAGAGCCATAAGGTGATGATGCAGCTGTACAAAACTTTGGTAAGGCCACATTTGGAGTACTGTGTACAGTTCTGGTCGCCTCATTTCAGGAAAGATGTGGAAGCTTTGGAAAAGGTGCAAAGGAGATTTACCAGGATGTTGCCTGGAATGGAGAGTAGGTCTTACGAGGAAAGATTGAGGGTGCTAGGCCTTTTCTCATTAGAACGGAGAAGGATGAGGGGCGACTTGATAGAGGTTTATAAGATGATCAGGGGAATAGATAGAGTGGACAGTCAGAGACTTTTTCCCCGGGTTGAACAAACCATTACAAGGGGACATAAATTTAAGGTGAATGGTGGAAGATATAGGGGGGGATGTCAGAGGTAGGTTCTTTATCCAGAGAGTAGTGGGGGCATGGAATGCACTGCCTGTGGAAGTAGTTGAGTCGGAAACATTAGGGACCTTGAAGCAGCAGCTATTGGATAGGTATATGGATTACGGTAGAATGATATAGTGTAGATTAATTTGTTCTTAAGGGCAGCATGGTAGCATTGTGGATAGCACAATTGCTTCACAGCTCCAGGGTCCCAGGTTCGATTCCGGCTTGGGTCACTGTCTGTGCGGAGTCTACACATCCTCCCCGTGTGTGCGTGGGTTTCCTCCGGGTGCTCCGGTTTCCTCCCACAGTCCAAAGATGTGCAGGTTAGGTGGATTGGCCATGATAAATTGCCGTTAGTGTCCAAAACTGCCCTTAGTGTTGGGTGGAGGTGTTGACCTTGGGTAGGGTGCTCTTTCCAAGAGCCGGTGCAGACTCAATGGGCCGAATGGCCTCCTTCTGCACTGTAAATTCTATGATAATCTATGATTAATCTAGGACAAAGGTTCGGCACAACATCGTGGGCTGAAGGGCCTGTTCTGTGCTGTATTTTTCTATACAGGTTAAAAACCTCTAAGATAACAAATAAATACTACAGCATGAAGTACAGCATTCATCCTCCATTACCATTGCATAATTTCTAGTTTTTAAATAACATTTCCAATTAAGGGGAAATTTAATGTGGCAAGTCCGCCTGTCCTGCGCACCTTTGGGTTGCAGGGGTGAGATCCATGCAGACACACGGAGAATGAGCAAACTCCACATGGACAGTGACCCGGGCTGTAATCAAACCCAGGTCCACAGAGCTGTGAGGCAGCAGTATTAACCACTGTGCCTCCCCTGTAATTTCTACTCTTGAATGTTTTTCTAAGTTGACAAAGTAATTGATTTACTTCTACTGGCAATAAAATGTATTGTGCATTGTGACCATTAAAAAACACGGGTATCCTTTGTGACTTATTTGCGTTTAAATAAGTTCATTATTACCTTGTAACATGCTCCTCAATTCCAAACCTGGCAACTCCACTAGTACAGCCACAGAAATACGGAATAAAGTAAGCTAATACATTCACACTAGGGAACACCGTCTTAATCTCAAAAATAATAAAATAAGCCTTCATAACAAGGCAACAGCCAGATGTACATCAGCAAGCTCCTTTGAGAAAGATTAAGCATTTTAAAGACCACATTTTAGCAACAGTTTTTAATATAACTTATTTGGGGAGAAGTATAAAATAAGAACTGTAGCCGTCTCTCTCGGTTATTATTTGCTGCCTCAGTTTCTGAGCAAAGAAGAGTGGGAGGAAAACAAATAATTCAACAACTCTTGGGTCTCCTTTCAGTGATGTGATTGGTTTAAACGGATAACTTCCAATCCCAGTGGAAAGAAAGCAGTAGCGTACATTGAAAAGCTGACATGTCAGCTTGAAAAACTGATGCTTTGCACATTGGCTTTTTTCCATGTTGTACTGTTCCACGACTGAGTGCCAGTAAATATGTAGAAGGGGCAAACTAAGGGAGAGAAAAATTACCTATGGAGGTTCCCATTTTTATTCCTAATCTTTCTCAACGTCATTTCTGTATATTCTGGGCAGCTCGGTGGTGCAGTGGTTAGCATTGCTGCCTCACGGCACCGAGGTCCCAGGTTCAAATCCCGGCCCTGGGTCATTGTCCGTGTGGAGTTTGCACATTCTCCCCGTGTTTGCGTGGGTCTCGCCCCCACAACCCAAAGATGTGCAGGCTAGGTGGATTGGCCACGCTAAATTGCCCCTTAATTGGAAAAAAATGAATTGGGTACTCTAAATTTATTTTTTTAAATAATAATTTCTGTATATTCTCTGAATGAACCATTGCTGTGCCGATTTCACATTTCCTTCAATTTTCCCCTTATATTAGTCTCCCATCTCTGTTTATCTGGATGAGCCTCATGTTTCCATTGAGCTGGTGGCATATTAATAGAGGGGAGGTGAATAGCGAAGTAGAAATAATAGCCATGCGAAGGAAAGGGCGAGGCACACAGAGCACAGCTGTGTCTATAAGATTTCATAGATTTCATAGAATTTACAGTGCAGAAGGAGGCCATTCGGCCCATCGAGTCTGCACCGGCTCTTGGAAAGAGCACCCTACCCAAGGTCAACACCTCCACCCTATCCCCATAACCCAGTAACCCCACACAACACTAAGGGCAATTTTGGACACTAATGGCAATTTATCATGGCCAATCCACCTAAACTGCACATCTTTGGACTGTGGGAGGAAACCGGAGCACCCGGAGAAAACCCACGCAGACTCTGGGAGGATGTGCAGACTCCGCACAGACAGTGACCCAAGCTGGAATTGAACCTGGGACCCTGGAGCTGTGAAGCAATTGTGCTATCCACAATGCTACCGTGCTGCCCATTTTTTTAAAAAAAAATTTTTATAAGACTAAGATAGGCTGAACTTTTAGTAATAGCTGTTTTAGAACTAGAATTATATTGCATCTACCCGCAGTACTACTAAACACATAAAAGACATGGGCAGGGATTCTCCAAGCCCGCAAATGCCCGCCTGCCGTTCTGGCTGCGGGAGCCGCAGCGCGCATGCACGGCCCCGCGCCGGCCACGTAGAGCGGGCTTTCGGCACCGGGGCAGCGCACTGCACTCTGGCGACGTTCTAGCCCTCGAAAAAGAGGAGAATTATTGGCCCTGGAGGCCGATTGACGGCGGCGTCGCTCGCGCCCGTTTTGACGCTGGCGTCAACACTTAGCCATGGGCCGGGATTCTCAGAGCCTCCGTGCCGCAATCACGCTCGGTGCGGTGGCGGAGAATGGATGTCAGAACCGCGATCGGTACGGCGCCGCTCGCGCGATTCTCCGGGGACCAGAGAATCACCAACAATCGCTCGCGGTCGACGCGCCGCTGGTCGGGAGCCACTGAAAGAGGCCCCCGTAGCAATTCTCCACTGATAAGTTGCCGAGTTCCCGCCGCCGTGGTTCACCCATGGTTCCACCCGGTGGTAGCTCGGAGTGGTGGCTGCGGACTCAGTCACCGGGGGGGGGGGAGCCTCCAGGACGGCCAGGCTCGCGATCGTGGGCTACCGATCTGCGGTTGCGCGCAATCCGGGGGAGGGGCCTATATTGTCGCGACAGCCCGCGGTTTGGGTCCGCCATGTTGTGCGTGGCCACCGTCACAGGTGGCCGCCGCGCGCATGCGTGGATCCGCGGCCGGAAGTGCAGGGCCCCCAATAGGCAGCCGGAGCTGTGAGGAGCACTCGAGGGCCCTGCTAGCCCCCTGCAAAATGGAGAATCACTCTGGACTTTCTCCAGGAAAGTCCAGAGTGATTTGTGCCTGTTTTCTCGCGGGCGTGGGGACATAGCCCCATTATCAGAAAACTCAGGCCATTAAGTCAACTTAGTTTGTTTTGGCGACATGTGGCACAGTGGTTAGCACTGTTGCCTACAGCGCTGAGGACCCGGGTTCGAATCCCGGCCCGGGGTCACTGTCCGTGGGGAGTTTTCACATCTCCCCATGTCTGTGTGGGTTTCACCCCCACAACCCAAAGATATGCAGGGTAGGTGGATTGGCCATGCTAAATTGCCCCTTAATTGGAAAAGAAATAATTGGGTGCCCCAAATTTTTTTTTTTTTTTTTTTTTAAACTGTGTTAGTTTCTGGGGTGGCATGGTGCCACTGCTGCCTCATGGCGCAGAGGACCGGGGTTTGATCCTGCCCCTGGTTCACTGTCCGTGTGGAGTTTATACATTCCCCCCTGTGTCTGCGTGGGTCTCACCCCCACAACCCAAAGATGTGCAGAGTAGGTGAATTGGCCACGCATAATTGCCCCCGAATTGGAAAAAAAAAAGAATTGGGTACTTTATTTTTTTAAACTTTGTTAATTTCTGCTTTCAT
Source organism: Scyliorhinus torazame (assembly GCF_047496885.1). Classification (NCBI taxonomy): domain Eukaryota; kingdom Metazoa; phylum Chordata; class Chondrichthyes; order Carcharhiniformes; family Scyliorhinidae; genus Scyliorhinus; species Scyliorhinus torazame. The sequence goes on from NC_092716.1 coordinate 93,086,758, forward strand.
CAAAAGCGTTTTTCACTTTGCAATAACCAAACACCAGAAAATCTAGTGGCAACGAGAATCTGTTTGATACTATATCCAATAATGAGGCATTGTTCGCAATTTCCTGTGGTATCGCTCACCGACAAAAACTGCTCCTTTTTCCTGTAACATCGGCTTGTCTCTCGCTAATTATTTATGCCCTCCTCTTTTTTTATCCCCTGTGCACTCGATATTAAACAGTCAATGCTTACTTGTTTTTTTGATGTAAGCGTTGCTACCAAGGCCAGTATTTATTGCCCATCCCATCTGTGCACTATATGCAGAATTATTCACATGCATAATGATACAGGGCGGGATTCTGTGATCATGAGGCTAAGTGTTGACGCAATCGGAACCGCCGTCGCGTTTCTGGACGGCGTCAACACGGCCTCAGGATCAGCAACTCTGGCCCCTACATGGGGCCAGCACGGCACTGGAGCGGTTCGCGCTCTGCGGAGAAACCGTGCCGGCATGGCGAGATTCGCACCGGTCGCGGGTTTCTCCTGCCCGGCCCCGGGCTGAGAGCATCCCGCCCACAGCTTCTCTCTCTGATGTTCTGTACTTCTAGAGACCTTTGTACTTCCCCCAAGTAAAGTAGTCTTGCAACATTTCTACCAGTCATTCCCACAGGGCAGCAGATTGTAAAGCTTGTTGACCAAGATGGTCTGTAAGTTAGTGACCACAGACTGAAGAAGAAAGCCCCATCACTAATAGAGTAATGTCATTACATAAAAAGGTTAGGTTTTGGTCATCTAAATGCCCAAGACTTTGTTGTTGTGGTTTGCCAAATGCAGACTAAATGTTATAATGGGTAAAACCATAATGGATTTATTCCCTGCGGAAGTGCAGTTTAAAATTAGAAACTTTACAAAAATATCAGTAATGTTGTTTGCTCCTTTCAAATAAAATTTGATGCACCCAGAGCAGCTGTACTTACATAACAACTTGAATGTATACAACGCCTTTATATTTAAAAAAATCACAAGGTGTCTCATGGGGGAAATATAAAAACAAGGACAACGAGTCACAAAAGGAGATATTAGGGGAGAAGACCAAAAGATTCAACGAGGTACATTTTGAGGAGTGTCTTAAAGGAGGAAAGCAAGATAGAGAGCCAGGGAAGTTGAGGGTGGAAATGCCAGTGCCTAGGCCCTAGGCAGCAGGGGCACAGCCACCAATGTTGGAAGTGATTAACAATCGGGATGTGCAAGAGGCTTGAATTAGTCAAGTGTAGATATCTTGGAGGAGATTATAGAGGTAGGGATTTAAAAACAAGATTCAGAATTTTAAAATTAGAGGTGTTATGTAACCAAGAGCCAATGTAGGCCAGTGAACACAGAGGTGGTGGATGGACGGACATGGTGAGTGTAAGAACATGGGCAACAGTTTTTTGGGTGACCTCGGTTTATAAGAGGGTACAATGTGGGAGGCTGGCCAGGAGAGTGTTAGAATACAGCAGTCAGTCTGGAGATAACAAAAACATGGATGAGGGTTTCAGCAGCATATGAGCCGAGGTGAGGCGAGGCGAGAGGGTACCTGGCAATATTAGAGGTGGAAACAGGCAATCTCAGTGATGATGTAGCTGTCCCACGGGTTGGATAGAAATCTAATGCAGTGTTAAAGACTGCGGACATAGTGTACTACATAAAGTAGTGGATGTGCACAAAATTTCCTGCAATTAAATATTGAGAAGACTTAAGCCATTGTTTTTATTCCATCGCCAAATCCTGTTGCCTAACCACCCCAACTCCATTCCTCTCTTTTGCAACAGTCTGAGATTAAGTCAGACTGCTTGGAAACGTGGTGTCACAAGCTCAAGAAGCCAAATGGTCTACTATTTCTCCTACTTTTTAGGATCCCCCACATCCTACCCTCCTTGAGGGAGAAGGGAGGGGTGGATCCTTGGAAGTTCTTGCGTCCACGGGTCAGTGAGTACTCCTTTTCTTCGCCTGCACACGAACTGTATTCGAGTTTCGACTTTTTTGTAATGGGAAAGGAGCTATTAGCCGGGGTGAGAATTCGCCGATTGTGGTCCTGGAGTTTGGGTCAGTCCAGAGGCCAGCATGGGGGTTGGATGTGGGACTGTTGGCGGACCCGAATTTATGTACCAAAATGTGGAAGGTGATCGAAGATTATGGAGTGTGGGTCATATAGGCCCATATCTCAGTTGAATGTGGATGCCAAGATATTGGCAAAGGTGTTGGTGTTGAGGTTGGAGGAGTGCCTTCCGATGGTGATTGGGAGGATCAGACGGGGGTCGTAAAGGGTCGGCAGTTGTAACTGAATGTTCAGCGACTGCTGAATGTGGTGCTTTCTCCAGCTGAAGGGAGCTGTAGGTGGAATTGGATACGGAGAAGGTGTTTGATCGGGTGTAGTGGAGCTATCTGTTTGCAGTGTTGGAGAAGTTTGAGATTGAGCCTAATTTTGTGGCATGGGTGAAATTGTTGCACAAGGATCTGATGACGTGTGCAAACGAATGATATGAATTCAGAGTACTTTCCGCTGCATCGGGCAATGAGGCAGGGTGCCCCATTTCCCCCTTTCTGTTTGCGCTGGCAATCGAGCCCTTGGCCTTTTCACTGAGGAACTCAGATATATGGAAGGGGATAGTGAGCGGAGTGGGGGCGGGAGTGATGGAGCACAAGGTCTCTCTGTATGCGGATGATCTGTTGTCATATATTTCGGAGTCGAGCTCTTCATTGGGGGATATAATGGGTCTGCTTAAAGAGTTTGGGGGCATTTTTGGAATAGAAGTTGGATTTGAGGAAAAGCGAGTATTTTGTGGTGTCTTCCCCGGAAGGTGGCAAAAAACCATTTCAGGTATTTGGGGCTGCAGGTGGCCCGGGATTGGGTGTGGCTTTGTAAGCTGAACTTTACGAGTCTGGTTGGGTGGATGAAAGCGGATTTACTGAGGTGGGACAGTCTTTCCCTGCCATTGGCTGGTCGAGTGAAAATGTTGCCGTGTTTCTTATTCTTATTTCAGTGTCTGCCGGTCTTTTTGCCAATGTCGTTATTTAAGGGAGTGGACAGGTTGGTTTTGTCATTTGTTTGGGCAGAAAAGGTGGCCAGGATAAGAAAAATGGCACTTCAGAGGGGCTGGCAGTTGGGGGTTTGGGGTTGGGCCTTCCGAACTTGTATTATTTACCAGGCAGCAAACGGGGAGAAGGTGAGAGGCTGGAGTATGGAGGCAGGGCTGGAGTAAGGAGCTAAAGGCTTTATGGATGAGTATGGAGGCTGGTTCTTGTAGGGGATCGGTGTTGCAGGCACTGCTGACAGCGCTGCTTCTGTTTGCCCCAGGGAAGTATTCGGGAAGTCCTGTGCTGGTTGCCACATTGAAGATTTGGAGGCAATTTTGGCAGCACTTTGGATTGGGAGCGGGGTTCGAGACTGATGCCGATCTGGGGGAATCATGGATTTGAGATGGGGAGGATGAATGCGAGGTTCGGGGATGGGAAGAGACAGGGGTGAAGGAAATTAAGGATTTGTTTTTGGAGGGGCGGTTCGCAAGCTTGGAGGAGTCGAGGGGGAAATTTGGGTTTCCGCGCGAAGAGGGTTTTTGATATATACAGGTGCGGGTCTTTGATAGAAAGATTTTTCTGACCTTTCTGATAGCACTTGCCTCCTTGTTGGTGGAGGACGTGCTGTCAGTAATGGGGATGGAGGGTGGGGTTGTCTTGGCGATTTGTGGGAGGATTTTGGAGGAGGATAAGTTGTCGATGGAGAGGGTTAAGACCAAGTGGGAGGAGGAGTTGGTGATGGTGCTGAAGGAGGGGCTGTGGTGTGAGGTGCTGCGGACTGAAGTGGGGGCAGATGTTTTAGCCTTCGCCTCATTGATCGCTCGCAGGGGGTTCTGTTGGGGTGGAGGTCAGCTTCCCTACCTGTGCCTCGGCGTGGCTATGGGACCTAATGGAGATCTTCCATCTTGAGACGGTGAAATGTGCCCTCAGGGGGGCAAATGAGGGATCTCACAAGAGATGGGGTTTGTTTATTTAGCATTTTGAGAGCTTGTTACTGTCAACTGTTGGGGACTCGGGGGGGGGGGGGGGGGGATTTATTGCATTTGGGGGTGTAATATGTTTTTGTTTTGTAAAATGCTAAAAATACTTTTTTTTTTAAAAAGTAAATACAACATAAAATGGTCTCTGCTGCGGTCTTCATGATAGAAAAATGCACACTTCAGAGTACTCCCGATGTCACCAGCCTACCCACATTGAAAAGCAGTAAGCAAACTTTTTGTCAACCCACAATATTCAGGCTTAACACCTACTGAGAAAGATTCCCAGGGAAAACCCACAATGCAGCAAGATTCGTGAGAAATGTGTGAGTAAACCTACACAATGTGTTAATGAAATTTTGAGTTTCATGAGTTTTCACATAAGCAACTTAGTTCATCTCATAAATAAAAACGATTATCTGAAAACAACAATGGCAATTGAAATGGAAACAAGGTACCCATGTGTAATAAAACAGAAAATGCTGAAAATACTCGGCCAATTTGGCAGCATCTGTGGATAAAACAAATAATTAGCCTGGCACTGCCAAGGTATCCAGATGGTACTGCCAAGCTGGCATTTTCTGCACGGTGGCAATCAGGCTGGTGGGGGGGGATGTTCCCCACGGAGGCCCCCGTAGCGTTTAATAGCATTGTTTCTCACGCCCACACGGCCAAAAGCACTCGTTAAGGGACTTTGTTCCCTTTTAGTTAAATCCCGCCCTAAGTCACATCACCAAAATCTCTGAATGAAACATTAATATTACAGCAAAAATAATCCAAATTTTATATTTTATTAAGGCATTTATAAATAATCAAATAAACATCAAACAGAATCAAAATCAAAAAGATAACAGATCACATCATAAGTAAATCAGTAACCAACAACCGCAACCCACCCTCCCTATCTTGATCCCCCCCACCCTTTCTGCCTCCACCTTTTCTTATTATCCCCCAAACCAACCCCCCTTCCCCCCCCCCCCACACTGACTTAGATGTCCTGGGGGGAAAAAAATCAATAAACGGTTTACATCTTCAGGCAAACCCTTCCACCGACCCCTTCAAGGCGAACTTAATTTTATCCAGCCTAAGGAAATCTGCGACATCGCTCACCCACATCCCCGGATTCGGCGACTCTGAGTCCCTCCACCCCAACAGGATCTGTCTCCAGGCTACCAGAGAGGCAAAGGCCAGAACGCCAGCCTCTCTTTTCCCCCTGGACTCCCGGGTCCGCCAACACTCCAAACACTGCCAATTCTGGACTTCGAACCCACCTTCACCCTCAGTACCTCCAACATCATGTCAGCAAACCCCTGCCAAAATCCCTCCAGCTTCGGGCAGGCCCTAAACATGGTTCATAGGCCCCCCCCCCTCCCCGCACACACCTGTCCTCTACCTCCTGCTCCCACAACCCAGCCTCCAGATCTCTTCCCCCCCCCCCCCCCCACCACAGCTCCTCCTCACACTTTCACTTAACTACTCCTATCAGTGCGCCTTCCCAATCCATCAATTCCTTATATATCTCTGACACCCTGCCCTCACCAACCTCAGTTTTCGACAGCACCTTATCCTGCAACCCCGGGGGCGGCAGATCAGGAAAGGACGGCACCTGTTTTCTCACACAATTCCGCACCTGTAAGAATCGGAACCCTTTTCCGCGGGGCAATTCATACTCCTCTACCAGTCCATCCAAGCTCGGGGAGCTGCCACCCACGAATAAATCCCCAAACCTCTCGATCCCCGCCCGCTGCCAACCCTGAAAATCCCGTCCAGTCCCTCTGGAGCAAACCTCTGCTTCCCGCAAATCGAAGCCCAAACCGAGGCCCCTTCAAGCCTCCGGTGCTGCCACCACTGTTCCCACAACCCTAGGATCGGCACCACGAGCGGATTGTGGAGTACCTGGCCGGCGAGAATGGCAGAGGTGCCGTCAACAGCGCCTTCAAACTAGTACCCTTCCACGAGACTGCCTTCATCCGCTCACATACCGACCCCTCTCCCACTACAAACTTCCTTACCATGGCTATGTTTGCTGCCCAGTAGTAATTTATTACATTTATCACCCCCCTTCCCCCCCCCCCCCGGCACCAACAGCGCCTTCTTTACTCATGGGGGCTTCCCCACCCACACAAGTCCCAATATCAATGTGTTAACCTTCCTAAAAAAGACACAAGATAAAAATCGGGAGGTTCTGGAATACAAACAAAAACCTCAGGAGCACAGTCATCTTCCTGGACTGCACCCTCTCCGTCAATGACAACGGAAGCACATCCCACCTCTTAAACTTCCACTTCATTTCCTCCACCTGCTGGGTCAGATGCAACTGGTGTAATTGTTCCCAGCCCGCGCCACCTGGATGCCTAGATACCTAAAACTCACCCCACTATCTTAAACGGCAGCTTCCTATCCCTCCTCTCCTGCCCCCTCACCTGAATCGGGATGACCTCACTCTTCCCCATGTTTAATTTATATCCCGAAAACCGGCAGAATTCCACCAAAATGTCCATAATATCGCCTATGTTTTCCAGTGGGTCCAATATATACAGCAACAGGTCGTCCACATATAGCGAAACCCTGTGCTCTACTCCCTCCCCCCCCGCACTATCCTTTCCAATCCCCAGACGCTCTGAGCGCCATTTGCCAGTGCCTGTATGGTCAAGGCAAAAAGCGACGAGGAGAGTGAGCATCCCTGCCTTATCCCACAATATAGCCTAAAGTATCTAGAACTCATCCGATTCATTCTTACACTTGCCACTGGCGCCTGGTACAACAATCAAACCCAATCCACAAACCTCTCCCCAAACTCAAACCGCCCCAATATCTCCCACAAATACTCCCATGCTACCTGATCAAAGGCCTTCTGTGCGTCCATCGCGACCGCCACCTCCACATTCCGTTTCACCGAGGGCATCATTAAAAGGAGCCTGATGCTGGCTGACATGTGCCTCCCTTTTACAAACCACGTCTGGTCCACCCTATCACCCCTGGCACACAGTCCTCAATCCGCGAGGCATCCATGTTCAATAATGATATTGGGTGGTAGGAGCCACACTGCTCCGGGTCCTTATATTTCTTCAGGATCAGAGACATGGAGGCTTGTGATAGCGTTGGGGGGAGGTGACCCTTCCCCCTTACCTCATTAAATTACCTCACCAGCAGGGGCCACAGGTCTCCCGAAAATGTTTTATAAAATTCCACTGGGAAGCCGTTCGTACTATTTTGGAGCACCAGAAGAGGCGATGGAGTTTTTGAGAGACAATGGACCGGCAGGTGAGGCAAGAAAAAACAAAGAAAAAAAAAGTCCAAAAGGTGCACTCGCCTCCACATCGCATCGAAACATTACAGAGGATAAAAGTTTCCCAACCGCCAACTGAACAAAAAATACAGGAATTACCAAAGGACGGAAAAAAAGAAACCACATTCATCTCCAGACCCCTTCTCCACAGTTCAATGTCCTGCTTCACCTGCCAGTCCATTGTCTTTCAAAAACTCCATCGCCTCTTCTGGTGCTCCAAAATAGTGCCTTTTATTATTAAAGGTCACCCAGAGGCGAGCTGGGTGCAACATCCCGAACTTCACCCCATTTTTAAAGAGATCCATGATGTGGAGATGCCGGCGTTGGACTGGGGTGAGCACAGAAGATGTCTTACAACACCAGGTTAAAAGTCCAATGGGTTTGTTTCAAATCACTAGCTTTCGGAGCACTGCTCCTTCACCTGAGGAAGGAGCAGTGCTCCGAAAGCTAGTGATTTGAAACAAACCTGTTGGACTTTAACCTGGTGTTGTAAGACTTCTTACTTTTTAAAGAGGGCAGCCTTCACCCGATTAATCCCGGCCCTCCTCTTTGCCAGATCCAGACCCAGGTCCTGATACTCCCCTCCCAGGTGCATTTCCTCGTCGGCCTCGCCCATCTCAGGATCTTTTCCTTATTTAAGAACCAATGAAGACGCAACACCATTGCTCGCGGCAGCTCGTTCGATTGCAGCCTCCTCATTAGTGCCGTGTGCTCGGTCAACCTCCAGGGACCGGCCAAAGGTCCTCTCTCCCATCAGCTTTACCAGCATTCTGGTCACATACGTGGCAGCGTCCGCTCCCTCGATGCCTTCAGGCATCCCTACAAATCTCAAGTTCTGCCTCCGGGAGAGGTTCTCAAGGTCCTCCACCTTCTCCTGTAGCTGCTTCTGAGTCTCTCGCATTACTCCCACCTTGGCCGCCAATGAAGCCAACTGTTCCTCGTGTTCCCCCACCGCCTCCCCCACTTTCCGGATGGCTTGGCCCTGGGACCCCAGCCTCTGCTCCATTTGATCGATTCCCAACTTTAACAGATCTACAGCCTTGGCTAGGTCCTCATGGGCCTCTCTCCTCTGCTGGCTGAACTTCTCATTTAAGAAGTCCATCAGTTGGTCCATCGACCATTGGTTAGGCAGCGAATGCCCGACACCCTCCGCCATCTCAAGCTGTGGTGTATGAAGATTCTCCTGCTCCAGCTGCTCCCTTCTTCTTGACCCACTTCTGGTCCGTGGGTCCATCCACCAGTCCCACCAGTGGAGCCAGACCTCCCTCTGGCAAGCCCTACACCTTTTTCAGCCACACATCCACCCTCCGAACGGGGGAAAAGGTCCACAAAAAAAAAACCAGCCTCCAGCGGGAGCTGCCAAATGTGCGACCGCTCACATCATGGCCACCACCAAAGTCCAAAAATAATCCTAATTAATACTAGATATTCAAATTACATTGACAATATTTGTGGGAAAGAGAAAAGGGAGCTTCAGAAAGCACATATTTCCTCTTAGGTTTTATTCTGAATAGAAGCTACAGGTACAACAAAAACATGAAACTATGTGACATTATAAAAAGGGAAAAACAAATCTAAACCAACTTTGTATTGCTTGCCCACACACATCTCCCCACTCCCCACCTGATCCCAACTACCTCCACCCCAGTATCTTTGACTGCCACGGCTCCTTCCTTTCCTCCTCATCAGATGATCGAAGTCTTGATCTTCTCCACAATTCTCCTCCATACAGCTCAGCTGACACACAGCATACTTCCAAATGATGGAAGAAACAAATTATTTTCCTCATTCCCAGAGACCAACTCTTATACAACTCAATTCAACAAGAAGGGTAATTCAAATAGCAGTCCATACGGAGTCTCAATTCATAATTCTCTATTATGTAGAGTCCACCACAGTGTCTAAATTCTAGCTCTCAATTTAAACTGCAGCATTTGCTTTTAGAAACCTAAATACAGTGGCGTCCATTTCTATTTTTAACTACGATAACCTTGATTCCAGTCGGGAAGTTTCTATTTTTGGCCGCACTGGCCTAGATTTCAATCCATCAGCAATGACGAGTGTTTTAAGACTAATCGCATGACTTGCATTGTCACATGGAAGTTAGTTGTTCATGATGGCTATGCAACAGCCAAAACATCCATCTCAATGTAATATTTCTTTGTGGATATGGACTATGCTGTTCAATCAAGAATAACTCAACTTTGGCCAAAGCGAAAATCAAAAGCAAATCTAATTTTCATGAGTAGGCTTCCTTCTTTCCCCCGCCCACACCATAATTGTTGAAAGTAGGGACGTTAGCCATGTCAGCTATTAATCTTTTTTTAAATGTAAATTTAGTGTACCCAATACATTTTTTTTCCAATTCAGGAGCAATTTAGCATGTTCAATCCACCCAGCCTGCACATCTTTGGGTTGTGGGGGCGAAACCCATGCAAACACAGGGAGAATGTGCAAACTCCACACGGACAGTGACCCAGAGCCGGGATCAAATCTGGGGCCTCGGCGCCGTGAGACTGCAGTGCTACCACTGCGCCCTATCAGCTATTAATCTGTTGAGAAAACGACAATGTAAGCAGTTTAATGTCAGCAAACATCTAACCACATTGATGGGGAAACTGACACAAAGGAATTTAAATTCATCTCAGGTGACTGCATTTTAACATCAATATTGGACAGTTAGGGGTGGCACGGTGGCGCAGTGGTTGGCATTGCTGCCTCATGGCACTAAGGCCCCAGATTCAATCCTGGCTTTGGGTCACTGACTGTGTGGAGTTTGCACATTCTCCCCGTGTTTGCGTGGGTTTCACCCCCACAACCCAGGGATGTGCAGGGTAGGTGGATTGACCACCCTAAATTGCCCATTAATTGGAAAAATAAAAAAACAAAAAATTGGACACGGATTATGGGATCAGGGCGTGTGTGCAACCAATACCACCCATTTTGCAGCAGGACCCACAATGAATTCCCACCCCCAAAGTATCTTCATTTCTCTAATATTGAGTGTGTAATGACACTTAAAGTGCAGATTATAGAGTTCCAATTATGACTTGAAACAAAAAACACAGCATCAGGAGTCTTCTTTCTGAAGTAGCAAGCAGCGATATAATCAAAAAGCTGATGTTCCATCAGGAGGCACTGCAGCCAAATGTACAATCATATAAATGACCCACTGTTAATTGTGATATCAAAGTTTCTTGAAGTAATAGAGAACTGACAGCTAAGCCCAGAAAGTAATGGAGCATGTGTTCGATCTGTATGCAAAAATGATCGGATTTCTAAATGAGAAGTTGCATAGCTGGTGAATCCCACATTTTATTTGCAGGTCTGGTTATTCTGGTTGATTTAAAAAACTCAACAGATTGAATCTTCACAAATAAGCCATAAATACAGCTCATTTGAATGTGTTTTCGCTTTTGAAGCAAGCTGAAAAAATGAACCACAAGACATAGGAGCAAAATTAGGCCACTCAGCCCATCAAGTCTGCTCTGCCATTCAATCATGGCTGATATTTTTCTCCTCCCCATTCTCCTGCCTTCTCCCCATAACCCCTGATCCCCTTATTAATCAAGAACCTATCTATCTCTGTCTTAAAGACACTCCGTGATTTGCTCTCCACAGCCTTCTGCGGCAAAGAGTTCCATAGATGCACCACCCTCTGGTTGAAGAAAGTCCTCCTCATCTCAGTTTTAAAGGATCGTCCCTTTAGTCGGAGATTGTGTCCTCTGCTTCTAGTTTTTCCCACAGGTGGAAACATCTTCGCCATGTCCACTTTATCCAGGCCACGCAGTATCTTGTAAGTTTCAATAAGATCCCCCCCTCATCCTTCTAAATTCCAACGAGTACAGACCCAGAGTCCTCAACCTTCCTCATACGACAAGTTATTCATTCCAGGGATCATTTTAAAAAAATTTTTTTTAGAGTACCCAATTTTTTTTTTTCCAATTAAGGGGCAATTTAACGTGGCCAATTAACCCTACCCTACACATCTTTGGGTTGTGGGGTGAAACCCACGCAAACACGGGGAGAATGTGCAAACTTCACACAGACAGTGACCCAGAGCCGGGGTCGAACCTGGGACCTCGGCGGCATGAGGCAGCAATGCTAACCACTGCACCACTGTGCTGCCCATTTCCAGGGATCATTCTTGTGAACCTCCTCTGGACCCTTTCCAAGGCCAGCACATCCTTCCTTAGATACGGGGCCCAAAACTACTCACAATACTCCAAACGTGGTCTGACCAGAGCCTTATATAGCCTCAGAAGTACATCCCTGGTCTTGTATTATAGCCCTCTCGACATGAATGCTAACATTGCATTTGCCTTCCCAACTTCCGACTGAACATGCACGTTAACCTTAAGAGAATCATGAACAAGGACTCCCAAGTCCCTTTGTGCTTCTGATTTCCTAAGCATCTCCCCATTTAGAAAATAGTCTATGCCTCCATTTCTCCTTCCAAAGTACATAACCTCACACTTTTCCGCATTGTATTCCATTTGCCACTTTCCTAGCCTGTCCAAGTCTATCTGCAGCCCACCTGCTTCCTCAATACTACCTGCCCCTCTACAGATCTTTGTATCATCTGCAACTTAGCAACAGTGCCTTCAGTTCCTTTTTCCAGATCATTAACCAGCCTCCCCGAACAGGCGCCGGAATGTGGGGACTAGGAGCTTTTCACAGTGACTTCATTTGAAGCCTACTTGTGACAATCAGCGATTTTCATTTCATTAATGTATATTGTGAAAAGTAGTGGTCCCAGCACAGACCCCTGAGGAACACCACTAGTCACTGGCTGCCATCCTGAAAAAGACCCCTTTATCCCCACTCTCTGTCTTCGCCAGTCAGCCAATCCTCTATCCATGCCAGGATCAACACGGGCAGCATGGTAGCACAGTGGTTAGCACAGTTGCTTCACAGCTCCAGGGTCCCAAGTTCAATTCCCAGCTTGGGTTACTGTCTGTGCAGAGTCTGCAAATTCTTCCTGTGTCTGCGTGGGTTTCTTCTGGGTGCTCCGGTTTCCTCCCACAGTCCAAAGATGTGCTGGTTAGGTGAATTGGCCATGCTAATTTGCCTTAGTGTCCAAAAAGATTAAGTGGGGTTACTGGGTTACGGGGACAAGGTGGGGGCGAGAGCTTGAGAAGGGTGCTCTTTCCAAGGACCGATGCAGACCCGATGTGCCAAATGGCCTCCTTCTGGCACTATAAATTCTATGATGATTCTATGATGATCTTACCCTAAACACCATGGGCTCTTATTATTTAACAGTCTCCCGTGCGGCACTTGTCAAAAGCCTCCTGGAAATCTAAATAAATCACGTCCACTGGTTCTCCTTTGTCTAACTTCCTTGTTGCTTCCCAAAACAACTGACCATTTTAATAGCTGTAAAAACAATCCTGGAGTCTGTCAAACTTATCAAATCAGGCACTGACTTAGTGAAACCTTTAAATTAGGGGCACCTAAGCAACTTGCATCAAGTGTCCTTTATTTGAAGATGGTCTTATTTCAAAATGGTTGTTGTAATATAATAAACCGGATGAACAAAGTATCCCAGGATTGGCAGCATCTCCTGCAGTATTCCTACTTTTAATCGCTCTCACCTGGGACCATTTCTGTAGCCAGATCAGCTGGACGTGGTTACAGTTCTTTTCCCATTTCTTGGGTTTCCTAGCTCATTAACATCCTGGAGGCCTTTTCCATTGAGACACAGATCCTGGAATCAGTTTTCTTGGTAGCATGCTCAGGGTGAGGTGGTTGCTCTGGGGCCGGAGTGCCTGGTAGACCCCAGGTAAACTGGGGGAGGAATGGATTGATGACCTGCCGATCTCAAACCAGGATCTCCTCCTTCCACTTGTTGCAGCTGTTTCTGTCTGAAATTCTGCACGGTGCTCAGGGGTCTATTAGCAATTAGCTAATGAAGTGGTGGAGTGAATATGATTCTCCACACACAGCTTTACTTTTTCTCATTCTCTCCAGTCACTTGCATGTGTTTGCATGGGTTTTGAGTGCTTGGTATGTACATCATGCCCGTTGCTCACAGTTGGACTGGACCTTTTCTTTTCTCCATTGCTTTCATACTCTGCATCTATGCTCTTCTACTCTTGAACCTAATACACAAAATTAGAAATATGAAGAGATGGATCCGACAGTCGATAGCCTCCAGTTTAAGAATATTTTCTTTCTTTACGCAGTGAGACTCTCTCTTTTATGGCTGCTTCTCTCAGTGGTGTTGCTATACCCTGGGCAGTTTTGTGGAGGTTTCACCCGCCAGTTGGCGAGCCAGCAAGACTTTTGTGTTGCCTCCTTTGGGAAATCTCAAGCTCATTAAGTGCCATTTAGGCATTTAATTTGGCAATGGTGGGCCCTCAGTGGGGGCAGAAGTTCCGTCTGCTGAGGACTGCTGGCCAACCAGAGGCCTGCAGCTCTTCATTGCTCAGTAGCACCACTAGGTATATGGTGGCTGCCACTAGTACCAGACCCACCTGAGATCCAGTATTGCCAACAGACCCAGGCACTAAGAGGTGACTGCAGGGAAGGAGGTTACAAAGGAACAAGCAAGTTAGGAGGAATAGGCCACTCGGCTCCTCGAGCCCACCCTGTCATTCAAGAAGATCATCGCTGATCTGATTGTAACTTCAATTCCACATTCCTGCCAACGCTGATAACCTTTCCCACCTTCTTGCTTATCAACAATCTATCAACCCCGAGTTTAATCTCAGAGAAAACGGGGCTTCACTGCCACTATAGATATTGGGTATCAAAAGATCATTGCATAAAAGTTGTTTTACTTCTCTTCCACCTATTGTTACCTCACAATTAGCGGTGGGTACCTGTTTCAGTTGCGAACAAACCTGGTTATTTGAATTTTAAGAATGGGGGAAAAGATTAAAGAAATGCAATTGGGATTAAATAAAACAGAGTTGATAAGGGCAACTGTCTGAAACGATTTTGAGATGTGAATTAGCATATCAGTATGAAAAGCAAATGTTTACCTATTTGATCTGGAAATAAATAGGGTATAGAACAGGTAACTTCAAAGTGGAATTAAGGAAATTGACATGTATATGCAAAAAGTCTACTCCACAGGGTAGATTACATCAAAGGGATATAATGATATATCCATATCACTATGATGATGGAAAGGGACACAGATATAGATACCGCTACCATCACAGCCATGCCCAGCTGCAGGAACAGTCTCCCAAAAAGAAGTGGCAGGTTTCGCCTTTGTTGAAACTGAAGACAGCTTTCCCAAACTTGGCAAGTAACCTGTGTGTGGTAAACATAGCCGGGATTCTCCGAGCCTCCGCGCCGCAATCGCGGAGACCACAGAATCGCCGCCAATAGCGCGCGCAGTCGACGTGGCGCCGGTCGGGGGCAATTGAAAGAGGCCCCCATGGCAATTCTCCGTCGACAACTGGCCGAGTTCCCGCCGCCGTGGTTCACTCATGGTTCCACCCGGCGGGAGTTCAGAGTGGCGACTGTGAACTCAGTCCGCGGCCGCCCTGGTGGGGGGCGGGGGGATCCGTCACCAGGGGGGCCTCCGGGGAGGCCAGACTCGCGATCAGGGGCCACCAATCAGGGGCGCGCGCGATCTCGGGGGGACCATAGAAAGCATCCTATCGGGCTGCATCACAGCCTAGTATGGCAACTGCTCGGCCCAGGACCGCAAGAAACTTCAGAGAGTCGTGAACACCGCCCAGTCCATCACACGAACCTGCCTCCCATCCATTGACTCCATCTACACCTCCCGCTGCCTTGGGAAAGTGGGCAGCATAATCAAAGACCCCTCCCACCCGGCTTACTCACTCTTCCAACTTCTTCCATCGGGCAGGAGATACAGAAGTCTGAGAACACGCACGAACAGACTCAAAAACAGCTTCTTCCCCACTGTCACCAGACTCCTAAATGACCCTCTTATGGACGGACTTCATTAACACTACACCCTGTATGCTTCATCCGATGCCAGTGCTTATGTAGTTACATTGTATATGTTGTGTTGCCCTATTATGTATTTTCTTTTATTCCCTTTTCTTCTCATGTACTTAATGATCTGTTGAGCTGCTCGCAGAAAAATACTTTTCACTGTACCTCGGTACACGTGACAATAAACAAATCCAATCCAATCCAATCAGGGCCGGCACGCAGTGTGGGTCCGCCATGTTGCGCGGGGCCACTGCCATGCGCATTTGCAGGTTTGCGGCCGGAATTGCAGGCCCCGTGTCGGCAACCAGAGCTGCAAGAAGCACTCCGGGGCCCTGCCAGGCCCCTGCAAAAGGGAGAATCACTCTGGACTTCTCCAGGAAAGTCCAGAGTGATTCGCGCCTGTTTTCCCGCGGGCGTGGGGACATGGCCCCATTAATCAGAGAATTCCGCCCCATGTGCTGGATTTAGCTCAGTTGTATAATATTGGATATTGGGGATGGCGCAGTGGCAAACACCGTGGCTTCACAGCGCCAGGAATTCCAGGCTTAGGTCACTGTCTGTGTGGAGTCTGCACGATCCTCTGAATCAGCGTGGGTTTCCTCCGGGTGCTCCGATTTCTTATCAAAAGTCCTGAAAGATGTGCTTGTTAGGCAAATTGGACATTCTGAATTCTCCCTCAGTGCACCCGAACAGGAGCTGGAGTGTTGCGGCTAGGTGATTTTCACAGTAGCTTCTTTGCAGTGTTAATGTAAGCCTACTTGCGACACTAATAAAGATTATTATTAACAAAGAGAGGCAGCACTGTGGCACAGTTGTTAGCACTCCTGTAACACAAGCCAAAGATTTTTTAAAAAAATGTTTTTTATAGTACCCAATTATTCCAATTAAGGGGCAATTTTGCATGTTCAATCCACCTAACCTGCACATCTTTGGGTTGTGGGGGTGAAACCCATGCAGACACAGAGAGAATGTGCAAACTCCACACGGACAGTGACCCTGGGCCGGGATACGAACCCGGGTCCTCAGCGTTGTAGGCAGCAATGCTAACCACTGTGCCACCGTACTGCCCCCACAAGCCAAAGATGTGCAGGTTAGGCGGATTGGCCATGTTAAATTACCCCTTAATTGGGAAAAAAATAATTGGGTACCCTAAATTTATTTTTTTTAAATGTTATTAAAGGGGCACCTCAGCGGTCAGGGAATGTAGGTAGTTTGAAACCAAGGTGTAACTTCATGTAATAGTATATGTATATAGCCATCAGTGTAATTAAGTATTGCAGTGTAGTACAATCCTTTTTGTCGTGTGTTTTTCTCTAAATTAAATATTCTTTATTAAGTGTTCACACAACAACTAGACTATTCCTCCCTGGTCCACATATTTTTCTCGCAAATTGAAAATATACACTGTTCTGGGCCAGGGTTTAGAGAACACCAAAGTATATCATGGAGTTTACCTGACCTACAACTGTTTATAGATTTTGGTTATGAGGAGCACAAGGGCCTACCTTTCAGGTGTCGTGCAACAGAGGCCTTAAGCACTTTTAATCAAAAACAAAGTTTATTCGACAAATTCAGTTAACATTTTATAAACACACAATAAGCATTTTTAGCAACTACAAATATAAACCCCCCCACACAACTACAGTACTCTATATTTAACCCTTAATAACCTCCCTTTTTCTGATTCACTTAAGTAACAACATCCATAAATCAGACAAACCCTTTTTCACAAACAGTAGGTTTGAATTATTTACAGAAAACAGATATCACTTTTAAATTATCAAGTGGTCTGGACGCCTTTTAACATAGAGAGAGAGAGAGAGAGAGAGCGAGAGAGAGACCAAAATAAACCTTCTTTGTCTGAATGCAGCTCTAAAACACAAAGCCACAAACAGCTCCCAGCTCAAAACGAAAGTAAAAGCCAGAACCTCAGCCCAGCTCCACACACACATTGACATCACTGAAGCTATTTGATAAACACACATTTCTTGAAGGTACATTCCCATAACAACACTCCTAAGAACCGGTTTTAGGATATTCTGGGTTTTGGGATATTCTCTCATTTAACATCAATGGCGTTATTAACAGATGGCTATCTTTTTATTAAATAAAAACTTCCACAGCGCTGTCAGCCAGCAGTCCTAACCACTGTGCCATCGTGCCTCCCTTACAGAAGGCAACCTGTTGTTTATAATCTGAGAGTGTCCATGATTTCAAGTGGCAGTTCATATCTATTATATTGCAACTTTTTGGACCTTCAATAAATGCTTATTTTTTGGGGGTGTTCCTTTATACAGGTTTGAATGTAGTTTAAAATCATGATTAGCTGGCTTCAAAGAGTCACCCTACCTAGCAGTTTTCCATATCATTTGTACCAGAGCATCAGTATTTATTTTTTTGATTAAAATTTTTTTTTTTTAATTTAGAGTACCCATTTCATTTTTCCAATTAAGGGGCAATTTAGCATGGCCAATCCATCTAGCCTGCACATCTTTGGGTTGTGGGGGCGAAACCCACGCAAACACGGGGAGAATGTGCAAACTCCACACGGACAGTGACCCAGAGCTGGGATTGAACCTGGGACCTCGATGCCGTGAGGCAGCAGGGCTAACCCGCTGCACCACCGTGCTGCCCAGCTTCACAGTATTAATGATTCATTATGAGAACTGAATAATCTTCATTCTCAAAGATCAGGTGCAGTGGTACACTTTGCTGGTTTCCTATAGATCACTCCATGTAAATAAAGGTGATGGAATTTACACAATAAATTTAGTGCCAGTAACAGCTTTGTTATTTGCACCAACAAAATACTTGCAGGGTAAATTCAATCAGGACCAAATCCGAAGCGACCCTCTGTGGAGGCAGCAGTATCAAATTGTCCCAGATGGACACTGCATGAAGTGTAAATCCAGTTAATGGTTACAAAGTACTCAGCTGGACCTCGTGGGAGTTTTATTAAGCTTTTTGACCTCAATTCAAATGTCAAGAGGACTGGAAAATTGTTCTCGGTGATCTCTCAGCATTTGAATGTTAACTGTTGAGAGAGCATTTTGAGAGAGTGCGTGTCACCAGGTACACACAGAACTCTACAACAGGATAGTTAAAAATTGGATTTGTTTATTGTCACGTGTACCAAGGTACAGCAAAAAGTATTGTTCTGCGCACAGTCCAGACAGATCATTCCATACATGAAAAAAAAAATAGGGAAAACATAAAATGCACAATGTAAATACATAGACACAGGCATCGGGTGAAGCATACAGAAGTGCAGTACTACTCAGTAGAGAAGATGTGTGACGAGATCAGTTCAGTCCATAAGAAGGTCATTCATGAGTCTGGGAGCAACGGGGAAGAAGCAGTTTTTGAATCTGTTATTGTAGTGTTCTCAGACTTTTTTTAATCTGTCCGATGGAAGAATTTGAAAGAGTGAATAAGTTGGGTGGGAGGGATCTTTGATTATGCTGCCCGCTTTCCCAAAGGCATCGGGAGGTGTAGTCAGAGTCAACAGATGGGAAGTGGGTTTGCGTGATGGACTGGGCTGTGTTCACAACTCTCTTTGGTTTCTTATGGCCTTGGGTCAAGTAATTGCCATACCAGGCTGTGATGAAGCCAGATAGGATGCTTTCTATGGTGCATCTGTAAAAGTTGGGAAGAGTCAATGTGGAACTGCCAAATTTCCTTAGTTTCCTTAGAAAGTATAGGCGCTGTTGTGCTGTCTTAATAATAATAATCGCTTATTTTCACAAGTAGGCTTCAATGAAGTTACGTGAAAAGCCCCTAGGTCGCGACGTGGGTGAACCAGGACAGATTGTTGGTGTTGCGCACACCGAGGAATTTGAAGCTGTCAACCATCACCACCTCTGCACCAGTGATACAGACAAGGTTGTGTACGGTGAAGTCAATGACCAGCTCTTTAGTTTTGCTGACATTGAGGGAGAGATATCAGTCATACAACTTGTATTTCCAGCTTCTGACCCAAATTTAGACTAGTATCTGCAGTGTAAATGCAAATGCAGCTTAAAGAACCTAAAATAGGTTCTACATGTATTCACTGTTTCAGAACACATGCAAGCACTCATCACTAGATAATTACAGGTAAGAAAATATCTTGATCTCATCAGAGTTTATCCACCCAGAGGCCCTACATTTCCCTCCACTGTAGTTCTACTTATTTCATAAATGGTCCAGAGATTTGTTTTCCTTCATTACCACATCTGGAATTTCATTCAATGTACTGATAGCTCCAGGTGAAGGACATTTTCATCTTCATTAAAATAATAATGCAGGTTTACCCTCACCATACCTTAGCTTCTACAAGATCTCTTCTCAGGCACTTGCTCAACAGGATGAAAAAGCCCAAGCTGATCCAGTTTCATGATATTAGGGATAAACCATGGAGCTTTTCTTTACAATGTTTTCAGCATTTGAATGTCTTCTCTCTTTTTTTTGAAGGACCATAACTGGACACAATACTCAAGGTAGGTAGAGCTGACCAAAATACTGTAGTTTAATGATAACCTCCTTGAAAATAATTCACATCCTGCTTCACATCAATTACAATTTAGCATTCTATTGACTGATTAACTAAGATAATTTAGTTTAATTTAAGCAGGTTTAATGAGTGACAAGCGTGGTGTTGTCTACGACAAATATTCCTTGAATTCAATGTAATTGCTTTTATGTAGCTGTGAAAAATAAGGAAATCATCCTGTTTAATGTCATAATCTTCTGCTATGCTGTTAAATCTATTAAGACGTGATGGTACTACAAAAATGATGACTTAAGCATCTGATTCTCCATGTTAGAAGGGAGTGATTATTCTTGCATTGCCTGAAGACTTGTTCCATTATTTACTTTTATTTTTTTAAATAAATTTAGAATACCCAATTTCATTTTTTCCAATTAAGGGACAATTTAGTGTGGCCAATCCACCTACCTGCACATCTTTGGGTTGTGGGGGTGAAACCCACGCAAACACGGGAAGAATGTGCAAACTCCACATGGCCAATGACCCAAAGCCGGGATTGAACCTGGGACCTCGGTGTCGTGAGGCAGCAGGGCTAACCCACTGTTCCATTATTTATTGAGAAAATTTAAATCGTGTTCTGTTTGGCCTTGGACAATGTTACTAGATACTATGCATATACTGTCTTAGCGAACAAGGATTTTCAAGTGCTCCCTCGCACTGAACATGCAAAAGTTATCTTGTACAGGCACGCATTTGCAAAGGCAGCACCCAAAAGAGACACTGACAGGATGTAAAGTATCAAGTATTCAAAATTTCAACAGCAAGAGCGGACAGGAGACAATTCTAGTAGCTTGCTTTGCATCTACGTGGTTACAAATGTCAGTAAACTGATAGAGTTAAAAGTAGTAATTTGAAGCATAAATAATTGCCTAGTAATAGTAGATGGCTGCAACAAATATTATTGGCACATGACTTCAGCTATATACAATACCAGCTGCTAGGTCAAATGAAGGATTACCCAAGCCACATTTTATCTGGACCAACTACATTCTCCCGCCGGAGCTATGTAATCATCAATTATTTTTTAAAAAAAAAAATTTAGTGTACCCAATTCATTTTTCCAATTAAGGGGCAATTTAGCGTTGCCAATCCACCTACCCTGCACATCTTTGGGTTGTGGGGGCGAAACCCACGCAAACACGGGGAGAATGTGCAAACTCCACACGGACAGTGACCCAGAGCCGGGATCGAACCTGGGACCTCGGCGCCGTGAGGCAGCAATGCTAACCACTGTGCCACCCTGCTCCCCTTGTAATTATCAATTATGCCACAACACCACCAGGTCTTCATGAATGTTTTCAAACAAGGTGGGGCGACACAGTAATAATAATAATAATCTTTACTGGCACAAGTAGGCTTACATTATAATGAAGTTACTGTGAAAAGCCTCCAGTCACCACATTCTGGTGCCTGTTCGGGTACATAGAGGGAGAGTTCAGAATGTCCAAATTACCTCTTTCAGGACTAGTGGAAGGAAACCGGATCACCCGGCGGAAACCCAGACAGTGACCCAGCTGGGAAACGAACCTGGGATCTTGGCTCTGTGAAGCCACAGTGCTAACCACTGTGCTACCATGCTGCCTGTAGCACAGTGGTTAGCACAGCTGCCTCACATCGGGGGGGACCTGGGTTCAATTCCAACTTTGGGTGACTGTCTGTGTGGAGTTTGCACTTTCTCCGTGTCTGTGTGGGATTCCTCCGGGTGCGTGGGTTGTCTTCCACCGTTCAAAGATTTGGAGGTTAGGTGGATTGCCCATGATAAATTGTTGCTCAGTGCCCAAAGATGTGCAGGTTAGGAGGGGTTACGGAGATAGGGTTGGGGAATGGGCCTAGGTAGTGTACACTTTCAAAGGATCGGCGCAGACTCAATAGGCTGAATAGCTTCCTTCTCCCCTCTAGGAACTCTATGGGTTCTACGGTTCTGTCGAGAATCTTCATCTGATCATTGCGCTAAAGTGAGTCACAAACTACCTACCAGGATTACTCTGCTATTTGTATATAGTACTGGATCACAAAGTGCAAAAAGTGATATCAATTATGTGCTCTTAGACTTTCCAAAACCGTTCCAAGTTGGTCGACTAGATTAAAAATATAATCAGTAAACTGCTTAGAAATTATTTTAACATTTACCAAAGATGCTAAAACGATACGGCAGAACTTTCAGAAAACCAGCCAATTGTATCTAAATGCAAGTACAGCAAAAGTCCAAATTATTTGGGTTTTCATATCCCAAAACTAATCACACAGTAGGAATGGGGGCTGTAGAATGTGCATCTGTTACAAAATGACCTGTATTAGTAATACGCAAGATGGGGAGGGTGCCAGAAGTTACTCCCATGTGGCTGCAGGCACAGCAAGGACATTCGAAGACTTTTGTAATAAACTATTGGTCATTACCGGTGTCATCATTCCCGCACAACCACACAGTAATACAGGGTTAATTTACATATATAAAAATGCAAATCACAACCCATTACTCCTTCAGGTGGGGTATTAGAAAATGCAAAACAGATAAACTAACATTTTGGTGACTGTTGTGTTCACTTGCCAAACTTATTCTTCTCCTATTCCAATACCAGCAGTCAATTTATCATTTACAAAAACCCTTCCCAAGATGGAGTAAGATATAATGGGCTGGATTCTCCATTTGGGAGACTACATTCTCCTGCTGGAGCTGAATTGCACCAGTTTTAAGATCCCCTTGCGGGTCATAAAGCGGGATGCAATTCATTGTTCCAGGCCATGCAAATTTATACAAGGGATTCCCAGGGAATCCTGCTATCGGGCTGACACCCCGGGCTGGATTCTCTGTACCCAGACGCCAAAATCGCATCCGGCACAGGGGTGGAGAATCTAGTTCCACGCATGGAATCGGGACAGGCACCAGTTCCTCGATTCTCCGGCCCCCGAAAAGCAGCGTACACCCCACATATCCCCTACCTGGGGACATCGACAGAGGCCCGGCCCACTTTTCTCCGCTCCCGTCCGGCCAAAGTCCCGACGGCATGGACCACTCATGGTATTGACCGGGGACACTATTTGCGAGGTCCAAGTTCGCCATGGAGCACGGCACGGCCGCAGAAGGCCACCGCAGTGCACATGCACGGCCTCTGACCCGGACGTGCAGGAGGCAGTATCTGCAGCTGGAGCTGCGAGATTCAGAACGGCTCCCTGTTAGCCTCCTGCAGGGCTGTGAATAGGTAACCTTTTGGTGCCAGTTTTTCAGGCTGAAAGGCCACAGTTTTCACGACAGCGTGGGCACATAGTTCCTAAAACGGAGAATCCAGACCCCCATTCTCCAAGGGACCCCCGTGACAGGGAGACTTCTGACAGGGAACCGATATGGTAGGGTGACCCCCACGACAGGGAACCGATGTGACAGGGAGACCCTGACGTCAGGGGACCGATGTGATAGGGTGCCCCCCATGACAAGGGATCCTGTGCTAGGGTGACCAGCCCCACCCCCCCCACAGGGTCCCCTGTAATAGGGGGAGCCCACAGCAGGGGCCCCTGTAATAGGGGGAGCCCACAACAGGGGGCCCTGTAATAGGGGGAGCCCACAACAGGGGCCCCTGTAATACGTAACAGGGGGACACTCACAGAGGCCCCTGTAATAATAATAATAATTGTTATCGTCACAAGTAGGCTTACATTAACACTGCAATGAAGTCCAATTCACCTAACAGCACTTCTTTCGGGACTTGTGGGAGGAAACCGGAGCACCCGGAGGAAACCCACGCAGACACTGGGAGAACGTGCAGACTCCGCACAGGCAC
This sequence comes from Scyliorhinus torazame, assembly GCF_047496885.1. Lineage (NCBI taxonomy): Eukaryota > Metazoa > Chordata > Chondrichthyes > Carcharhiniformes > Scyliorhinidae > Scyliorhinus > Scyliorhinus torazame. The sequence continues at coordinate 93,110,286 of NC_092716.1, forward strand.
TGACCCAAGCGGGAATCGAACCTTCGACCCTGGCATTGTGAAGCTAACCACTGTGGTACCGTAGGGTGACCCCCCCCCCCTCCCACTGGGGCCTGTTTATACCCCGTTTCCCCCATCTGGGGGGTCAATTACCAGGGGGCATAAATTTAAAGTGATTAGAAGAAATAGAGGAGACATGAGTAAAAACTGTGCATCTGGAATTCATTGCCGAACGTGTTGAGGTTGAAATGCATAACTCATTGAAAAGGTACCAGCATCTGCACTTGAAGTGCTGTAACCTGCAAGGCTCTGGACCCGGTGCTGGAAAATGGGATTAAAACAAGCAGCAAGTTTATTTTTTCTCCCTTTTGGCTGGTATACCTCTTTCTGCACCATAACCTTTTCTATGTATCTATTAATGCCAGCAGCATGAGGCTTCTAAAAACAATTAAATCCCACAGATGTTAAGAGGACCTTTCTCACACCTCAAAAACAGGACATCCTACTTCCCCCCCCCCCCCCCCCCTCGTAAACTACAAGATGATAAAGAGCATCCACCACAATGGTGTTTATTGGCATCTACGACTTTTATCTGCATACACCTCACATTGCATATTATGGAGCTAGGAGACACTTAAATCCACATGCTCATTAACTTCAACATGCTGATACTCAAATATCTTGACATTATGATTCAGGATTCATCCACCAATGGAGATTTTCAAACCAGTTCTCATGGGAACTGAGCAGCTCACTTTGACAGGAATAGGTCTACTAATACTGTCAAATGTAAAGGGCAAATAACACAAGGAATTGTCGGTAGGGAACAAGATACAAGATTCCGGCAAAAGAAAAATGCAATCAAAACGTGGTGGAATCTTTACCAGATGGAAAAAGGAAGCAAACTAGCTAAACCATCGTAGCTGAAGCGGTGAAGTAAAATGCCAGGCAGAGTGACCGCTTTGCAGAACATCTTCGCTCAGTCCGTAAGAATGACCCCAACCTTCCGGTTGTTGACCATTTCAACTCAGCATCTTGCTCTCAAGCCCACATGTCCACCCTTGGCCTGCTGCAATGTTCCAGTGAAGCCCAATGTAATCTGCAAGAATGCCATCTCATCTTCCGATTAGGCAAATTACAGCCTTCTGAACTCAACGAGTTCAACAACTTTAAGACTCCATTTTGACCCCTTCTTGTTTTTGTTCCTTGGTTTGCCCAATACAACCCCACACCCCTCCCCACTGGCATCAGTTTCTCTTTCACTGAGCTCTTGCCTCCATCTCACAATTCTTTAGTCCTTAATGCAACCATTAACATTCCCTTTGTCTTGTGTTCATGACATCTTTGTCAATCTCTCCTTAGCTCCGACCTATCCCTGACCTTCTAATCTGTCCCACCTCATCAACACCATCTACATCCATATAATCCATTACATTTATACCCTTTTCATTTCTGAAGAAAAGTCATATGGACTTGAAACACCTGATTTTCTCTCCAGAACTGCTGAGTTTATCCAGCATTTTCTGTTTCTAATTTGGAATGCCAGAGGAGTTGGGAAGTGTGCACTGTTTTAATTATCTTCCGCTGGACTGCTCTTATTAAAAAAGTGAGACATCAGCTGCTGAACTCGAATTATTATTTTTTTAAAAGTCTACTTAGTTGTCTAGAACCTGTTTCACGTTTATATTCTCATAACAGATTCAGAATTTCAGCTATTGCTCTATAGTGACCAACCGTCACATGGTTGTGCTAGAAGACCTCAGGCATGGAACCAAGTGCAGATATAAATGGAAGTGTTAATAATAATCTCTATTATTGTCACAAGTAGGTTTACATTAACACTGCAATGAAGTTACTGTGAAAATCCCCAAGTCGCCACATTCAGGTGCCTGTTCGGGTACACTGAGGGAGAATTCAGAATGTCCAATTCACCCACGCAGATACAGGGAGAATGGGCAGACTCCGCACAGACAGTGACCCAAGCCGGGAATCGAACCTGGGACCCTGGCGCTGTGAAGCAACAGTGCTAAGTGACCATGGTGAATGCGTTGTGAACACCCTGGCTATTGATAAGAGGCTAAATGGAGCACTTTTGTACTGATAAGTGTGCTTTTTGCAACTCAACTAGCAAAGCATCCAGCAGTATTCTCCTGTATGGAACTTGAATCCTGTCCTTCCAGACAATGTCACCATTTAATGTCTGTAAAGTAATACACTCAAGCATGAGAAACTGGAGACTTTGGTTTTGACACTTAGATAATAGTTCTGACATGCAGAAATGGGATATTTCACTGCAGAAAAACCAGTGCAAAGGTACAGATAAGAGTTCTATATAATTTAAGACTGAGAGACAAGGAATGCTTGCGTTCTACCTCCAATTAACAACCTGGATTTACATAGCACCTTTAATACAATAAACTGTCCCAATGTACTCACAGAAATATATCTGACAATATTTAACACCAAGATATTAAGACAGGTGACCAAAAACTTAGTCAAAGAAGGCAGTTTCAAGTAGAAGGCAGGGAGAGAATCGCAGATCTTCAGGTATAGAGAGCCAAGGCATAGCTGCTGATTTAGGACAATGAAATTGGAGATACACAAACTCAAAACTGGAGGAATGCAAAGTTCTCAGGAGGTTCTAGAGCTAGAAGATATTAGACAGGTAGGGACAGGTAAGGTTTTGAAGAGATTAGAACACAAGGATGGGGTTTAAATTTGAGGTATTGCTGACTGGGAGCTAGTATGGGTCAGTAAGCAGAGGGGTGATTGATGAACAGGATGGTGCAAGTTAGGGTCCGGAGATTTTGATGATCTGAAGTATATGAAGGTGGAGGATGGGGAGCCTGGTATGGACAGTGCTGGAATACGAACATACATATTCATGAGAATGAGGAGAAGTCGGCCATTCGGTCCTTTCAGCCTGTCCTGCCATTCAATAAGATCATTGCTGATCTTAATATTTGAGTCTGAAGGTATGCTTGAAGGTGAGAACAGCAGAAAAACTGAGGCAAGGTCAGAGGTGGGCAATTTTACAAATGTAAACATGGGTGGCCTTAGTTATAAGAGAAGCTTTTGAAGTTGGACGTTCAGCTTCGAGTAAAGTAGCTGGTCCATATCAGAAGGGGGATGGAGTTGGTGGGTAGGGAGCAGGCTTTATGGCTGGGGTGGTGGGGGAAAGGAGAAGGAATGAGGCACTAACTTTAGGCTTCCCAATACTTAATTGAGCTCATCCAATACTGGATGTTGGACAATCTCACAGCAAATCTGATCTGATTTTTTTCACTTATGTCCCTGGAATTCTTTTTTAAATACATTTAAAGCACCCAATACTTTTTTCCCCAATTGAGGGGCAATTTAGCGTGGCTATTCTGATTGATGTGGTCAGTATGGTACCAACATGATAGCATAGTGGTTAGCAATGTTGCTTCACAGCGCCAGAATCCCAGCTTCGATTTCCGGCTTGGGTCACTGTCTATACGGAGTCTGCACGTTCTCCCTGTGTCTGCGTGGATTTCCACCGGGCTCTCCAGTTTCCTCCCACAAGTCCCGAAAGACGTGCTTGTTAGGTGAATTGGACATTCTGAATTCTCGGATTCTTCTTATAGGGCTTCAAAGTGAAGCACTTATAACAACTCATTGCAGATAGTCAGAGGTGCTGCAATAGGAATATGCAATATATAAATTAACTTCAACAAGTTAAGTTCCTTTTCACCAATTACTTTGAAATCACAGAGAAATAATGAAATAATTGGCAGTTACCATGGGCGGGATTCTGCGAGAATCGGCGGGGCGGGCAACCCCGGCGCGAAGGAGTGGCGTGAACCACTCCGGCGTCGGGCCGCCCCAAAGGTGCGGAATCCTCCGCACCTTCAGGGACTAGGCCGGCGCCGGAGTGGTTTGCGCCGGCCGGCGGGGAAGGGGCTTGGCGCCACGCCAACCAGCGCCGAAGGGCCTCCGCCGGCCGGCACGAGTTGGCGCATGCGCGGGAGCGCCAGCGTGTGCTGGCGTCATCCCAGCGCATGCGCAGTGGGGTTCGTCTCCGCACCGGTAATGGCGGACCGGTACAGCCGCCGGTGCGGAGGAATAGAGTGCCCCCACGTCACAGGCCCGCCCGCGGATCGGTGGGCCCCGATCGCAGGCAAGGCCACCGTGGGGGCACCTCCCGGGGCCAGATCTCTCCACCCACCCACCCCACCGTGCCCCTCCCCCCCCCCAGAGCACCCCGGAGACCACCCAACAAAGAATTGTATGAATACTTTAATATTCTAGATCAAATTTAAAAAACTTTGACCATATACTGAGCTGAAATTATCAGCAGTTTGATTTTAGCCAGGTCCCGCCGGTAAGTACCTACTCTAATTTGCGCCAGCGGGATTGGCCGAATATGGGCAGCCAGTCGGGCCATCACGGGCCGGAGAATTGCCAGGGGGGCCGCTACCAGCGGCCGCCGACCGACGCGATTCCCGCCCCTGCCAAATCCCCGATGCCAGAGAATTTGGCAGTCGGCGGGGGCAGGATTCACGCCGCCCCCTGGCGATTCTCCAACCCGGCGGGGGGGTCGGAGAATCCCGCCCCATGCTTTTCCCACACTTCTAACTATTCACCCTGTCTATACCTCTCCTAATTCGTCAGCCTCCATCTTTCCAACGAAAACAATTTGTGTTCATTCAAACTTTCCTCATTGCTAACACACTCCAGACCAGGCAACATTGTGGTAAACCTTCTTTGCACTCTCTCCAAAGCATCCACGTCCTTCTGGTAGTGTGGCGACCAGAACTGCATGCAATATTCCAAATGTGGCCGAACTAAAAGGTTTTAGCCAACTGTAACTTGACTAACTCTTGTACTCAGTGCCCCGGCCGATGAAAACAAGCATGCCGTATGCCTTCTTGACCATCTTATCCACTTGCATTGCCGCTTTCATGGAATTCTGGACCCGAATGCCCAGATCCCTCTGTATGTCAATGCTCCCAAAGGTTCTGCCATTTACTGTATATTTCACAACTGAATTTGATCTTCCAAAATGCATCACCTCGCATTTGTCCGGAATGAACTCCATCTGCCATTTCTCTGCCCAACTCTCCAATCTATCTATATTCTGCTGTATTATCTGACAGTCCCATTTACTATTTGCAACTCCACCTATTTTAGTGTCATCTACAAACTTGCTAATCAGACCATCTACATTTTTCTCCAGATTATTTATATATATTATGAACAACAGTGGTCCCAGTACTAATCCCTGTGGAACATCACTAGATACAGAGCTTCATTCTGAAAAACTCCCTTCCACTGTTACTCTGTGTCCTGTTGCCAAGCCAGTTCTTTATCCATCTAGCTAGCGCACCCCGAAACCCATGCAACCTTACCTTTTGTACCAGTTTGCCATGAGGTACCTTGTCAAACGCCTTACTAAACTCCATGTAGACGACATCCACAGCCTTTCCCTCATCAATAAATATTGTCACCTCCTCAAAAAACGCTATCAAGTTGGTAAGACGTGACCTTCCCGCACAAAACCATGTTGCTGATCACTAACGAGCCCATTCATTTCCAAATGTGAATAAATCCTGTCCCTCAGTACCTTCTCCAACAGCTTCCCCACCACTGACATCAGGCTCACTAGCCTATCATTACCTGGATTACCCCTGCTTCCCTTCTTAAACAAACGGACAACATTGGCATTCTCCAGTCCTCTGCAACCTCACCTGTGGTCAAAGATGATGCAAAGGACTTCCGGGTGCGGCGATGACCAGCTGAGTCGCACGTTTCGGCAGCTCCCTGTGAAACGGACTTTTGGGCTCTTGATAGGAGCCCCAACGGCAATTTTGACGGCTAAAAACACTGTGCGGTAAACCAGAAGGGAATCCCCCCTGGATACGGATGGAAAAAGGAGGAGAGAGTGGCCAGATTGCAGTGGATCCTTTAGAACAGCGGCAAGGAAGGCAAGCAAAAACCAAGATGGCGTCGGAAGGTGGCAGTTTAACATGGGGCCCTGAACAACAAGAGTTCTTGAAATGCTGTGTGGAAGAGATCAAAAAGGAAATGAAGAAAGAGCTGTTGGCCCCGATACTACAGGCGATCGAAGGGCTAAAGGAGGAACAAAAGACCCAGGAGCGGGAGCTTTGGGTCGTGAAGGCAAAGGCAGCCGAGAATGAGGACGATATACAGGGCCTGGTGGTGAAGACGGAGACGCAGGAGGCACATCAGAAACGATGTGTGGAAAGGTTGGAGGCACTGGAAAACAACGCAAGGAGGAACAACCTGAGGATTCTTGGTCTTCCTGAAGGTGTGGAGGGAGCGGACGTCGGGGCATATGTGAGCACGATGCTGCACTCGTTAATGGGAGCGGAGGCCCCGGCTGGTCCGTTGGAAGTGGAGGGAGCATACCGAGTGATGGCGCGAGGACCGAGAGCAGGAGAAATTCCCAGAGCCATAGTGGTGAGATTCCTCCGTTTTAAGGATAGAGAAATGGTCCTTAGATGGGCGAAGAAAACTCGGAGCAGTAAATGGGAGAACGCGGTGATCCGCGTTTATCAAGACTGGAGTGCGGAGGTGGCGAGAAGGAGGGCGAGCTTTAATCGGGCCAAGGCGGTGCTTCATAAAAAGAAGGTAAAATTTGGAATGCTGCAACCGGCAAGACTGTGGGTCACATATCGAGGGAGGCACCACTACTTTGAGACGGCGGATGAAGCGTGGACTTTTATTGTGGAAGAAAAACTGGAATGAGCGGGTTATTAAAAAGAACGTTCAAACAAAGTGGTGGGGCGAATGTGGGGGGCAAAGAGGGGTTTTATGTACTAATCCTGCGATGTGGTAACTTTTCTCTCTCCCACAGGTGGTGATGGGGGGAGGAGGGGAGGTGGAGGAGATGGGGCGTTGGCCATTAGGGGCGGGGCCAAGGGAGAAGCGCGGGCTTGGTTCCCGCGCTATGATAATCATGGCGGGAATAGAGAAGCAGGAAGGAGGGGGCGTCGCACGGTGCGAGCCGAGGTCACGGGGAGAAGCCGAGGTCAGCCAGAGTTTGCTGACTTCTGGGAGCAACATGGGGGGAGTAATTATGCTAGCGGGGGATCTAGCGGGGGGGGGTGGGAGGGGGGAATTACTGGGTTGCTGCTGCTGGGGAGAGGGGGGAGCTGGTAAGGGAGAGGATGGGCGGGGGGGGCACCGCCTGGGGGAGATACAGCTGCGTGGGAACCGGGTGAGGAGCTGGAAAAAGGTGATGGCTAATCGACAAGGGGGGGGGGGGGGGGGGGGGCGGGGTAGGAAGCCCCCCCAACTCGGCTGATCACGTGGAACGTGAGAGGGCTGAACGGGCCGATAAAGAGGGCACGGGTACTCGCACACCTTAAGAAACTTAAGGCAGATGTGGTTATGTTACAGGAAACGCACTTGAAACTGATAGACCAGGTGAGACTACGCAAAGGTTGGGTGGGGCAGGTGTTCCATTCGGGGCTAGATGCGAAAAACAGGGGGGTGGCTATATTAGTGGGGAAGCGGGTAATGTTTGAGGCAAAGACTATAGTGGCGGATAGCGGGGGCAGATACGTGATGGTGAGTGGCAAACTACAGGGGGAGACGGTGGTTTTGGTAAACGTATATGCCCCGAACTGGGATGATGCCAATTTTATGAGGCGGATGCTAGGACGCATTCCGGACCTAGAGATGGGAAAGCTGATAATGGGGGGAGATTTTAATACGGTGTTGGAACCAGGGCTGGATAGGTCGAAGTCCAGGACTGGAAGGAGGCCGGCAGCAGCCAAGGTACTTAAAGATTTTATGGAGCAGATGGGAGGTGTAGACCCGTGGAGATTTAGCAGACCTAGGAGTAAGGAGTTCTCGTTTTTCTCCTATGTCCATAAAGTCTACTCGCGAATAGACTTTTTTGTGCTGGGTAGGGCATTGATCCCGAAGGTGAGGGGAACGGAGTATACGGCTATAGCCATTTCGGATCACGCTCCACACTGGGTGGACTTGGAGATAGGGGAGGAAACAGGAGGGCGCCCACCCTGGAGAATGGACATGGGACTAATGGCAGATGAGGGGGTGTGTCTAAGGGTGCGGGGGTGCATTGAAAAGTACTTGGAACTCAATGATAATGGGGAGGTCCAGGTGGGAGTGGTCTGGGAGGCGTTGAAGGCGGTGGTTAGAGGGGAGCGGATATCAATAAGGGCACATAAAGGGAAGCAGGAGAGTAAGGAACGGGAGCGGTTGCTGCAAGAACTTTTGAGGGTGGACAGACAATATGCGGAAGCACCGGAGGAGGGACTGTACAGGGAAAGGCAAAGGCTACATGTAGAATTTGACTTGCTGACTACAGGCACTGCAGAGGCACAGTGGAGGAAGGCACAGGGTGTACAGTACGAATATGGGGAGAAGGCGAGCAGGTTGCTGGCACACCAATTGAGGAAAAGGGGAGCAGCGAGGGAAATAGGGGGAGTGAGGGATGAGGAAGGAGAGATGGAGCGGGGAGCAGAGAGAGTGAATGGAGTGTTCAAGACATTTTATAAAAAATTATATGAAGCTCAACCCCCGGATGGGAGGGAGAGAATGATGGGCTTCTTGGATCGGCTGGAATTTCCCAAGGTGGAAGAGCAGGAAAGGGTGGGACTGGGAGCACAGATCGAGGTAGAAGAAGTGGTGAAAGGAATTAGGAGCATGCAGGCGGGAAAGGCCCCGGGACCGGATGGATTCCCAGTCGAATTCTATAGAAAATATGTGGACTTGCTCGCCCCGGTACTGACGAGGACCTTTAATGAGGCAAAGGAAAGGGGACAACTGCCCCCGACTATGTCTGAAGCAACGATATCGCTTCTCTTAAAGAAGGAAAAGGACCCGCTACAATGCGGGTCCTATAGACCTATTTCCCTCCTAAATGTAGATGCCAAGGTCCTGGCCAAGGTAATGGCAATGAGAATAGAGGAATGTGTCCCGGGGGTGGTCCACGAGGACCAAACTGGGTTTGTGAAGGGGAGACAGCTGAACACGAATATACGGAGGTTGTTAGGGGTAATGATGATGGCCCCACCAGAGGGAGAAACGGAGATAGTAGTGGCGATGGATGCCGAGAAAGCATTTGATAGAGTGGAGTGGGATTATTTGTGGGAGGTGTTGAGGAGATTTGGTTTTGGAGAGGGGTATGTTAGATGGGTGCAGCTGTTGTATAGGGCCCCAGTGGCGAGCGTGGTCACGAATGGACGGGGATCTGCATATTTTCGGCTCCATAGAGGGACAAGGCAGGGATGCCCTCTGTCCCCATTATTGTTTGCACTGGCGATTGAGCCCCTGGCGATAGCGTTGAGGGGTTCCAAGAAGTGGAGGGGAGTACTTAGGGGAGGAGAAGAGCACCGGGTATCTTTGTCTGCGGACGATTTGCTACTATACGTGGCGGACCCGGCGGAGGGGATGCCAGAAATAATGCGGATACTTGGGGAGTTTGGGGATTTTTCAGGGTATAAATTGAACATGGGGAAAAGTGAGTTGTTTGTGGTGCATCCAGGGGAGCAGAGTAGAGAAATAGAGGACCTACCGTTGAGGAAGGTAACAAGGGACTTTCGTTACCTGGGGATCCAGATAGCTAAGAATTGGGGCACATTGCATAGGTTAAATTTAACGCGGCTGGTGGAACAGATGGAGGAGGATTTCAAGAGATGGGATATGGTATCCCTGTCAATGGCAGGGAGGGTGCAGGCGGTTAAGATGGTGGTCCTCCCGAGATTCCTCTTTGTGTTTCAGTGCCTCCCGGTGGTGATCACGAAGGCTTTTTTTAAAAGGATTGAAAAGAGCATCATGGGTTTTGTGTGGGCCGGGAAGACCCCGAGAGTGAGGAAGGGATTCTTACAGCGTAGCAGGGATAGGGGGGGGCTGGCACTACCGAGCCTAAGTGAGTATTATTGGGCCGCTAATATTTCAATGGTGAGTAAGTGGATGGGAGAGGAAGAGGGGGCGGCGTTGAAGAGATTAGAGAGGGCGTCCTGTAGGGGGACTAGCCTACAGGCTATGGTGCCAGCCCCATTGCCGTTCTCACCGAGGAACTACACCACAAGCCCGGTGGTGGTGGCTACACTGAAGATTTGGGGACAGTGGAGACGGCATAGGGGAAAGACTGGAGCCTTGGGGGGGTCCCCGATAAGAAACAACCATAGGTTTGCCCCGGGGGGAATGGATGGGGGATATGGAATGTGGCAAAGAGCAGGAATAACGCAACTGAAAGATCTGTTTGTGGATGGGAAGTTCGCGAGTCTGGGAGCGCTGACCGAGAAATATGGGTTGCCCCAAGGGAATGCATTCAGGTATATGCAACTGAGGGCTTTTGCGAGGCAACAAATGAGGGAATTCCCGCAGCTCCCGACACAAGAGGTGCAGGACAGAGTGATCTCAAAGACATGGGTGGGGGATGGTAAGGTGTCAGATATATATATAGGGAAATGAGGGACGAAGGGGAGACTATGGTAGATGAACTAAAAGGGAAATGGGAAGAGCTGGGGGAGGAGATCGAGGAGGGGCTGTGGGCAGATGCCCTAAGCAGGGTAAACTCGTCGTCCTCGTGTGCCAGGCTAAGCCTGATTCAGTTTAAGGTATTACACAGGGCACATATGACTGGAGCACGGCTCAGTAAATTTTTTGGGGTGGAGGATAGGTGTGCGAGGTGCTCGAGAAGCCCAGCGAATCATACCCATATGTTTTGGTCATGCCCGGCACTACAGGGGTTTTGGATGGGGGTGACAAAGGTGCTTTCAAAAGTAGTAGGAGTCCGGGTCGAACCAAGCTGGGGGTTGGCTATATTTGGGGTTGCACAAGAGCCGGGAGTGCAGGAGGCGAGAGAGGCCGATGTTTTGGCCTTTGCGTCCCTAGTAGCCCGGCGCAGGATATTGCTAATGTGGAAAGAAGCCAAGCCCCCGGGGGAGACCTGGATAAATGACATGGTGGGGTTTATAAAGCTAGAGAGCTAGAGCGGATTAAGTTCGTCCTAAGGGGGTCGGCTCAAGGGTTCACCAGGCGGTGGTAACCTTTCGTCGAATACCTCGCAGAAAGATAGACGGAATGGGAAAAAGAAGGCAGCAGCAGCAGCCCAGGATCGGGGGGGGGGGGGGGGCGGGGCGGGGGGAGGAACCAGAAGGACTCTCAGGGTTGTTAATATATACTGTATAGTATGTATAGGTCGTTGCTACAGATAATTATATATTGGACTGTTAAATTATATTTTTGGAGAGTGTTACTTGTGACAAGGCAGTTGCCAATTAGGGCTAGTTTTCATTTTTGTTATTTATTATTTATTAATTTTTTGTTTATAAAATAGGTCATTGTTATTTGTGTTGTTATAATATTGTGTAAAGGATGCACAATGTACTGTGTTGGTTGACCAAAAATTTTCAATAAAATATTTAATTAAAAAAAAAGATGATGCAAAGATATCTGCTCAGACCCCAGCTATTTCCTTTCTTGCCTCCCACAGCAACCTGCGGTATATCCCATCTGGCCCAAGGGACTTGTCTACCATAATGCATTTTAAGATATCCAACACTTCCTCCTTCATTACGCTTTTAACAAATTAAAAAATTTTTTTTTTTTTTTTAAAAAGAGTATCCAATTATCTTTTTTCCCCAATTAAGGGGCAATTTAGCATGGATAACCCACCTACCCTGCACATCTTTGGGTTGTGGGGGTTAGACCCACACAGGAGAGAATGTGCAAACTTCAGACGGACAGTGACCCTGGGCCGGGACCTTGGCGCCATGAGGCAGCAGTGCTAACCACTGCACCACCGTGCCGCCCTCTTCATTATGCTGACATGTCCTGGAGTATTCACACACCCATCCCTAACCTCAACACCCGTCATGTCCCTCTCCTTGGTGAATACCGATGCAAAGTACTCATTAAGGATATTTGAATACAACAAAGCGATTAAAGCCATTGCTACAAGCTTGAAAACTGGGAACTCCACAAAACTAAATTTGCCAACTGAATAAAAAAAAGATAATTAAATGCATAAATAATTTCACGCGCACTTCAAATTGCTACTTCCTGTCTGTCAGTAGCTCCTCATCAATAAACTAGGAGAATATCAGTTCCAATAACTACATCTGATCTAGATAGAGAACAGTATAAGACTAGTACACTAGAGAACACTAGTCCAAGACAATATATAATAAAAGCAAATTACTGCGGCTGCTGGAATCCGAAATCAAAAGAGAAAATGCTGGAAAATCTCAAGTAGGTCTGGTAGTATCTGTCAGGAGAGAAAAGAGCTAACATTTCGAGACCAGGTGACCCTTTGTCAAAGCTTTGACAAATGCTGCCAGACCTGCTGAGATTAATGCATCATTACAATTTATTTAACAACCCCTGCAGAACTTTAATATTTTCTGTCGAAGTTGACAGCAGCTGCAAAAGAGATTGAGGTTTTCACCATAATGTTAATTAAGTTTGTTTGGTTACTGACTTTTTTGGTCCGTCTGGGTTTGTGCATGGCTATTGGCCAAAGGGAGAGATTCATTTTGGCCTGGTTATGTCCAAATATAAACAGCAATCACTGAGAAATGGAAGTTTGTGCTCCACTGTTACCTGCCGCTCAAATCAACAAACACTGTTGAGTGGTGTAACAGGTAGCAATCAAAAGCTAGTTTCCTAGGCATTCAAAACATCCTTACAAGCAGGACCGATCAAGTTGATCAGTTTGCTTAGGATTGATCAAGGTCACTTTAGCCTATTTCACTTGCCAGTCTTAAAAACCTTGCATTCAATCTTCACTTTCACAGATGGAGATAGGCTTCAAATTGACTCCTAGTATAGAATGTAACACAGATGGAATTATCGCCTGCTGTTAACAATCCTAGAAAACCTCCCATTACCAATCAATAACTTTTTCCCCAACTAATATTGATTTTCACACTTTTGAGGCCATGAAGTGAAAGACTAGTAACAGTGAAAAATTACTCTAAACTCTGCAGTATACTTTTAAGCCAGTTTACTAAACGTTACTTTAAAATAAGTCTTCTCCAATGAAATTTGAAGTTTTACTTATTTTCTTAAATCATCTTTAGAATTGTAAACTGATAAAACACACATAATTATGTCAAATGTTAGATTATATCCCTTGTATATTCTTTACAAGTTCAAACCCCACATACAACCAGTGCTTTCCAACTTTCCAAGGAAAAAGGGGAAATAAATTAATACCGTACGTACTGTTTATTTAAGAGATCTGCAAGACAGCGCTCCTTTTTTGGCAGGATGATTAACTGCATCTTCATTATAGACAAGGCCTGAATTTGAACACCAGCTTTAATTCTCCAACGGAATTGGCAGCAATCGCTGTTATAATGTATATATTACTCTTTTTGACCAGCCGAGTTGTTGAAATATAGTCATAGTCTTCCAGTGATGATAAAGTAATTTAATGAATAATATAAAATAATCTCGTGAGTTCTTTTTACTTAATATTAAACTAGTAAACAAACAAATAACTGTAGATCAAACTATTAAATAAGACAAAGATAATTACTGATATCTATTAACTTCTTCTCTCTAGCTCTGTACCCTCTGCACTCCAGAAACACATTCCTCTAGGAAAGAGCGGGAAAACATTTATATAGGTCCTGATAGTGTGGCCATCTAGTGTTCAGTTGCCTGTACTAGCTTAGCATAGTCTGATCATGTATTATTACATACAAAGATCACTACAATCACAACTTGAAAAGCTTACTCAATAGAATGCAAGATCATATAACTCATCGATAAATATTATTTAATCTGTCAGCAGAAGATAGACGACCAAACTTTCACACCCACCCGCCACACTGCTATTGGCAGGAACTCTAGGAAGTTTTAATTAAATATAGTTCTTGCGGTTAAGATCGGGAGAGAATCCATTCCAGGTACGCTGTTCATTGCTGGGCCTGTGCACACTATTCTGCAAGATGACACTTTGAATGAGAGTCTTTGTAGGTAATTAAACTCCCAAAGTTTGCATTTAAAGTATCATCTTACATCATTGACTTTGTCTATATGGTGTGTTTGTGGAATCCACCTCTTCACTCACCTGATGAAGGAGCTGTGCTCCGAAAGCTAGTGATTCCAAGCAACCTGTTGGACTTTAACCTGGTGTTGTAAGACTTCTTACTGTGCCCACCCCAGTCTAACACCAGCATCTCCGCATTTTAGAAGTCATCTTAGAAGTCTGATCTGGTAACCCTTGTATTTTTTAGACCACAGATAAAGACAGTTTCCTTTGCCAGTAGGATAGGGGGAAAAAACAAAGAGTAATAATATTTTAAAAGCAGAGCAGTCTTGTCTGGCGACAACTGAGCTGAAGCAGCTATTTGAAGATATTCAGCAAGAGTCCGAAGGGGTTCTAACAAGAGACAGAATCTGTTATGCATCACAAGTATTACTCTATGCCCTGCAAATTTTAAGGTGGATTAAGAGCTGTATGTTTATTTTCTTGTTGTTTAATGGGAAATTGCACTGTTGTGTTAAGGGGTGATTGTAAGCTGTTCTTTTCAGGTGTGAAGTTAAAAGTTTAATATTGTATTCATAATAAAGCGTTGTTTTAGAAATACCAAAGTCCTATTTTACATGCATTCATTCCTGGAGTGAATCATTCATTCCACAGTCTTAAAATCAACTAAAATACGGAGGTTTTGGTCCAATACCCTAGCCACCCTTGGGGCCTGGTCTGGGATAGTAACACATCACGCAGTAACTGAATGTAATGTTGGAGGCGTGATGGGGGTTTGCTTAGGGTTGGCATAGAAGAAAGGCAATCAAATAAAATAAATTAACAAACTAAAAATATACTATCACTGTGCCAAGTTTTTGTAATAAAAGAACAGAGCCTGATTATCACACAGTGTCAGCTATGGCTCAGCTGATGACGCTCTCGCCTCTGAACCAAAAGGTTCAGGTTCAAGTTCCACTCCAGGGCTTGAGTGCATAAAAACCAAGGCTGACACACCAGCGCAGTACTGAGGAAGCACTGCAGTCTCTGAGGTACTACCTTTCCTGTCACATTACATGATAGTTTGGGCATATTTCCCCCACAGAGAAGAAAAAGGGAAAAAAGTTGCATTTAAACTTAGCATTTGGGGGAAAAACAAAAATGAAAGATGGCTACAAAGTTGGCCAACCATAATAATAATAAGAACCTTTATTCTCACAAGTAGGCTTACATTAACACTGCAATGAGGTTACTGTGAAAAGCCCCTAGTCGCCACATTCCGGAGCCTGTTTGGTACACAGAGGGAGAACTCCGAATGTCCAATCCACCCAACAGCACGTCTTTTGGGACTTGCGGGAGGAAACCGGAGCACCCGGGAGACATGGGGAGAATGTGCAGAGTCCGCACAGTGATCCAAGCCAGGAATCGAACCTGGGACCCTGGCGCTGTGAAGCAACAGTGCTAACCACTTTGCCACCGTGCTGTCTAGAGTGAGACTAGCTATTCACTCTAATATGCAGATTTGCCGAATACTGATCTTGCCCATCACGATGTCTCGCAAGATCCCATTAGATCTCGTGAGGCGCGGAGAGCTGGGTAAATCCCGGAAGCGGCCTCTCCTGTCATTTACCAGCCCTGTCGCAGCCGGTTCGGGCTGGATGTGGCCGGTAGATCGCGCCCTTGTTTTTTGAGTTGAGGCAGAATAAAGTTGGTATTTTCATTTTCTCTAGAGACCCTACTGTGAAATCAAATTATTTTAAATGCAGCAATGAAGACACAATCAAATATATTAAATTTAAAGGATGACATGGTGGCACAGTGGTTAGCACAGCTCCAGGAACCCGGATCAATTCCAGCCTTGGGTGACTGTGTGGCGTTTGCACTTTCTCCCCATATCTGCGCGAGTTTCCTCCCACCACCAAAGACATGCAGGTTAGGTGGATTGGCCATGCTAAATTGCCCTTAGTGTCCAAATGTTTAGGTAGGGTTACTGGGAAATGGTGGTGGCGTGGGCTTCTGTAGGGTGCTTTCCCAGGTGGGCCGAATGCCTCCTTCTGCACTGCAGGGATTCAATGTTTCTATGAAATTAGACTGTTGGCTTCTGAAGGTGGCCGTGCGGCCTGTCTGAGCGGCATGGTAGCACAGCAAGTAGCACTGTTGCTTCACAGCTCCAGGGTCCCTGGTTCGATTCCTAGCTTGGGTCACTGTCTGTGTGGAGTCTGCACGTTCTCCCCATGTCTGTGTAGGTTTCCTCCGGCTGCTCCGGTTTCCTCCCACAAGTCCCGAAAGACATGCTGTTAGGTGAATTGGATATTCGGAATTCTCCCTCAGTGTACCTGAACAGGCGCTGGAGTGTGGCGATTAGGGGCTTTTCAGTCACTTCATTGCAATGTTAATGTAAGCCTACTTGTGGCAATAAAGATTATTATTATAGAATAAAGGGCGAATATTAGAAACACCTGATACTGATGTCACATGATTAAGTAACCAATCTGGATGGATGCAGAAGTGCAACCTTGTATAGAGTTATATATAGAGTTCACATCTATTGAGATGTCTATAGATGTGAACGTAAACAGGAATGGATTTTACAAACCGCATTCTAAAGTAGCTTTATTAGGGAAACAGGCAAATCCTGAAGAACCCAAAATAATTCCAAACACAAGAAGAAGCATAAGGCAGGGCTCAGTCATTAGATAGCTCAAAGTTTCCCTTCATTCATCTGCTTCTGGTATTCAAACATGTGCTTCAAACACATACAAGTTTGGTTGGCCACATAATTTCACTCGAATTGCCAGTATTTCAAAACAATTGTGATAATGCTCCAGACAAGCTAATCAAGTTATCTTTAAAAAAATCAAGGTCTTTCTTCCAAGCAATTAACATTTGAATAGTTTATTTTCCATTGCGGGCTACTATGGATGCCTCCATAGATATCTTTGATAACGCAGGAAGAGAGTTGCTTACAAAATCCCACTGAAGCTATTGTCTGTAATGGCATTTGTAGACTTGTCGTCTTTAACATATGATGTAATTAGATTTGACCAACTTGCTGTAGATTTGGAATCAGTCTGTCTCAAAGAAAATCTGCCCATTTGACATAAACATGTCTTCAAGAAAACATTAATGAGCTAGACATTGAAGTCATTTTTCCAAATACCATGAACAATAGATATTTTACAGTAAGAAGTCTTACAACGCCAGGTTAAAGTCCAACAGGTTTGTTTCACCTGAGGAAGGAGCAGTGCTCCGAAAGCTAGTGTTTGAAACAAACCTGTTGGACTTCAACCTGGTGTTGTAAGACTTCTTACTGTGCTCACCCCAGTCCAACGTCGGTATTTCCACATCAGTAGATATTTTGACAAGCTATATCGGGAGGCAGCGCCGTAGTGGTATTATTGTCGCTGGACTAATAATCCAGAGACCCAGAGTCATGCTCTGGGAACCCGGATTCAAATCCTGCCATGGCAGATGGTGAAATTTGAATTCAATAAAACTCTGGAAATAGAAGTCTAAAGGTGACCATGAATCCATTGTTAATTGTTGTAAAAACCCATCTGGTTCACTCATGTCCATCTGTCGCCCTTACCTGGTCTGGCCTACATGTGACTCCAGACCCATTGCAATGTGGTTGACTCATAAATGCTCTCACAGGGATGGGCAATAAATGCTGGCCCAGCCAGCGACACCTACATCCCATGAATGAGTAAGAAAAAGGTTAAGTGAAACAAACCTGGGGCGGCACGGTGACACAACAGTTAGCGCTCCTGCCTCACACAGACAGAGACCTGGGTTTGATTCCGGCCTTGGGTGATTGCGTGGCGTTTGTACATTCTCATGCTGCGTGGATTTCCCCCTGGTGTTCCAGTTTCCTCCCACAGTCCAAAGATGTGCAGGTTAGGTAGGGTTACCGGGATAGGGCAGGGTAGTGGACCTAGGTAGGGTGCTCTTTTTGAGGGTCGGTGAAGACTCAATGGGCCAAATGGTCTCCTTCTGCACTTAAGGAATTCTATGGTTCTAAAATGGGTGCTCTGATCCTTTATTTTGCAAGAAAAGTAACTACATAATTCATGCCTGTCCCAGCCTTATCAGATGTTTCTTTTGGTCCACCTCCGAAAAGATTGGAGTGACTTGCATGCAAGGAGTATGTGCAACAGACATCAATACTCAGTTCAGTTTATGAGGAGATGGATCGTTGTTACACTATCGTGACTGCTCCAAAGTAAGAGGCAGAAAGAAAATCCACCTACATGAGAGAGTGACACTGAACTCAAAGCATCTGCAATAATCCCAAATTTGTGATTAAAAACAGATCTGGCAACATCTAGAAAGAGAGAAATAGTTAACCTATCAGATTGATGATCTGAAGGGGGATGCGGAGGAAAGATCTGTAGAATGAGGTGGAAAGTAGGACCCATTAAATGACAAAAAGGTTAATGCTGCAAGGCAAAATGTAGCAGTAATGGAACAAGTAGAGAAACAAAAGTTTTGTCTAGAGGAAGTGTGAATTCTATAATTATGAGAAACTGCCAACTAATAACAAAATAATACAAGAAAGAAGTTAATTCTATCCACAGATGCTGCCAGACCCGCTGAGGATTTTCAGCAATTTCTGTTTTTACTTCAGATTTCCAGCATCCACAGTATTCTGCACCTGAATATGCAACTGATCCCAACAACATTACATTGAAAGGACACACTGCACAAAAATTGGGTGGCAATTGCATAATTGTAAACTGGTAGATCATATCATTAAAAAAGGCAAACACTCAACAGTGCAAAATGCTCCTGATGTAGGTAGGAACAGTCAAGAAGGCTAGACCCAGCTTCCTTGAAGCGCAGCAGGAAAGCTGGAGCACAACAGAGGCATATAAATGTGCAATGATTTGGTTAGTAATATTTTTATATTTCTTATATAATTTTTTTAAAGACCGAGGTTTTTAAAAAAAAATTAAAAAGCCAAAGTAATCAACTGAAAACACTTTTCAACTTTTTGAGCAATTATATTGGTTGTTTCTCTGCTATTTCCTGCCTTTTTATTTCTGTTTCTTAGACGGTTGCTTACAGATAACTACTACTTCCTGTGGTTGTACTGAAGCCATTCGACATCATTCATTTAAGATTAGTTTGTTACGGGAGTCTGGGACTCAGGGCGTCTTTCGGCACATGTGAAGGCTATTTTGACCCTTCGTGCCTGTTCTGGCTCTTTGAAAGGGTTGTTCAATTCATCCCACTTTAATCTGTCTTTAATGTTTGAGTCACAATTTATAACAATTTTCCTCCCAACAGACACTTGGCAAGTTTGACAAAGTCACAGGTGACTAGGCGAATACACTTGAAAGTCTGGCATGTAGTATAAACAGATAAATCCAAACCATTACATAATTCTGCGCAGGCAATGTAATTGAAACGTTGCTTTCACTTCCTGAAGTATTTCGGACAAGCAGCTAATGGCAAGCTCCTGTGGATAATTTTCCTCTTCAGGCGAGATTGAAGATTTATAAACAATTAATTCCGCTTGATTTAGTTCCTTTTTACAATGGACCACTGGTCAGAATGGCTGAACCAGTAATGACTTGACATTTAAGTGAGGTCATAAGGGATCTGATCGTCAAGGCTGCCAACAGTGACATTTGCTATTCGGAGAAGATTTAAATTACAACTACACATGTCTTTTCACAAGATGAAACTCATGCTGCACGTTTCAAGAAAGCATACAACTTCCAGTAATCTCTGATGGATGCATGTACCTTTCAGGATTGAGAACAAACGTTCTCCAATGGCCCATAACTTGCTCAGAATGGCAATCTCCTGCGGATTGCCACTCTAAACGGACTTGCCCACTTTGTGATTGCAAAGCCCATCTCACCAAAACCTTCCTTCCTGAGGCTGGGTGAGACCGGAGCAGCGAAGCTCGCACCTGGCTACATCTGCGTGGAGGTACTGGAATGCAAAGGTAAGAAATGCCCCTTTTTATGGCACTAACTGCTGTAAAGGAGGTTTTTACAGAGACAATTTAAAAGGAGATGGTTAGTTTCAAAGGTAAATGGTCCAATCGGGGTGTGGGGGGTGTGGGGGGGAATTAGGTGGTGTGTGTGGCCCCTGAGAGGTCGTGTGTGTGTGTGCAGAGGGTGTCCAGTGCGAGGCTGGGTCTGGGTCTCTCTGGAGTTAGACGTGATTTTTTTTTTCCCCCTCTAACTCTTTAAGATTAACTATCAGGGTAAAACTGGCAGAACCATCCAAAGTTAACGATTTAAATCACTTCAGTCGGATGGTTCCCTGCCCAGTGCAATTGTCCAGAGGAAGTTAGCACTTCTGGGCAATTGCCGGGTACTTGGGAACTTCAGAAAGGGATTCCCCAGCCCATCATTGGCGTACTCCCTAAATGAAACGCTGGGGATCCGTGAAGTTATGGCCCAATGTGTTTTGGAGGCATACACTTGGGAGCGTTCAAAACAGAATTTCTGTACGTTTAGTAATAATTCCACGACTTTTCAAGAAATTCAGTGCATCCCTACTATAGACATGTAGCACCATTTTAGAGATACACCTTCCATCACAGTCATTTTCAAACCCAGGGTCGCAACCCACGGGTGGATCGTGGGCTGGTGTCGAGAGGTTCATGGGGCCATGTGTCGTGCAGTTCCTGATTGCGAGAAGTAGTGCCTTACGGCACGACCGGATTTTAGAAATGCTGGCCGTGATCGGTTTTCAGAATGCCGGCCATTCCACACATGCGTGCCCCCTCAGCAGTGCACAGGCCCGGAGCCCAGCTGTGCAGAACGCCCATGCCCGACATCAGCTTACTGACCCAGAAGCAGATATTTTTTGAATCGCTGGAGTCATCCTGTCTGGAATGGTGGCAGAGAGCAAGTCATCTGCCCCGTACGCTAATGTCAGGTGTTCTGGGTGCAAGTGAGATTCCTTCATTTTGCAGCTGCCAGGGCCTCTGGTGAACAACACATGAAGATGACAACAGGAACAAAGCAGCATAAAGATGATTACTTGAGGTATGGGTTTATTAATTGTTCCATTGCAAATCAGGGTCCAACGTTCATGTGTGTTATATGCAGGGAAGCACTGGCTAAAGTTGAAAACCCTCAAAATTTCAAAGACATTTGAAGACTAAGCATGGCAAGCTTGAGGACAAACCTCTTGATTTTTTCAACGGATTCAGTGAGATCTTAAATCATCAGCTGAAGTCCTAAGCAGGAATGTAACATTGAAAGACAAAGCAAGTGACATATTAAAGCAGCAATCACCAGTAATAAACAGTAATAATCAGATAGGAGAGCAACACCTGGATTTCAGACATAACAAAGCAAAGCTAATGATTCCGAAGGGGAAGGAGGTGTTAGAAAAACAATGGAAAAAGTTGGAATGCCATCTAAAGTCAGAAATCTCTCTTCTTTATAAAATTCCATTACTTTTATGTGACTTTAGGCTTTTATCTGAAATTTCCATTTTTTCCAGGCGTGGAAAAAGTCAATTACAAATGACTTTTCCGGATTTTCCAGGACCCTTGGGAACTCTGACAAAACAGCCTCATTATCAAATTTATAATAAGCTGAAAAACAGGACAGGAAACTAACTGAAAATCATTGTGCCAGTTACAAGCATTACTGCACGATATCTATATGCTTGCATTTCAGTCAATGAGAAGCTACAATATCCTCAAAGACAGGCTTTCTGGCCTTAGTTGAATCTTCATAATCATTCTTCTCTGACATTTGTAAAGAGTGCATCCTAATTGTTCATTAGTTTCATTTACTTTCAAGGAGGGGTGTTTTTAAATACATTTTTCCACATTACACCAACGCACCCTCAGCTCTGGCTCACTCTGACTAATACAATACTCTAATTTAAACTGTCCATTTCCCTGACATTAAACTTCAGTCTCCATCTGATAAGAGGGGAATTCTGCTCATTGATTCCAAGTGACGTTTCAGAATTTGTTCTAATTAACACAAAAATGCTCGTCATGGACAGAATGACTGTCAAGTTGGTGTTACTTGACTATATAAATAGGCTGAATTCTCCGCTCCCCAAAATCGCACTCGGCGACGGGGCCGCCACAGTCGAGGGAGGGCCAATCCACGGGCGGGGGGGGGGCTTAATTCGGGGATGGGGGCACTGTGGGCGGGCGGTCCGGGGCACGCGAGTGGCTGAAGGGGGGCACTACTTTACCTGTCCAGGTCTGCTGGCCAAGTCCGCCATGGAGCATAGCGTGGCCGCTGCAGGCCGCCGCCGTGCGCATGCGCGGCCTCGGAACCGGAAGTGCTGACGGCCGTATCGGCAGCTAGAGTTGCGAGCTCTATGCTGCCTCCCTGCTAGCCCCCAACAAAACGGGAAATCGGTGATTGTTTTACACCAGTTTTCCTGGCGTAAAAGACCACCATTTTCACACCGGCGTGGAGACTTAGTCTCCCAAACGGAGAATTCTCCCTCTGTGTACCCGAACAGACGCCGGAATGTGGCGACTAGGGCTTTTCACAGTAACTTCATTGCAGTGTTAATGTAAGTCTACCTGTGACAATAAAGATTATTATAAAAAATGATTATTATACATGAACTGTCGAGCACACAGGATTACAACTCTAATGTGATTCTTTTCAGCAGCGTAAGTATGGGAAAATATTCTGATTGTGGATGAGGATTTCAAATGAGAAAAAGGATCAACCTTCTGGAGGTTATTCATGCACCCAATATAATAGAACATCCAGACATAACAATGAGGGAACAGTAATCATGATAAAGCAATGGTTATTTTCTCTTCAAACAACAAAATAAAAATCTCAACAAAGATGGCACTGTCAAAATGCTCCTCAAAATCAATCCATCCATCAGTGAATCACATTTGCTAACACTAACAGTTAAACACCTGAAAAGCAGTAAACATAGAACATAAAATATGGAAAGAGAAAGGTAAGTTGCCCTTTCATGTAGATTCTTTCTACATACCACGCCCATTCAATCTTCAGTGAGAAATGTCTCATAATCCCAATTCTCCACCCACAAACTGGGGCTGGTTTAGCCCAGTGGGCTAAGACAGCTGGCTTGTAATGCAGAACAAGACCAGCAGCGCGGGTTCAATTCCCGTCCCGGCCTCCCTGATCAGGCGCCGGAATGTGGCGACTAGGGGCACTTTCATTGAAGCCTACTTTTGTGACAATAAGCAATTATTATTATAATAACCCACTTTCAAACTTCCCGTTCCGTTAGAATGGCTACAGTACAGGAGGCCATTCAGCCCTCGAGCCTATGCTTCCTGCTCTGCAAGAGCAATTTAGCTAGTTCTACTCCATAGCCTTTGTCCATCGCCCTGCATTTCTTTTCTCCTCAGATCCTTACTCTTTTTTAATATAAATTTAGAGTACCCAATTATGTTTTCTCCAATTAAGGGGCAATTTTAGCGTGGCCAATCCACCTCACCTGCACATCTTTGGGTAGTGGGGGTGAAACCCACGCAGACATGGGGAGGATGTGCAAATTCGACACGGACAGTGACCCAGGGCCGGGATTTGAACCTGGGTCGTCAGCGCCGCAGACCCAGTGCTAACCACTGCGCCACATGCTGCCCCAGATCCTTACCCTTTTGACAATCAAGACTGAAACTGCCTCCACCATCCTGACAAAAGTGTCAACGGTCCTCCATGCTAATTGTTGTCAGAATGCTGTAAAATATAATTCAAAACAACAGCATTTTGTACAAGTATGGATGACCACTGGTGGATAAAAACAAATACCTTGCAGAATTTGGAGGTCTTGTATTTTTTAAACGACTTCAGTTTGTAATTGCAGAATGTCAATTTTGAGTTTGGTTAGAATCAAGTGAAGCCTAACTTCCAAATGTCATAACCTGAATGTACATGTACGTGCAGATATATGGAGTCATATTCAGAAACTGCAGTCAGTAACCTGGGTACATTTTATCCCCATTACGAAGACTCATAGAATTTACAGTGCAGAAGGAGGCCATTCGGCCCATTGAGTCTGCACCGGCTCTTGGAAAGAGCAACCTAGCCAAGATCCCCACCTCCACCCTATCCCCATAACCCAGCAACCCCACCCAACACCATGGGCAATTTTGGACACTAAGGGCAATTTAGCATAGCCAATCCACCTAACCTGCACATCTTTGGACTGTGGGAGGAAACCGGAGCACCCGGAGGAAACCCACGCACACACGGGGAGGATGTGCAGACTCCGCACAGACAGTGGCCCAAGCCGGAATCGAACCTGGGACCCTGGAGCTTTAAAGCAATTGTGCTATCCACAATGCTACCGTGCTGCCCCCAAGCTCCCTGTGAGTGCTTGAGATGCAATCATTTAGCTCCCAATTTAACAAATACCAAAATAAATGGCGAGTTTGATGAAGTGCCATGGGAAGTTCGGCAATTTTAATGTGTGATGAAAATTAAGTGTACCAGCACAGAATATTTACAGATGGTTAATCAAAGAAGATCGTTCTTTAGTATGCCACCCCATCCCATCCCTCCCCCCCCCCCCAAGTATGTGTATAAGAGGGGAAAAATCATGTTGGTAAAACTCAATTTAACTTTTAATTCAACTGAATGGCATCCTTACCACAATAAAATATAATTCACGGAGTGAAATGAAACAAAATGTCACAGTGAGACACGGATATTGGGCATGATCTATCAGCCGCGTTGTGCTGCGGCCGCATTGCGCAAAATGGGAGCATGATGTGGCCAGTAGATCCCGGGAGAGGCCTCTCACGGGCTTCTGGACAGCAGGTACGCCTCCCAGGATCTAACTAGATCCCGTGAGGTGTCATGATCAGAATCCCACCCATAATGGCGTGAGCAAGTAGGTTTTCACAATGATGAGTCAGTGTGCAGAAGGGAGATAGAGAACCTACTGGTGTCGTGTAACAACAACAATCTATCCCTCAACGTCAGCAAAACTAAGGAGCTGGTCATTGACTTCAGGAAGCAAAGCATTATGCACACCACCATCTGCATCAATGGTGCCGAGGTGGAGATGGTTGACAACTTCCAATTTCTAGGTGTGTACATCACCAACAATCTGCCTTGGTCCACCCACGTCGACGCTACAACCAAGAAAGCACAACAGCATCAATACTTCCTCAGGAAACTAGGCATGTCCACATTGGCTCTTGCCAATTTTTACAGGTGCACCATAGAAAGCATCTTATTTGGCTGCATCACAGCCTGGTATGGCAACTGCTCAGCCCAAGACCATAAGAAACTACAGAGAGTGGTGAACCCTAATCCTCCTCCTTGCACTGGTGACACTGCAAAGCTGGCAGCAGGACAGACAGGGTGGCACTCGTCAGGGCCTGAGGGAAGCCATGCCCATGAAAGGAGGGTGAAGTGGGGTATGAAGGGTGGGGTACAGGGCAGGCATGAAGGGGCCTCTGGAAGGTTGGGGGGGGGTTCTGAAAGGGTGTGTGGGAAGGCTTGAAAAGGGGGTCCCTTCGTGACCGCATAACGGGGTGTTATCACTTGGGGGGCAGGCTGTGGGGTAGTGCCCATGTGTGTGGGAGAGGGAAGACATTGCCCGTGGGTGGGAGGTGTGGGGGACCCTCAAGTTCACTTAGAGATCGGGGCACCCTTTGAAAATGGTGGTCTGATCACGGAGGAGCCGGTCTGATCAGTGAGTTCAGCTCCCCAGTGATGAAAATAATTTAACAGCGATATTTACCGGCTGTTCATGGTAATGCTCTGTGTTTCCCGGCAATGAGGGGTGCAGTCAAAGGGAAATCCCGTTGACAATGGCGGGACAAGAAAATCCTGCTGGCGGGCCGCCTCCACCTCCAAAAAACATGCAGCGGGCTGGTCAGTAAATCCCGCCCTAAGTGTGGGCTAGCCCGGTGAGAAACTTTTTACAGTGAATGAAATATGAAAATCGCTTATTGTCACAAGTAGGCTTCAAATGACGTTACTGTGAAAAGCCCCTAGTCGCCACATTCCGGCGCCTGTTCGGGGAGGCTGATATGGGAATCGAACCGTGCTGCTGGCCTGCCTTGGTCTGCTTTTAAAGCCAGCAATTTAGCCCTGTGCTAAACAGTCCCAGGAATGGTAGAACCCTCAAGAGTATTGACAGTCAGAGAGATCTAGGTGTACAGGTCCACAGGTCACTGAAAGGGGCAACACAGGTGGAGAAGGTAGTCAAGAAGGCATACGGCATGCTTGCCTTCATTGGCCGGGGCATTGAATATAAGAATTGGCAAGTCACGTTGCAGCTGTATAGAACCTTAGTTAGACCACACTTGGAGTATAGTGTTCAATTCTGGTCGCCACACTACCAGAAGGATGTGGAGGCTTTAGAGAGGGTGCAGAAGAGATTTACCAGGATGTTGCCTGGTATGGTGGGAATTAGCTACGAGGAGCGGTTGAATAAACTTGGTTTGTTCTCACTGGAACGACAGAGGCTGAGGGGCGACCTGATAGAGATCTACAAAATTATGAGGGGCATAGACAGAATGGATAGTCAGAGGCTTTTCCCCAGGGTAGAGGGGTCAATTACTAGGGGGCATAGGTTTACGGTGCAAGGGGCAAAGTTTAGAGGAGATGTATGAGGCAAGTTTTTTTACACAGAGGGTAGTGGTTGCCTGGAACTCACTGCCAGAGGAGGTGGTGGAAGCAGGGACGATAGTGACATTTAAGGGGCTCTTGACAAATACATGAATAGGATGGGAATAGAGGGAAACGGATCCAGGAAGTGTAGAAGATTGTAGTTTAGACGGGCAGCATGGTCGGCACAGGCTTGGAGGGCCGAAGGGCCTGTTTCTGTGCTGTACTTTTCTTTGTTCTTTGTTCTTTGATAGCGGTGGGGAACTCGCCGACAGAGCCGGGAGAGAAACTCCCAGCAAAACCCACCACAAATGACAATTCGGGCAGTGTTTTCCCACCAGCTCGCAGTGTGTCATTCGGCAGCAGAGGCGGCCTGCCAGCAGGAACTACCGGTCCCGCTGTTGTCAACGGGATTTCCCATTGACAGCATCCCTCATCGCTGGAAAACCCACACGTCGGCATAGGACCAGAATTTCCCGCTGGCATGAATAGCCGGTAAATCCCGCCCTTCGAAACCTTTCTGTTAGATCACGCCCATTAGGACAGAGACCATTAGGTCAAAGAGATCTGCAAATCACTGGAAGCAGAGACACAGGTTAATAAGGCCATAAAGAAAGAAAAGTACTGAGGTTCAATTTTAAGAGTGGCCCATCTGAAAAGCAAGGAGTTTTGTCAAATGTTTATAAAGCTCTGCTTACACTACATGTGGAATATTGTGAACAATTCTGGTCTCATTATTAACAGGATACATAGGCACTCAAGAAGTTGAAAAGCAGTTCTATTAGAAGAATTATAGAACTGAGAGGTTATACCTATCAGCAAAGACTAAACAGGTTGGGACTCTTCGCCAGAAAAGATTAAGAGTTCAACAGGGTAGATGTGGAGAAGATGTTTCAAATTACAAGATGACCAGAACCAAGGATCATAAATGTAAAAGCCACTAATGAATCTAATGGGAAATTCAGGAGAAACAAAGTGTTTAGAATGTGGAACTCATGACCACAACAAGAAGACGAGGGGACCAGTTTACAGGCATATAAATAGATTCTAGTAGGTAGAAAGAAGAATATTTTGATGGGATTAGCAGGAGGGGTAAGAAGGTTGATATGGCACATAAACACTGCCATGAACCTGCTGCACCAAAGGTACCCGTGCTTCTTAACTACCCAGAAACCTAACCGTTTCATTGTAATTAAACTTGAACTTTCTTTCACTAATAAATGAATGAGTAATTAACAGTATAACCATTCCTTATGAAATCACAAGCTCCTTGGGGTAGGAGGGGGCCACTGTTCAATAAACCTTAAGCTGGTGAGTCTTCACACATTGATTCATATCACTCAAACAAAAACATATACATTTGTTTCTGCCTTTAAGAAACACATTTGCTTATTCTGAAGAACTCTATCTTTAGTTCAAAAACTGTCAAGGATACCATTTGTGAAAGTTGTCAGTTTGCCACACCACGTGATTTCTGACATTCAACATCTTGTCACGGTTTTATCATCATGTACAGCACTAGGGCAGTATTATCTAAACAAATTTATACTGGAAAGGAATTCAGCTCTGCATTAGGATTATCTTACATCTTTCTTTGGCATTTACAGAGGCAGTGGGGGAGAAACAAACACCAGTAAAATGGAATTTTATGACATTAAGTGTAACATTGGGCTTAGACGAGCCAGAGAACAACTGCTCAAAGCTGTTCAAGGCAAGCAGTCATTATGTTGCAAACATTAGAATTTAGGAAGAAATAAAATACCGGAAATGCTGGAAATCTGAAATAAAAGCTGAAAATACACAACTGGTAAGGCATCAGCAGTCAGTGATCCTTCATTAGGACTTGAATAAGTTAAAACCTTAAGTATTTAAATTTTTTTTTAAATTTAGAGTACCAAATTCATTTTTTCCAATTAAGGGGCAATTTAGCGTGGCCAATCCACCTACCCTGCACATCTTTGGGTTGTGGGGGCGAACCCCACGCAAACACGGGGAGAATGTGCAAACTCCACACGACAGTGACCCAGAGCCGGGATCGAACCTGGGACCTCGGCGCCGTGAGACTGCAGTGCTACCACTGTGCCACCGTGCTGCCCAAACCGTAACTATTTTTAAGTAAGTACAAAGTTAGGGTGCAAGGGTTTGAGGTAAGCAAAGAACGGAGAGGAAAGTAAAGGTCAAGAAATCATCTTGCAAAGAAACCTAGTTCTTAATGCAGCTATCATTTCCCCCCCCCCCCCAAAAGCCCGTGGGACATTACAATATAATAGCACCTTTAGTGCAATAAAACATCCCAAGTCAATTTTCAGAGGCATCATTAAAAAAAGACACAACCACAAAAGATGCAATTAGATAAAATGACCCAAAAACCTACTCAAAAAGTTAGGTTTTAACAAGTGGCTGAAGGAGGAAAGCAAGGGAGAGAGATTTCAAGGTTTACAGTTGTAGAATTAACACAGCAAGGCATCAGCAGTTCAAGGTCACACCCAATGGAAGTGTTCAGCAATACAATCACTCAAGGTGCAACACCTGCCCTTTACCTCCTCCCTGCTCACCACCCAAGGGCCTAAACACTCTTTTGGTGAAGCAGCGTTTCACGTGCACTCCCTTCAACCTGGTCTAATGCATTTGCTGTACCCAATGTGGTCTACTCTACATTGGAGTGACTACACATAGAATGGGTGACTGCTTTGCAGAAACCTTTGGTCCATCTGCAAGCAGGACCCAGACCTTCCTATCGCTTGCCATTTCAACTCTCATGTCCACATGCCCATCCTTGGTCTATTGCAGTGAAGCCCAACGCAAACTGGAGGATCAGCACTTTATCTACCGATTAGGTACGTTACAGCCTTCTGAGTTAATATTGAGTTCAGCAATTTAAGACTGAACTCTCTCCTCCATCTTCTTCCCATTTTTATTTCTATCAATTTACTTTCATTACTTCCATCCATCCATTTTTCCCTCATCATTTGTCTCCTGCTCACCCCGCCCCACTGGGGCCATCCATTACCTGTTCCAGGTATACTGCTTACCTCTTCTGTCATTAACACATTCTGATCTCCGCAAGTGTCACGATCAGCTCCCTTCTTAGTCATTATCACCCCATTTTACATTACCTTTTGTCTTTTTGTCCAGGGCATCTTTGTCAATCTCCACTTATTGCTGGCCCTCTATCCAGCCGCACTGTCCACCCCCCCCCCCCCCCCCCCTCTCCCACAACAGTATAAATCTCATTCTATTTCCAGTTCTTTCCAGCTTTGGCAAAGACTCATCCCAACTCAAAACATTACTTCCATTATATCTCCAGAGATGCAATCAGACCTGCTGAAATCGTCCAGCATTTTCTGCCTGTGTTTCAGATTCCAGCATCCGCAGTAATTTAATTTGCTTTCATCTCAATGTCTATTTGATCTTTCCAATATAGAGACTACATCATAAAGCAGTGAATATATTATGCAGAATTGAAAGTCGTACAAATAAAGAGATGTTTGACGAGAAGGGTGGCAACGAAGGGCAGGTGTTAATCTCTTGCGCTTGCTGGAAGGTGCCACGGAAACAAAGGCAAGTGTTGGAGCAATTGAGCAGGGCATCGCTGAGGGACCGGTCCCTTAAAATTGCTGAACCTATGTTTGGTGGTGGCATCACACTGGAAGTGGCAGAAATGGCTGGGGTTGAATTGTTGAATGTGGGGACACGAGGGGCGAAAGATGTGTTCAAGGAAACCCAATACATAATCTAGAAAGGAGTGGAGGGGGGGGGGGGGGGGGGGGGGAAAGAGAGGCAAAATTAGAAATAGGCAGAGTTTAGAAGTGATGGAGAGAAGATATGTTGCATATTGTACAAAAACATTTTTTGCATCGTTAAACATGATGGAGGAAGAGTTTCTTCAGGGGGGTTCACCAGACTCTCCTTTATTACTTTGGAACAAGTCTCATGGCAACCCCAATACAATGCAATTGGCAGCACGGTGGCGCAGTGGTTAACACTGCTACCTCACACTGCCGAGGACCCAGGTTTGATCCCAGCCCTGGGCCACCATCCTTGTGAGGTTGGCACATTCTCCCTCTGTCTGCGTGGGTCTCAGCCCCACAACCCAAAGATGTGCAGGGTAGGTGGATTGGCAATGCTAAATTGCCCCTTAATTGGGAACAAAAAAGAATTTGGCATTTCTTTAAAAAACAATTTTAAAAAAGGAATACGATGTAATCCGTTTAAGTCACCATGCAGGGGCTTTCATGACTCTTCAGTCAGTTAGGGCCTACTGTCAAGAGAAACTCTATAGATATTCAGCCATGATGTGCACATCTGCCCAAACAAATTAATTTAAAACTGCACAAAATATAATTGAGGAGTGAAAGATGATACCAATTTTGTTCCAATGCTGCATGTTAAGGGGAAACGTTGCTCAATATGAGTTACAAAGTACCATAGAATTCCTACAGTGCAGGAGGCCATTTGGCCCATCAGATCTGCACCGGCCCTCTGACAGAGCACCCTACCTAGGCTCCCCCCCCCGGCAACCCAATAACACCACCTTACCCTCACACGTTTGAACACTAAGAGGCAATTTAGCATGGTCAATCCACCCAGCCTATACATCTTTGGACTGTGGGAGGAAACCTGAACACCCAAAGGAAACCCACGCAGATACTAGGTGTCATGTTAAGCACAGTAAGATAACACGGGCTGCAACTGGATGCAGCTTTACCCAAGTGATACTCCACACCTTGAAGTTAGTTCACTATGATTCATTGAACCTGTCACACAGTTAGCTCAATCCTCTGCGAGTTCGACTCTCTGCTAACCTAGTGTGATTAATCTGTCTGACTGAACCAGACTAGCTCTTAGCCACGTGCTGTAGGAGTTATATATGTACACCCTGACTCACACTGTAGATGTCACCAGTGGAAAGAGGCGGAGTGCGAGTGCCTTGTGCCTTTTATAGTGGAAACCCTCCCCCAGGTGTTCTGCCTCCTGATTGGTTATGTCCTGTTCTCTGTATTCATTAGCTGCCTGTTTATATCTCATTATGTGCATGTCTGCATATCATGACATCTCCCTTTTTGAAATGTTTTTCTGTGGCCTATGGTGAAAGTATTTACATGTGTAGGCCGAAAAACGAACTTATTTACATACAATAGCAGATGGGAACATATGTACATGTAAAAACAGGTGTCCAAGGTGCGAAAACAGAACACAGCAAACAAAACAAGTGTTCATAAGTCCAATCTTTGGGGTTTGCGTCTGATCCTGGTCGACCGCTGGAGAGGTGGTGGTGGGGACGACGGCGCCTTGATAGGCGGGATTGAAGCCTGACGGTGGCCTCATGGTTCGAGGTATCAGGAGGTGGCACAATAACGGATGGAAACAATGAAGAGTGTAGTCGGACAACTGTGTGCAGTGTCCATCTGTTGCGCCGCACAACAGAGCCATCAGACATACGCACAACATACGATCGGTGAGCAGTCTGTCGAACAACAACAGCTGGAGCTGACCAGCCTCCCTCAGGTATCTTGATCCAAACAGCATCCTCCGGGAGTAGCACAGGCAAATCAGTGGCATAAGCATCATAGCTCTGCTTTTGCCGGTCCCCGAGTTTCTGCACCTTCTGCAGCACCAGGTGGTGATCCAGGTCAGGCAAGTGTATGGCTGGAAGAGTCGTCCGCAGGTCTCTGTTCATCAGGAGTTGAGCCGGTGACATGCCGATAGACAGCGGGGTTGCCCTGTACGCAAGCAGCACAAGGTTGACGTCAAAAGCAGAATCCGCAGCCTTGCAGATGAGCTGCTTCACTATGTGCACCCCTTCCTCAAGCTTCCAGTTGGACTACAGGTAATGCGGGATAAAACGGATATACCTAGGCAAATCTTGACCACTCTTGGCTGCTGAAGCAAGGACCGTTGTCACTCATGACAGTGGGTGGAATACCATGCCTGGAGAACGTCTCCTTACAGGCCTTGATGACGGTCTTGGATGTGAGGTCAGAGAGCTTCACAACTTCTGGGTAGTTAGAAAAATCATCAATGATTAACACATAATCACGACCATTGGCATGAAATAGATCGATGCCCACCTTGGGCCACGGGGAGGTCACGATTTTGTGCTGCTGAAGCGTCTCCTTGCCCTGTGCTGGCTGGAAGCGTTGACAGGTTGGACAGTTGAGGACCATATTTGAAATGTGCTGACTAATCCCAGGCCAGTAGACAGCCTGCCTGGCTCTGCGCCTGCACTTCTCGACACCCAGATGTTCCTCATGGATTTGTCAGAGCACCAAGCTCTGGAGACTGAATGGAATGACAATGCGGTCCAGCTTGAGGAGGATGCCATCAACTACCGTCAGGTCGTCCTTCACATTGAAGAATTGAGGGCACTGCCCTTTATTGCCAGCCATTGCCGAAGTGGCGCATAACACGCTGCAGAAGAGGGTCTTTGGCTGTCTCCTCGCGAATGCGAATCACCTTTTCATCCGACGCCGGGAGGTTGCTGGCCCACAGCTGCACCTGTGATTCAATCTGTTGGACGAATGCCGGCGGGTCAGCAGGCAAGGTTACGGAGCGGGACAAGGCATCCGCAATAATGAGCACCTTGCCAGGCGTGTACACAAGTTCAAAGTCATACCTCTGGAGTCTGAGGAGGACGCACTGCAGCCGGGGCGTCATGTCGTTCAGGTCCTTGTGGATAATGTGGACCAGACGCCTGTGGTCCGTCTCGACAGTGAACGTCGGCAGGCCCTAGACATAATCGGGGAACTTGAGAATTCCAGTGAGAAAGCCCAGGCTTCCTTTTTAAATTTGGGCGTACCACTGCTCGGTGGGTGCCATCGCCCATGATGCGTAGGCTTGGTGAGCTGCCTGCCACTCAAAGGCAGTCGACTTTTTTACCAGGTGTCTGAGGGCCATGGTGTGTGAGGCCAGGTTTGGGATAAACTTGCCCAAGAAGTTTACCATGCCTAAAAAATGCAGTACCGCCTTCTTGTCTTCAGGGGTCTTAATGACTTTGATGGCCTTGACCTTGTCTGCGTCCGGGCACACACCCTGTTTACATATCTGGTCACCCAAGAACTTAAGTCGACTTGACAAAGCAACACTTGGCCCTGTTCATCTTGAGGCCATAGGCATGGACTCGGTGGAATACCTGCTGGAGACGAAAGATGTGCTCTTCAGGGGTCGTGGACCATATGATAACGTCGTCCACATACACACAAACCCCTTCAATGCCCTCCATCATCTGCTCCATGATTCTATGGAAGATCTCCGAGGCTGAGACAATGCCAAATAGCATACGATTGTAGCAGTACCTGCCAAACGGTGTGTTGAAGGTGCAGAGCCTTCTGCTGGACTCATCCAGCTGGATTTGCCAGAACCCTTGTGACGCATCTAGTTTTGTGAAAAACCGGGCATGTGCCATCTCAATTGTGAGTTCCTTCCGCTTTGGGATGGGGTAATGTTCCCACATTATATTCTAGTTGAGATCCGTTGATCAATACAGATGTGCAGCTCACCCGAAGGCTTTTTCACACATACCATCGAGTTGACCCAGTCCATCCGTTCCGTAACTTTAGAAATGATGCTCTGGTCCTGAAGAGCCTTGAGCTGTGCCTTCAGGTGCTCCTTCAGTGGAGCCGGGACCCGGCGTGATGCGTGGACCACAGGCGTGGCATCAGGCCGTAACAGGATCTTGTACCGAAATGGCAGAGTGCCCATCCCGTCGAACACATCTGGACACTGAGCTAGGATGTCGTCAATGCCGGCTTGAAGATCCCCTTTGGGGGAGGTCATTGTGTCGACCCGCTGCACAAGGTGTAGCTGCTTGCATGCCTGTGCACCGAGCAGGGAGGCCATGTCTGATTTGATGATCTCAAACCGTAGCCTTGCGTGATTGTTCTTGTTGGAGACGAGCAGATGGCAGGATCCCAGTGCTGTGATGGCATTGCCGTTATAGTCCAGGAGCTGGCAGGCTGCTGGAAGGAGCTTGGATGGCTTATTGATGCGGTTGAAATCCGCCTGTGAAAGGAGATTGGCAGACGCACCGGTGTCCAGCTTGAACTGGATTGAGCATTGACTTACCTGCAGCACCACACGCCATTTGTCTGCAGAATCCACAGTGAGGATGGGCAGGCATCGTGATGATGTTGGTGTGGCATGTTCACGTATGGTAATGATGCCCACATGGTAGGGGGACTCCAGGCAGTTGTCCTCTGGGTCCGTTGTACTGCCAGGATCAGAATCCTGTAAACCTTGCTGTACACTCCGAAGGCGTCTGCGTTGGAATTGGGAGCGCTGGCTCTTGACTGGTGGTGCAGACCTGCACACGGCTGCATAGTGTCCAGGCCTTCCGCAATTTAAACATCGCCTGCCTCTTTAAATGGGCAGTGCCGTCGTTCAGGCACGTCATGACGTCATTGCGCTCCGTGCGCCGTCGCACATACGCAGACCGGTCGGCAGACGTTCGCACCTGCGCAGAGTGGTGATCGGCCACTTCATCGTCCCAGTCGCATCGCGCATGCGTGGGGGTCCGGGAAGAGCGCGCGAAATGGCCGCTTTCATCAAGGCTGAGGCGCTGCTTCCGGGCAATGGCCTGCACACTCTCTGCCTCATGGGAGGCACGTTTCTCCTTTTCAGCCGATTTATATTGGGAATACCGGTTTTTGGCGTACTCATGCACTGTACATGTTTCAATCGCGTACGGTACAGGGTCATATTCTTGATTTTTTAAAAGCTGCTCCCTCAGAGGATCAGAGTAAACTCCGAAAAAGATCTGGGGCGAGATTCTCCGACCCCCCGCCGGGTCGGAGAATCACCGGGGGCTGGCGTGAATCCCGCCCCCACCGGTTGCCGAAGTCTCCGGCACCGGAGATTCGGCGGGGGCGGGAATCGCGCCAGCCCCCGGCGATTCTCCGGCCCGTATGGGCCGAAGTCCCGCCGCTAAAATGCCTGTCCCGCCGGCGTAAATTAAACCACCTACCTTACCGGCGGGACAAGGCGGCGCGGGCAGGCTCCGGGGTCCTGGGGGGGGGGGGGCGCGGGGCGATCTGGCCCCGGGGGGTGCTCCACGGTGGCCTGGCCCGCGATCGGGGCCCACCAATCCGCAGTCGGGCCTGTGCCGTGGGAGCACTCGTTCCCTTCCGCGTCCGCCATGGTGGAAGAGACACCTTCCACTGCGCATGCGCGGGAATGCCGTCAGCGGCCGCTGACGCTCCCGCGCATGCGCCGCCCGGAGATGTCATTTCCGCGCCAGCTGGCGGGGCACCAAAGGCCTTTTCCGCCAGCTGGCGGGGTGGAAATCCGTCCGGCGCCGACCTAGCCCTTTAAGGTTGGGGCTCGGCCCTCAAAGATGCGGAGCATTCCGCACCTTTGGGGCGGCGCGATGCCCGTCTGATTTGCGCCATTTTGGCCGCCAGTTGGCGGACATCACGCCGTTTCCGGAGAATTTCGCCCCTGGTCCCTGATCATGGAGTCAGCAATATCACCAATGTTGCAGGACAGCGCTAGTAGACAGAGATTAGTTAGGAAGGAGTTGAAAGATTAATCTTTACCTTGGAGGCGTTGTTTGAACATATAGCGCTCAAAGATTTCATTGGTGTCCACTTCACAATGACTATCAAACTTGTCCAGGACGGTCTGAAACTTTGCCTTGTCCTGGCCTTCGGCGAAGTTCAGCGAGTTGAAGAGTTGGATGGATTGATCCCCCGCAATTCAGAGGAGAAGCGCGATCTTCCTTGTATCAGATGCACCCTCGAGGTCTGAGGCTTCGATGGACAGCAGAAACCTTTGCTTGAAAGTCCGCCAGTTGCCACTGAGATTGCCGGAGGTCCACAACTGTTGAGGTGTCTGAATCTTCTCCATGCTGCCGGGATACATTAGCTGGTCGTCACAGAACAGATGGAGGTAAATCACCTAGGGATTGCAGTCTCTTGGTATCATGTCGTGTTAAGCACAGCAAGATAACACGGGCTGCAACTGGATGCAGCTTTACCTGAGAGACACTCCACACCTTGAAGTTAGTTCAATATGATTTACTGAACCTGTTACACAGTTAGCTCAATCCTCTGTGAGTTCGACTCTCTGCTAACCTAGTGTGATTAATATGTCTGACTGAACCAGACTAGCTCTTAGCCACGTGCTGTATGCGTTACGTGATATGTACACCCTGACTCACACTGTAGATGTCACCAGTGTAAAGAGGTGGAGTGTGAGTGCCTCGTGCCTTTTATAGTGGGGAAACCACCCCCAAGTGTTCTGCCTGCTGATTGGTTTGTATGTCATTATGTGCATGTCTGCACATCATGACACTGGGAGAACGTGCAAACTTCGCATAATCATGCAAGGCCAGAATCTAAACAGTCTCCCTGGCGCAAGTGATGTGACAGGGAGACCACCTAACCACCATGTCATCCACAGTCAGAGGAAAGAAAGAATACATACTTTAGGATTCAAACCAAGGTCATTTGATTCAGTTAAAGCATAGTTTTAAATAATTCACCACTAGCAGTTGTACACAGCAGGGTGCTTTTAAAGAACTGCTCAGATTCTGTTGCTAATGTGCACGATGACAAATACACACACTTGTTTGCAAAGTATCTGTTTCTTTCATGCATGTTTGGTGCAGACCTTTTCAGTCGAGGAACGAAAGCTGACTTGTGTTGCCTTCTGGAAGAGATTTTTTTAAATTTCCAATTAAGGGTCAAATTTAGCATGGCCAATCCATTCAGCCTGCACATCTTTGGATTGTGGGGGTGAGACCTACGCAGACACAGGGAGAATGTGCAAACTCCATATGGACAGTGACTCCGGGTCAAGATCGAGCACGGGTCCATCAGTGCAGTGAGTGAAACAGTGTTAACCACTGCGCTACCATGCTGCCCTTCTCTTATGGAAGAGATGCACTGACAGACTAAACAAACAATCTCTCAAACAGCCCAATATTCCATGTGCTCACTCATGAAGGAAATCATGAGGGGCTGGGTTAGTACAGGGCCAAAGAGTTGGCTTTTATAGCAGACCAGGCCAGCAGCACGGTTCAATTCCCGTACAAACCTCCCCGAACAGGCGCCGGAATGTGGCGACTGGGGGCTTTTCACAGGAACTTCACTTGAAGCCTACTTGTGACAATAAGCGATTTTCATTTCATTTTTTCATATCACCACTCAACAATAATTGTCGCTATAGCACACTGACAGTAACTGCACTAACTCATGAGTCACCTGGTTAAACTTCCTTTATTACTCGCACTACTCAGCATGACCTTGGTTAATAGTTTTGCTACATTAGAAAGCACAAGGAAACAAAGTTTGTGTGGGTGACAAACCACGTGAGCAACCGAGCAGCAAGTAGGCCACTGCAAACAATTTCTACAGAACCTCCATCAAAATCATTTTGATCAATTCACAACGTACGTCCAGGCTTCCCAGACGCTTGCCACCATCAGTAAGGCGCCAGGCATAAGTTTGATGAAATTCTCCTACTTGCCTGATCAGTGCAGCTCCAACAACACTTAAGAAGCTTGACACCACCCAGGACAAAGCAACCTCCGTGTTCGACACCTCATCCATCACTATAAACATCCCTCCCTCATGAATACATAGTAGCAGCATCAGCACGTATCATCTGAAAGACACGAGGCAATTTGCAAAGGCTCTTTTGACAACACCTTCTTACCTGCAACCTCTACCACCTAGAACAAGGGCTGCAGACACATGGGAACACCACCACCTGCAAATTCCCTCCAAGTAATACAATATCCCGATTGCAAACTGTATTACCCTTCCTTTACTGTCACTGGGTCCAAATTTTGGAATTCTCTCCTTAACAGAACCAATATTTACTTGGTGAAAATTTTTGCTCATCTGGTACAGGAAGCCAGATAAGCAGTCTGATAACAATGGAGGAGTTGAGAGAGGTGGAGGTGACGTGAAGTGGGATGTCGTCAGCATACATGCGAAAAGTAACACTTTGAATGATTTTGCCAAGGGGCAGCATGTAGACGAGCAATAGGAGAGAGCCTGGGAAAGGTACAGATCGAGAAGGAAAAGGAGAGAGTTTACCTTTGTCACAGTCACAATGGTGCACATCCTCAGATAAATCTCATCCAACACCTGGAACAGTGCTAGATGTTTAGGCTGTACACAAGACTCAATGATCCAACACACAGAAATAATAGTGTAAATAGCTGCTAATTAAAATGACTCCCCGGACATGACTGTTTCGTTTAAATTCAATTAAAAGACTCAAGGCAGTGATAACATGCTTGGCAATGTCAATTCAAGAACAATCATTCTTAGTACACAAAACAATTTATACTCTGTATATAGCCATCCCTTGTGAATGTTTGGTCCATCATTTTCCATCAAGTGCTAACGGCGCGAGGACCCGGGTTCGATCACAGCCCCGGTCAATGTCTGTGTGGAGTTTGCACATTCTCCCAGTGTCTGCACGGGTCTCACCCCCACAACTCAAGATGATGTACAGGGTAGGTGAATTGACCATGCTAAATTGCCCCTTAATTGGAAAAAAAGAATTGGGTACTCTAAATTTTAAAAAACTATTTCCATCAAGATCAAGTTCAGAATGCTTAACTGAACAGTGTTAACTTATCTTCCATTAATAGTTCAATATTGGAATTGGAATTAATTTAGATTTTGACTAATTTTATCATTCACATGTGCAGAACTCTAGTTCAAATTAATATAAATTTAGCATTTCTACTTAGCAGGAAGGATTTGTGCTCAAAGTAATCTCTCAAATAGTTGTCAGATAGTAACAGTAATGAATTGGCATGGTTGAACTGAAGACGAATGCCTTACTGGTATGGTAGTGGGCCACAGCAAACAAAATGGTCACAGGTTGGTGAGTTAATTGATATCTTGAAGAGATAAAGAGCAACAATTGACTTGTGCCTGGGGTTGTGTTAGAGAGTAACAATGGGTCTGTGTCTGGGACAAAAAGCTACAATTGATCTGTCTGGGCTGCAGTGGAGAGCATCAATTGACTTGTGCCTTGGGATGTAGTAACGGGTAACAACAGGTCTGCGTCTGAGATTGGGACAAAAAGCAACGACTGACCAATGTCTGGGCTACAGAAGAGAGCATCAATTGACCCATGACTGGGCTTCAGTTGAGGGCAACAATTGACCTATGTCTTTTGGTCTTATCAGGGGTTATGGAGAGAAGGCAGGAAAATGGGGATGAGAAACACATCAGCCATGATTGAATGGCAGAGCGGACTTGATGGGTGGAAAGGCCTAATTCTGCTCCTATATCTTATGGACCTGTGTTTGGGCTACAGAAGAGAGCAACATTGGACTTACATCTTTGACTGTGGTAGAGGACAACAAGCAGGTAGGTGCCCAAATCTGTGGTAGAGAGCAATAAATGGCCTGTGCCTCTGAGGAGGCAATCAACCAGAGTTAATTCTTCACAATGAATGGCTCCTCCTAGAAATCCCATGAGGGACAATAGGAAAAGGCTCAGAGTCACACATCCTCGTGTTCAAGTTCACGGATACAGAATAGTCACTGTAAAACTGAACATATCCCCGATTATCTGTCCTGAACAGCATTTCTTTATTTTTGAAACTTTGTTTTCTAAACAAAATCCAAATAAAAACACTTGATAGACAAATTGCTCCAGAAAAAATGAGACGTCAAAGTTCTCCAGAACTTTATCTGGATAAAAGAAATCAACTGTAAAATAAAATAAATTGGGTGATTAACAGCATTCTACGATTCTCTATACACCATATGCAAAAAAAGTGTCATTACATCTCTCCTGGGCAGCATGGTGGCACTGGGACTATGGTGCGGAGGACCCAGGTTCGAATCCCGGCCCTGGGTCACTGTCTGTGTGGAGTTTGCACATTCTCCCCGTGTCTGCGTGGGTTTCACCCCCACAACCCAAAAAGATGTGCAGGTTAGATGAATTGGCCATGTTAAATTGCCCCTTAATTGGAAAAAAAAAAATCATTGGGTACTCTAAATTTTTTTATTTTTTTTAAATTACATCTCTTCTCTCCTGCCTTCCACCCGATCACAGGCACTTTCTTTAGTTCTTTCCTTGATCCATACTTACCTAAAACCAATTACATCTCTAACTTCTTCTCGTTCCAATGAAAGATAATTGACCTGATACATTAACTTAATTTCCCTCTCCACAGATGCTGCCTGACCTGCTCAGTATTTTCTACTTATTCTCCTTTTATTTCTGGCTGCCCTGCCATATTGGTCAGTGTGAGCAAAACAATGAACTTTTATTAGGTTCAAAGGCAGCCTCTCAGTAAAAATCATCTATAACAGTAAGCAACCCAGTGGGATACAGAATTTTATCTGGATAAAATAAATCTACTGTAAAACAAAATAAATTGGGTGACTAACAGCATTCTACGATTCTCTATACACCATATGCAAAAAAAAAGCTCTGTTTTAGTCAAATGCTCACATACATTCTATCGCACCTCCTTAAACAAATATAGCAGCAAACATAATAATAAGTCGTGACCATGGTTGTTCTACAGTGCTCTCAATTGCAATGCAATGTGCTGTTCCATTAAATGTATAGAATAAGCAATATGATTATTGCTCATCAGAACAGTGCCAAAATGTGTGGTCCACTGTGTTACATCAAAATGAAATCTAACAACATATTAGGTACAGCAGGCACTTTACACTGCCCGAGGGGAAGTTGTTTAGCACTACACAGTGACATAAAACAAGATACAGTCTTGCACTACATTGTCAACAATCTGTAACTCTGGAAACTGCATACGGTCATATTTGTTATCGGCTGAGATCATCTCAACCATCAGTCTTAAATTTGACTTTGTTACTGAGAAAACAGTATTTCAACACAACAATCAAGCAGTGCATCCTTTGAGCAATTGTTCAGCATCCTCAAATGCTGAAAAGTGGATATTGTCATCAACATGGGAAACAGCAAATAAGTTGTAACCAAGACGGCACAGCTATAAATTGGAAAGTGTATAAAATGTACTACCTGCGTGGGCGAGAAGTTGTGCAAATTAGGATCACCAACATGGAATCATAGCTTTCACGGGAGATGAACAAGACATCATATAAATAGGTATAAATTCAAATTAATAGAAGAAATAGCCATAACAAAAGTATAATATAGAAGACTTGACAAGGAATTCAACTATCACATAGCAAGAAAGAGATTAGGAGGTGTGACTAAGAGTTGAAGCAAAAATGTACATTCAGGAAGTTTTAAAAGTGTTGAGATTAAGAGATTACACAGATAATAACATGAGACATGGGAGCAGAAGCAGGCCATTTGGCCCATCAAGTCTGCTCTGCCATTCAATGAAATTATGACTGATCTGATAGGATAATCCTCAACCTCACTTTCTCACCTTAACCCCAAAACACCCTGGTTCCCTTACTGATTAAAAATCTGTCCATCTCAGTCTTGAACATTTTATGAATTTAGAGTACCCAATTATTTTTTTTTCCCCAATTAAGGGGCAATATAGTGTGGCCAATCCACCTGCGCATCTTTGGGTTGTGGGGGTGAAACCCACGCAGACACGAGGAGAATGTGCAAACTCCACACGGACAGTGACCCAGGGCATGGAGAGCATCAACTCCATGCAGACAGGGAAGAGATCCGACAGGTTCCTGGCGGGCTT
Source organism: Scyliorhinus torazame (assembly GCF_047496885.1). NCBI lineage: Eukaryota > Metazoa > Chordata > Chondrichthyes > Carcharhiniformes > Scyliorhinidae > Scyliorhinus > Scyliorhinus torazame. Next base: position 93,152,403 of record NC_092716.1, read on the forward strand.
TTACAAAAATCTCACGCTGACAACTCGCCACGCACCTGCGGGGGATGTTTGCAGACTCACTAGTGAGTAGTACCCTGCCTCCAACGCAAACACAGGCCACCATATTGCCAATACCCAAATAAGACAAAGACCCAGCGGACTGCAGATCATGCAGGCCCATTTCGCTATTCAATATGAAACGAAGATACTTGCAAATGTCCTTGCCAAGAGACTAGAGAACTGCGTACCATAGGTGGTCGCAGAAGACCAGACAGGCTTTGTTAAGGGTAGACAGCTAACTGCAAACATCAGACAGCTGCTGATCGTGATAATGACCTCATCGGGGGAAGAGAACACTGGGGATGATCGTCTGCCTGGATGCAGAAAAGGCAGAGTCGATTGGAACTACCTCCTGAGGTAGAGGGTGGGGGTGAGGGATGGGGCAGCACCATCGGGAGGGTGGGGAATTGCCAAACACAATAAACACCTTTGTGCACAACCAGTATTATGCCTCTGTCACCTTCGTCCACAATGCAGGTGACCTCTGAAACCATGGCCCATCTCTACAGATGTCACTCCCTCCCCGTGGCACCCACCCACTCTCTGGCCGTGGACATGTTTCCGGAGCTGTGTCCCATCTCCTGGGTGTTCGGATGTTGGCTGTTGCCTGTGTGGTGTTGCCTCCCGCATTGTTCAAGTAGTGTCCAGGCATCAAGGTGTGATTGGGATGCTAGGTAATGACTCGCACATGCTACATGGCCCGCCCATCCGCGGGAATCCACTTGAGTTGTGTGAAGTGCTCACTTTACCACGACTGCCAATTTCCTATTAGCAATAGCCTTCAGCCGCTTGGCCAGAGGTCTCGGCAGTCGGTGGGGGTTATGGCTAGGGCGGACAGGCAGGGACATGGATTACCCCAGGAACAGGTTCACACTATCCAGGGGTTGGCATGGTGGTGCCACGAGTGGTTACCTCCCGACTTTCCCCCCAGCGTACCGCCCCACCCTTCCATGGCAGGCTACCCCTGCAGAGGGTTCCCCCACCCCCTGCCAAGGGTCCCCCAACCCCCACCGAGCATTGAAGTGGCAAGCCCAGCAACCCCAAGATGGTTACTCACCTCCTCGGCTCCCCGCAGGAGCCCTTCTGCCAAGTTCACGTTTTTCAAATGGAGTACTAATCGGCACCAGCGTGACCATTTGCTGGGGAGGCCGCTGAGTGACAGAAGGCCGTTGGATTTAGGGTGGCTCCCGTTAATTGTATGGAAATGGAGCTTCAGTGGTGATAATTGCTTTCCAACCACGCTACAGCGAGATCCCGATTTTGCTTACGGGAGCGGGCCGGTTACATCACAAACTGCTTGGCGCCTGGTGTGGTTCTCGTTTTTGGCCTCTCCCGCTATTCACCGGGCTTGTTTTGCTCGAGTGAGAGCATAACGAGGCCGGAGAACCACGCCATATATTTTGTAAAGCAGTTGTAATAGCTATTCAATACTTTGTACCATGAACAAAGGAAGCATCAATACGGAAACTATCATGTCACTTTCTGCCAATCATGTCAAAATAAAATGCTGAACACAAAGCTAGTTTCACAGGCAAATAGTATCATCTCGAACTGGAGAAGTGAACAGCACTGAAAGATAATACACCAGTTTAGAGGGAGGTTTGAATTGCAAATCCCAGTCCATAAAAGTAGGACATCACAGAAAATTTTTACCTAAATTCATTGTTTTTTTTCTATAATATACTGTGCCACAAAATAGTATACAAGTATAAATAGTTTTTTCAAATAGCAACATTTAGTCAATGCTCCGGTACAACACCCTGAAGCCCAGCCCATTTCTCTAATAATAATAATCTTTATTGTCACAAGTGAGCAGCACGGTAGCACAGTGGGAGCACTATTGCTTCACAGCGCCAGGGTGCCAGGTTCGATTCCTGGCTTGGGTCACTGTCTGTGCGGAGTCTACACGTTCTCCCTGTGTCTGCAGTGTTAATGTAAGCGTACTTGTGACAATAGAGATTATGATTAGGCTTCCATTAACACTGCAATGAAAGGGCAGCACGGTGGCGCAGTGTGTTAGCCCGGCTGCCTCACAGCGCCGAGGTCCCAGGTTCGCTCCCAGCTCTGGGTCACTCTCCCGTGTGGAGTTTGCACATTCTCCCCATGTTTGCATGGGTTTCGCCCCCACAACCCAAAGATGTGCAGGCTAGGTGGATTGGCCACACTAAATTGCCCCTTAATTGAAAAAAATGTATTGGGTACTCTTAAAACACTGCAATGAAGTTACTGTTCGCCACACTAGCACCTTTTTGGGTACACTGAGGGAGAATTCAGAATGTCCACATTACCTAACAGCACAGCTTTCGGGACTTGTGGGAGGAAACCGGAGCACCCGGAGGAAACCCACGCAGACAAGGGGAGAACGTGCAGATTCCGCTCGGACAGTGACCTAAGCCGAGAATTTAACCTAGTGCTAACCACTACACTACTATGCAACTACACACCCTACACGGTGTTACGGTACAGTTTGCCACTGCTATTATTCCATTATCCATGTCAAACACATCTCTGCTGAGAAACACTGAGTGAAGACTAGGCAAGTCCAACTCATGTTGTTTTGACCAAGAAGGCACATAAAATAGGACTGACTAACAATGAAGGAGGTTGGGGGAGGAGGGGGAACTACTTGAACCATGCAATCCATGTGCTAAAGGTGGAGTTCCAGGATTTTGACCCAGTGGCAGTAAAAGAAGAGCAATACAGTTCCTAGTAGGACTGGTGTGTGGCTTGGAGAGGAATTTGCAAGTAGTGGTGTTCCCATGGGTCTGCTACCCTTGACCTTCTAGATGGTAAGGTCAATGGTTTGGAAGGTGCTGTTAAAGCAGCCTTGGAGAGTTACTACAGTACATTTTGTATATGGCAAATAGTGCTGCCACTGTGCATCGGTGGTGGAGGAGGATGTACGTTTATATTGGTGGATAGGGTTCCAATCAAGCAAGCTTTTTTGTCCTGGATGGAGTTGAGTTTGACTGTTGTTGGAGCTGCACTCATCCAGGAAACTGGGAAGTATTCCTTCACAGTCCTGACTTGTGCCTTGTAGACGACGGCAATGCTCTCGGGAGTCTGGTTACTTGTCACAGAATTCCCAGCCTCTAATATGTTCTTGTAGCCTCATAATGACTGGTCCAGTCGAATTTCCAATCAATGTAACACCCAGGATGCTGATGGTGGGGGATTCAGTGATGCTGATGCCAGTCATTATATTCTTTCTAATGACCATTGCTTGGGCACTTGAGTGGCGAGTAACATTTGCATCACACATCAGCCCAAATCTGAATGGTGTCCAGGACTGCTTCCTCATAGAATACCTACAATGCAGAAGGAGGTTACTCAGCCCATCGAGTCTGCACTGACCCTCCGAAACAGTCTCCAAACTAGGCCCACTCCCCAGCCCTATCCCCGTAACCCCACCTAACCTGCACATCTTTGGACTGTGGGAGGAAACCCATGCAGACACGGGGAGAAAGTGCAAACTCCACACAGCCACCCAAGGCTGGAATTGAAGCTGGGTCCCTGGTGCTGTGAGGCAGCAGTGCTAACCACCGTGTCGCCCCTATCGGATAGTCGAGAATCATGCTGAATACTGTACATCAGAGCACATCTCCAATTCTGACCTTATGATGGAGGGAAGGCCACTGATGAAGTAGCTGAAGATGGGTTGGGCCTAGCACACTGCGCTGAGGAACACTAGCAACAATGTCTTGGCGCTGAGATGATTAGCCGCCACAATCACAACCATTTTTCCTCATGCTGGGTAGGACTCCGACAAATGGAGGATTAGATATGAACATACAAAATAGGAGCAGAAATAGGTCATTCGGCTCATTGAGCCTGTTCCACCATTCAATAAGATCAAAGCTGATCTGTTTGAGTGCTACATTCCCCATCAACCCCCACTAACCTTCGGTTCTCTTGGCCTTGATTGGTCCGATTCCCATTGAATTAAATTTTGCTAGGACTCCGAGATGCCATATTTGGTTGAATACCGCCTTGATGTCAAGGGCAGTCACTCTCATCTCTGTAGTTCAGCTCTTTTGTCCATGTTTGCACCAAGACTGTATGCACCAAGACTGTAATGAGATCTGGAGCCGAGTGGCCCTAGCGGAACCCAAACTGAGCTTCAATGAGGTTACTGCTGAATAAGTGCCACTTAATAGCACTGCTGATGACAAGCATCCATCACTTTGCTGAGGAGTGTGAATAGGTTGGTGGGTGGTAATCAGCCAGATTGGATTTGTCCTACTTTTTGTGGATAGGAAATACTTGGGTAATTTTCCAAATTGTAGGGCATATGCAGATGTTGTAACTGTATTAGAACATGTTGGCTCAGCATGCAATTAGTTCTGGAGCACAAGTCTTCAGTATTAAAGCTTGAAGTTGCCAGGGCAATGTCTTTTACTGTGTCCTCTACCATCAGCTGTTTCGTGATATCAAGTGGAGTATATCGAATTGGCCGAAAGTTCGGATCTGTGATGCTGGGATCTCAGGAGGCCAAGATGAATCATCCACTCAGCACATCTGGTTGAAGATGGTTGCAAATGATTATCAATGATTTCCCACAATGACAAACTTATAAATGAAAGATACAGCTTATTATTAAAGAAAGACCCGTCAAGATAGTTCATTGAAACCAGAATCAGTGATTGATTTTCACTCCTGATGTGTGACACTTAGGAGATCTGAAAAAGTACTTAAACTAAATTATTCAATATCTTGAAGAAAACTGAAACTTCTTGCTACATTATATAACTGAAGGAGGCCACTGAGGCAAATGTGCTGGTTTGTGGTTGAGGTACATCATAGAATCATTAAATGGTTACAGCACAGAAGGAGGAAGCCATTCAGCTTATCGTGTCAATGTCCAACTCCTCTTTACTTTTGCTCTGTAGCCCTGCAAATTTTCCCTCTTCAGGCAATGATTCAGTTCCATTTTGTACGCCATGATTGGACCTGCATTCACCGCTCTCAAGCAGTGCATTCCAGATTCTAACCACTCACTGCATAAAAGATTCTTCCTCACGTCATTGAAGATTTAAAGGAGTGAAAATAGAAACAACAATCTTTGGTAACATCAGCAATTGGTATCAACAGCGACTGCACTATCATTTCTCTTGCACCCAAGTCCAAATAATTTATATAAATGGAAAGCAAAAAAGAAGTCTCACTACAGATCCCTGGAGCAATTATTAACAACAATCTTCCAATCCAACAAAAACAAATTTAGTTCTGCCCTCGAGTTACCTGTCCACTATTGGGCCCACGTTTCCTTTCACAGAATGTGATCCAATCTTTTTTTGCATTTCTTACGTGGCATTATATGAAACACCTGCTGAAAATCTATATATGCACCGAACACTGCATTGCTTTTGTCTATGCATTGTTTGATTTCATCAAAAAAATTCAGTTCTTCAAGCAGAATTGCCATTTACAAATACATGCTGCTGAATCTCATTAACCTGTACATTTCACCAGGTTCACTTTTCAACCTACGTTATGAGCTCCAGAAATACATTTAAAACAGGGCAAGACAGACTAGCCTAATATTTCCCAGTTTATCCCTTCTCCATGTCAGCAATTTTTTTTTCATTCTTTTTTTAATAAAAAATTTAGAGTCCCCAATTCATTTTTGTCATCAAAAGGGTGTGAAACATAATGTGCAACTAAGAAGTTGCTCAAATCTAATACTAAGTATAGTTTTATTTTTAAACTTGGCCGTTAAAAACTCATCTCCGATTGTTTAATTTGAAAAATGTTTGCCCAAATTAGAATATAGATTTGGCTATGTACACATCTATATTCAATGAGACAATTTTATTCAATAAGATAAGCACAAGATTCAGCTTTTTTAATGAATGAAAATATAAGGCGGGATCTGATGGCTGCGTCGTGCTCGTCTGGGAGCACGATAGATGCTGGGTAAAACCTCCCATGGGCTTCCCGGCAGCCATTACGCCCGCGGGATCTACCCAGATCTCGGGGGAGGTAGAGATCAGGATCCTGCCCACAATGGCCATGACCAAGCTGTGCTTGCATAAGTAGGTTTAAAACATACTTAAGTGGGCTCACCAGGGACCTACCTGCCTCCCCAGGGAGACCCCAGCCGGGCGCCGTTCAGTACAGGCCCACACAAACGTGGACCAGTGAAACGGCACATGGGGGATCTCTTAGGCCGTCAGAGCCCCATAGTGGTCAAGGATCATGCTGGATAGCACCCTGGCCCTCCCTTTGCACGGCAAAGCCAGCCGGAGCACTGCAAGGGTGTCAGTGGAAGGAGTCCCAGTGGCACTGACAAGGGTCAGGGCCTAAGGGGCGGGGGGGGGGGGGGTGTAATGCCCATGTGCATTGGCCTTGGGTGAGGGGGTGTACCAGACGCTCACTTAGAGGTCGGGGCACCCTTTCAAAATGGCAGCCCAATCTCTAAGGAGCGGGTCTGTCCAGCAAGTTGAGCTTTCCAGTGATGAAAATAATTATAAGGCCACAATTTTACGGAAACATTTCTTGGTTAATTTTTGGCAGGTTTTTCAGCAGACTTCCCGCTAGTTGTGCTGGTGAGTTCCCCACTGCTGTTCAATGACACTTGATCATTTTTTTGGGGCCCTGGGGGAGTTTCTCACTGGTATAGACAACACTTAGAAATCTTTCTGGAGAATCGTGCTAAAGTGTGGCAGCACTTAAACTGCACTTGCTCAGCCAACCCCAGCCAGCTCACAATATTGGAGCCGAGGAGACCGGCCCCAAGATTCGGGGATGCTCACTTGGGGAGGCTGCTAGGCGCTGTAGAGGCCAGGAGGGATGTCCTGTTCCCCTGAGGGTCCAGGAGAGTCAGCCATAGGACAGCTAGTGCCGCGTGGGATAAGGTGGTGGTGGCAGTGAGCTTGGGGAGTGTGACCAGGAAGACTGGTCTCCAGTGCAGAAAGAAGGTCAATGACCTACACCGGGCAGCACAAATGAGTATACACCAACGTGCCCCCTCCCACCCCCCACCCACGGGAGCATCTACCTCCTCCCTTTTCAACGCCCAACCCTTCCTCCACCCCTTCAGCCCCCTAACCCCTCTTTCACACACACCCCTCACCCCATTAATGTGAACCACACGTGTGTCTCCTCGGGAAAAGCTCTCCCATAATCACCGGGAGAGGGCCAGCTGGCAGTGGTGCACCAGACATCAGGATCCTCACCACCTTCGAGGAGCAGGCCCTGGAGGTGACCGGTGTGGCCGAAGACAGAGCGGTCACCAACGCGGAGGTTGGCAGATTCCGCAGAGGTGAGCAACCACCGGGCCTCACCCGAAGGGCCTGTCAAACGTGAGTTGTTATTGCCTTACTGACTGACCCATCCCTCCCACTGTCCACATGTCCATTCTCCCACAGGTCCTCCAGCCGACTGCACCAGCCCATCCTGGGCAGCACCCTCCCCAGCCTCCCAGGAGACCTCCATAATCGTCGCGGCACAGCTGTCATCTCCACCCTCTACCAACGCAGATACACACACCTCTGTGGGAAATGTTAGTGGTCAGGCCTCGGGGGCACAATCTGGTGAGCACCACACTGATGATGATGCACTTCAGGTGGAAGCAAGAACCTCCAGGCGAGCCAGCAGTTGGAGGTCTGCTGGATCCCAGGACCCAGCTGGGCCCCAGCCTGATGCTGAGCCTGTGGGAGACGTTATCCCAGAGCTGATGGAGATGATAGGGTACAGCCAGCACATTCAGAGGGAGGTGTCACCGATACTCCAGCAGATCCATAGCCATTTGGAAGAATTCCAAAGGCTATGGGCGCAGGAGATGTCGCCGGAAATGCATGGCACGGAGGCCAACACTGCTATGGTGGCGACCGCAGTGGAGAGCCTGATGCACAACGTAGGCACCATTAGTGAAGTTGTCCAAGGCGTTGCGCAGTCGGTGATGGCCATGGCTGAGGATCTCAACAGAATGTCTGCCTCGCTGGGGGATGTCACCTCGTACCAGGCTGACCTTGATGAGGTTTTGCGGGACATATCCCGCTTTCAGGTGGGCAATGCCGAGGCACTTGTCCCAGTCACTGAGGAGCATCGCTGGGGGCATTAACACGATGGTGTAGATCATGGCGAACCACCAGGGCTGGCAGAGCCAGATGATGCAGGGGCAGTCGGGGTTCAAACAAACTGCCCCTCCGACCCAAGCGAACCCCAGGGCCCTATGGGCACCAAATGGGAGGAGGGGGTCCCGGGTGCCAACCTGGACCCATCCCATGGAGTGGTGACGGTGACCACCAGCTCCCCCAGCTGGCTGCCATCATCTCAGATGTACAAACTGGGGACACTACCTAGACGTAGTAGTAGAGATAGGACAGCAAAGCACATCGAGGATCACGGAGGGTACCGGGGGAGAGAATGAGTAGGGAGGGGGTGAGGAGGCTGGAGGTGGGCGAGGGGACAACATGATCGGGAGGGTGGGGAATTGTCAAACACAAAAGCGCCTTTGTGGACAACCAATATAATGCCTCTGTCATCTTATTCCACAATGCGGGCTGACTCCCGAACCCTTGGCCCATTTCTCCAGGCTGCTCCCCCCTCCCTGTGGCACTCCCCACCCTCGGGTCGTGGACATGTCCCCGGAGCGGTGTTCTATCCCCTGGGTGTTCGAATGTTGGCTGCTGCATGTGTGGTGTTGCCTCCCGCAGTGTTCAAGCCCAGTGTCCATGCATCAAGGTGTGATTGGGATGCTAGACAGTGACTCCCACATGCTACATGGCCCACCCACCCACAGGAATCCAATTGGGTTGTGTGAAGTGCTCACTTGACCACGATTGCCAATTCCCTATTACCAATAGCCTTCAGCCACACGGCCAAAGGTCTCGGCAGTGGGTGGGGTTCTGGGTGGTCAGTGGGGCAGACAGGCAGGGACAAGGGTTTCCCCAGGAGCGGATACACACGACCCAGGGTTTGGCATTGTGGTGCTGCGAGCCGTTGCGGTTCTCCCCCCCCCCCCCCCCCCCCCCCCCCTCTTTGCCTGTGAGCAAAGATGAATACTCACCTCTTCGGTTCCCCACAGAAACCCTTCCGTCAGGATCACGTTTTTCCTAAAGGAGTACTAATCGCCGCCAGTGTGACCACTTGCTGGGGAGGCCGCTGAATGACAGGAGGCCGTTGGATATGGGGTGGCTCTCGTTAATTGTATGGAAATGGGGCTTAACTGGTGATAATTGGTTTCTCGCCTCGCTAAGGCGAGATCCCGATTTCACCTAGGGGAGCATGCCTTTTGCATCGCAAATTGTTTGATGCCTGACATGATTCTCATTTTTGGCCTCACACGCTGTTCACCGGCCTCGTTTCGCTTGAGTGAGAGCGTAACAAGGCCAGAGAATCGTGTCTTTAGAACCCCCGCTATGGGGTCCCTGGGGGCCCCCCTCTTCAGGCACCCCTCAAAACCCCTTACAGACCACCCTCCATTCCGGAACCCCCACCAGTCACTACCCCCCCCCCCCAAACTCCCAGAGGCCTATACTTACCTGCCATGCATACCCCCATCCTTCAAACCCCTCCAACCTCCTTTCATGGGCATGGCCCCCTTCAGCATTTGACCCGTGGCACCTGGGCATCCATACACTGTCACACCGACAGTGCTCCTGTCAGCTTGGCAGTGCCATCCAGGCACCACGGCAGTGCCAAGGTGCAAGTACCCACATTCCAAGGGGCCAGCCTGCACTGGCCATGACCACCCAGGGTCACGTTTGTGTGGACCAGTGTTGAACGGCGCCTGCTGCCGTTTAAAGCTGGCTTCGGCACATGCCATTTGGCCCCTCGGGATTCTGACTCTTCTAAAAATATTTTTAGAGTATCCAATCCATTTTTCCCAATTAAGGGGAAATTTAGAGTGGCCAATCCACCTACCCTGCACATCTTTGGGTTGTGGAGGCGAAACCCACGCAAACACGGAGAGAATGTGCAAACTCCACACGAACAGTGACCTAGAGCCGGGATCGAACCGGAGACCTCGGCGCCGTAAGGTAGCAGTGCTAACCACTGCACCACCATGCTGCTCTGGGATTCGGACTCTTGATGCCTCGCAGGACTTGGGTGAATGGTGTAAGGCATGAAGACTATCGGGAAGCCCGCAAGAGGGCTCTCCCAGCATTCACCGGCCGTACCTCGCTCAAAGGAGAACGCACCTTAAGTGAATGCGCCCTTAAGTGTGGGCTAAACCGGGGAGAAACTCCTCCGGATGTCTACGTGTGGTTAGGTAGCGGTGGGGCACTTTCCAGCAGAGCCGGTGGGACACTCCGAGCAAAATCTGCCACAAATTACACTTAGAAACATTTCCGTTAGATCACTCCCATGGAAAGAAATGATAACTTTTCATTGAAACCTCTTCCATTTTTCCATATAGTGGCTAGACAATTAGAAAAATAAACGTACCTCCTCCAGAGCTGCTTAGGGGTGGTACCAAATTTGTAATCCAAGTTTCTACCAAAGGCGTGTGATAAAGGACATGATCCGCCGACCACGCTGTGCCGGAAAAGCAGTGTGGCCTGTGAAAGCCGGGGGACCCCGCTCCCAGGATTTACTCGGCTCGCAACACCTCGTGAGATTCAACGCAATCTCGCGAGACGTTGCAAGGGGAACCCCGCCTACACTGGGCAGATTAACGTTTTATCAATTCTGCATTTTAATGTGCAGATTCCCGAGGTACCTGAGGGTTTGGGATTCAATCTCTTCACCTTGGAGACCTCGAACGAGTGCTATTTGGTACTGGTCCCCACAAAGGGGGAGCAGATAGATTGGCATTCATGGGGGTCTCCAAGGGGTTCGGAGGCCCCAGCTGCATGCCCTTTGGGCAAGGTGGTGCCCTGGCACTGCTGGTGCCACCTGTGTAACCTGGCAGTGCCAGCCTGGCACCCTGACTGTGCCTCCTGGGTGCCAGGCTGACACTGCCACGGTGCCCAGGTGGCACTGCCAGCTGGCAGGGGCACTGCTAAAGTGCTACGCTGGCATTCTTTGAGCAAGTGAGCACAATCAGGCTGGGGTTGCCCAGTGTGGTTATGGTGTTGGGGGGTGCAGGGGCAGGGGACCCCCATGTGCGTTCGGGCTGGGGGGAAAAGAGAAAAAGAGGACGGGGATACTTTTCGGGGCCTCAGGGATTAGGACACCATTTAAAAATGGCGTTCCGAGCTCTCAAGACAATGGAGAATTCCGGCGAGTGGAACTCCCCATTGTAAAAAACGAGGCTTGCGTGGCCTCAGCCACGCGTTCCCCGTTCAGGCCTCTTATTCAAAGCAAGTCGCGTTGAATCGCCATGTATTTCTCGGCAGTGCGAGTGCCGGGAAACACGCGGCTAAATGCACTCGCAAGGGGACTTTTTCCCTTTTAGGAAGATCGCGCCCAAAGAGTTTCCAATTAAGCAACTTGGGGGTGAAAATACAGCAATTTGTTTGACATTCTGTCAACTAAAGTGGTCAATCCCTGCTCTTTGCACCCCATCCATATGCATGTACCAGCTGGCCAATGGTAAAGATCATGGCTACTTTCTAAAGCCCTGTTTAACAGCAGGCATGATTTTACAATAAAAGCTAAACACACATCAGTATGTCACAGCACAGTTCGAAACTCAGTAGCCTCACATTGCTACTGTTTGACAGAATAAAAGGTTTTTCAGAATTTCATTAACCTCCAATAATGGGGCTAATTTCTGCTTTCATCGGGTAATAGAAATTCCAGTGTTCTCAGTTTACTTTATTGTTACAATCTGCTACTATAATTGTAATCTACACACTCTTTTGACAATGAGAGATCCTATCCATCTCACACTTTATGCCCAATGTCATATGTTACATGACTAACACTGCATGTCCTTTGCTCCTGATTTGTAAGCACCCGGCTTCATCTATTCGCACTGATGCAAGAATTATTTAAACAGAGAGAGAAAAAAAATCATTTTTGGATTCTCTAAAAACATTGTTTGGTTGGTTCAGTGTTAAAGCTAATTGTGCTGTCAATTCCAATTGTATGCCTTATCACATTGTATGAATACAATTTTAAATGTGTTAGACCACTTATGAATTATACATATGGAGTTGTTTAGCGATTTATAGTCTACAATGTGTGAAGACTTCTTAATATTTTGTCCTTCACTTTCTACCAGGAAGTGTGCAGCCTGAAATGAAGACAACATATCTCCATTCTGGAACTCTTCACCACAAGAGGAGGAGGAGGAGGAGGAGAGGTTATGGATGGGTTTGATTGGGTAGATGTAGGGAGGATGTTGCCATTTCTGGGAGAGTCTTAAACTAGGGGTCATAATATAAGAAAGCCACCAATGATCCAATAACAAATTCAGAAAAACTTCTTTACCCACCTAAATGCTTTTCAAGACCACCAGACATCTCAAAAAGTGTTTTGTCGCCAATCCCGTAACAGCCTCCCCGAACAGGCGCCGGAATGTGGCGACTAGGGGGCTTTCACAGTAACTTCATTTGAAGCCTACTTGTGACGATTTTCATTTCATTAAGTACTTTTTGAACTGTAGACAGTGTTGTAACATCAGAAATGCAGGAGCCAATTTGTGTACCAGCTGCCACACATTGTAATCGGATAACAACCAGATCATCAACATCACAAAAACAGATTGAGGGAAAAATATTGTCCAGGACACCAGGGAAAACTCCCTTGATCTTCTTCAGAATATTGCCTTGTGATATTTATGTCCACCGAGAGAGCAGACAGAGCTCCCAGTTTAACATCTCTGTCGATAGACAGCACCTCCAACAGTGTAGTACTCCCTCAGGACTGCACAGAAGTGTTAACTTTGACCTCTGTGTCAAGTTCTGGAATGAGACTTAAATCCAGAACATGTGACTCAGAGGGGAGAATGCTGCCATCAGAGCTGCTTTGATGCACTCCTTGCACAAAATTCCCATCAGAAACTTGAACTCTTGGTTGCCATGAATCATGGTGCAATTAATGCCTCACTGTTCTGGAAGAACTGGGTGAGAATGACAACCTCAATGACTCATGTTAGAAGTTGTCAGCATCTGCCTCACCCCCACAAAGATATGCAGGGTAGATGAATTGGCCACGCTAAATTGTCCCTAGTGCTGCTGCCTCACGGCGCCGAGGTCCCAGATTCGATCCCGGCTCTGGGTAGCTGCCCATGTGGAGTTTGCACATTTTCCCCGTGTTTGCATAGGTTTCGCCACCACAACCCAAAAAGGTTGTGCAGGGTAGATGGATCGGCCACGCTAAATTGCCCCTTAATTTGAAAAAATGAATTAGGTACTCTAAATTTTTTTTTTTTTTAATGATAACTGATTTTGTTTTCTCCAATTAAGGGGCAATTTAGCATGGCCAATTCACCTACCCTGCACATCTTTTGGGTTGTAGGGGTGAGACCCATGCAAACACGGTGAGAATATGCAAACTCCACATGGTAAGTGACCTGGGGCCGGGATCGAACCCGGGTCCTCAGCACTGTGAGGCAGCAGTGCTAACCACAATGCCACCGTGCCGCCCTACAAATGTTAACGGCAAGGAATTTGAGAGAGGTAGACAGCAGAATCCACAAAGGGGACCAGTATAACTTCAAGCACTCTCATTGGAGAAGCAGGCTGGTTCTCCATCCAACAGTCAGACACACCAGTTCCATCTGGGATCCGAGCCACAGAGACAGGTTCCATCTCACAATTAGAGCCGCGGCAGACTGCAGATATCCTCCTCGAAAAGATGTAGTTTTGTGCCTTTGCTGTATCGGGAAGAGGCAATTTCCCAGACTTGTTCACCCAAGCAATATTCTGTGGTAACTATTAACTGGATTTGACCTGTCAAATTGCTGAATTGGATGTTGCCTGTGAAAAGGGATGGGTCTCAGGAATCGTAGCTATATTTTGGTAACACGAAGAAACTTCAGATTACATGTTGTGTTTTGTTATTCATATACTCCTGACATAGTGTGTGTTAGTCTTTTGTTGTGTGTTTTCTTCTTTTAATAAATATTCTTTATTAATTGATGAGAATGAGGGATACAGACCCCGGAAGTGTAAAAGGTTTTAGGTTAGACAGGCAACATGGTTGGCGCAGGCTTGGAGGGCCGAAGGGCCTGTTCCTGTGCTGTACTGGGCTAATGGTAAGATTCTTGGTCGTGTGGATAGCAGAGAGATCTCGGTGTCCATGTACATAGATCCCTGAAAGTTGCCACTCAGGTTGATAGGGTTGTTAAGAAGGCGTACGGTGCGTTAGCTTTTATTGGTAAAGGGATTGAGTTTCGGAGCCATAAGGTCATGTTGCAGCTGTACAAAACTCTGGTGGGGCCGCATTTGGAGTATTGCGTGCAGTTCTGGTCGCCATATTATAGGAAGGATGTGGAAGCATTGGAAAGGGTGCAGAGGAGATTTACCAGGATGTTGCCTGGTATGGAGGGAAGACCTTAAGAGGAACGGCTGAGGGACTTGAGGCTGTTTTCGTTAGAGAGAAGAGGGTTAAGAGGTGACTTAAGAGAGGCATACAAAATGATCAGAGGATTAGATAGGGTGGACAGTGAGAGCCTTTTTCCTCGGATGGTGATGGCTAGCACGAGGGGACATAGCTGTAAATTGAGGGGAGATAGATATAGGACAGATGTCAGAGGTAGGTTCTTTACTCAGAGAGTAGTAGGGGCGTGGAATGCCCTGCCTGCAACAGTCGTGGACTCGCCAATATTAAGGGCATTTAAATGGTCATTGGATAAACATATGGATGATAATGGAATAGTGTAGATGGGCTTTAGATTGGTTTCACAGGTCGGCGCAACATCGAGAGCCGAAGGGCCTATACTGCGCTGTAATGTTCTATTGAATTGGATGTATGCTTGAAACGCAAACATTTACAGGGTTAAGGGGAAACAACAGGAGGGCAGAGCTAACTGAATAGTTATTTCAAAGACCTCCTTCTGTGCTGTTAGATTCTGTCATCATTTATGGATGGATTTTGAGTTTTATTCCGGGTTTCTATATTTACCCTGCAAAAGGAACTTGTGTGTGAAAAAAATCTGACTTGTTTTATGATACTTGCTGCTTAATTTTGGAAAAACCTTTTGGAAAGAAAGAGCATTTTCTGCTGGTTGTCCATTCCTCATTGGCATTTAGTTGCTTTTTGTTCATATTTGATTAAATATGAATAAATCAAACGTCTGGTTGGCTGAAATAACCAGAGTCTGATAAATGACCAATCACTATGTTCTCGCTTTGAAGTGTGAATTCTGAGACTCGGGGTGCGATGAGCCGCTAAGTCTCGCAAGAGGCTTCTCGCGAGATTTTCGTAGCTCATTACGCTGCGGGAGATTTAACAATTTGCATATTTAGGTGTGCAGTTAAACTCACTTAAATATGTTTGTGCCAGAGTTACCAAGGCTTCACCTCGGGGACCCTGAGCGGACGTCGTTTAGCACTAGTTTCCACAAATGTGGACAAGGCATATCAGTATTTAAAGGGTTCTCACAGGTGATCAGGAGCCCCCGGGTAGTCGGTCGCTGGGTAGGGAGGTAACCTGGCACCCCAGATGCCACCAGGGCACTGTGGCACTGCCAGCTTGACACCCTGACAGTGCCAACCAGGTGCCATCCTGGCAGTGCCAGGGTGCTCAGGTGACATCTTGCTAGTGATAAAGCCCGGGGGTCCCTGTCCTTATGAGTTGGGCTGCGGGTGGCTCGAAGACACCCTCATTGGTCAGTTAGGGACGTGGTCCGGAGGTTGTATTGGGGTTCAGAGTTAAAAATGGCACCCGATCTCTTCCTGCACTGGCTCGCTGAGCATGTTAGTGCAAGAAATGAGCCTAAGTGGGGCCTTGGCAAGGTGTTGCTCACCGAGGCCCAAAAATGAAGCAGAGTATTCTTTAATAGCAGGATCGTTCTCAGCGCTACAGGCACCCAAAACAGAACTGTTTCATTGCCATTAAATCGCACCCAGCACCTCGTGAGAGAAATGCAACATATACCCATCAAATGCAAAATGTATAAAACTATATATGAATGTATTAAAGCAAGTAGTCAGGAAATACTAAAGAGCCCAAGCAGACCCTTTCAGTGCAATTATAATTACCACACGAACTGTACATGAAAAAAAATGATAGTATTTGATCATATCATCATAAAAAATAGAAGCAAGAATGAATGTCAAGAAATTAACAACATGAAGCTCAGTAAACATAGTAAAGTGGACAATTGAGTAACACAAGGTGGTTAGATTTTACAAAGGCAAGTAATCAGAGTTTAAGATTGGAAAAGGTGAATGAAGAGAAGGAAGGGAAACTTAAAACATTGAAGAGGGATAATTTGCCCAAAATTATTTGACAGAGAAGATGCACGTTTGTCCAAATGTTAAGACTGTAAAGGGCACTCAAGTGAATGAATCACATCAATCATTTTTGCACAAAGGTTTACAAAAATCCACATGAAACAGCAATGCATGATAATCCTGCAATGCTACACTCATGTTTGGTACATAACACATTGTTGACCAATCTAATGAATCATCACAAATCAACACAAATATATATTTGGTATAACTATTTTTATCCTAATCATGGTTTTCCAGTTAGGTTTGGACATTACCAGATGGCAGTATGGGTTTCCCAATTCTATTTTATTCGGCACAGACTATTGATGGCATTTATTTTAAACCCAGATGTAGAAATACCCAACAAGTATGATCATGTTCCAAACATTTACATGGCCAACTTGATTTTATTCTGAACTCAGCCATCACTGCTGGACCAGAAAACCTAAAGATGTATCCATAGAAGAAAGGGTACATAGAGATGATGGTTGCACTTGTGGGGGAGATTAAAGCTAGTGGCCATGGGCTAAATTTTACAGGACACAAGAGAATATTGCTCACCCCTTTAGAAAGGTCAGTCGCAAACCAACCAACTTTAAAAAGGCTGCCCTACAGCGATATTGTGCTGCAGGTGGCCTTAACAACAATAAAGTAGAACTTCCGTGTCTCAGGAATAGGAAGTCCCACCCTCCAGGGCTGCCGGAGAGTCAGTAGGGAATGTTGTTGGAACTGAAAACAGTTCCACAAAGAATATCAGGCTGATTGGATCCCAAGTAAGACCCGGGCATTTTGGGCAGGGGCACCCTGGGGAGAGTGGGAAAGCAGAAGGTGTGGGAGGGGGGTACAGTCTTAGGGGGTTGGCCCTGATGCATACAGTGCAATCATAAAGGATGTTTTCCCCCTGCGGTGTGTCCACCCCCCTTGGGTGAAAGATTTGCCTTGCCACTCTCATCCATGGTAACACAGTGGTTGGCACTGCTCCTTCGCAGGTCCGGGGTCGCAGGTTCGATTCACAGCTTAGGTCGCTGTCTGTGTGGGGTCTGCACGTTCTCCCAGTGTCTGCGTGGGTTTCCTCCAGGTGCACCGGTTTCCTCCCACAAGTCCCAAAAGATGTACTGTTAGGTGAATTGGACATTCTCCCTCAGTGTATCCCAAAAGGCACCGGAATGTGGCGACTAGGGTCTTTTCACAGTAACTTCATTACATTGTTGATGTAAACCTACTTGTGACAGTAAAGATTATTATTTACTTATTTCATCCGCCTCCCACTGCCCTGTGTATTATGGCAGTGGAGGCAGATTGAGGTCCTTTAATTGGCCATTGAAGGGCCTTATTAATAGGTCATAGGGCAGATAGGCTAATGAGCTCTCCATTCATCATGCTTTCTACGCGTTTTTGGTAGGGTGTGGGCACATAAAACATGATGAATAAGCTTGTATTTGTTAGACCAAATGGCCCTTTTCAGTGCTGTGCATTCTCTGAAATGCCATGTAAATGTTTTACATACTCGGTAATAATAGAACATAAAACATTACAGTGCAGTACAGGCCCTTCGGCCCTCGATGTTGCGCCGATGTTCACTTATTGTAGACAGCACAGGACTAATGGCAATTTTTTTTAAAGCACAAATATTGGGAAATTACAGGGACATGCAAGAACCTTTAGAGTAGAGCTAATGGGGATAATTGTGTTAATATATATTGGAATAACAATAATGTAAGAATGAAAAGAGGGAGAAGAGTTTGAGATGTTTTCAGAATTCTCTTGATCAGTACATTTTCGGCTCACGGAGGGAGAAGGCACTGCTGAATGTGGTTCCAGGGAATGAGGCGAGTCAATCTAGAGCAAAATTACTAACTCGGAGGGCCAACTTCGGTGGTGTGAAAAGGGAACTTGTCCCAGGTAAATCGGAATGAAAGATTGGCAGATTGTAAAGAGCAGCGGGTTGTACAGAAGAGATGGTTGGAGTACAGGTGAGATACATTCCCGAAGCCAGAGCTCTCTGGATGACAAAGGAGATAGAGAGTGAGATGATGCAAAAAAAAAAAAAAGGTACCTACGACAGATGTCAGGTTGGTAATAAAAGCAAGAGTCAGGCTAAAAGAAGGTTATGGGGAAATGAGAGGCAACGATGGAATATAAATAAAAGGCAGGTAACACAAGGGAATCCAAAATAATTTTATAGGCATATAAATAGCAAAAGGAATGCAAGGGGAGAAGTGGAGTCAATCAGGGACCATAATGGGGATTTAAGCATGGAGGCAGAGGGGTTGGCGGAATTCTAATTGAGTTATTAGCATCTGTCTTTACCAGAGAAAATGTTGCTGCCAAAATCAGAGTGAATGAGGAGGCAACTGAGAAACTGAATGGGCTAAAAGCTAATAAAGAGGAGCCATTAGATCGGCTGGTTGCACTCAGTTGATAAGTCACGATGACCAGATTGGATGCAGCCAAAAATGTTGAGGGGAGTATGGGTAGAAACTGCACAAATACAAGCTATAATCTTCCAATATTCCTTAGATACAAGGGATGTTGCCAGTGGTTTTAAAAAAGGGTACAAAAATAACCCCAGCAGTTTAAGCTCAATGGGAAAGCTTTTAATAAAAAATAATCTAAGACAAAATTAAGAGTCACTTGGATAAAGGCATAATAATTGAGAAAAGCCAGTACATTGTTTAAAAGTCTTGTTCAACTAACTTGATTGAATTTTTTGATGAAGTAAGAGTTGAATGATGAGGATAAATGCAGTGGGTGTGGTCTATATGGACTTCCAGGAAGTACTTGAAGTGTCATACAACAGGCTTGCCAGCAAAGCTGACGCCCATGAAATAAAATGGGTAGTAGCAGCATGAATATAAAGTTAGTTGAGTGTCAGGAAACAGCAAGTAGTGCAGGTGAGTTGTTGTTTTTCAGACTGGAAGAAGTATACATTGGGGCTTCCCAGAGGTTCAATGTCGGGACCACTGCCTTTCTTCATATTAGTGACCTAGACTTAGGTGTACATGACACAGTTTGCTAATTGTCCTCTGGAAGTCCCCAGCATTACAGCTGCCAGTCTACAGCCAATTCAATTCACTCCACATGATATCAAGGAACAACCAACAGCACTGGATTTTGCAACGGCTATGGGCCCTCACAATATTCCAGCAACCTATGCTCCAGAATTTGCCATGTCCGAAGCCAAGTTGTTCCAGTACAGCTACAACACTGGCATCTGCCCAGCAACATGGAAAATTGCATGGTCCGACATGTGGTTTTTGCATGTCCTGTACACAAAAAGCAAGACAAATTCAACCCAGCCAATTGCCGCCCCATCAGTAAAGTGATAGAAGGGGTATCAATAATGCTATCAAGTGGCACTTGCTTACCAATAACCTGCTCACTCACGCTCAGTATGGGTTCCAGCAGGGCTACTCAGCTACTTTCCTCAATACAGCCTTGATTCAAACATGGACAAAAGAGCTGAATTTCAGAGGTGAGGTGAGATTGGCTGTCTTTGACATCAAGGCAGCATCTGACCGAGTATGATAGCAAGGGGCTCTAGCAAAACTGAAGTCAACGTGAATCGGGGGGAATTCTCCGCTAGCACAAAGGAATATGGTTGTGATTGTTGGAGGTCCGTCATCTCAGGAGTTCCTCGGGATAGTGTCTTAGGTCCAACCATCTTCAACTGCTTCATCAATGATCTTCCTTCCATCATAAGGTCAGCAGTGGGAATGTTTGTTGATGAATGCACAATGTTCAGGAGCATTCACAACTCCTCAGATACTGAAGCAGTCAATGTCCAAATGTAAGAGGACCTTGGACAATGTCCAGGTTGGAGCTGACAAGTAATAATTCACAACACACAAGGGCAGGCAATAATCTCCAACACGACAGAATCTAACCATCACCCCTTGACATTCAATGGCCTTGCCATCACGGAACCCCCCACTATAAGTACAGTCGCCATAGTCCAAGATGACGATAGACTGCTTTCCACTTTGAGGGGGAAAGCTGACTGGTGGTGATTTAACCCGAGGGTCACCACACCTCAGATGAGGGGAAAGGTTGAGAGAGCAGGGTTTTCATGAATAACCTCATGCCGGTACGGGAATTGAACCATGCTGTTGGCATCACTTTGCATCACGAACCAGCTGTCCAGCCAACTGAGCTAAACCATCCCACTAACAACATCCTGGGGCTTACCTTTGTTTTTTAACTTAGAGTACCCAATTCCTTTTTTTTTTGCCCCCAATTAAGGGCCAATCCACCGAGCCTGCATATCTTTGAGTTGTGGGATGAGACCCATGCAAACACGGGGAGAATATGCAAACTCCACACATGCAGTGCCCAGGGCTGGGATCAAACCTGGGTCCTCAGCGGTGAGGCAGCAGTGCTAACCACTATGCCACCCATATGGGGCTTACCATTAATCAGAGACTATACTGGGCTAGTCATATAAATACTGTGGCTACAAGCGCAGGTCAGAGGTTAGGAATCCTCTGATGAGTAACTCCGTCCTGACTCGCCAAAGCCTGTCCATCATCTACTAGGTAAACGTCAGGCGTGCGATGGAAGACTCTTCACTTGCCTGGATGAGTGCAGCTCCAACAACCCTCAAGAAGCTCGACACCATCCAAGGCAAAGCAGCACGCTTGATCGTTTTTGGAAGGGGTGCCATTCACTCCCTCCACCACAAACGTACAGTAGCAGCAGTGTGTATCATCTACAATATGTATTGCAGGAACTCAGGAGGTTCCTTAGACAGCACCTTCCAAACTGACGACCAGTAACATCTAGAAGGACAAAAGCAGCAGACACAGGGTGCACCATCACCTAGACGTTCCCCTCCAAGTCACTCACCATCCTGATTTGGAAGATATATTGTCGTTCCCTCAGGTGTCACTGGGTCAAAATCCTGGGACGTCTTCCCTAACAGAACTATGGGTGTACCGACACCACATGGACTGCAGTGATTCAAGGCAGCAGCTCACCACCGTCTTATCAAGGACACCTAGGGATGGACAAAAATGCTGGGCTAGCCAGCAAAGCCCACATCTCGTAAATTAATTTTAAAAATTAAATTTCCAGATGGCAACAAACTTGGAAGCATTGTATACTGTTAGGATGTAGGCAAGTGAAATAGGTAGACAAATATCAGTTAAATTATTGCAGAGAAGTGTGAAGTGATAGAATTTGGTCTGAAGAATGAGAGGGGGAATATAAACTCAAGTGCACAATTGAAACTGGGATCAAGAAACAAGAGAGACCTGGTGGTATAGTTGCACAAATCACTGAACGTGACAGGGCTGGTTCAGCAATGTTTAAAAAGGCATTTCCGATCCTGGGCTTTGTAAATAGAGCCATAAAGTACAAAAGCAAGCAAGTTATAATGAGGTTTTGAGAAACACTGGTGCATTGTGTCCAATTCTGGGCAGTTCATTTTAGGAAGGTTGTGAAGGCTTTAGAGAGGTTGCAGAAAACATTTACCAGAACAGTCCCTGGAATGAGGGATTTCAGGCATGAGCATACATTGGAAAAGCTGGGACCATTCACATTGGAGAAAAAGGTGGAAAAGAGATTTGATCACGATGTTCAAAATCATGAAGGGCCTACTCCGAGTAGAGAGGGAGAAATTGTTCAGAGTGGCAGAAGGGTGGAGAACCAAAGTGATTTGCAGAAGGGAACCAAAGCCAGCATTCGGGAAAACATTTTTATGCAACTCCTAATGTCAGCCCCTAATTTACAATCAGTCATTTCACACGGACCCCCAACACAGCTGCTAAAAGCACATGGCAATGAGTGGTTAGGATCAGAAATGTTTAGCACTGCTGCCTCACGGCATTGAGGACCCGGGTTCCATCCCAGCCCCGGGTCGCTGTCCGTGTGGTGTTTGCACATTCTCGTGGCTGTGTGGGTCTCACCCCCACAACCCAAAGATGTGCAGGGTAGGTGGATTGGCCACACTAAATTGCCCCTTAATAAAAAAAACAAGAAAGAAAGGATCTGAAATGTACTACCCAAGTGTGTTGGTGCCAAATTCAATCATGGCTCATGAAGAAGGGGAACAAAAAAAAAGGCAGGGTAGTGAGACTAACTGAATTGTTCCTGCAGAGAGCTGGCAGGGACCCAACAGGCCAAACAGCCTCAATTTGTGCTGTAACCAATCTTTGATTCTAACTGAACAAACTCTCTGACGGCTGAGTAGAATGGACTGCGGTAGAGCAACCCAGCTGTAGTACATGGGCTACTGCAGTCCCTGAACTATGCCCATACAGGCAATTTAGTCCCACTTGAATTTCTATTTATCTTTTGCTAGCTTACCCTGTTTGGATTTTGTGTATCTGGAGATTTGAACAGGACTGTTCGTACAGTCTACTCATCAGTGCACGAGAACACCAAGATGTGATGTTAGCAAACTGCAACATATGCAAATTCATAGGAAAGCCAATTTAAATTTTATCCATCGTGCCCAAGATTTCATGACATGCACCCACACAGTCCATGAAAACAAAAGGTTTGGACACGCTGGTACTGTATATCAATTACTCTCTTATTGCACTTCAAATAAATACAACTAATCCACCATAAATCTTAGTGTGCTGTACAATTTTAACTGCAAGTGGCTACTTGGCTGGAGGTTCAACCAGGCTACTGAATGAACTGCGCTAACTCATGACGCTAATTGAAGTATCACAAAAAGAGGAGGACAAGGGGGCCTGTGGCAGCTGCAGGCAAATAGAGTTGAAAGGCATTGTTATTAAAATCCACTTCTTTGCTGCTCCACGTGTCTCAGACTGATTAATAGAACCCAAATCACCACAAAAACTGCGAACAAAATTTGCCTTTCTTGCTCTGTCATCCAACCAGCAGGGGTACGTCAAGCGTTCATTTGTTTCAGTTCACTGCATATTAAAGAGTCAAATAATGTCAGTCAAGCGTGAACCCTAAATTAAAAAGAACATATCTGAGAACACCACAAGCAATTGTATTGTGCTCAGAGCCTGACATGAAAAGTGAGCGAATGTCAGCCCCTAATTTACATCACAGTCACTTAACAAGGACCCCCAACACAGCTGCTCAAAGCATATGGCACATGTACCACAGGAAGCATAGCAAATATCCATTACACAACAGACAGAAACAGGGTGTATAGTAGTAATTGACGATCATTTTCTTACCCCCGTATTGATTTTTCTCCCCAAGCATTACTGTACAGTTGGAGCTACAGAACTTCAAACAGTACTACTTTCCGTCCGTTTTTTCTATTCTTAGGCACTTTCATTCATTGAGAGTCCGTCACCATGTCTGTTTACATTCAGAGCAATTTAGCAGTTAAGCAATCTGTAGATTACCGCAACATCTAAAAGTAAAACCAATTGCCAAGTGAAACAATGTAGTCTCAATGTAGGACTCAATCCATAAATTTTAGGAGATGTTAAACAAAATTACAATTGTCATTACCATTATTTGCATAGCTTCTACTTGAGGGATGTGTGCCCCACCCAAAGCTCAACCTCAGTCAGTCTGAACTTGAAGCAAACCGAATTTCCAAAGCTCAGCTACTTTACCCAAATCCCATCAAAAAGAAAAACTGACAGCAAATGTATCACACTGGACTGCAGTACGTCACAGCCCATTTGAAGGATGATTTTTTAGTGTCTCCATCACAATACGTATCTTAAACTAGAAACTGTTACATCAGATACCAACATTTTTTGCTCTTACACATAATTCCTTAATCTATCAACTTTCAGTTGCACTACACATTCTGCTAGAAGCTGAAAAATCCACAAAAACGTTGCCTACTTTTGAAACACAATATTGATCATTATTCATTTAACTGGCAGCAAATGCTTCATTCCTAACAATGTTTAACTGCATTAAACAGCAGTCGGGTTTGAAGCTTGATGGATGTAATATTACTTTTTGTTAAGAAGGCATAGACTAATAATGTGAGCTGATAATGTGAGTTCAATTGATAACATGGCAGTTTGCAAATTTGAATACAGTTTTAACAATCTGTAAATAAAGAAGTTGGTGTCGTGGAAGTTAAATAGTTGTAAAAGTCCACGAGATTCACTACCGTCCTTGCCGGCATAGTTTACGTGCAACGTTAATTATCAACAAAAATTGTTGATAAAACAATTTTAAAACAAAAATAATTTGTAGTGAAATTATCAGAGTAGAATCCAGTTGAAATACCATTTAAAAATTGGCACAAACTCTTGGTGATAAAATAAACATAGTCTGGATGACAACCATTCATTAAATTTTGTATATGCATTTATTATGGGGCAGCACAGTGGCACAGTGGTTAGCACTGCTGCCTCGCAGCTCCAGGGTCCCGGGTTCAATTCCGGCCTCGGGTGACTGTGTGAAGGTTGCACTTTCTCCCAGTGTCCGCGTGGGTTTCCTCCGGGTGCTCCGTTTCCTCCCACAGTCCAAAGATGTGCAGGTTAGGTGGATTGGCCATGCTAAATTGCCCCTTAGTGTCCAAAAGGTTAGGTAGGGTTACGGGGACACGGTGGAGGCGTGGACTTAAGTAGGATGCTCTTTCCAAGGGCTGGTGCAGATTTGATGGGTCAAATGGCCTCCTTCCACACTGTAGATTCTATGTTTTTCCTTCCGTGGCAAATGTTAAGAAACGTACTTTGAGCAAACTCATAGTTGCTAACCTCCCCTCTCCTTCAGTCAGAAAATAAGGTGACAGGGCGGCATGTGACGCAGTGGATAGCACTGGGCCTGCGGCGCTGAGGACCTGGGTTTGAATCCCGGCCCTGGGTCACTGTCCATGTGGAGTTTGCACATTCACCCCATGTCTGTGTGGGTTTCACCCCCACAACCCAAAGATGTGCAGGCGAGGTGAATTGGCCACTCTAAATTGCCCTTAATTGGAAAAAAAAATAATCGGGTACTCTAAATTTATTTTAAAAAATAAAAAATAAGGTGACAAATTGTGGAGCCCCTCTCAAATAAAACTCCTACTTTCTCAATCATCCAAGTATTTCTGTTGGTTATAGTTAATAGGTAGGTTACGCCATCCTATCCTCACATTTAAAAGGAGAAATAAATGGCAACAAGAAGCTTCGGCAGCAGAAAAAAATGGGAAAAAAAATGCAACTAGATATAAAAGATACAAGGATTGCAAACTGAAATCTCACTAAGCTCAGTGATAAGTGGCAAGCGTATTGCTGGAGAGATTTAGAACTGTCAACTGAATCACAAGGCGATTAATTAGCAGTCGACTGCCAGGAAATAACAGGTAATTTTACAACAATTATAGTCTATTCATTTAAAATGTTAATTTTATTGCACTTCAGTAGATGGTATACATATTCTGCATCCCTTCACTGCTCTATAAATTCAAGAAGGGATTACACCAATTTCACAGGTTTTTCAGTAACAGTCATATTGATGAGACATCACCCGTAACACCACTTCCCCTTCTCACAGCACCTTCCTCGGCAAGCACAGGAGTTAAAACACCTGCCTCTTTACTTCCTCCCTTCCCGCCATCCAGGGACCCAAAACATTTTCTGGTCGAAACAGTAATTTACTTTTACTTCTTTCAATTTTGGATACTGTATTCAGTGCTGACAATCTCATCTACCTTGGGGAGCAAACACAGATTGGTTATCACTTTTCAGAACACCTCCATTCCTGTACCAAAGCACAACCCCATTTTAATTCCCCACATAGATTTCATAGAATTTACAGTGCAGAAGGAGGCCATTCGGCCCAGCAAGTCTGCACCGGCTCTCGGAAAGAGCACCCTACCCAAGGTCCACACCTCCACCCTATCCCCATAACCCAGTAACCCCACACAACACTAAGGGCAATTTTGGACACTAAGGGCAATTTATCATGGCGAATCCACCTAACCTGCACATCTTTGGGCTGTGGGAGGAAACCGGAGCACCCGGAGGAAACCCACACACACACGGGGACGATGTGCAGACTCCGCACAGACAGTGACCCAAGACGGAATCGAACCTGGGACCTCGGTCTCCTACACCATTCCAATAAATAGCAACAAAATTGTCAACAATAGCACATCTTTCGAGTAGGCAATTTACAACCCTCAGACTTAACATGGAGTTCAACAATTTCTGATCCTAATCACTACTCCCAATTTGCAGACGGCAGCTGCTGCTGTTGTCATTTACATTTCTTCTCGACCCATCTCTTTTCATTATTTGTCCCATTATCACTCATTTTGCCTCACACCATCATCTCTTTTGTTAGTTATATTACTCCAGCCTTCCAACCTATCACAGACCTTCACCGTTGTTCTTTACTTCCCCCTCCATCCTTTTCCTGTTACATTTCTAACATTTTCCACTTTTTATAAAGATCATTGACCCGAAACATTAACCCTGGCGCTGCTGGACCTGCTGAGCCTTTCCAGCACTATTTATTTCCTATTTCCAGTATCCATGGCAATACGCTTTGGTCTCCACACATCGGCCCTGGGTACAGATTATATTCCTGCAAATTGCGGGGGGAGGACGTGGCGATAGCAAAATACCTGGAATATGGGATGTTTACTACAGTATGGATTTTTGTCGTATTCAAATTAATCCTGCATTTAAAAAAGACTTGTTGGGAACTGGACTGCATCCAGATTCACTGGCCTAGATTTTCATCCTTGAGGCAGGTAGCGGGAGTCAGGCAAATGCCCAGCTTGGCCCATCCCAGGAGAAAGTACCCGCAAAAGGTGGGACCTTCATTGCCAAGGGGCAGGTGCAGGCTGATGTCGGGCCAGCCAATCCAGGAAAAGGTTTGGAGGCAACCACACAGGCTGCTAGGTGCAAAGGCAGACTGTTTAACAGACTCTACCTCGGTGGAGGTGAAAGGGGATTCCAGCATAGTTTTAACAGAAAGACCTTCCAGCCCTCACATCTGCTCACCCTCCCAACAGCCCCCCATGCCATCGCTGCCCCACCCAAACTGCCCCTATGCCAAATTATTTCTACAATTAAAACTTATCTACCTAGACAAAAAAAAGTTACTGCAGCAGGATGGGATTCAATTTACGCTTTGCAAAGAGGTAGGAATAGGGAGCAGCTTGTTGATGCAATTACTAGTCAGCTCAGCAATGGATGCCACAACTAGATGTTTGAATAGTTGGTGCTTTAAAAAAAAAAATTCCCTTAGATTATCTCACTTCTGCTGCAGCCAAAATAATTGCAACACTATTGCAAGACATTGGCCGTGGTGGTTTTGGGGAATACTGAAGACTCAAGGAAATGTAAGACATCAACAGATTTTCTTCTAAACCAAAAATGCATGTTCCAGCAGACATAATTCAACAAGTTGGATGTTGTAATGATTTGCTGACATAAGCCGAACACTCGACTTGATTTCACAGCAGTCAAATTCAAATAATGCACACCCATACATTGCTTGTCATCTTTCACCAACTATCTTGCTGAAGTACTACGCCACACAGATCAGAAGTTTCTGGTTCAATCCCTAGTCATGTTGCATTAACAGAGTACAACTGGGCCAGTGTTTTTCAAAGTGGGGGCGCGACCCGCGGGCGGGTCTCGGGATGATGTAAAATGGGTCGCCAAAAGGTCTCCAAAAATGATCTCCAGGGATCGCCTGACCTTTTTCCCCATTTTCTCCCTGGGTGAATTCTGGTTACAGTGCAGTATGTGGCCATATTAGGCTGAGGTGGAGGCTGGTGCCGTGGACTTTCTGCCTCCCTGTGTTACTCTTATAGTCACCGCCACCGATACAGCCTCCAGCAGCCACTCCCGTTTCTGCAGCAGCTGATCAGCCAGGTTAGTCAGCACCTGCACATACAACTGAAGAGTTTAAAAGAAAAAAATCAATTATCTTTAAATTTATTTCCTGCAGATACTCCTTCTGCACAACGTTAGTTTCCAGCAGTGCTTCGCACTTTTTCTTTCAGGCCTGCACCCCCACCCAACAACTGACTGCCGACTGGAATATCTATCCACAAGTACCCCAGTCAGTAACTCATAGCCAGAGTACTCCCTTATATAGGATCTAGCTAGAGCAAATAATTCGTGTCTCCTGTGGGGTGCTCCCCACCTTTCAATTGGTCCACTTTCACAATGCTGATTTATATTTGCCCCATTCTGAACCCGCTCTGAGGCAATGGGTATGGGTTTGGGAACTCCAACCATCCCAGTCAGGGAGGAAATACATCTGTTCAAGTGTAGATCATAGGAACCACAGAATCAATGATCACACAGAGACCAATTTCAGGGTTAATGTTCTGAATCGGTTGCATTATTAATGTCTGCCATTGTTACCACTGTAAATGAATCTTGATTTCTGTTACCATTAACGTTGTCAGTGTCGGTTCAATTTCAGCGACAGTTAATCTTGTTGATGTCTGTTGAGTTTCAGTTACTCTTAATCTTGTCAATCAGATCTATGTTTAAAGTTGTGCTGTGTGTGCATAAGGGGTTTGATGTATATTTAAAATGGAGAGCTACTCTCCGCTCACTTTCTGAGGCCAGTCGCTCTCTCAGTGAAACTGACTTTGCGGTCAGTGGCGAGTCTCCTTCCTTCCCCATCAGCCCAAAATCCAGCAATTTCCAACAATTGCCTCATTCCCCTTTCAAACACCTCAGGAGTCTGCGATCAAAAGTCTTGCTGACTGATCTGTGCAGAGATTTCTATTACAACTTATTTAGAGCGCCGAATAACAACAAAAATAGAAAATATATTTTCATTGACAATTTTTTCCAATTAATAATACTAAACTGTCAACAATGAACGTGATGTTTTAAAAAGTAACTGTGGAGAATCTATTGTCTATTGAATCCATAACGTGGCGTGGGTCGCGAGAGGCGGCCATTTTGCAAAAATGGATCGCCAGAAAAAAGGTTTGAAAAACACTGACCTGGGCGACACCTATGGCTTCAGAATCTTATGGACCCAGCTGGAAATCAGCCAGGGGTCCAGTTACTGACTGCTAACTAATGACAAATACATGGACATCGGACTGGACTTTTGCCACAGAAGCAGGAAACAGAAAGGGGTCTTTAGGAGTCAAAAACGCACCTTGAGTGAGAAACATTGGAGACCATCCCTCAATTAATATGGAGACGGTGTTCCAGTCCACTGAGCCAGGGAGGCAGGAATGGAGACGACTCAGACCAATTGTGGGATCATTTAGGTACCCCAGGGAGCCATCCCCAATGCTGCTGGGTCTTCTGAGAGAGAGATCCTCAGTTTGAATCAAAGTCTTCTACTGACCAGAGGGAAGCAGGGTGTCACAAGACAGCCAGAGCGAAGAGACTGTTCCTCTTCGTGAAGCCCCCTTGTCAGGCATGGGCACCTCTGTGCAGCGTCATCTTCCTCCGCCTCGAATTTCTCCTCCTCTCTCATCACTTCCAAACAACTGTCACCTTCAAGGGGTCTCATTTTCCTCAAGAACCACATCTCTCTGGTGACCACGTTATGGAAATCGCAGCAAACCACCACAATGACCACGATCCTTGAAGAAAGATATTGGAAGGCGCCAATCGACCGGTCAAGGCATTGGAACTGCATTTTCAGAAGCCCAATCGTCTGTTCAATGGTTGTTGTACCGAGGAGGTGACGCTGGGATGTGGGGGGGTGAATGTTGATCTCTTCAAAGGATCTCCTTTGTCCTTTAGAATTCATGTAGACAATCCAGGGGTTGGAGTGGAGATCTGAGGCAACCTGGGCTGGTAAAAGATGAAAGAGCAATGGCAGCCGGCAAGAAAACCATGGTGGAAGCTGGTGTTGTGGTCACAAAGGAGCTGACCATTAGGAGAGTGTAAGCTTTTCCTGTTGGTGGTTCTCAGTGGCCAGTCCCTGGGTGATTTATGGCCACATGGTTGCAATTGATGATGCCTTGTACCTGGAGGAATTGAGCAACGGAGGTGAAACCCAATACCTAGTAACCCTGCAAGATCATGCCGGTTATTAGAAAAATATACTGTCCAGTCCTGGTAGAGGGCTTCAGTAACCAGTGGTGTGCAACCATTTTGGTCCACAGCTGAAGGAACCAGAAGCACAGAAGTTCAATGGCATAGTGACTTTCAACAACTACTGGCAAGGCATGGTGATCAGTGGTGCAAGATCTTCAACAATGAGGGCAGAAATGTCTGTCCCCGAGTCAGTGTCAAACAGTGTCCTGCCGCAGAATCTCAATCATTTCAAGGTACCTCCTTCATCAGCAGGAAGATCCTATTTTGAGTGTTTGGCCTTCATTGACCTCCTGCCCTTCTTTCCTCTTCCATATCCTCCAGATTATGGAGGGTGTTTCTCCTCATTGTCACTGACGTCTCACTGTGTACCTATTTGCCTTCAACTGCTCAGTTCCTGAAGGCGCAGGTAAGCTGTACAGCTCTCGAAAAAATAATTTCATCAGCCCAAATGAGCTCTAAAGCAGCAAGTTAATATTTTTAATTGGCCTGAATGGGGATGAGCGTGGGATTCTTCTTCATCTCAATCACCCCAGCCACACACTCGTGCTCATTGCTTGGGGCAGGGTCAGCCTTTTGAAATACCGCCTAGCACCAGTTTTATAGAGTCTCTAAAATTCAGCTCATCGGGTCAAACCAGGGACTGGCTCAGGTGTGGTAATCACGAGTTGAATAACTTGATATTTTGGGGTCCATATTAACTATGAGCGAGGTTGTGAGCTGATGCAAAATCTGAAAGATTGTGGGAATGTCAGATTTCAACAGGGGACGCTTCATTATAATTTCACTTCTGTGCTTTGCATTTCCAATGCTTGTGGGCGCATATGATGTGAACAGGCATAGCATGATATTCTTTGACAGCTGAAAGGGCCAGTGAACAGATAGATGGGGGTATCAAAACCTTGCTGTGTATTAACTAGGCACACAACTGCCTCAAATGTACAATTGGGTATATCAAGGGTGAGGAAGGAAGTCCTAATTTCCAGTAAAACGAAAAGGCAGTTAGTTGCTGGCTGAAGAGGTCAGTTGTAGGAAGGTTGTGTGGAGGATGAAGTTCCTGTGCTGATAATGTTTTAAAGGCCCAATCAAGTCAGAAAAGTTGAGCAAAATGGCAGATTCACCTATGCCCTGAAGTGCATCACCACCACTCTGCTACCTTGTCAAGTGCATTCCATCACATCACCGCTCACTGGCCGAGAGGTAGAAATGATTTGCTGCTCACCCAAGAGGGACAATCATGACAGGGGAGATGCAGGTGGAAACTCGTCACAAAGCATTTCCATGTCTCATTTGTAGTTCTCCTCACCTTAACCAGTATCGGACATGCCTCCTCGCCCATTGTTCTAATATTTGGAGCTGTCTTTGACAAGACCCAAACGTCATCCAATAATCATGGGGTTGTCAACCACACAATGACTGAGCAAGAAACAGGGCAACCTGCCACTAACTCAGTTGAAACCAGAGGTTGCACACAGGTAGGCATGCTAGAGAAAGAAAATAAAAGCTTGGTAGTTCATTGAGGCATGATCATGGGTGCTTTTAAATGTTTTGGAACTATCTTTAATTTATTGCAACACATTAAGGATGCGATCTACCGACTGCGTCGCGCTCGAACGGGAGTGCGATGTGGCCGGTCAATGCCGGGTGAGGCCTCCCGGGTGGCGTTGCATAGCCAGGAGCACTCAGGTGGTAATGCCAGGGTACCCAGGTGCCAGGGTGGCACTGCCATGGGTCTGGGCCTGAGGGGGGGCAATGCCAATGAAAGGAGTTTAGAGGGAGCTATTAAGGGTGAGGAGTGGGGGTGCAGGGCAGCTAAGTAGAGGCTTCTGTTAACGTGCCCTAAATTTATAATTTGCACCACTCCCCAGTGTTCATCTTTCTTGCATCATGTTAATTCAAGTTCTCAGTTGTGATGAATGGGAGGGCATGGAGTAATTGAAACCAGTTGGGACAGGTGCAACAGTGCCATGGTAAGCACTAAAGATCCTTCCAAACCTGTCCGGGAACCTGAAGCACATTTTAAGTACACCAATGGCTTCCTTAATGACACATTTGTTTTTCATACAGCTCAAGTGCACTTGGGGGGTTCTCATCCTCACTTGCAAATCCATTCACGGCTTCACATAGCTTTATCTATGTAGCTCCCTCTAGACCTACAAGCTTCACATCTCTGCACTCCTTCAATTCTGGCCTCTTGTGTAAACCCTATTTTAATCATTTTACATTGGCTGCTGTTCTTTCAACTGCCTTGGGCCTGAACTCTGGAATTCCCTCTCCAAATCTCTCTGCATCACACCGCTCTCCAGGCACTATTGAAACTCTACCTTTTTGACCAAGCCTTTGGTTATCTGATGAGATCAAGCAACTTTCAGCCTTTGTTGGAGACCCTGGGCGAAATTCTCCGGAAACGGCGCGATGTCCGCCGACTGGTGCCCAAAACGGCGCAAATCAGACGGACATCGCGCCGCCCCAAAGGTGCGGAATGCTCCGCATCTTTGGGGGCCGAGCCCCCACGGCACAGGCCCGCCCGCGGATCGGTGGGCCCCGATCGCGGGCCAGGCCACCGTGGGGGCACCCCCCGGGGCCAGATCGCCCCGCGCCCCCCCCAGGACCCCGGAGCCCACCTGCGCCGCCTTGTCCCGCCGGTAAGGTAGGTGGTTTAATTTACGCAGGCGGGACAGGCATTTTAGCGGCGGGACTTCGGCCCATCCGGGCCGGAGAATCGAGCGGGGGGGCCCGCCAACCGGCGCGCCGCGATTCCCGCCCCCGCCGAATATCCGGTGCCGGAGACTTCGGCAACCAGCAGGATTCACGCCAGCCCCCGGCGATTCTCCGACCCGGCGGGGGGTCGGAGAATCTCGCCCCCTATCAGGTGTGTAATGCCTCCTACAAACTTGACTCCTGTGTTGCTTCCCTTTCTTCTGGTGACCTGCAGCTCTGTTCACAGCATGTACTTGCTGCCTCTGATGGTCTTTGGACAAGGGAGTCAACCCAAAGCAGCCATGCTGTCACCGATCTGGATGTTCTCTGTGAACCTCTCCAGATATGTCACTCAACAATTACACTCAACAAATCAAACAAGCGAGAACTGAGAAAGCATTCATGAGCACGGAGCTCTTATCCTCATCAGTATTCCTGACTTTTAAACATCTCCATAAAGCTGCTCAATTTTACCTCTATTTGATGGATGAGTTTTCCAAACCCTGGGAAATGAGCTCATGTGCTGGTAATTCCAAATCGTTGCCAAATTGTCATGAAAGGAGCCTCAGGGCAGCACGGTGGTGCAGTGGTTAGCACTGCTGCCTCATGGCACCGAGGTCCCAGGTTCGATCCCGGCTCTGGGTCACTGTGCGTGTAGAGTTTGCACATTCTCCCATGTTTGCGTGGGCTTCGCCCCCACACCCAAAGATGTCATGGGTAGGTGGATTGGAATGCGAAATTGCCCCTTAAATTGGAAAAAATGAATTGGGTACTCTTTATAAATAAATATGAAAGGAGCCTCATTTAAATATTCCATCACCCTCTAGATTAATTCCTTTTACAGTGCCAAAAGAATGAATGTGGATTTATTCATCACATTTCATGACCGTAGGACATCCCAGAG
The DNA here is from genome assembly GCF_047496885.1 of Scyliorhinus torazame. Taxonomy (NCBI): domain Eukaryota; kingdom Metazoa; phylum Chordata; class Chondrichthyes; order Carcharhiniformes; family Scyliorhinidae; genus Scyliorhinus; species Scyliorhinus torazame. The sequence continues at coordinate 93,186,248 of NC_092716.1, forward strand.
AGCTTCACAACCAATTAAGCAGTTCTGAAGTTGGTCGCTCTAGTCATATGGAAACGTTATACTGCTTTGGGCTGGACAAGTTGATCCACACATGGTCCTCAATAATGCATCTGTGCTGCTATGCAAATCTTAGAAAACAAATCCCCTAGAAGCAACTACTCATTTTAAATTGGCAGAAAATAGATCTTCGTCTTCTCATCTAAACAATTACTTCCATCCAGCCTGCAGTTGACCAGATATATATCAAGAGCAACACAGTGGTGTTCGCACCTACATTTATATCCTTTCCGAATTTACGGTTTGTTGTAAAACAGTTCACATTTTAGATATTGAATGAAGTCTGAAAGGTTAAACAATAATGGGTAGCCTGGTCTGGTCAGTTGTTCCATCAGAAGTTATTGTAAAGGCAATTAAGGATAGAGTAAGAAATATGGATCAAAAATAATTGTTCAGAATTAGTTGAAAATGAAGAAAATTTTCAATTTCATTGTGGGGGTGGTCAATAGTGGTTAGTAGGTTGGTGAAGTGAATCATCCAATCTTCTTGAAAAGACCTGGTCCCATTTCATAATGTCTATAAATTTAGATGCAAAACAGAAGTGAGGCAGAAATTTCACCGTAGCTGCAAGCTCTCAATTGTTACTGTGAATTAAAGGAAAGGAGGGGGCCACAGTACAGGACAAATCTAATGCAATACTCCATACACAAAACTGTAATATTATTATAACCAAAGGGAGTTTCAAGATCACTTTGATAGACAATGAAAGAATATTCCCTACAGATCAAACAGCACATGCAGCAACCAACAGCAATTCAAATATAACATACCCATGTACATTAATACAAGATTAAAAGTGAAACGTAATCCTCACAATTAAATGGTCGAACAAAACCTGCTGCCAAAACAATGAAAACAAACATGATAACAGCCCCTGTGGGCACCTACACAACAGGCATGAGTAAAATTACCATATCTGGTTACATTCTGTGAAGCCTGACTGCAGGCTAGCTCAATAGGTTTCCACACAAACAGCTTGGGCAAACTAGAAATAAGCAGCTCACTAATTTGAGGATTATATCCATTGGTAACCAAGTCACAATAGTACATAGAATCACTACAGTGCAGAAGGAGACCAGTCGGCCCATCAAGTTGGCATTTATCTGCAAAAGAGCACTATACCTCGGCCCATTCCCCCACCCTATCCCTGTAACTCAGTGCACATGGTCAATCCACCAAACCGGCACATCTTTGGACTGTGGGAGGAAGCTGGAGCACCCGGAGCAAGCCCACACAGACACAGGGAGAGTGTGCAAACTCCATACAGTCACCCAAGGCCAGAATCAAACACAGGTCCCTGGCATTGTGAGGCAATGGTGCGAGCCACTGTGCCACCCAGTTCATCTGTCCATAATTAAAATATTGCACTGAGACAATAGTCCTGTCAGAACACCAATAGGAAAACACTCCCAGGTGATGCAACAGGTGATGTATCCCAGGGATCTATACTTGGTCCTTAGTTTCTCACCTCATTTTTCAAAAGCTTGGATATACAACAATCCCTTCAGACAAGTTTGCAAGTGACACTAAGTTGTGTGTCACAGCAAGTAGTGCAGATGGGAACCAAAGTTACAAAACGGATATATACAGATTATGTGTGAGTAGTCAAAACTGTGGGAAATGGGAGTTCATTGAGGAGAAGTGAGAGGTTAGCCACTATGGATTAAAGATCGGAGTGTTTTGTAAATCGTGAGAAACTAGAAACTATGCAAGAGCAAAAATATTTGGGTGGCCATGGAAACAAATCATTAAATGTTGGAACACCTTTACAAAAAACAAAAAATCAAAAGCCTTTATTGAAAGGTGAATGGAATATAAAAATAAGATGTGGAATATAAAAGTTAGAATGTTCTGCCTCATTTGTTTAGAGCCGTGGTCAAACCGTTTCTGGAGTACTGCATTGAGCTCTGGGCACATCTCAATAAGGATATAGTACCCTTGGACGTGGTGCAACATAAATTCATTTGAATGATACCAGAGGGCTAATGGGTCGAATTATAAAGATAGGTTGCATAAACATGGCTTGTATTCCTTGGAGTATAGAAGATTGAGTGGTGATCTACTCAAGGTGCTTAAAATGGGAAAACGTTTGATAGGGTAGATAAAGTTCCTCTGATGAGAGGCCTGCTATGGTGTCGATATTCATCTATGAAGAGAGAAAAACAATCCAGAGAGTTTCCTTTAACTTAAAATAAATGAATTTTGAAACCCAGAGGAGGCTGTTAATAGAATCCAAGCCAATTGGTGAAGTCAAACCAAGACAGAGCTTTTCTTTACTGAGAGAGTTTCATTGCCTCTGATCAGTCTCACAGCTCTCCCCTCACACCCAGTGTCCCAGTTGTCCCCTATTTATGAGCTCTTTTGAACAGAGCAAATGATCGATAAAATAAATTAAAGAGGTGCCCTGGTGGGGCACCTACTAAAACAAAATGCAAAGTTCCTGATTTGTAATCTTTTAACAATAAACAATAACCATAAAATTGAACAAAAAGACAGGGGTGACAGTACCTGGTGGGGCACTGCAACTAAAACAAAATGTCAAAGGAAACTTAACCAACTAAACCAAAATATAATTCCCAGAGTTGATGATGCACCCCAGCCCTCACTGGTCACGGAAGGCCTGAAGCATGCCAGTGGATGCTCCAAAGCCACTGGGCAGTTCTCTACTTATATGTGGTCAAAGTACTTAATTAAACAATGCCCTTCACCCGTGTATCTGTATCTTGACAATATAATTATCATACCATTAACACAACTCATCCAGGAGTAAAATCTGGAAACCCTTCTTCGCACAAAGGGTAGAACATATCTGAAACTCTCTTTCCAAAAGGCTATGGTTAATTGGAGCTTTCAGGACTAAGATTGATAGACTTCCATTAAGGGTGACAAGACTTATGGAGCAAAGGCAGGTTTAAAAGATTGAGCATGAAGAGAGAGGGCGGGTAAAGGGAGAGGTTAGTGGGGGAGATTTTACGGGTGGACAGGAGATATGCAGAGGCTCCTGATGAGGGACTACTCAGGGAGAGACAAAGTCTCCAGACGGAGTTCGGCCTGTTGACCACAGGGAAGGCAGAGGCACAGTGGAGGAAGGCACAGGGGGCGATATATGAATATGGGGAGAAGGCGAGTCGGATGCTGGCACATCAGCTCCATAAGAGGATGGCAGGGAGGGAAATAGGTGGAGTCAAGGATGGCAGGGGAACTACGGTGCGGAGTGCGGTGAAAGTGAATGAGGCATTTAAGGCCTTTTACGAGGAGCTGTATAGGTCCCAGCCCCCAGGGGGAAAAGAGGGGAAGCGACGATTCTTGGACCAACTGGGGTTCCCGAGGGTGGAGGAGCAGGAGGTGGCTGGTTTGGGGGCACCCATTGGGGTGGAGGAGCTGGTTAAAGGACTGGGGAGCATGCAGGCGGGGAAGGCACCAGGGCCGGATGGGTTCCCGGTGGAGTTTCATAGGAAGTATGTAGACCTGTTAGCCCCGTTGCTGGTAAGGACCTTCAATGAAGCAAGGGAGGGGGGGAACTCTGCCCCCGACAATGTCGGAGGCGACGATCTCTTTGATCTTGAAGCAGGATAAAGACCCACTGCAATGCGGGTCGTATAGACCGATCTCGCTCAACGTAGATGCTAAGTTGCTGGCAAAAATGTTGGCTATGAGGATTGAGGACTGTGTCCCGGGGGTGATTCACGAGGACCAGACCGGATTCGTAAAGGGTAGGCAGCTAAATACCAATGTGCGAAGGCTCCTAAATGTGATAATGATGCCATCGGTGAAGGGAGAGGCAGAGATTGTGGCAGCCATGGACGTGGAGAAGGCTTTGACCGAGTAGAGTGGGAGTATCTCTGGGAAGTGTTGAGGAGGTTTGGGTTCGGGGGAGGGTTTATTAGTTGGGTTAAGCTCCTGAACAGAGCCCCGGTTGCGAGTGTGGTCACGAACTGACGGAGGTCGGAGTATTTCCGGCTGTACCGAGGGACGAGGCAGGGGTGCCCCCTGTCCCCTCTGCTGTTTGCATTAGCAATTGAACCTTTGGCAATGGCATTAAGGGAGTCGGGGAAATGGAAGGGGGTGGTCCGAGGGGGAGAGGAACAGCGAGTGTCGCTGTACGCAGACGACTTGTTGCTGTATGTGGCGGATCCAGTGGAGGGGATGGTTGAGGTCATGCAGATCCTAAGGGAGTTTGGAGACTTCTCGGGCTATATGCTCAATGTGGGAAAGAGTGAGCTGTTTGTGGTGCAGCCGGGGGATCAGGGAAGAGGGATAGACGACCTACCGTTGAGGAGGGCGGAAAGGAGCTTTCGATACTTGGGGATTCAGGTAGCTAGGAGCTGGGGGGCACTGCACAAACTTAATTTGACACGGCTGGTGGAACAGATGGAGGAGGACTTTAAAAGGTGGGACATGTTGCCACTCTCGCTGGCGGGCAGGTTACAGTCTATTAAAATGGTGGTTCTCCCGAGGTTTCTTTTTGTATTCCAATGCCTCCCAATTATGATTACCAAGGCTTTCTTTAAGAGGGTAAGCAGGAGCATTATGGGATTTGTGTGGGCGAGCAAGACCCCGAGGGAAAGGAGGGGGTTCCTGGAGCGTAGCAGAGATAGAGGAGGGTTGGCGTTGCCGAATCTGGGTGGCTACTACTGGGCAGCCAACGTGGCGATGATCCGTAAGTGGGTGATGGAGGGAGAGGGGGCGGCGTGGAAGAGGTTGGAGATGGCGTCCTGCAAAGGAACGAGCCTGGGGTCGCTGGTGGCGGCACCGCTGCCGCTCTCGCCGACAAGGTACACCACGAGCCCGGTGGTGGCGGCAACGTTAAAGATCATGGGGCAGTGGAGATGACATAGGGGAGCGATGGGAGCCTCGGTGTGGTCCCCGATCAGGGATAACCATCGGTTTGTCCCAGGAAGGATGGACGGGGGGGTTTCAGAGCTGGCACCGGGCAGGGATTAGAAGAATGGGGGACCTGTTCATCGACGGGATGTTTGCGAGCTTAGGGGCGCTGGAGGAGAAATTTGGACTACCCCCGGGAAATGCTTTCAGGTATATGCAAGTGAGGGGCGTTTGTGAGGCGGCAGGTGAGGGAATTCCTGCTGCTCCCGGCACAGGGGACTCAAGACAGGGTGATTTCGGGCGTATGGGTCGGGGAGGGCAAGGTGTCGGCGATATACCAGGAGATGAAAGAAGAGGGGGAGGCTTTGGTAGAGGAGCTAAAAGGTAAATGGGAAGAGGAGCTAGGGGAGGAGATTGAGGAGGGGCTGTGGGCTGATGCCCTAAGTAGGGTTAATTCCTCTTTCTCGTGTGCCAGGCTTAGCCTGATACAGTTTAAGGTAGTTCACAGAGCGCATATGACGGGGGCGAGGCTGATTAGGTTCTTTGGGGTGGAGGACAAATGTGGGAGGTGCTCAGGAAGTCCGGCGAACCATGTCCATATGTTTTGGTCATGCCCGGCACTGGAGGGGTTCTGGAGGGGAGTTGCGGGAACAGTATCTAAGGTGGTGAAAGTCCGGGTCAAGCCAAGCTGGGGGCTAGCACTATTTGGAGTAGTGGACGAGCCGGGAGTGCAGGAGGCGAAAGAGGCTGGCATTCTGGCCTTTGCGTCCCTCGTAGCCCGGCGAAGGATCTTGTTAATGTGGAAAGAGGCCTGGATAAATGATATGGCAGGGATAATCAAGTTGGAGAGGATAAAGTTTGCCTTGAGGGGGTCTGCGCAGGGGTTCTACAGGCAGTGGCAACCATTCCTAGACTATCTCGCGGAGCGTTAGAGGAAGGTCGGACAGCAGCAGCAGCAACCCCGGGGGAGGCGCATCTTTCTTTGGGGGGGGGGGGGGCTTTCTGGGGGGCATTTGAGTAAGAAAATACATGAATGATCCGGGAAACCGATATGTACGGGAGGAATCCAATGTACAAAGCTTTGTATCACATTGACTTGCCATGTTCATGTCTTGCTATGCGAGCTTTCTTTTGTTTGTGTTACGGGGGGAGGAATAGGTTAGAGCAGTGTTTTTCAAACTTTTATGCCCGGGACCCATTTTTACCAACTGGCCAACTTTCATGACCCACGACGGCCAGCCAACCTTCATGACCCACGCTAACTGAACTTCGTGACTGACTTTTTTGCTTACCTTTAATACGACAGGTGAGCCTGCTTTGTACTTAAGGTGGCACTTGCTTTGTCATTCAATGTTACATTTCTGCTAAGGGATTCAGCTAATGATTTAAGTTTTTGCTGCATCCTTTGAAAAATACTTATCCTCGAACTCGCCATGCTTAACCTTGAAATGCTTTTGAAGTTTTGAATGTTTAATCTTTCATTTAGCTATTTTCCTGCACATAACACACATGGGCATTGAAACATGATTTCCATTGGCGCAATTAATAAAGCCAAACATCAAAAAATCATCTTTATACAGCTTTGTTTCCGATTTCAGCTTTGTCTAAATAGGTTGTTCATCAGAGGCCCTGGAGCTCACACTAGCAGATTCAGTTGTGAGATGCTGGCCTGTTTGTGTCTCTGGCCCTCTCTTCCTTATTGCAAACTGATCCATTTCAGTTCTTCACAGTCCTGTTGCTTGCTTGCTGGCAGCTACAAAATGAAGGAATCTCTCCTTCAGGATTTCATGGCCAAAGCACGGATCGTGTGACATCAGTGTACATGCCGGGCGCGTGACCTGCTCTCTCTCACCACTTCTAGTGTGAAGACTGCCGTTTTTAATGAGATTTGGTCCTGGGACAGCGTGCTTACGAAGGAGCAGGTGGTACGAGGACAGCATGCTGATATTAGGATGAGATGGTACTGGGATAGTGCGCTGTCGTCAGGGGGTGGCAGTCTGCTACATTGGGCACCGGGTCTGTGCACTGCCGGATCTGCTTGAGGGGGCATGCATATGGATGGCATTGTCTTTTTCTTTTTTTAAACAGCACATGGGGCGGGATTCTCCAGTATCCGGCGGGCGGGCCGTACCGGCGCCAAAGAGTGGTGTGAACCACTCCGGCGTCAGGCCGCCCGGAAGTTGCGGAATCCTCCCCACCTTCGGGGGCTAGGCTGGCGCTGGAGTGGTTGGCGCCGCGCCAACCGGCGCCGAAGGGCCTCTGCCAGCTGGCGCGAGTTGGAGCATGCGCAGGAGCGCCAGCGTGTTCCCAGAACCACTGGCATGATTCCTGCGCATGCGCAGGGGGGTTCTTCTCCGCGCCGGCCACGGAGGAGCTTTACAATGGCCGGTGCAGAGGGAAAGAGTGCCCCCACGGCACAGGCCTGCCCGCAGATCGCTGGGCCCCGATCACGGGCCAGGCCACCGTGCCCCCCCCCCCCCCACCCCCCGAGGACTCCGCAGGCAGAGCCAGGTCCCGCCGGTAATAACCTTGTGTAATTAACGCCGGTGGGACAGGCCGAAAAGGAGTGGCCACTCGGCCCATCGCGAAGCGGTGAATCGCTGGGGGGCGCTGCCAACGGCCCCCGACAGGCGCGACGTGATTCCCGCCCCCGCCAAAAAAACAGCGCCAGAGAATTCGGCAGTCGGGGCGGGATTCACGCCGCCCCCCCCCGGCGACTCTCCAGCCCGGCGGGGAGTCAGAGAATCCTGCCCATGGTGTCCCATGAGCTTTATTTGTGAAGACTGATGAACTTATAATACACCATTATAGTGATAGAAATGGATGGCATTCCCATGCTGGTGCTTAAATTCCACTTGCCCTACCCCAGAAGAGAAACACACAATTTCTTTACTGTGATTGTTGCTGGTGCCTTCTTCTTGGATCTCAGTTTGAAGAACAAACAAATTGCTTCAATCCCTGTAGCTATCATATAATTCCTTTTCTCTGTGATGGTGTAGGCATTGAAATACTTGTGGAAACCAGTGAACTGGTGCCGATTGCCAGCACTGTAAGCCACCACTCACATTCCTCACACAAATATCACTCGGCCTCTCTCCATGTCCTTCACAGGTCCAGAGCTCCAACAGTCCCATCAGACCATAAGACATAGGAGCAGAATTAGGCCACTTGGCCCATCGAGTCTGCTCCACCATTCAATCATGGCTGATATTTTCTCATGGTAGATGGTAGTGGCAGAAGGTTTGGAAGGTGCATTCTAAGGATGCTTGGTGATGCTACATGTCACCCACTGCATCACACAAGGTTTAAAAGAATCAATTTGCAAAGACAGAATGGACAACCAATAAGACTAATGAAAACTAGCTTTGCAAACATGGAGGTTTCAAATCAAGAAAGAAGCTTACCAAGGAACAAGGAGAACATTTGACTAGCAATAACATCCATGGGGGCTTGCTTATTAAGCCAAAGTTTCTTCAATCCAAAAGCAAAATACTATGGGTGTTGGAAATCTGAAATCCAATATTAGCATTACCATTGGATACCACACACTGGTCATATAATCTGTTCCTGTGGAGGTCTGAAAATCAGCAGAGAAAACAGAGATACAGAAGTCAGGTGAGAACTCATAACCCAATTATAGCTCATCATCGCAACGTTAAGAACATTATGCAACCGACAGGATTTATACAGCAGCTGCCTCTGGTCAGGGCATGCATAATAACAGATATAACGTGACCTGCTGGACCCATCTGCTGATATTTTACTAAGTAAAACTGGCAGGAGGTTGGGATCAAGTATGGTTTTCACAGTACAAAACATTCTGATTCCCCTACATTAATTTTACAAATGTATAAAATTATAATCTTTCATGTGGATTCACAGTCACTGAATTAATAGGACACATGTCCATATTCTCCAATTTCACTGTATTCAAGGTCTCTTCAGACAAGGAACTATCCTTTAGATCAGAATATTCTACCCTTTGCAGCACTTGGTCATGTGGGAAATAAGTAATCATTTTTTTCCTTCCCACCCCCCCCCTTCGTTTATACCCCAATGTGCTGCCATATAATCCTCTTTTGTCAGACAAGTGATGAGCAGGAAATTCTTCTCAACCTTAGCATTTTTTAAAAAAAACAAACAAAACAGCATTGTCCAAGAGGATCTCTCAATGGTTGCCTTCTCACTTTGTACTGCTTAATCAAGAAGAAAAGAAATGTTCATCAAGAAACAAAGTAGGTTAGTGGGTCAGAATGGAGGAGAGTTTGTGCAGGGGGTCGGGGCTTGAAGGCACTAGCAACAGCGCCGCTCCCGATAGCTCCGGGGAAATATTCAGGGAGTCCGGTAATAATAGTTTCATTGAAAATCTGGAGGCAGTTTCGCCAACACTTCGGTTGGGTTTAGGGTCAAGGGAAATGCCGATTCAGGGGAACCACAGATTTGAGCCAGGGAAGTGGGATGGAAGTTTTCGGAAATGGGAAGGGAAGGGGATTAAGACGCTAAAAGATTTGTTTCTTCGGGGTCGGTTTGCAGGATTGAGGGAGCTGGAAGCGAAGTATGGGCTAGAGCAGGGAGAAGTGTTTAGGTACATGAAGGTTCGGGATTTTGCCAGGAAGGAGATACAGAGCTTCCCAGAGGAACCGGCCTCCACATTGCTGGAGGAGGTATTGACGACAAGGGGACTGGAGAAGGGGGTAGTGTCAGCTGTGTACGGAGCTATTTTGGAAGAGGATAAGGCACCACTGGAAGGGATCAAAGCAAAGTGGGAGGAAGAGCTGGGAGAGGTTATAGAGGAGGGGATCTGGTGTGAGGTGCTCTGGAGAGTGAATGCCTCCACCTCATGTGCGAGGTTGGGGCTGATACAGCTGGAGGTGGTATATAGAGCGCACCTCACGAGGGCGAGGATGAGCCGATTTTTTGAAGGAGTAGAGGATGTGTGTGAGCGTTGCGGGCGGGGGGGGGGGGGGGGGGGGGGGGGGCTAATCACGTTCATATGTTTTGGTCCTGTCCAAAGCTAGAGGATTACTGGAAGGAGGTGTTTAGGGTAATTTCCAAGGTGGTGCATGTGAAACTGGACCCGGGTCCCCAAGAGGCCAAATTTGGGGTGTCGGACCAGCCAGGGTTAGAAACGGGAGCGGAGGCAGATATCATAGCCTTCGCCTCGTTGATCGCCCGAAGGCGGATCCTGCTGGGATGGAGAGCAGCCTCTCCACCCAGTGCCCTGGCGTGGCGGGGGGACCTGTTGGAATACTTGACCCTTGAGAAGGTTAAGTTCAAACTGAGGGGAAGCTCGGAGGGATTCTACAAGTCATGGGCACTATTTATTATGCACTTTCAACAACTGGATAACATCGAACATTGGTTGGGGGGTGGGGGGAAGGTGGGCGATGTAGATTAAGGGTGACTATGGGTAATCCCTGATTCCTTTTTGCCATTTGTTTATGTAAACATGCGGGCTGATGTTTGGGGGTTGGTGGGCGGATGGGATCGTTGTTATGGGGATTGACATATCTTGCTGATTATTGCTTATTGTTGATGGGTGTAAATGCGGGAGAAAATGTGAAAAAGGAGAATAAAAATATATTTTTTAAAAGAAACAAACTAGGGTTCTGGTGTGAGGTGCTCTGAAGGGTGAACGCCTCCACCTTGTTTTCAAGGTTGGGGTTGATACAGCTGAAGGTGGTATGTAGAGCACACCTTACAAGGGCGAGGATGAGCCGGAACTTTGAGGGGGTAGAAAATGTGTGTGAACGTTGCGGGGAGAGCCCGCAAACAACGTTCATATGTTTTGGTCCTGTCCAAAGTTGGAGGATTACTGGAAGGAGGTTTCTAGGTCATCTCTAAAGTGGTGCACGTGAAACTGGACCCGGGCCCTCGTGAGGCCATATTCGGGGTGTCGGACCAGCCGGGTTTGGAAACGGGCGCGGAGGCAGATGTTGTAGCCTTCGCCTTGTTGATCGCCTGAAGGTGGATCCTGTTAGGGTGGAGATCAACCTCTCCACCCTGTGTCCTGGCGTGGCGGGGGGGGGGGAGACCTGCTGGAATTCCTGACGCTTGAATAGGTCAAATTTGAACGGAGGGGAAGGATGGAGGGGTTCTACAATTCGTGGGCGTTATTCATTATGCACTTTCGAGAATTGGATCATATCGAACATGGGGGTTGGGGGGAAATGTCTGGGGTTTTGTAGGATGGGATTGTTGTTATTGATATGGGGATTGACATTACGTTCATTACTGATTATTGACACCAAAATCAGTTTTGGATGATCTTCAACTGAGCTCTCTATTCCACATCTGTTACCAAGACCACTTCATGGGTACTTTTTAAGATAGATAAGCCTGATGGGATCTACCCCAAGATACTGAAGGAGGCGAGAAAGGAAATTGCTGAGGCCTTGACAGAAATCTTTGGATCCTCACTGTCTTCAGTTGATGTCCTGGAGGACTGGAGAATAGCCAATGTTGTTCCTTTGTTTAAGAAGGGGAGCAAGGACAATCCAGGGAACTACAGGCCGGTGAGCCTTACGTCAGTGGTAGGGAACTTACTGGAGAGAATTCTTCGAGACAGGATCTACTCCCATTTGGAAGCAAATAGACATATTAGCGAGAGGCAGCACGGTTTTGTGAAGGGGAGGTCGTGTTGCACTAACTTGATAGAGTTTTTCAAAAAGGTCACAAAGATGATTGATGCAGGTAGGGCAGTGGATGTTGTCTATATGGACTTCAGTAAGGCCTTTGACAAGGTCCCTCATGGCAGACTGGTACAAAAGGTGAAGTCACACGGGATCAGGGGTGAGTTGGCAAGATCGATACAGAACTGGCTAGGTCATAGAAGGCAGAGAGTAGCAATGGAAGTGTGCTTTTCTGATTGGAGGGCTGTGACTAGTGGTGTTCCGCAGGGATCAGTGCTGGGACCTTTTCTGTTCGTAGTATATATAAATGATGTGGAGGAAAATGTAACTGGTCTGATTAGTAAGTTTGCAGACGACACAACGGTTGGTGGAATTGCGGATAGCGATGAGGACTGTCAGAGGATACAGCAGGATTTAGATCGTTTGGAGACTTGGGCGGAGAGATGGCAGATGGAGTTTAATCTGGACAAATGCAAGGTAATGCATTTTGGAAGGTCTAATGCAGGTAGGGAATATACAGTGAATGGTATAACCCTCAAGAGTATTGACAGTCAGAGAGATCTAGGTGTACAGGTCTACAGGTCACTGAAAGGGGCAACACAGGTGGAGAAGGTAGTCAAGAAGGCAGACAGCATGCTTGCCTTCATTGGCTGGGGCATTGAGTATAAGAATTGGCAAGTCATGTTGCAGCTGTATAGAACCTTAGTTAGGCTACACTTGGGAGTATAGTGTTCAATTCTGGTCGCCACACTACCAGAAGGATTTGGAGGCTTTAGAGAGGGTGCAGAAGAGATTTACCAGGATGCTGCCTGGCATGGAGGGCATTAGCTATGAGGAGCAGTTGAATAAACTCGGTTTGTTCTCACTGGAACGACTGAGGTTGAGGGACGACCTGATAGAGGTCTACAAAATTATGAGGGGCAGGGGCATAGACAGAGTGGATAGTCAGAGGCTTTTTCCCCAGGGTAGAGGGGTCAATTACTAGGGGGCATAGGTTTAAGGTGCGAGGAGCAAGGTTTAGAGGAGATGAACGATGAAAGTTTTTTTTACACAGAGGGGAGTGGGTGCCTGGAACTCACTGCCGGAGGAGGTGGTGGAAGCAGGGACGATAGTGACATTTAAGGGGCATCTTGACAAATACATGAATAGGATGGGAATGGAGGGATATGGACCCAGGAAGTGTAGAAGATTTTAATTTAGACGGGCAGCATGGTCGGCACAGGCTTGGAGGGCCGAAGGGCCTGTTCCTGTGCTGTACTTTTCTTGGTTCTTTGTTCTATATTCATTGGAGTTTAGAAGAGTGAGGGGAGATCTCATAGAAACTTACAAAATTCTAACAGGATTTGACAGGGTAGATTCAGAAAGAATGTTACCGATGGTCTGGGAGTCCAGAACTAGGGGTCATAGTTTAAGGATAAGGGGTAAACCTTTTAGGACTGAGGTGAGGTGAAATTTCTTCACCCAGAAAGTGGTGAATTTGTGGAAATCGCCAGTTGAGGCCAAAACGTTGTGTAATTTCAAGAAGGAATTAGATATAGCTCTTGGGGCTAAAGGGGTCAGGGTATTGAACTCGATGATCATAATCAATGGCTGAGAAGGCTCGAAGGGCCGAATGACCTCCTCCTGCTTCTATTTTCTACGTTTCAATGTGACCAACTCGCTGAAATACAATACAAATGGCCGCCAATCTCAAATAGAACTCTTCAAAATCGACCCCCGTCCTCAAGGTGTACTTGACCTTCCTGAGGTACTAAAACTTCATCAAATCCCTTAGCCACGCCGAAGCACACAGCGGCATTGCCAACCACCAACCCAACAGAATCTTCCTCTGTACCACCAACGAGGCGAAGGCCAAGACATCTGCCCCTGCAACTATCCACAGCTCCAATACGCCTGAAATCCCAAAAAGAGCCACCAAGGGCCAGGGTTCTAGCTCCATATTTAGGATCGCTGACATGATATCAAAAAAGGACTCACCAGCTTAGAACAGGACCACAACGTGCAAGTGTGGTGTGTGAGCCCCCCTGAACAGAGCTCGCACCTGTCCTCCACCCCCTCAAAAAAACGGCTCATCCTCACCTTTATTAGGTGCGCCTGAAACACCAACTTTAACTGAATAGGACTCAGTCTTGCACACAAAGATGTAGACTTCACCCTCCAGTGCCTCACTCCACACCTTCTCCTCCAGTAGTGGCCCCAGTTCCTCCACCCACTTCAACTTTACCCCTTCCACCGAACTCAACTCTTTGCCCCCTATCCGCGCATACATGCCGGACGTACTGCCCTCCTCCAACCCTGCACAGGAGAGAATTTGCTCTAATAAGGAAGATGACTGCACCACTGGAAAAGTTTTTTAAAAAACCTTTTAACAAAACTCTGCACCTGGAGGTATCTAAACCTGACCAAGTCCACCAGACCAAACCTCTCATTCAGCTGCTCCAAGCTGGCAAACAACCCCTCCAAGAATAAATCCCCCACTCTCTCCAACCCTCTCTCCCTCCACACACAAAACAAGGCACCTAGCCTTGCTGGCTCAGATGGTTAGCACAAATGGGAGCCAGCCTTGAAGTGCCTCCAACTTAAATTGCTGGCGGAGCTGCCTCCATATTTTTAGCGTGGCCACCACCACTGGATACGTTGACTGCTTTGCCAACACCAACAGAAGCGATGCAGCTGCCAGTGCCCCCATTGATCCTCTCCATGACTACGACTCAGAGAACCCCCGGGTCCCCACACCACCCAGCACTTTTTCCGCTTTAGCTGCCCAATAATAATACTGCAAATTTGGCAACACCAAGCTCCCTGCCTGTCTGACCCTCTGAAGCACCCCCCTCCAAATCCTCAGGGTTCTACCCGCCCAAATAAAACCAAAATAAGCCAGTCGACCTTTCAGAAAAACGACTTAGGCAGGAAGACTAGAAAACATTGAAATAAAGATAAAAATCTTGGCAACATGTTCACCTTAATTCGATTGGACCCGCCCCACCAATGATAGCGGGAGACTATTCCACCTCTGCAAATCCGCCTTAAGTAGGCTAGTACTAGGCTAGTATTAGTAAAATAGTAGGCTAGTATAATTCAACCTCTGAAGCTGCGCCCGATCCCGCCACCTGGACCCCGAGGTATAAAAAACTATTCCCTGCCAACCAAAATAGCACCCCCCCCCCCCCCCCCCCCCCCCCAAAATCTGGCTCCCTACCCTGAAGCACCCACCATAAAATATTCACTCTTCCTTATGTTCAACTTGTAACCTGAGAAGGCACACAAAGTGCTGCAAAATACCCATAATGTTCCTCAAGGCCTAATGTGCGGTAGTAAATAGTCAGTATATAACAACACCCATTGCGCCATCCCACCTCTAACAATCCACTCATTAAAGGCCCTCATCACAATGGCCAACTGCTCGATTGCCAACACAAACAACAAGGGAGACAATGGACAACCCTGCCTCATAAACCGATACAACCGAAAGAGCTCGGAGCTCATGGTGTTGGTACAAACCCAGGGCTGAACTCAAACTTCCCCAACACCACAAAATGTTACCCCCATTCCACCCAGTCAAACATCTTCTTCGCATCCAAAGAAACAATTATCTCCGGTACCAGCCTGGCCACAGGGCCGAGCACCACATTCAGCAACTGGCGCACATATGACGGCAACCTCCACCCAATCACAATGCCCATCTTCCCCCACTACCTCCCAGAGGCAAGATTCCAACCTCAACGTCAACACTTTGGCATCCTTGTTTGACAGGGAAATTTAAGGGACAGTTAGGAGACTGGAGATGGAGATCAGATGGCAGTCGCCGCCAAGGGGGCGGATCAAGCGAGGTGTGGAACATGGGCTAGGAGCTGGCCTAGGAAAGGTCATGTTTGACCGACAGAGGAGGGGGGCAAAAGCCCCCCCTGACCAGACTGGTTACATGGAATGTTCATGGACTAAACAGGCCGGTTAAGCGAGCTCGTGTGTTCGCACACCTGAGACAGTTAAAAGCGGACGTGGCTATGGTACAGGGAGACCACTTGAAGCTGGGAGACCAAATTAAATGAAAGAAGGGTTGGGTCGGGCAAGTGTTTCACTCAGGACTGGACTTTAAAACAAGGGTGATTAATAAAAGGGTGACATTCGAGGTGGGGAGGATAGAGGTAGACCCAGGAGGCAGATTTATTATGGTTAGTGGGAAGCTAGAGGGAATGGCAGTGGTGCTGGTGAATATATGTGCCCCAAACTGGGATGATGTCGCATTTATCAGGAAGGTGCTGGGGAAGATCCCAGACCTTGACTCGCACCAGCTGTTCATGGGTGGTAACTTTAATACGGTCCTGGACCCGAGGCTGGACCGGTCAAGTGCTAGGTCGGGGAAGCTATCAGCAATGGCAAAGGAACTGCGAGGGTTCATGGAGCGCATGGGAGGGGTGGATCCGTGGAGATTTGAGAGACCAAGGAGCAGGGAATATTCATTCTACTCCCACGTACATAAGGCGTACTCCAGGATAGATTTCTTCGTGCTAGATAAAACACTGCTAGCAGGGTTTGAGGACACCGAGTACTCAGCAATTGTGGTCTCAGATCATGCACCACACTGGATTGACCTACGGGCAGACACGGGAATGTCCCAGCGCCCACAGTGGAGACTAGATACAGGGCTGTTAGCGGATGAGGAGATCTGTGAGCGAGTGACAGAGGCCATTCGGGGGTACACAAAGACCAATGACATGGGAGAGATTGCAGCTGTGGTGGTCTGGGAGGCACTGAAAGCGGTCATTAGAGGGGAATGTATTTCGATTCGAGCCCACAGGGATAAAACTGAGAGGTCAGAGCTGGACAGGATGGTAGGAGAAATTTTACAGGTGGACAGGAGATACTCGGAGTCTCCAAATGAGGAGCTCCTGAAGGAGCGGCAGAGACTTCAAATGGAGTTTGGGCTCCTTTCCACATGAAAGCCGGAGGGTCAGCTGAGGAGGGTAAAAGGGGCAATATATGAACATGGGGAGAAAGTTGAGGAAATAGGAGGCGGCGAGAGAAATAGGGAAAATAAAGTATTTGAGGGGGAAGACGGTGACGGACCCGGGGGACCCGGTGAATGAAGTGTTCCGGGAATTTTGTAGCCAGCTATACGAGTCGGATCCCCCGGATGGGGAGGAGGGCATGAATCAATTCCTGGGGAGGCTAGAGTTCCCGAAGGTAAATGAGGAGCTAGTGGAGGCCCTGGGGGGGGCCCGATTGGGCTTAGGGAGGTGATAGATGGACTGGGGGCGATGTAATTGGGTAAAGACCCGGGACCTGATGGATTCCCAGTGGAATTTTATAAGACGTTCTCTGGGTTACTGGGGCTGCTAGGCTTTCAACGAGTCCAAGGAGCTGGGAGTACTCCCCCCAACGTTATCACAGGCATCAATTTCTCTCATCCTGAAGCATGACAAGGATCCGGAGAGCTGTGGATCGTACAGGCCAATCTCTCTCTTGAATGTAGATGCCAAATTATTGGCAAAGATCCTGGCCACTCAAATAGAGGATTGTGTCCCGGAGATAATTGGGGAGGATCAGACGAGATTTGTAAATGGCAGGCACCTGACATCCAACATTAGATGGCTTCGGGGACTTCCAGTGGCGGCTATAAGGGAGTGAGTCGCACATTCGGTGGCTCTCACTCCTGCTGACTTTTTGGGCCTGGTTTCCCGACTTTTCGGAGCTTTTGAGCGCTAGAAAAGACGGCCACAAAGTTGCGGAGTTGTATGGAAACAAAGAAGAGCAGAAAGCAGTGAAATCAGGAAAAGAAGGCGCAGAGACAAAGTGGTGTGGGAGCTGACCCGGGACCAAAGATGGCTGGCCGGACCGTGGACCAGACGATCCAAGCAGCGCTGGACAATATGCTGTAGGTCATAAAAGGAAGTTTTGAAGACATGAAGCGGGATAACTTCGAACCGCTGCAGAAAGCGGTGGATCAAGTGAACCAAAGGCTAGAGGCCCAGGACAAAAAAGGTCAAGGAGCTGGAGCAAGCGGTGGAGGAACAGGCGGACACAAACGATCGCTGCAATAGGATGAGATGGGTTGAAAGTGCGACAGAGAAGGCTGCTTGACCTGAAGACCTGGAAAACAGAGCCCGCAGACAAAATTTAGAATTATTGGCCTCCCAGAGGGGGCCAATGGAGTGGACACCGCAACGTTTGTGGCAGACCTGTTGCAGCAGCTGATGGGGGCTAACTCATTTCCGCGACCGCTGGAGCTGGACGGGGCACACAGGGTGCAGGTGAGGCAGCCGCGACCCCCCCCCCCGCCCCCCCGACCAGTGGTGGTCAGGTTCCACAGGTTCACAGACAAGGAGCAGGTCCTTCAGTGGGCAAAGAGTAAGAAGAGCTGTACATGGAACAACAATGTCCTGCGCATTTACCAAGGCCTAAGCCAGGAGGTGGCCAGGCAACGAGCAGACTTTAAAAGAATTAAAGAGATTTTGTTCAAAAAGCACGTGAAGTTCGGTCTGCTTTTCCCAGCGCTGCTTTGGGTCACGCACCAGAGCCAACATTACTACTTTATTAACCCCGATGAGGCGATGGAGTTCGCAAAGGATCAGGGACTGGTGCCGAACTGAAGGCCCACGGACCAAAGTCAGAGTCTGAGTATTATTGTTTGTGGGACTTCTAGTTTTCTTGGACTGACTTTATATTTTTTGTCGATTCACAGGTACTTTGTAGTTGCTTTTTTCCGTTTTTGTTGCCTAAGGGTACAATGGGCAAGGGGACGGACGGGTGCTCCCTCTCTCTTTTGGGTTGTCTTTTTGCTTTCTCTTTGTGTTTTTCTCATTTTGGAGCTTCCAACGTAACAGAAATTTGGCCGGGAAGCAATAGGAGTTCAAGGTATTGGATGTAGGGGGGTGACGCGGGTACTGTGTTGCTGTGTGTTTTTATTATTAATGCGCAGAAAGGGGTGATCGGTATCACTCATCTGTTTACACAACTGGAACAGCATTACAGTTGGAGCGGTCTCGGGTCTTTGTTTGATTGCCCTTGTTTTTTGTTTGAACTCCCTTACTGCAGGGAGACTGCTCGAGCAGGACACATCAGGGGGATGGTGGGGAGGGGGATGAGTTTGGGGAACAATGGGAGCGAGACAAGTGGGCGCCGGAGGGATAAGTCACCGGGGCTATCGGGAAGCTAGTCAAGGGAGTCAGGTGGGGGGGGGGGGATGCACACAGCCAGTACATGGCAGGGGTCGGGTTACAGAGGGGTGTTGTTGCCCGGGGGGGGGGGGTTATTGTGCTGACATGGGAGGGATCTAAAGTAGGTAACAGAGTGGAGGTCGGGGGTGGGAGCTGTCAGGAGGTGAACTGGGAGGGGCGGGGCACATGGGCTGGGGGCAGGCCCAAGAAGGGGTATGGTTGATCGGCATGTATATGCTCCAAATTGAGACGACGCTGACTTCATTAAAAGGGTGCTGGGAAAATCCCAGACTTAGATTCACGCAAGCTGATCATGGGTGGGGACATCAACACGGTCCTCGACCCTGGACTAGACCGGTCATACTCCAGAACGGGTAGGCTCCCAGCGATGGCAAGGGAACTGAGGGGGTTCATGGAGCAGATGGGGGGGGGGGTAGACCCATGGACAGCCAGACGGCCGATGGGAAGGGAATATTCGTTCTACTCGCATGTTCATAAAGTATACTCTAGAATCAATTTTTTCATCATGAGCTGGGACTGTGTAGGCCAGGTAAAAAATACGGAGTACTCGGCGATCACCATCTCGGATCATGCCCCACACTGGGTTGATCTGCAGGTCTGCAAAGGGAGCTACCAGCGCCCAAAATGGAGGTTGGACGTAGGATTGCTAGCGGAGGAGTGGGTGTGCGAGAGACTGCGGAGGTGCATGCAGGACTACCTGCAGGTTAATTACACAGAGGAAGTCTCAGCAGCGACCCGGGGGAGGCGCTGAAGGCGGTGGTAAGGGGGGAGCTGATTTCAATTCGGGCCCACAGTGATAGAATGGACAGAACGGCGATGGACAGACTGGTCAAGGAGATCCACCGGACAGACAGGAATACAGAGGCCCCCCGAGGGAGGACCGACTTAGCAATAGACGGAGACTGCAGGCCGAGTTGGGAGTGTTGTCCATGAGCAAGGCAGTGGAACAACTAGGAAGGCAAAGGGTGTGGTCTATGAGCATGGGGAGAAAGCTAGTAGAATGCTTGCTCATCAACTCAGGAGGAAGGAGGCAGCCAGAGAAAT
Source organism: Scyliorhinus torazame (assembly GCF_047496885.1). NCBI lineage: Eukaryota > Metazoa > Chordata > Chondrichthyes > Carcharhiniformes > Scyliorhinidae > Scyliorhinus > Scyliorhinus torazame. Next base: position 93,205,983 of record NC_092716.1, read on the forward strand.
AGGCAGCGTTGTGGACGGTATGGGGAACAGAGTGGATGACCCGTCAGGACTGAACAGGGTGTTTCGGGAGCTTTACAGCAAGCTCTATGCCTCGGAACCCCCTGGGGAGCCGGAGGAGATGAAGCATTTCTTAGATGGACTGACCTTCCCAAAAGTGGGTAGGGGGCTGGTAGACGGACTGGGGGCCCCAATCAGAGCTGAGGAAGTACTGGGGGGCTTGAAGGCCATGCAGTCGGGTAAATCCCCGGGGCCGGATGGATACCCAGTGGAGTTCTACAAAATGTTCTCGGAGATAGTGGGACCGGTGCTGACTAGGGTATTTAACGAGGCGAGGGACAGAGGGATGCTACCCCCGACGAAGTCACAGGCTATCATTTCGCTGATACTAAAACGGGATAAGGACCCGGAGGCGTGTAGGTCATATAGACCAATCTCCCTGATCAACGTCGACGCCAAGCTCCTGGCTAAGGTCTTGGCGCTTAGAATTGAAGACTGTGTCCCGGAGGTGATCGGGGAAGACCAAACAGGGTTTGTGAAAGGCAGACAGCGGGTAGCCAACTTGAGAAGACTACTCAATGTGATCATGATGCTCCCGGAGAGCAGAGAGGTAGAGGCAGTGGTGGCAATGGATGCCGAGAAGGCCTTTGACCGGGTGGAGTGGGACTATTTGTGGGAGGTACTCGGACGGTTTGGAGGGCTTTGTTGACTGGGTGAGACTATTGTACCAGACCCCAAAAGCTAGCGTGAGGACGAACAGGACAACATCAGAGTACTTTAGACTACACCGGGGGACCAGACAGGGATGCCCACTCTCCCCATAGCTGTTTGCACTGGCCATAGAGCCGCTGGCGATTGCCCTGAGAGCTGCGAGGGGTTGGAAGGGAATGATTAGGGGAGGAGTGGAACACAGGGTATCGCTGTACGCGGATGACCTGCTCCTGTACACATCGGACCCGCTGGCTGGGATGGACAGTATATTAGGAATATTGAGAGAATTTGGCAGGTTTTCAGGGTACAAACTGAACATGGCTAAGAGTGAGATGTTTGTAGTGCAGGCGAGGGGCCAGGAGAACAGGTTGAAGGGGCTGCCATTTAGGATGGTTGGAGAAAGTTTCCGATACTTAGGGATACAGGTGGCACGAGACTGGGGCAGGCTGCATAAGCTAAATTTGACTAGAGTGGTGGAACAAATGAAGAGCGAGTTCAGGAGATGGGATGCACTCCCACTATCACTTGCAGGGAGAGTGCAGATAGTAAAGATGACAATCCTCCCAAGATTCCTGTTTATTTTTCAGTGCCTCCCGATTTTCATCCCGCGGTCCTTCTTCAAAAGGGTCAACAAGATTATTATGGGCTTTGTCTGGGCGGGAAGGTACCCGCGGGTGAAGAAAGCGATGCTTGAGAGGAACCGTAGCAAGGGGGCTGGCGCTGTCGAACCTCAGCAACTACTACTACTTATGAAAGGGAGGAGTCCCAGGCAGAGGAACTGAAGCTCAAGTGGGAGGAGGAACTCGGCGAGGAGATGGGGGAGGGGGTATGGGCGGAAGCCCTGAGTAGGGTAAATTTAACTACAACATGTGCCAGGCTCAGCCTGATCCAGTTTAAGATCGTCCACCGGGCCCACATGACGGTGGCCCGGATGAGTAAATTTGTTGGGGTGGAGGATAAATGCGCTAGGTGTGCGGGAGGGCCAGCAAATCACGTCCACATGTTCTGGGCATGTCCAAAACTTAGGAGATATTGGGAGGGATTTGCGGACGTCATGTCCCAGGTACCGAAAACTAGGGTGGTGATGAGTCCAGTGGTGGCAATTTTTGGGGTCTCGGAAGTCCTGGGGGTCCAGGGGGAGAGGGAGGCCGGCGTCTTGGCCTTTGCTTCCCTGGTAGCCCGGCGACGTATACTGCTGGCATGGAGGGACTCAAAGCCCCCAAAGACCGAAGCATGGCTCTCGGACATGTCGAGCTTTTTAGGGCTGGAAAAAATTAAGTTCGCCTTAAGAGAATCTGTATTAGGGTTCGCCCGAAGGTGGCAACCATTCATCAACTTCTTCGCGGGGAATTAAATGTCAGCGAGATGGGAGGGGGGGGGGGGGGGGGGTGCGTAGATTAGAGTAGAATAGGAGGGATAAATAGGCGGGTACTGTTTATGAGAGAGGAGTGGTCTTTTGCACTATGTTTCTGTTTTGTGTTGATATTTGCACATTACTGCACACTGTAATTGTTTACAATGCCAAAAATACTGAGAAACTCTACCATATCACTGACCCACACTCCTGATTTCGGGGACTCCGAGTCCCTCCATCTCAGCAAGATCCGTCTCCGGGCCACCAGGGAGGAGACAGCCAGTATATCGACCTCCCTCCCCCCCTTTGCCCCCGGATCTTCCGACACCCCAAATATTGCTAATTCTGGACTTGGAGTTATCCTATCTTCCAGGAGGTCCGACATGACATCTGCAAATCCCTGCCAGAATTCCCTCAGTCTCGGACATGTCCAAAACATATGAACATGGTTGGCTAGGCTACCCGCACACCGCCCACATCTGTCCTCCACCTCCTTGAAGAACCTACTCATCTGGGCTACCGTTATGTGGGCCCTGTGGACTACCTTGAACTGAATCAAGCTGAGTCTAGCACAGGACGAGGATGCATTTACCCTTTTCCAGGCTTTTTCCCACAGTTCAATTTGCAGCTCCCCTCCCATCTCCTTTTCCCACTTCCGCTTCACCTCACTGATAGGGGCCCCTTCCCACTCTTAACAATTCCCTGTATATGTCCGAATCCTTCCCACCTCCAACCCCTGTTTTTGACAGCACTTTATCCTGTAGTCCCCTCAGGGGGAGGCGAGGAAAGCTTGGGACCTGTCTCCGTACAAAGTCCCGCGCTTGAAGATACCAAAACCCGTTCCCTCCCAGCAAGTCAAACTCCTCCTCTAATGTCTCCAACGTCGGGAAGCCCGCCTGGATGAATAGATGCCTAAACCTCTCAATCCCTGCCCGCTGCCATACCTTAAAGCCCCTATCCAGCCCCCCCTAGGACAAACCGGCGATTGTCACAGATCGACCTAAGATGGCCACTTGTGCCGCCATCCTTTTTAAATAATTTAGAGTACCCAATTCATTTTTCCCAATTAAGGGGTAATTTACGTGGCCAATCCTCCTATCCTGCACATCTTTGGGTTGTGGGGGCGAAACCCACGCAAACACGGGGAGAATGTGCAAACTCCACATGGACAGTGACCCAGAGCCGGGATCGAACCTGGGACCTCAGCGCCGTGAGGCAGCAACGCTAACCACTGCGCCACCGTGCTGCCCTTGTGCCGCCGCCCTGAGCATTTAAAAAAAAATGTATTTGCTCTTGGGATATTGGTGCCTCTGGCAAGGCCAGTCTTTATTGCCCATCCCCAATTGCCCTACAGGAGGTGGTGGTGAACCGATCTGTGTGAACCACTGCAGAATACGTGGTGATAGGAAGGAAAGCACTGTTAGGAAGAGATGCATCTTTTGAATGTTAATAAAGAATTTAAAATCAACTGAACAACTAAGTCATTTGTTTATTTTTTTAAAGTAAAATATGGGTCCTCCCAGGATAGTGTAGCTGGTTAAGATATTGAGCAACAGAGTCATATACAGTCACGGGATTGATTGAACCTTTACCAAGACTAGTTCAATCCTCATCTGGTGCAAATGGAAATGCAAGAACTGTAGTCTTCAAGGGAACTAGGAGTTAATTGACTGGAGATAACTGCAACAAAGTACAGTAATGCAATTTAGAGTCTATTTTAAAGTCATACAACCTGCCCTTATTTTAATATTGCCATTTTACAAATGTACAACACAAAAAAAGATAATTTGACCAATTATAAAGTCTTCGATTTGACAGAAAATGTGGACATGCACTTAAAAACATAAATATTTATCCATTTTACAAATTGTTGTTGCCAATCTCAAGTTATCATGTGCGTGGAACATAGAACATAGAAAAATACAGCACAGAACAGGATCTTCGGCCCACGATGTTGTGCCGAACCTTTGTCATAGATTATCATTGAATTTACAGTGCAGAAGGAGGCCATTCGGCCCATTGAGTCTGCGCCGGCTCTTGGAAAGAGCACCCTACCCAAAGTCAACACCTCCACCCAACACAAAGGGCAATTTTAGACACTAAGGGCAATTTATCATGGCCAATCCACCTAACCTGCACATCTTTGGACTATGGGAGGAAACCGCAGCACCCAGAGGAAACCCACACAGACACGGGGTGGATGTGCAGACTCCGCACAGACAGTGACACAAGCCGGAATCGAACCTGGGACCCTGGAGCTGTGAAGCAATTGTGCTATCCACAATGCTACCGTGCTGCCCTTAAGAACAAATAAATCTACACTATCATTTTACCGTAATCCACGTACCTATCCAATAGCTGCTTGAAGGTCCCTAATGTTTCTGACTCAACTACTTCCACAGGCAGTGCATTCCATGTCCCCACTAGTCTCTGGGCAAAGAACCTACCTCTGACATTCCCCCTATATCTTCCACCATTCACCTTAAATTTATGTCCCCTTGTAATGGTTTGTTCCACCCGGGGAAAAAGTCTCTGACTGTCCACTCTATCTATTCCCCTGATCATCTTATAAACCTCTATCAAGTCGCCCCTCATCCTTCTCCGTTCTAATGAGAAAAGACCTAGCACCCTCAATCTTTCCTCGTAAGACCTACTCTCCATTCCAGGCACCATCCTGGTAAATCTCCTTTGCACCTTTTCCAAAGCTTCCACATCCTTCCTAAAATGAGGCGACCAGAACTGTACACAGTACTCCAAATGTGGCCTTACCAAAGTTTTGTACAGCTGCATCATCACCTCACGGCTCTGAAAATCAATCCCTCTGTTAATGAACGCGATCACACCATAGGCCTTCTTCACAGCTCTATCCACTTGAGTGGCAACTTTCAAAGATGTATGAACATAGACCCCAAGATCTCTCTGCTCCTCCACATTGCCAAGAACTCTACCGTTAACCCTGTATTCCACATTCATATTTGTCCTTCCAAAATGGACAACCTCACACTTTTCAGGGTTAAACTCCATCTGCCACTTCTGAGCCCAGCTCTGCATCCTATCTATGTCTCTTTGCAGCCGACAACAGTCCTCCTCACTATCCACAACTCCACCAATCTTCGTATCGTCTGCAAATTTACTGACCCACCCTTCAACTCCCTCATCCAAGTCATTAATGAAAATCACAAACAGCAGAGGACCCAGAACTGATCCCTGCGGTACGCCACTGGTAACTGGGATCCAGGCTGAATATTTGCCATCCACCACCACTCTCGGACTTCTATCGGTTAGCCAGTTCGTTATCCAACTGGCCAAATTTCCCACTATCCCATGCCTCCTTACTTTGTGCAGAAGCCTACCATGGGGAACTTTATCAAATGCCATACTAAAATCCATGTACACTACATCCACTGCTTTACCTTCATCTACATGCTTGGTCACCTTCTCAAAGAATTCAATAAGACTTGTAAGGCAAGACCTACCCCTCACAAATCCGTGCTGACTATCCCTAATCAAGCAGTGTCTTTCCAGATGCTCAGAAATCCTATCCTTCAGTACCCTTTTCATTACATTGCCTAACACCGAAGTAAGACTAACTGGCCTGTAATTCCCAGGGTTATCCCTAGTCCCTTTTTTGAACAGGGGCACGACATTCGCCTCTCTCCAATCCCCTGGTACCACCCCTGTTGACAGTGAGGACGAAAAGATCATTGCCAACGGCTCTGCAATTTTGTCTCTTGCTTCCCATAGAATCCTTGGATATATCCAGTCAGGCCCGGGGGATTTATCTATCCTCAAGTTTTTCAAAATGCCCAACACATCTTCCTTCCTAACAAGTATTTCCTCGAGCTTACCAGTGTGTTTCACACTGTCCTCTCCAACAATATGGCCCCTCTCATTTGTAAATACAGAAGAAAAGTACTCGTTCAAGACCTCTCCTATCTCTTCAGACTCAATACACAATCTCCCTCCACTGTCCTTGATCGGACCTACCCTCGCTCTAGTCATTCTCATATCTCTCACATATGTGTACAAGGCCTTGGGGTTTTCCTTGATCCTACCCGCCAAAGATTGTTCATGCCCTCTCTTAGCTCTCCTAATCCCTTTCTTCAGTTCCCTCCTGGCTATCTTGTATCCCTCCAATGCCCTGTCTGAACCTTGTTTCCTCAGCCTTACATAAGTCTCCTTGTTCCTCTTAACAAGGCATTCAACCTCTCTTGTCAACCATGGTTCCCTCACTCGACCATCTCTTCCCTGCCTGACAGGGACATACATATCAAGGACACGTAGTACCTGTTCCTTGAACAAGTTCCACATTTCACTTGTGTCCTTCCCTGACAGCCTATGTTCCCAACTTATGCACTTCAATTCTTGTCTGACAACATCGTATTTACCCTTCCCCCAATTGTAAACCTTGCCCTGTTGCACGCACCTATCCCTCTCCATTACTATGGTGAAAGGCACAGATTTGTGGTCGCTATCTCCAAAATGCTCCCCCACTAACAAATCTATCACTTGCCCTGGTTCATTACCAAGTACCAAATCCAATATTGCCTCCCCTCTGGTTGGACAATCTACATACTATGTTAGAAAAGCTTCCTGGACACACTGCACAAACACCACCCCATCCAAACTATTTGATCTAAAGAGTTTCCACTCAATGTTTGGGAAGTTAAAGTCACCCATGACTACTACCCTGTGACTTCTGCACCTTTCCAAAATCTGTTTCCCAATCTGTTCCTCCACATCTCTGCTACTATTGGGGAGCCTATGGAAAACTCCTAACAAGGTGACTGCTCCTTTCCTATTTCTGACTTCAACCCATACTACCTCAGTAGGCAGATACTCCAGTAACTGCCTTTCTACAGCTGTTATACTATCTCTAATTAACAATGCCACCCCTCCACCTCTGTTACCACCCTCCCTAATCTTATTGAAACATCTATAACCAGGGACCTCCAACAACCATTTCTGCCCCTCTTCTATCCAAGTTTCCGTGATGGCCACCACATCGTAGTCCCAAGTACCGATCCATGCCTTAAGTTCACCCACCTTATTCCTGATGCTTCTTGCGTCGTCACACTTCAACCCATCTCCGTGCCTGCAGGTACTCTCCTTTGTCAGTGTTCCCTTCCCCACTGCCTCATTACACGCTTTGGCGTCCTGAATATCGGCTACCTTAGTTGCTGGACTACAAATCCGGTTCCCATTCCCCTGCCAAATTAGTTTAAACCCTCGCGAAGAGTACTAGAAAACCTCCCTCCCAGGATATTGGTGCCCCTCTGGTTCAGATGCAACCCGTCCTGCTTGTACAGGTCCCACATTCCCCAAAATGCGCTCCAATTATCCAAATACCTGAAGCCCTCCCTCCTACACCATTCCTGCAGCCACATGTTCAGCTGCACTCTCTCCCTATTCCTAGCCTCGCTATCACGTGGTACCGGCAACAAACCAGAGATGACAACTCTGTCTGTCCTGGCTTTTAACTTCCAGCCCAACTCCCTAAACTCGTTTATTACCTCCACACCCCTTTTCCTACCGACGTCGTTGGTACCAATGTGCACCACGACTTCTGGCTGCTCCCCCTCCCCCTTAAGGATCCTGAAGACACGATCTGAGACATCCCTGGCCCTGGCACCCGGGAGGCAACATACCTTCCGGGAGTCTCGCTCGCGACCACAGAATCTCCTATCTATTCCCCTAACCATTGAATCTCCTACTACTATTGCTTTTCTATTCTCCCCCCTTCCCTTCTGAGCCCCAGAGCCAGAGACCTGGCCGCTAGGGCCTTCCCCCCGATAGGTCATCCCCCCCAACAGCATCCAAAACGGTATACTTGTTTTGAAGGGGAACGGCCACGAGGGATCCCTGCACTGTCTGCCTGTTTGTTTTCTTTCCCCTGACTGTAACCCAGCTATTCTTGTCCTGTACCTTGGGTGTGGTTACCTCCCTGTAACTCTTCTCTATCACCCCATCTGTCTCCCGGGTGATCCGAAGTTCATCCAGCTTCAGCTCCAGTTCCCTAACACGGTCTTTGAGGAGTTGGTGTTGGGTGCACTTCCCGCAGGTATAGTCAGCAGGGACACCGGTGGTATCCCTCACCACCCACATCCTACAGGAGGAGCATGCAACTGGCCTAGCCTCTATCCCCTCTTACCTTACAGAATATAGCTGCCCTGTGGACCAACTGGATCTCCGCCCTCCGACTCTGCTCCCAGTCAGCTGGACTCTCTGTAAACTCCTGGCTCTCTTCTCACTCTTTGCGGAAATGTAGGAAACAAAATGAAAGGAGCACCTTACTCCCTCCTCACCTAACTCCCTCAGTCACCAAACTCTCACTATAGCACTCAAATGCACCAGATTCAGCACTCCCTCAGTCACCAAACTCTCACTATAGCACTCAAATGCACCTGATTCAGCACTCCCTCAGTCACCAAACTCTCACTATAGCACTCAAATGCACCAAATTCAGCACTCAGTGCAAACAAAGTCTGCACTGTAGGGGATCATTTTTATACTGTGAATCTAGCCTCTGAAAACTGGCCTAATCCAATTAACTAATGAACAAGCTCCAGCTGCAAGTGCCTACAAGTAGAAGCTTTGTTTAAAGCTGATTGAAAATTCACCTTCTTCTAAACCAAACAGCAACTTTTAAGTTAATTAGCTAAATAAAAGATAAAAACGAAGCCTTATACTCCCTCAGTCACCAAACTCTCACTATAGCACTCAAATGCACCAAATTCAGCACTCCGAACAATTCCCAAAGTCTACCACATTTGCAGACAGTGCGTGGAGCACAATTCGGTGGCTTAATAATTCAGCGTACCATCAAGTCCAGCCCATCAGTAAAGGGACACAACTGGCCCAGGATCCCCAGTTCAAGAAAAGAAAATCGACTCAGGTTTTCAACCCCCTGTGGCGGCACAGTGGTTAGCACTGCTGCCTCATGGCCCCGAGGACCCGGGTTCGATCCCGGCCCCGGGTCACTGACCGTGTGGACATTCTCCCAGTGTCTGTGTGGTTCTCACCCCCACTACCCAAAGATGTGCAGGGTAGGTGGATTGACCACACTAAATTGCCCCTTCATTGGAAAAACAATTGGGTACTTTAAATTTATTAAAAATAAGGTTTTCACTCCCAACTTCCACCCAGCCTGGAGGTTGACAGGCTGTGCGGGGGGAGGGGGCTCTGTGTTTCCTCTCATCAGGTTGAGTGGTTCACCAAACTGATGCAGCAATGGCAACCAGGAAGCAACAGAGTCTTTCCTTCCCACATCATGAAACAGTATCCACAAGAGAAAAAGTGGTCAGCATTGAAAGGTTTGTCATGCAAAGAGAAAAACACAAATAGCTCAACCCAATAACCTTAAATATAAATGAGGAAAGTTCAATCTGATTATTGCTCCATTTACTGGGATACCAACTATCGTTTAAATCAGTTACACAGTTTTGGATACTTTATTAGTCTAGTTTCACATTTCAAAAATCTATAATATATACATTTCCTTTAAATTTAGAATACCCAATTATTTTTTTTCCAATTAAGAGGCAATTTAGCACAACCCAATCCTTTTGGGATCGAACCCAGGTCGTCGGTGGCTTGAGACAGCAGTGCTAACCACTGCGCCACCCTGCCAACTGGTGTATAGTTTGATCCATTGGCCCTGCACCCACTGGGATTGGAGCATGGATTACCCCAGAGCTCTTTCCAACAATAGACAATAGAACATTACAGCGCAGTACAGGCCCTTCGGCCCTCAATGTTGCGCCGACCTGTGAAACCAATCTAAAGCCCATCTACACTATTCTATTATCATCCATATGTTTATCCAATAACCATTTAAATGCCCTTAATGTTGGCGAGTCCACTACTGTTGCAGGCAGGGCATTACACGCCCCTACTACTCTCTGAATAAAGAACCTACCTCTGACATCTGTCCTATATCTATCTCCCCTCAATTTAAAGCTATGTCCCCTCGTGCTAACCATCACCATCAGAGGTAAAAGGCTCTCACTGTCCACCCTATCCAATCCTCTGATCATCTTGTATGCCTCAATTAAGTCACCTCTTAACCTTCTTCTCTCTAACGAAAGCAGCCTCAAGTCCCTCAGCCTTTCCTCATAAGATCTTCCCTCCGTACCAGGCAACATCCTGGTAAATCTCCTCTACACCCTTTCCAACGCTTCCACATCCTTCCTATAATGCGGCGACCAGAACTGCATGCAATACTCCAAATGCAGCCGCACCAGAGTTTTGTACAGCTGCAACATGACCTCATGGCTCCGAAACTCAATCCCTCAACCAATAAAAGCTAACACACCGTACGCGTTCTTAACAACCCTATCAACCTGGGTGGAAACTTTCAGGGATCTATGTACATGGACACCGAGATCTCTCTGCTCATCCACACTACCAAGAATCTTACGATTAGCCCAGTACTTTGTATTCCTGTTACTCCTTCCAAAATGAATCACCTCACACTTTTCTGCATTAAACTCCAATTGACACTTCTCTATGTCCCTCTGTAACCTGCAACATCCTTCCGCACTGTCTACAACTCCACCGACTTTAGTGTCATCTGCAAATTTACTCACCCATCCTTCTGCGCCCTCCTCCAGGTCATTTATAAAAATAAATAACAAACAGCAGTGGCCCCAAAACAGATCCTTGTGGTATACCACTAGTAACTGAACTCCAGGCTGAACATTTCCCAGTCTGACAGCTAAGACAAAGAGAGGAAACTCCAATGCCACACATGTCTGAGTTTAAAACAGAGTTGACAGTAAGAAAAAAATCATTCCGCCACCCAACACCCTTCACAGGACCATCCACAAACAAAGTAGACTGCAACATGACGAGGATAACTGGAGATTGGTGATAGAATTTTATATTTGAAAAATTCACTGCCTTCAGAGAAGCATGGACTATTCTGCAGTGGGCCAATTCCAACGATACCAGTTTGTCTTTGATAAACTTCCAATAAAGGTATTTGACAATCTTACTGCACAAAAGGTTGCAGCTCAAGTGTTCCTTGGATGCACACAGTTCCAGTGTGCCAACAGTTCCCAGAACATTTTCATCACGAACCAGTTTGAGCAGAATCAAATTGTCACATTAATGACAAATCCAGCATTTGCAGATTATAACAGTTGTAACTTTAGCCCAATGTAACTTTGAGTACTCCTGGAAGGTTAGGGAAAATGCAATATTTAAAATAACAAGTTGACATTCTTAGGCGTGTTATAATTACACAATCAAACACTCAACATTCCTAGTATGCAGTTTCAAAAAGGCCTTCCAATTAGATCAAAGAAAGCAATTTAAATTTGGTGAAATTTCAATAAAGCTGGTTTAGCAACCTCACCTACTTCTGAAAGTATTATTACAGAGGAACCACCATGAAGGCACAGCCTAACTAACGTTCACGCATTTAGAGTTCAAAAATGTATGCTTTTTTCACATGGGTGGTGGGTGATGAGAACTGATGTGTTTAAAAATGATCCATAAAAAAGACATTATTGCAGGAGATCGCCAGAACACTTTGAAAGTATGGAACATCGCCAAGAAAATGATGGAACATTTATAAAGGACATAAAGAAATGGGTTTCCATTTTCCGGTTTCTTTTACTCAATATAGTTTTCAAAGATTCTTCAATTTAAAAGAGGTAAAAATGTAAATTTAATTTAATAAATTTGCAAGGATTAGGAAGTTAATCTACCCTAACTCAAAGTTCTTACAATTAATAATAGTGAAACAAGTCTGAAGCCTCAAATGGAATCAGGATACTTTCATAGAATCCTTACAGTGCAGGAGGCCATTCAGTCCATCGGGTCTGCCCCGGCCCTTGGAAAGAGCACCCTACTTATGCCCATACCTCCACCCTATCCCCGTAACCCCACCTAGCCTTTTTGGACACTACGGGGCAATTTAGAATGGCTAATCCACCTAACCTGCACAGCTTTGGACTGTGGGAGGAAACCCACACAGACACGGGGAGCAAGTGCAAACTCCACACAGACAGTGGTGGAGCTGGTGATGGTTATCCTCAGATTCTAATGGTTAGTCTTAAGAGTTTAAACTGCCATTATTCAAAATGCTATCAAACAGTTTCAGTCAAGAGGTACTTCTGCATTAAATTTAGTCCTTCAATTAATATTTAGTTTCTTCCCTAGCCATAAGATACGGACTCCTGCTGATGTACCAGTTCAAAGATTCCAGCAGCCTGCAATCCTTGCCAAAACAAATAATCCTCATCCGTGACCCTCAACAGGGAGGGTCAGCAGGTTTTTTTTGAAAGAATAAAACATCTTCACAGCCAAGCTAAAGCCTGCCCTTCTACCCGACCAAATAATCATAGATGCACATAACTGCAGATCACGCCAGAGTCATCTTGGCAGATTTCCTCACTGCCTAGCCCAGGGGAACTAAAGCCCAGTTAATGCTTCTCGGGTTCAACTGATGTAGCCAGGATTAAACCTGTGACCTTCTGCTCTGTAAAGTTTAGCGACACAATAAGCATTTTCCCCATTGCGCCAGGAGCAGCAGGTCATAAGTATAATGTATTATTGTTACTGGCAGCACAGTATCTAGGAGATTAGATCACTGCAACTTTATTTCCATATAACTTTACAGGTGCAGTTATCACAAGGACTTTGTGGTCTTTCTGCAAGACCTAGCCAAAGCTGCAACCTCTTTCTGGGCCTTTTAAAGTTCATGCTGCAATCTACATTTGTAAAATAAACTAATGCTCTGCTGGACAGAAATTCAATGTTGCCTTCATCTCCAGAAGGACTATCTACAATTTTGCCACACTAAATAAAAAACTAAATGCCATTTTTTTAAAATTACAGAATTTTACAATACAGGAATGTTGTGTTATGTAATTTGGAATAACACAAGCTGCCACTTGATGCAGTTTTGAGTAAAAGATGCTCCAGATTTTGAAGTGAGTTCAATGTGTTTTATTGAACTATTAGCACAGTTCTCAATGAGTTCGACTCTCTGCAAATCTAACTGTAGTAACTCAGTCTAACTGAACCAGCCTTGCTCTAAGCCACGTGCTGGGGTGTGATGCTGAGGATACACCCTGTCTCACTCTGTAGATGTTGGTCTGTGGAAAGAGGCAGGGTGTGAGCGCCTCAACCCTTTTATAGTGAGATACCACCCGAGTGTCCTGACTGCTCATTGGCCATGTCCTATTCTATGTGTTTATTAGCTACATGTTTGCATATCATGACATCTCTCCTTTTTTTTAATGTTTTGTTGGCGTATGTGAATGTATTTACATGTGAGTGAGTCTGTCTAACGTGGCTGACGGAGGACAACAGAACAGAGCAAACAAAACAAATGTTCACAAGTCCAGTCTCTGAGGCTTGCGTCTGATCCTGGTCGACTGCCGGAGAGGTGGCGGAGGGGACGACGGCGCCTTGATAGGCGGGATGGAAGCCTGACTGGTGGCCTCGTGGGGCAACATATGGAAATGGAGGAGAAAGTGGTTGCGGGCAGGCAATATTGCGCAGTGCCCGTCGATTCCTTCGCACGATGGAGCCATCAGCCATACGTACAACATAAGAGCGGGGCGTGGCCTGTTGAACAACGACAGCCGGGGCAGACCCCACCATCCGGTATCTGGATCCTGACAGTGTCTGCCGGGGATAGCACAGCCAGATCGGTGGCATGGGCATCATCGCCCTGCTTTTGACGGTCTCTGAGCTGCTGCATCTTCTGCAGCACCGGGAGGTGATCCAGGTTGGGCAGGTGTATGGCTGGAAGCGTTGTCTGCAGGTCCCTGTTCATCAGGAGTTGAGCCGGCGACATGCCAGTGGACAATGGAGTCGCCCTGTACGTGAGCAGTGCAAGGTGTATGTCGGAAGCAGAGTCCACGGCCTTGCAGATGTGCTGTTTCACAATGTGCACCCCTTTCTCGACTTTTCCATTGGACTGTAGATAGTGCGGACTGGAGGTAACATGCTGGAAATTGTACGACCTGGCAAACGTGGACCATTCTCGGCTGTTAAAGCACGGGCCATTGTCGCTCATGACGGTGATTGGGATGCCATGGCTTGACAACATCTCCTTACAGGCTTTGATGATGGTCCGTGAGGTGAGGTCCGGGAGCTTCAGCACCTCAGGGTAATTTGAGAAATAGTCGATGATCAATACGTAGTCACGACCGTTCGCATGAAAGCGGTTGATGCCAACGTTGGACCACGGAGAGGTCACAATGTCATGCTGCTGGAGCGTCTCCTTGCTCTGCGCTGGAACCACTGACAGGTAGCACAGTTCAGGACCATGTTCGTGATGTCCTGGCTGATGCCGGGCCAGAAGACAGCTTGCCGGGCTCTGCGTCTGCACTTCGATGCTCAGGTGTCCCTCATGAATCTGGCGCAGCACCAAGCTCTGGAGACTGAGCGGAATGACAGTCCTGTCCAGCTTGAGGAGGATACCATCAATCACCGTCAGGTCGTCCTTCACATTGTACAATTGTGGGCACTGCCCTTTCTGTTAGCCATTGGTGAGCTTGTGGATGACACGCTGCAAGAGGGGGTCCTTGGCTGTCTCATCACGGATGAGAGCTACCTTCTCATCTGTCGCTGGGAGAGTGCTCGCACACAGCTGCAGCTGCGATTCGATGTGCTGGAAGATCTCCAGCGGCTCACTGGGCGAGGTGACGGAGCGGGACAATGCATCAGTGATGATGAGCTCCTTGCCAGGTGTGTACACAAGTTGAAGTCATACCTCCTAAGTTTAAGCAGGATTCTCTGCAACCGAGGCGTCATGTCGTTCAGGTCCTTGTGGATGATGTGGACCAGAGGCCTGTGATCCGTCCCGACAGTGAATGTCGGCAGGCCGTAGACAATCATGAAATTTGAGGATGCCGGTGAGAAGACCCAAGCACTCCTTCTCAAATCTGCATATCTGGATTCAGGGGGCGTCATCGCCCTTGATGCATAGGCTACTGGTGCCCAGGATGATGTGTCATCTCGTTGAAGCAACACCGCACCGATGCCATCCTGACTCGCATCTGTGGATAGCTTTGTCTCCTGGTCTGGGTCGAAGAATGCCAGGACTGGTGCAGTGGGGAGCATGGCTTTCAGCTCCAGCCACTCTGTTGGTGTGCTGCCTTCTACTCAAAGGCAGTTGACTTTTTCACCAGGTTTCGTAGGGCCGTGGTGTGTGTGGCCATGTTTGGAATGAACTTGCCCAGAAAAATTGACCATACCCAAGAAGCGCAGCACCGCTTTTTTGTCCTCAGGGACCTTCATCGTCTCGATGGCCTCGATTTTGTCTGTGTCTGGGCGCACACCATGCTGTGAGATCTGGTCGCCTAGGAACTTGAGCGTCGATGTGCAAAAACAACATTTGGACCTGTTTAACTTTAGGCCGTTGGCATGTACACGGCGGAATACCTTCTGGAGACGGGACACATGTTCTTCAGGGGTCATGGACCGTATGATGATGTCGTCCATGTACACACAAACCCCTTCAATGCCTTCCATCATCTGCTCCATGATGCGATGGAATATCTCCGATGCCGATGATGCCAAATGGCATGTGATTGTAGCAGTATCTGCCAAAAGGCATGCTGAAGATGCAGAACCTTCTGCTGGACTCTTCCAGCTGGATTTTGCCAAAATCCGTGTGATGCATCTAATTTGGTGAAGAAGCGCGCGCATGTGCCATCTCACTTGTGAATTCGTCCCGCTTCGGGATGGGGTAGTGTTCCCGCATGATATTCCTATTGGGATCCTTGGGATCAATACAGATGCGCAGGTCCCCCGAAGGCTCCTTTATGTACACCATCGAGCTGGCCCAGTCAGTCGGTTCGGTGACCTTGGATATGATGCCTTTTTGCTGAAGATCCTTGAGCTGTGCCTTCAGGCGCTCTCCCAGTGGAGCAGGGACTCATCGTGGTGCGTGGACCACTGGCTTGGCATCAGGCCGTAGCAGAATCTTGTATCGATACAGCAGTGGGCCCATCCTGTCGAACACATCTGGATACTGGGCGAGCATGTCGTCGATGCCGGGCTGAAGATCCACATGGGAGGATGTTGTGGTGTAAACACTTTGAATGAGGTTCAGCTGCTTGCAGTCGTGCGCACCTAGTAGGGATGCCCTGTCCGCGTGCGCACCTAGTAGGGATGCCCTGTCCGGCTTCACAATTTCAAAGTGTAACCGTGTTTGTGTGCGTCGGTGGGATACGTGCAAATGACAGGATCCCAGTGCCGTGATGGCATTCCCGTTTAATCCAGGAGCTTGCAGACAGCTGGAAGGACCGTGGGGGGCTTCTTAATGCATCTGAAGTCTGCCATCGAGAGGAGGTTGGCAGAGGCGCGCGTGTCCAGCTTGAACTGGATGGGGCAGTGGTTGACCTTCATCACTGCTCGTCATTCGGCCTCGGAATCCACAGCTAGGGTCAATTGGACTTGCGATGTGTCTGATGTGGCATATTCACACTTTGCAATAATGCCCACATGGTAGGCGTTGTCAAGCCATTCAGTATCTGGCTCCATTACACTGCCAGGATCAGAATCCTGTCGGCGTTGTTGCACACTCCGGATGCGCCGTCGTCGGAATTGGGAGCGCTGGTCCCTGACTGGTGGTGCAGATCTGCACAGGGCTGCATAGTAGCCTGGCTTCCTGAAGTTTAAACAGTGTCTGCCTCTTGCAGGGCAGTGTTTCTTTAAATGGGCGGTGCCACAGTTCGAACACGTCATGACGTCAGTGTCCTGACGCTCCGTGCGTCATTGCACATGCACAGTGCGGTTCTCAGACATCTACACCTGCGCAGTGCGGGTTTCGGCCGCTTCGTTATCCCGTTCGAATCGCACATGCGTCACGCCCGGTAAGAGCGCGCAAAATGGCCGCTTTCATCAATGTTGAGGTGCTGCATCCGGGAGATGGCCTACACACTCTCCGCCTTGTGGGCGGCTAGTTTATAATTTTCTGCCGTTTATAACTGGGAATAGCGATTTTTAGCATGCTCATGCAATGTGCATGTTTCAATCGCGACTGGCAGGGTCATATGCTTGATCTTCAGTAACTGCTCTCTCAGAGGATCAGAGTGAACTCCAAAAACGATTTGGTCTCTGATCATGGAGTCAGTGATATCACCGAAGTTGCAGGATTGCACTAGCAGTCTACGGTTAGTTAAATACGAGTTGAAGGATTCGTCTTTACTTTGCAATCGCTGCTTGAATATGTAGCGCTCGAAGATTTTGTTGGTGTCCACCTCACAATGGCTGTCAAACTTGTTCAGGATGGTCTGAAACTTTGTCTTGTCCTGGTCTTCGGCGAAGTAAAGGAGTTGAGTATTTCCAAGGCGTGATCACCTGCTGTGGTGAGGAGAAGATCTATCTTCCGTGCATCAGATGCACCATTGAGGTTTGATGCTTTGACATAAAGCTGAAATTTCTGCTTGAATGTCCGCCAGTTGGCACGGAGACAGACGGAGGTCCTGAGCTGATGAGGAGTCTGAATCTTTTCCATTGTGCCGGTATACATTTGCTGGTCGTCACGGATCTTGCGGAGTTGAACTAACTAGATTGAACAGACTCCTAGTATCATGTGTTATGTAATTTGGAATAACACAAGCTGCCACTTGATGCAGTTTTGAGTAAAAGATGCTCCAGACTTTGAAGTGAGTTCAATGTGTTTTATTGAACTATTAGCACAGTTCTCAATGAGTTCAACTTTCTGCTAATCTAAATGTAGTAACTCAGTCTAACTGAACCAGCCTTGCTCCAAGCCACGTGCTGGGGTGTGATGCTTAGGATACACCCAGTCTCACTCTGTAGGTGTTGGTCTGTGGAAAGAGGCAGGGTGTGAGTGCTTCATCCCTTTTATAGTGAGATACCACCCGAGTGTCCTGACTGCTTATTGGCCGTGTCCTATTCTATGTGTTCATTAGCTGCATGTTTGCATGTCATGAGAAGGAAGTTATTCAGTTATTTTACTGGTCTAGTACCAGAGACCTAGGTTAATGCTCGGAGTATCCAGGTTCAAATCCCGCCACTGCAGATGGTGAAATTTGAATTCAATAAATAAGATCTGGAATTAAAAGTCTAATGTTAACTATAAAACCACTGCTGTTTGTTGTAAAAACCAGTCTGGTTCACAAATGCCCTTTAGGGAAGGAAATCTGCCGTCCTTACCTGGTTTGGCCTTCATGTGACTCCAGACCCACAGCAATGCGGTTGACTCTTAACTACCCCCTCAAGGGCAATTAGGGATGGGCAATAAATACTGGCACAGCCTGAGATGCCCATGCACCATGAACAAATTTTTTTTAAATTCCAGACTGCATCATTGTAAATCTACACCGTACGCCGTCTGCTTTCTCAACATCCTTCCTATACTCCTTCCTATATGAGGGTGGCACAATAGCATAGTGGTTAGCACAGTTGCTCCACAGCGCCAGGGTGCCAGGTTCTATTCCTGGCTTGGGTCACTGTGCAGAGTCTGTGTGCTCTCCCAGTGTCTGCGTGGGTTTCCTCCGGGTGCTCCGGTTTCCTCCCACAAGTCCTGAAAGGCATGCTTGCTAGGTGAATTGGACATTCCGAATTCTCGCTCAGTGTACCCGAATAGATGCCGAAAAGTGGCGACTAGGGGCTTTTCACAGTAACTTCATTGCAGTTTTAATGTAAGCCTACTTGTGACAATAAAGATTATTATTATTAACGTGGAGTACAAAACAGAGTTCAGTAATTCAACCTTGGTTTTAGTAATGTTCAGGCTCCTACGAAATCCAGGATTGCATTTGTTTTCCTTATGGTCTTAGGAATGGAATGTTTGAGGAATTAAGAGTGGGCTAGAATTCCAGTTTGCTCTGCCATATTTTAAAAATGTTTTAAACAATTACTGGGACTGGCCAGAAGAGGTATGTAAAGTAAATAAAGAATGTGGATGCCAGTGTGTCCACTTTACCTAATCTGGCACACCGATGGGCTCAGAAACTCCAACGTCCACAAACAAAACTGGTGTAGGAGATCAAGGTGTGATTTGATTGAAATTTTTCAAACTGTTCAGTAAGATTTGATAGGTTATAAATGGAGAAACTATTTCCTCTAGTAGGAGTGAAACCAAAAGCAAGGAGTGATAACCTTAAAATCAGAAGCTAAATGATTCAGGAGCACTTTTTAAAAAATACTAAGAGTAGCAAAGGAATTGAAACTCTCTTCCATTTAAACCTGCAAATAATGGGACAACAGAACATTTCAAGACTGGAATAGATAGATTTTTGTAAGGCAAGGCTATCAACAGATATGGTGCAAAGACAGGGAAATAGTGTGTACGGTGGAGATCAGTCAAAATCTACCTGAATGGCCTACTTCTGTTCCTAACAAAAGTGTTTAAATTAAATTATTATTAGAGGCTTGAATGTTAAGAGTCCAAATGTGAAGACAACATTCATCCCATCAAGCATGTCGATACACATGTTCAAATTCTTCCCACGATAAAACGCGTTACTGATTGTAATCGAAGCTCAGGATCATTTAAAGAAAAAAAATCAATGATTTGGTATAATGATCATCTTACAACAGAGGCTAGGGTTGTCAACAGAGGTATAGTTTGACAATGAAATTAATCTTACAACTGAATTTCTTGGGTTTCAAGCATCAAAAGTATTCTACTGTGGTCAGCGATTAAATGCACGAAATACAATGAGTGATGAACAATATCCGCTGTGAATAGATTTACAAAAACATTTCCCATTCTTTACAAGTCAAGATTATTGGAACCTTGTTTCTTTTTATCAACACAACAGAAATATATTGTACTAATCAAGTATTCCCTGAGAAATAACGGCACCAATTAAAACATCCGCGGCAGTCACAGTACAACAATGACCAGCTAATTTCAATGTTGTGTTCTCACTGTTTACAATCATAATCTTGTGGAATATTTGCAGTTTTGGTCTTCTTATCTGAGGAAGGATGTTCTTGCTCTAGAGGAAGCGCAGCAAAGATTTACCAGACTGATTCCTGGAATGGGGGGGGGAACTAATTGTATATGCTGGAGTTCAGAAGAGTGAGGAGGGGATCTCATAGAAACCCATAAAATTCTAACAGGACTAGGCAGGGTAGATGCAGGGATGATGTTCCTGATGGTGGGTGTATCCAGAACCAGGGACCACAGTCTGATGATGCGGGGTAGACCATTTATGACGAGAGGTGGAGAAATCTCTTCACCCAGAGTGGCCAGCTTGTTGAATTAGTTACCACAGGAAATAGGAAAACATTGCATGTTTTCAAGAAACAGTTAGATACTGCACTTAGGGTGAAAGGGATCAAAGGATATGGGGAGAAGGCGGGATTAGGCTATTGAGTTGGTTGATCAGCCATGGTCATAATGAATGGCGGAGCAGGCTCGAAGGGCTGAATGGCCTCCACCAGCTCCTATTTTCAATGTTTTTATAATCTGACTGACTTTCAACCAGATTTTCTGACTCCTCTTAATCTATATTTATTTTTTGCAATTATTTCCACAGAGGCCAATCATTTGAACACAACATAGAACATAGAACGACACAGCGCAGTACAGGCCCTTCGGCCCACGATGTTGCACCGAAACAAAAGCCATCTAACCTACACTATGCCATTATCATCCATATGCTTATCCAATAAACTTTTAAATGCCCTCAATGTTGGCGAGTTCACTACTGTTGCAGGTAGGGCATTCCACGGCCTCACCACTCTTTGCGTAAAGAACCTACCTCTGACCCCTGTCCTATATCTATTACCCCTCAGTTTAAAGCTATGTCCCCTCGTGCCAGCCATTTCCATCCGCGGGAGAAGGCTCTCACTGTCCACCCTATCTAACCCCCTGATCATTTTGTATGCCTCTATTAAGTCTCCTCTTAACCTTCTTCTCTCCAACGAAAACAACCTCAAGTCCATCAGCCTTTCCTCATAAGATTTTCCCTCCATACCAGGCAACATCCTGGTAAATCTCCTCTGCACCCGCCTCCACGTCCTTCCTATAATGCGGTGACCAGAACTGTACGCAATACTCCAAATGCGGCCGTACCAGAGTTTTGTACAGCTGCAACATGACCTCCTGGCTCCGGAACTCAATCCCTCTACCAATAAAGGCCAACACTCCATAGGCCTTTTTCACAACCCTATCAACCTGGGTGGCAACTTTCAGGGATCTATGTACATGGACACCTAGGTCCCTCTGCTTATCCACACTGCCAAGAACTTTACCATTAGCCAAATATTCCGCATTCCTGTTATTCCTTCCAAAGTGAATCACCTCACACTTCTCTACATTAAACTCCATTTGCCACCTCTCAGCCCAGCTCTGCAGCTTGTCTATGTCCCTCTGTAACCTGCTACATCCTTCCACACTGTCGACAACACCACCGACTTTAGTGTCGTCTGCAAATTTACTCACCCACCCTTCTGCGCCTTCCTCTAGGTCATTGATAAAAATGACAAACAGCAACGGCCCCAGAACAGATCCTTGTGGTATGCCACTTGTAACTGAACTCCATCCTGAACATTTCCCATCAACCACCACCCTCTGTCTTCTTTCAGCTAGCCAATTTCTGATCCACATCTCTAAATCACCCTCAATCCCCAGCCTCCGTATTTTCTGCAATAGCCTACCGTGGGGAACCTTATCAAATGCTTTACTGAAATCCATATACACCACATCAACTGCTCTACCCTCGTCTACCTGTTCAGTCACCTTCTCAAAGAACTCGATAAGGTTTGTGAGGCATGACCTACCCTTCACAAAGCCATGCTGACTATCCCTGATCATATTATTCCTATCTAGATGATTATAAATCTTGTCTCTTATAATCCCCTCCAAGACTTTACCCACTAGACGTGAGGCTCACCGGTCTATAGTTGCCGGGGTTGTCTCTGCTCCCCTTTTTGAACAAAGGGACCACATTTGCTATCCTCAAGTCCTCTGGCACTATTCCTGTAGCCAATGAGGACATAAAAATCAAAGCCAAAGGTCCAGCAATCTCTTCCCTGGCCTCCCAGAGAATCCTAGGATAAATCCCATCAGGTCCCGGGGACTTATCTATTTTCAGCCTGTCCAGAATTGCCAACACCTCTTCCCTACGTACCTCAATGCCATCTATTCTAATAGCCTGGGTCTCAGCATTCTCCTCCACAACATTATCTTTTTCCTGAGTGAATACTGACAAAAAATATTTAGTATCTCGCCTACCTCTTCAGACTCCACACACGACTTCCCATCCCTGTCCTTGACTGGCCCTACTCTTACCCTAGTCATTCGCTTATTCCTGACATACCTATAGAAAGCTTTTGGGTTTTCCTTGATCCTACCTGCCAAATACTTCTCATGTCCCCTCCTTGCTCGTCTTAGCTCTCTCTTTAGATCCTTCCTCGCTACCTTGTAACTATCCATCGCCCCAACTGAAACTTCACACCTCATCTTCACATAGGCCTCCTTCTTCCTCTTAACAAGAGATTCCACTTCTTTGGTAAACCACGGTTCCCTCGCTCTACGCCTTCCTCCCTGCCTGACCAGTACGTACTTATCAAGAACACGCAGTAGCTGATCCTTGAACAAGCTCCACTTATCCAGTGTGCCCAACACTTGCAGCCTACTTCTCCAACCTATCCCCCCCCCCCCCCCCCCAAGTCACGTCTAATGGCATCATAATTGCCCTTCCCCCAGCTATAACTCTTGCCCTGCGGTGTATACTTATCCCTTTCCATCACTAACGTAAACGTCATCGAATTGTGGTCACTGTCCCCAAAGTGCTCTCCTACCTCCAAATCCAACACCTGGCCTGGTTCATTACCCAAAACCAAATCCAACGTGGCCTCGCCTCTTGTTGGCCTGTCAACATATTGTGTCAGGAAACCCTCCTGCACACACTGTACAAAAAACGACCCATCTAATGTACTCGAACTATATCATTTCCCGTCAATATTTGGAAAGTTAAAGTCTCCCATAATAACTACCCTGTTACTTTCGCTCTTATCCAGGATCATCCTCGCCATCCTTTCCTCTACATCCCTAGAACTATTTGGAGGCCTATAGAAAACCCCCAACAGGGTATTTTCCTGTTTAGAGATTATAAAGAGCTAGGATTCAAATTAAAAAACAGGTCCTCGAGGGTCATAATCTCCGGATTACTGCCCGAGCCACGTGCAAATTGGCATAGGGAGGCAAGAATAAGGGAAGTTAACACGTGGCTGAAAGAGTGGTGTGGGAAAGAGGGGTTCATTTTCATGGGACACTGGCATCAGTTTTGGGACAGGGGGGACCTATACCGTTGGGATGGTCTCCACCTGAACCGAGCTGGGACCAGTGTTCTGGCGAAAAGAATAAATAGGGTGGTCAATAGGACTTTAAACTAAAGATTGGGGGGGAAGGGAAAGTCAGGGAACCAAGAGGTGAAGTAATCAGTGGGAAGCGTAGCTGCTTAGAATACAAAAAAGCACGAAAAGACAAAACTCAGGAGAGGTTACGATAGTCCCTATCCCACAAAATATGACACAGTTTATGGAAAGGCTCAGTAAACCAAGGTCCACCACACTAAGAAAACAAAAAGGGACGGTCAATAGAGAATTAAAGGTGCTATATTTAAATGCGCGCAGTGTACGGAACAAGGTAGATGAGCTTGTGGCCTAGATTGTGACTGGCAGGTATGATGTGGTAGGCATCACAGAAACATGGTTGCAGGGGGTTCAGGACTGGCATTTAAACATCCAGGGATTCACAACCTATCGAAAAGACAGGGAGGTGGGCAGAGGGGGCGGGGTTGCCTTGTTAATTAGGAATGAAATTAAATCAATAGCACTAAATGACATAGGGTCAGATGATGTGGAGTCTGTGTGGGTAGAGTTGAGGAACCGCAAAGGCAAAAAAACCATAATGGGAGTTATGTACAGGCCTCCTAACAGTGGTCAGGACCGGGGGCACAAAATGCACCACGAAATAGAAAGTGCATGTCAGAAAGGCAAGGTCACAGTGATCATGGGGGACTTCAATATGCAGGTGGACTGGGTAAATAATGCTGCCAGTGGACCCAAGGAAAGGGAATTCATTGAATGTTTACAGGAGGGCTTTTTGCAACAGCTTGTGATGGAGCCCACGAGGGAACAGGCCATTCTGGACTTAGTGTTATGTAATGAGCCAGACTTGATTAAAGATCTTAAAGTAAGGGAGCACTTAGGAGGCAGTGATCATAATATGGTAGAATTCAATCTCCAATTTGAAAGAAAGAAGGTAGAATCAGATGTAAAGGTGTTACAGTTAAATAAAGGTAACTACAGGGGCATGAGGGAGGAACTGACGAAAATCGACTGGGAGCAGAGCCTAGTGGGAAAGACAGTAGAACAGCAATGGCAGGAGTTTCTGGGAGTAATTGAGGACACAGTGCAGAGGTTCATCCCAAAGAAAAGAAAGGTTATCAGAGGGGGGATTAGGCAGCCATGGCTGACAAAGGAAGTTAGGGAATGCATCAAAGCAAAAGAGAAAGCCTATAATGTGGCAAAGAGTAGTGGGAAGTCAGAAGATTGGGAAGGCTACAAAAACAAACAGAGGATAACAAAGAGAGAAATAAGGAAAGAGAGGATCAAATTTGAAGGTAGGCTAGCCAGTAACATTAGGAATGATAGTAAAAGTTTCTTTAAATACATTAAAAACAAACGGGAGGCAAAAGTTGACATTGGGCCGCTCCAAAATGACGCTGGTAATTTTATGATGGGAGACGAGGAAATAGCTGAGGAACTAAATAAGTACTTTGCGTCAGTCTTCACAGTAGAAGACATGAGTAATATCCCAACAATTCAGGAGAGTCAGGGGGCAGAGTTGAATATGGTAGCCATCACAAAGGAGAAAGTGCTAGAGAAACTAGGAGGTCTAAAAATTGATAAATCTCCAGGCCCAGATGGACTACATCCTAGAGTTCTAAAGGAGATAGCTGAAGAAATAGTGGAGGCGTTAGTTATGATCTTTCAAAAGTCACTGGAGTCCGGGAAAGTCCCAGAAGATTGGAAAATCGCTGTTGTAACCCCCCTGTTCAAGAAGGGAACAAGGAAAAAGATGGAAAATTATAGGCCAATTAGCCTAACCTCGGTTGTTGGCAAGATTCTAGAATCCATTGTTAAGGATGAGATTTCTAAATTCTTGGAAGTGCAGGGTCAGATTAGGACGAGTCAGCATGGATTTAGTAAGGGGAGGTCGTGCCTGACAAACCTGTTAAGAGTTCTTTGAAGAGATAACAAATAGGTTAGACCAAGGAGAGCCAATGGATGTTATCTATCTTGACTTCCAAAAGGCCTTTGATAAGGTGCCTCACGGGAGACTGCTGAGTAAAATAAGGGCCCATGGTATTCGAGGCAAGGTACTAACATGGATTGACGATTGGCTGTCAGGCAGAAGGCAGAGAGTTGGGATAAAAGGTTATTTTTCGGAATGGCAACCGGTGACGAGTGGTGTCCCGCAGGGTTCAGTGTTGGGGCCACAGCTGTTCTCTTTATATATTAATGATCTAGATGACGGGACTGGGGGCATTCTGGCTAAGTTTGCCGATGATACAAAGATAGGTGGAGGGGCAGGTAGTATGGAGGAGGTGGGGAGGCTGCAGAAAGATTTAGACAGTTTAGGAGAGTGGTCCAAGAAATGGCTGATGAAATTCAACGTGGGCAAGTGCGAGGTCTTGCACTTTGGAAAAAAGAATAGAGGCATGGACTATTTTCTAAACGGTGACAAAATTCATCATGCTGAAGTGCAAAGGGACTTGGGAGTCCTAGTCCAGGATTCTCTAAAGGTAAACTTGCAGGTTGAGTCCGTAATTAAGAAAGCAAATGCAATGTTGTCATTCATCTCAAGAGGCTTGGAATATAAAAGCAGGGATGTACTTCTGAAGCTTTATAAAGCATTAGTTAGGCCCCATTTAGAATACTGCGAGCAATTTTGGGCCCCACACCTCAGGAAGGACATACTGCACTGGAGCGGGTCCAGCGGAGATTCACACGGATGATCCCAGGAATGGTAGGCCTAACATACGATGAACGTCTGAGGATCCTGGGATTATATTCATTGGCGTTTAGGAGGTTGAGGGGAGATCTAATAGAAACTTACAAGATAATGAATGGCTTAGATAGAGTGGATGTAGGGAAATTGTTACCATTAGCAGGGGAGACTAGGACCCAGGGGCCCAGCCTTAGAATAAAAGGGAGTCACTTTAGAACAGAGATGAGGGGAAATTTCTTCAGCCAGAGAGTGGTGGGTCTGTGGAATTCATTGCCACAGAGGGCGGTGGAGGCCGGGACGTTGAGTGTCTTTAAGGCAGAAGTTGATAAATTCTTGATTTCTCGAGGAATTAAGGGCGATGGAGAGAGAGCGGGTAAATGGAGTTGAAATCAGCCATGATTGAATGGCGGAGTGGACTCGATGGGCCGAATAGCCTTACTTCCGCTCCTATGTCTTATGGTCTTATGGTCTTAGGGTGACCTCTCCTTTCATGTTTCTAACCTCAGCCCATACTACCTCGGAAGATGAGTCCCCATCTAGCATCCTCTCCGCCACCGTAATACTGCTCTTGACTAGCAGCGCCACACCTCCTCCTCTTTTGCCTCCTACTCTGAGCTTACTAAAACACCTAAACCCGGAACCTGCAACATCCATTCCTGTCCCTGCTCTATCCATGTCTCCAAAATGGCCACAACATAGAAGTCCCAGGTACCAACCCATGCTGCCAGTTCCCCTACCTTATTTCGTATACTCCTGGCATTGAAGTAGACACACTTCAAACCACCTACCTGAACACTGGCCCCCTCCTGCGACGTCAAATCTGTGCTCCTGACCTCTATTCTCTCATTCTCCCGTACCCTAAAACTACAATCCAGGTTGCCATGCCCCTGCTGCATTAGTTTAAATGCACATAATATAAACTAAATAATACAGTCCAGACATCAGAACATATTTATGGCTCTGATATTCTGGCATACATATGAATTAAAAAAAAAAATTTAGAGTACCCAAATCATTTTTTCCAATTAAGGGGCAATTTAGCGTGGCCAATCCATCTACCCTGCATATTTGATTTGATTTATTGTCACATGTATTAGTATACAGTGAAAAGTATTGTTTCTTGCATGCTGTACAAACAATGCATACCGTACATAGGGAAAGAAGGAGACTGCAGAATATAATGTAACATTGTTAGAGTTTAAAACAGGTAGAATGAAGTTTTAGAAGCATCGAACGAGAGTAAAAGATAGAATTAGAGGGTATGCTGTGCACAGCTTGCAAGACGTTGCCTCGCTCCGACACCATCTTGGATTAGCCCACAGTAGAGACATCTTTGGGTTGTGGGTGCAAAACCCACGCAAACATGGGAAGAATGTGCAAACTCCACACGGACAGTGACCCAGAGCCGGGATCGAACCTGGGACTTTGGCGCTGTGAGGTAACCACTGTGCCACCCGTGCTGCCCTGGCTAATCGAATTTGACATCAACTTCACATTCCTGCCTACCTCGGATTACCTTTCACCCCCTTGCTCTTTAAGAAGCTATTGAAACCGAGGAGGGCTGGCGCTGCCAAACCTAGGGAGCTACTACTGGGCAGCAAACGTGGCGATGATCCGTAAGTGGGTTATGGAGGGGGAGGGGGCGGCATGGAAGAGGATGGAGATGGCGTCCTGCAAAGGAACGAGCTTGGGGACGCTGGTGACGGTGCCGTTGCCGCTCTCGCCATCAAAGTACACCACGAGCCCGGTGGTGGCGGCAACGTTAAGGATCTGGGGCCAGTGGAGACGGCATAGGGGTGCAGTGGGAGCCTTGGTGTGGTCCCCGATCAGGGGTAACCACCGGTTTGTCCCAGGGAAGATGGACGGGGGGGTGGTTACAGGGCTGGCACCGGGCGGGGATTTGAAGAATGGGGGACCTGTTCATCGACGGGACATTTGCGAGCCTAGGGGCACTGGAGGAGAAGTTTGAGCTACCCCCGGGAAATGCATTCAGATATATGCAGGTGAGGGCTTTTGTGGGGCGACAGGTCAGGGAATTTCTGCTGCTCCCGACACAGGAAATTCAAGACAGGGTGATCTCGGGTGTATGGGTCGGGGAGGGCAAGGTTTCGGCAATACACCAAGAGATGAAAGAAGAGGGGGAAGCGCTAGCAGAAGAGTTGAAGGGTAAATGGGAGGAGGAGTTGGGGGAGGAGATCGAGGAAGGTTTGTGGGCTGATGCCCTGGGTAGGGTCAATTCCTCCTCCTCATGTGCCAGGCTCAGCCTGATACAATTTAAGGTGGTTCACAGAGCGCACTTGACGGGGGCGAGGTTGAGTAGGTTCTTTGGGGTAAAGGACAGATGTGGAAGGTGTTCAGGGAGTCCGGCGAACCATGTTCATATGTTTTGGTCATGCCCGGCACTGGAGGGGTTTTGGAGAGGAGTGGCGGGGGCAATATCTCAGGTGGTAAAAGTCCGGGTCAAGCCAAGCTGGGGGCTAGCAATATTTGGAGTAGTGGACGAGCCGGGAGCGCAGGAGGCGAAAGAGGCCGGCATTCTGGCCTTTGCGTCCCTAGTAGCCCGGCGAAGGATCTTGCTAATGTGGAAGGAGGCGAAGCCCCCTAGCGTGGAGGCCTGGACAAACGACATGGCTGGGTTCATAAAGTTGGAAAGGATTAAGTTTGCCTTAAGGGGGTATTGTTTGTACGGGGGAAAAATTGTTTTGTTTTGTTAAAAAAACTTTAATAAATTTATATTTTTTTAAAAGAAGCTATTGAAGTTGAAGTGAAGCTAAGATTTAAACAAATATTAAATTCAGGCATCAAGCTCCTTTGGTTGTTGAGATGATAGCAAATTGGCAACCCAGCCAACATACAGTAATCTATAAAGTTTGTTCAACAAATTATATACAGACAGGATAACAACAAATGGCACTAAATGTCAATGGCAAACTTCAAGCACATGTTATCTTAATACCAGTGTTCTCTAGGGAAGGAAATCTGCTGAGCTTACGTGGCCTGGTCTATTTGTGACTCCAAACCCACAGCAATGTGGCTGATCTTAACTGCCCTCCAAAACGGCCTAGCAAGCCATTCAAGTTGTATCAAACCGCTACATGTCCAAAAGGAGCTAATTCCCTTCCTAACAGCACTGTGGGTGTACCTACACCAAATGGACTTTATGACAGCGGCTCACCGCCAACTTCTCTAGCCCAATTAGGGATGGGCAATAAATACTGGCCTAACCAGCAATGCCCACATTACATGAACAAATAAATTAAAACACTGCAGTTAAGATGCTGATTTCTGAGAACTAATCTGCTATTTAAGGACAAGAATTCTCACATAAAAAATGAATGGTGAGATGATTGTTTTACTGAAAATACATACGGCAGTAATTTACCTTCCTTCAACACATGAAAGTTACATTTCTTACTCCTGACTTCTTAATTTAACAGCTTACACTCATTTCTTTACACAGTTGAGCTCTCATGATTTCTACACAATTGCAAAATAGAAGATCATTTGCTTTGTGGAGATATTGGCCAAGGTCATTTTACTGGGTCACCATTTTCAAGATAGAACCTAGAGTTCAGCATTGTTCCGTTGTCCAACCACTAAATAATGTGCAGCGGAAATTCAATAGTATGAACCATATACTGCAACAGTTCAAACCATCAAAAACTACCACATACAGCATTCAAGTTATACTCTGATTAAGACCGGGGTGCGGTACACTATCGGCACACTGCCCAAACACTACAGTTGCTGAGGTATTTGTTAGCAATATTATGTATCTTTTTAAAATAAATTTAGAGTACCCAATCATTTTTTCCAATTAAGGGGCAATTTAGCATGGCCAATCCGTAGATCAGTGTTCGTCAAACTTTTTTCCCGGGGATCCATTTTTACCAACCGGCCAACCTTCGGGACCCAAACGGCCAACCTTCGGGGCCCAAACGGCCGACCTTCGCGACCCACGCCAGCCAACCTGCGCGACCCACCATTTTCTCTTACCTTGTTTGCTGCTGACAAAAATGGAGGAAATGGTTTTGGGTCCCTTTGGCCCTTGTACACGCTCCTCCAATGGAACCTGTTGGATGAAGGTGAAGCCTTCCGGTGTCGGAAAGTATGGAGTCTCCATCTGTCCAAAGTTCTGCATTTTTTTTCCTGTAAGCTTTTATGAAATAACCCACCCCCCAAAATTGTAAAAAAAAATTAAAATAAAATGAATAAAATAAATGAAACAAATAAAAATTAAATGAATAAGATAAATGAATAAAATGAATAGCCCCCCCCCCCCCCCCGTGAACTTGTAAAACAAAAAGCTGCGACCGTTGTTTGTTTTTTTTAAAAGCGGCAGCACTGCGCATGCGCGCCCGATTGGCGCACATGCGCATAGTTTTGCGCATGCCCGCCGATCATCACGTTCGCGGCCATTTTGAAGGCCACTTGCAGACGCTGTTATTAACAGCAGGCTGCTGCATGCAGATTTGCACAATCGGGAGCGCCGCAACGGACGGCTCCGCGACCTTCACGACACCCGCCCACGATCCACCCGTGGGTCGCGCCCCTAAGTTTGACAATGCCTGCCGTAGATAGTTCAGGCAATGCCCTATTGAGCCCTCCCCCTCCACCAACACCCCGACTCCCTCCTCTCCCCTCCACCCCCTTCCTTTCCCTTCTGTTGGTACAGAGGCGAGGGTATCTGGTCTCTCCAACGCAAAGTTTAGTGCTTGTACCATTTGTTTTTTATAGAAACGTGTTGTGAACTGTTTTAATAATCAGAATATCCAATGCCCCCCCTCCCGTACATTGGTACTGAGGGGAGGGTACCCTGTTTCTCCAACACAAAATTAGTGTTTGTACCGTTTGGCCTTGTATATATTTCTTTTACTGTTTTAATAAAAAGATATGGCCAATCCACCTCGAGTGGCTGCAGCTGCTCTCTCTGTCTCTGTTGCTCAGTTTGCTGCTGTGTCCAGAGCTGGTGGTTGCTGAATTGCCTGGATGAAGGAGAAAGGAGAGAGGATGACATTTGCTGCTGCCTGGTTTATCTGAAGCTCACTGGATGAGCTTCCAAGAGAGGGAAAGCAGTCTTTACAGGTGAAGGTTCGGACTGGCCTGGCCTGGCTTCGATAGAACTCCAGCCTGGAACTGGATTCAAACACTGCCTGCCTGCCTCCCTGCATTTCCAGAACAGGGAGAGGAGGGGCCGGGACTGTTTGCTGCCTGATCCATCTACAGGGCCCTTGGAGCTGGGACAGTTTGCAGTTTGCTGCCCGTTTCATCTACAAAGCCCTAGGGCCGGAGGCCTCACAGCAAACAGGAGGTTGCTGCAGGGCCCTTGGAGCTGGGACACTACAGGGCCCTTGGAGCTGGGGCTGTTTGCAGTTTGCTGCCTGTTTCATCTACAGAGCCCTCGTGCCTGAGGCCTCACAGCAAACAGGAGGTTGCTGCAACACTTCGAAGGAGACGAAGAGGAGAAGGTTGGTGCAACTGGACTTTATCTTGTTTTCATCTGCCGAGAACGCCGAGACGGGATAATATCCGTGGACTGCTTTGCTGGGCCCTTGCTGGGCTGAAGACCCTGTCCCCCACCCACCCACTCGCTGCTGGATCGAAGACCTTTTGGGGGACCAGCCCGCAAGACTTTCCTCGGCACCGGCCTGTCCTTTTGTGCCTTAATTTCCTGCTCCTCCCTCCCCTTTCCTCCCTTGTACCTGGGGCACACCGCGGTCCGTCCCCCTGTGCCCCATCCTCCTGTGCCTCCCCCTGCCTTCCCGTTCAGTTACTCTCTCCCTCCCCTTTCTCCCCTATCGTCCACCACTGACCGGGATGGCAACAACGCTATCTACGCCAGTGGTGGGGTCCTCTACAGCCACCTATCCGGGAGTGGTGGGCTCCACCCTCCCCACTGTTCCTGGGGTTAGGTCACCGTTTCGCCTCATGATCCAAAAACGGAGGGTGAAGTGCTACGCCCACCCCACCATGCCAATCGAGGCCTGTGTCTGTGCTATGGCTGAGGTTGTTGGCCCTTCGGCCATAGCTGCAGCCGCGAAGGTGTATGGCGCAGCTAGTTGTCTTCTTTTTGAGAGCCGAGCGGGCGGTCCACCTCGCCCTGGAAAAAGGGCTCACCATGGGCGGGATCTACCTGGCGGTGGACCCACTGGAGGCCACTGCCGAGAGAGTTATCCTCTCTAATGTCCCGCCTTTTATTCCCACGGAGCTCCTCCTCACCCACCTCCATCAACTGGGGGAGGTACGGTCAGGGGTGATACCACTCCCGCTCGGCCTCAAAGACCCCACCCTCAAGCATATTTTCTCCTTCCGGCGCCAGGTCTTTGTTTGCCTGGCCCAGGAGGGGATCCTGGAAGGGACTTCTGAGATCCCTTTTGGGGACAAAACGTACCGCATCTTCTGGTCCGCGGGTTGTGTGCGGTGCCACGCCTACAAGAAGGTGGGGCATATGAGAAAAAATTGCCCCACCTCAAAACTGCCACTGATGGTACCGCCGCCCCCTCTACTTCCACTGGCATGGAGGCGAGGGGACAGCCGCGTGGCCGGAAGGCTGAGAGGAAGACCAACAGGGCGATACGCCAGCGGTTAGGTTTGGATCCTTCTGACCCTGACTGACTCAGTGCCCCTGGCTACTGACTCGGGTGCAGCCGTTACGCCTCACCCCACCATCATCCAGCAAAACCCTCAGCTCGGTGACATTTCGCCATTGGATGCTGGGCCCGGCGTCACTTCTGCGCAGGCCCCTCTGGATGGCAGTAGCAAGGTGCACGACCTCGAACTAGAGGGTGCTCTGTCCCAGCCACAAATTCTGGAGAGAAGCATTGAGGGACAAGGAGTCAGCCTGCAGGGGCCTCCAGTGATAGAGGTCTCCCCGGTGTGTGACCCTCTCCCCCGAACACGGCATCAATCCAGTTTCTTTTCCATAGATGTCACACCCAATCCCCGAATGAAAAGAGGGGGGGGGGGGAATAGTGAGGAAGCTGCCGCTGTCCCCTGAACAGGGTGCTTCGGGGTCGGACGGGACCCTAGGAAGCCCGTTCCACCCAGTACAATTTAGCACCCCGGACTTGTTCAATTTCTCAGAGGAGGGGGTCAGCGATAACCCCCTGCTTCTTAGGTTCTGAGTGGGTTATAGTTTGGAATACCCTCTGTCTCAACCCTTGTCTTAGGGCACCTCTGC
The DNA here is from genome assembly GCF_047496885.1 of Scyliorhinus torazame. Classification (NCBI taxonomy): domain Eukaryota; kingdom Metazoa; phylum Chordata; class Chondrichthyes; order Carcharhiniformes; family Scyliorhinidae; genus Scyliorhinus; species Scyliorhinus torazame. Next base: position 93,239,196 of record NC_092716.1, read on the forward strand.
AACCATCCCGGACCTGTTTCCGGAGTTATTTTCGGGGCCTTCCGGTGACCAGTTGACAGGAGCGGAGCAGGCATCTGCACCACCGCCTCCCACTGGCATGGGGCCCCGGGAGGAGTCTGAGCAGATCCCGCCTGTCAATGATCCCGGTGGTGGGATCAAGGCAGCCCCTGGGTTGGTTGGTGGGCCCGTGTTGCCCGCCACACTCAGTGTGGTAGAGGATTCGGGCCCGGAGGGAGACTGTCCGAAGGCTGTCAGCCGGCCAGTGTCGGGAGCGCAGGGTGCACATGAGGCGCTCTGCAGTGGTGTGCGGGTCTCACTCGTGCCTGACACTTGTCGCCCCTCACCCCCTCTGGGGACTCCTGGAATCTGGCACATCATAATTGAAGTTTCTTTTGTTTTTCTGCCTCCGTAGATAGTTCAGGAAGTGTCCTATTGGGCCCCTCCCCTCCACCAATACCCCGACTCCCTCCCTCCCACCACCCTCCTTTCCCCTCTCTCCCCACCACCCCCTTCCTTTCCCTTCTGTTGGTACAGAGGCGAGGGTATCCGGTCTCTCCAGCACAAAGTTTAGTGCGTGTACCATTTGTTTTTTGTAGAAATGTGTTGTGAACTGTTTTAATAATCAGAGTATCCACCCCCCCTCCCCGTACATTGTACAGATGGGAGCATACCCGGTTTCTCCAACACAAAATTAAGTGTTTGTACTGTTTGGCCTTGTATATATTTTTTACTGTTTTAATAAAAAGATATGGCCAATCCACCTACCCTGCACAACTTTAGGTTGTGGGGGCGAAACCCACGCAAATACGGGGAGAAATAGCAAACTCCACACAGACAGTGATCCAGAGCCAGCATCAACCCTGGGACTTCAGCGCCGTGAGGCAGCAATGCTAAGCAATATTACGTAATGAAACATTTAGTTCAATGTTGCCAAAACCTATTCAGCATAATTCTTGGGAAACAATCAGAGAAGCACAAAGATAGTACATTCCCAGTAATCTGAAATTGCTCAATTCAAATTTGAATATTGCTGAAAAATAGAGACATGTTGTTGAAGCTTTGTATCTTTCATGATTCTCTACCAATGAGTCAAGACGAAAAGCTTCGATGGCAGGTCTCTTTTTTTTCCAGCACAATTCAAGTTCTGTACTAGCAAGCGACTATTTAATTTGAATTATGTTTAAAAGGGCTTCTGAGCCATTTTAATACAGTTGCTTAATTCAAATTAATTGGTAATAATAAATTGTCTCAAAGGTGACTGAATTGTCACTAACAGACTACAATTTGGCAAGCAAAACAGTGCAACTGCTCATTTCCCTAGTCTTATACTAAAGGAGCCAGAGGACTAGTAACTTCATACCTTACCATTCTCTACCGCTATGTTTGATCTTAAATCCCAATATCAAATGTCAAACTTAGGAGCATCTTCCAATGCAAAAACTATTCACAGCAGAAGCACGTTTTGGTACTCCTAACTATGCAGACAAATAACAATCTGTTACTATACACCCAGATGCACATTAATGGGGCACCAAGTACTTTTTTCTTCATTTCCAACATCTTTGTTCCATGGAGGCTTGTTACTAAACTGTATACAGTGTACACATTTTAACACTGGCATTGAAGGTATTGAACAGAATAAGGAAAGCTATCCAAATCAAAGTCAATGCATTGTCAATGCCACTACTCTCCCCAAAGTAAATCTTATTTTTTTTAAATAGAGCATTTCAATTACAGTTCCTCAAATAGTAACTGTAATATTTAATACTGCTCAACACATTTGGATGTTGCAATTAATCTTCCATTATCCGACTAACTTTTAAAGAGCAAAAGCAAGCAGAGTGCTTTTCATGCTAGCAATTAAAATAATGATTGCAAAAAGTTTGAAGGCGATTCATTGCTTACTATATGGTCAGCTCTTTTATTAAAATCATCAATTCATTTGTAAATTTAATCATTCTGATCTCAACACCGTGGTTGTGCACTGTAACCGACTTCAGGACTCCTGACTAATGGAATGGCCAGAATTAAGAAAAGAGAAAGAAAAATCAGCAATGATTCCATTCCTCTGGTGCTTCCTGCTGAAAAACTCATCCTGCAAAGATTAGGAGAGAGTTGGCAGCCACATTCTCCTGTTCAGAGAATTTTGTCTGTGGTTCACCTGCCGGTCTGCCATTAGGGCCACAGAGGCCCCAAGAAACCGCAGAAACACCATTTGGGGTACAATGGGGAGGTATATCCTGACAGGACTCAATGACATCGAGGTACAGCAGGATAATGGAGAAACAGCGTAAACCATGAAAAATAATTTGTTGTCTTCGATGCTATTTCTATCAAAATACTAATCCAGGTTGTAACAATTTACATGGACATGCAGACTATGCATATATTAGAATAATATGATAGATACATGGGTTTAAAACCTTTAGATGCACTGCAAAGATCTGGATTCTAATTATTCTGCAGTTTCTACTTTGCAGATTATTCAGGTGAGAGGACTTTGGATTCATATCCGACACTTCATCAAGTCCCAGGAGGGCTTCAATCAATGCCCTAGAAACAGTGCACTTTAATAACTTATTTCAGTGCTAGCCGAAATTTCTATTTGTATGACTCAATGTCACTGTCAATAGAACAGCCTTTTCCAAAATTCATGTCAGGAAGGAACTTAATTGCACATTCTCCCAGTGTTTGCGTGGGTTTCGCCCTCACAACCCAAAGATGTGCAGGATAGGTGGATTGAACACTCTAAATTGCCCCTTAATTGGAAAAAAATAATAATTGGGTACACTAAATTTATTTTTTTTAAAAGGAACTGAAGCTGGGACTTGGTGCATTACCAGCAAAGCTTGATGCTAACCATGATTTTTTTTTTTTTTAATTCAGGAAATGGGAAAAACAATAGAATTGGAAGTTGAACATGAAGATGAATTATCAAAACATAGGGGTAATTGCAACTGTACCAGCCTATAAATTCTAATTTTAATCCACATTAAAGAGATTTTTAACATGGCAAGTGAAACCCATTACACAAGGACACTGGAGATTTAAACATAATTATTGTAACCTGATTTTTCTTATTGAAAAGGTAGCAACTAAAAATTAACATTTGGTAATCCTCCTTTTGCAATCAAAACTCAATTTATTGTAAAGAGATGGTAAATTGTGACCAGCAATGAGATGTGACAAATATTTCCATATTAATGAGGCTGATTGACTCTTTAATAACTATCTAAAATAGTCACTTTTTAGGGAAATGGTAATGCTATGAAATGGCATATTCTGTTAATGTCATACCTTAAAATGTGTTTCATTTCAGTAACACAAATGTCTACAAAGCCGAGATGAAAGTCATGAACCAAAAAATTTTTTAAAATCTAATTCTAAAATTAAAACTAGCAACAACAATTCCAGTATTCTACAAAAATCCAGATGGAAAGATCGAATGTGTAAAGATTTAAGAGAAGCAGTTGTCAGACTCAAAGAAATTCAGGTTCTGCCGTCTGTGCGGTTATAAATTTACATTCGTCTCAAAGAGCAGGGGAGTAGCGATCTTGATCAGCAAACGAGTGGCATTCGAAGCAGGAAGAATCGTGTCAGACAAGGGGGGTAGGTAGATAATGGTGAGTGGGAATCTGGAGGGGGTGCGAGTGGTACTTGTGAACATATATGCTCCAAATTGGGACGATGTGGAATTATGAGGCGGGTGTTAGGTAAGATCCCAGACAGAGGGCGGGATTCTCCGACCCCCCGCCGGGTCAGAGAATCGCCAGGGGTCGGCGTGAATCCAGTCCCCACTGTCCTCCTAATTCTCCGGCCCCCCAAAAACCGGCCTCACGTGAGTCGCGCCGTCCGCCTTGGAGAATGGGGGGGTCCGGGTCAACTCAATGGGCGCCGGGGCTGTCCGAATTCTCCGGCCCACAATGGGCCAAAGTCCCGCCCGTCTTTTGCCAGTCCCGCCGGCGTAAATTGGAGTAGGTATCTTACCGGCGGGAACTGGCGGAGCGGGCAGCCTTCGGGGTTCTTGGGGGGGCGGGGTGCGGGGGGGGGAATCTGGCCCTGGGAGGTGCCCCCACGGTAGCCTGGCCTGCGAATGGGGCCCACCAATCCACGGACGGGCCTATGCCGTGGGGGCACTCTATCCTTCCGCACCGGAGGCTGTACCGGTCCACCATTCCCGGTGCGGAAACGAAGCCCTCTGCGCATGCGCGGGGATGACGCCAGCACGTGCTGGCGCTCCCGCGCATGCGCCAACTTGCGCCGGCCGGCCCTTCGGCGCTGGTTGCCGTGGTGCCAAGCCCCTTTGCCGCCTGCCGACGGGGCGCAAACCACTCCGGGACGGGCCTAGCCCCTGAAGGTGCGGAGGATTCCGCACCTTTGGGGCGGCCCGACGCTGGATTCGTTCGCGCCACTCTGTCCCGCCGGGACCCCCCGCCCCGTCGGGTAGGGGAGAATCCCACACTTAGAGTCACATAACCTGATCATGGGAGGGGACTTCAACACAGTCATTGGTCCGGAATTGGACTGGTCAAAATCCAGGACAGGGAGGAGGCCGGCTGCGGCAAAGGAATTGAAGGGTTTTATGGAACAGATGGGGGCAGTAGACCCATGGTGGTTTGCACGGCCGAGGACGAAGGAGTTTTCCTTTTTTTCACATGTCCAGAAGGTATACTCTTGCATCGACTTTTTTGTTCTGAGCAGGGCGCTAATACCGAAGGTGGTGGATACTGAGTACTCGGCAATTGCAGTGTCGGATCATGCCCCGCACTGGATGGATCTACAGGTTAGTGGAGAGGGCAACGCCCGCTGTGGAGACTGGATGGAGGGTTGCTAGCCGACGAGGAGGTCTGTGGGTGGGTTAACAAGTCCATCTAGAACGACCTGGAAACAAATGATACGGGGAAGGTCTCTGCAGCGACGGTCTGGGAAGCTTTGAAGGCAGTGGTCAGAGGGGAATTAATCTCGATACGGGCCGACAGAGAAAAGGTGGAACGGGCTGAGAGAGATAGATTAGTGGAGGAGATACTCCAGGTGGACAGGAGATACTTGGTGGCTCCGGACACGGGGCTGAGGGAGCAATGGAGGTTACAGGTGGAGTTTGGGCTGTTGACCACAGGGAAAGCAGTGGAACAGTTGAGGAAGGCAAGGGGGGCGATCTATGAGTACGGGGAAAAGGCAAGCAGAATGTTGGTGCACCAGCTCAGGAAAAGAGAGGTAGCTGGGGAGATAGGTAAAGTAAAGAGTAGAGACGGTAATACTGTCCTGGGCCCAGCGGGGTGAACGAGGTGTTTCAGGACTTTCATAGTAAATTATATGAGTCAGAACCCCCGGCTGGGGTGGAGGGGATGAGGCAATTTCTGGATCAGTTGATGTTCCTGAGGGTGGAGGGGGACCTGGTGGAGGGGCTGGGAGCCCCAATTGAGATTGAGGAAATAATCAAGGGGTTGGAGGGCTGCAGTCGGGCAAGGCCCCGGGCCCTGACAGCTACCCGGTGGAATTCTAGAAGAAGTTTTCATAGATACTGAGCCCACTGCTGGTGAGGACATTTAACGAAACAAGAGAGAAGGGAGCCGCCCCCCCAACAATGCTGCAGGCCTCGATTTCATTGATCTTGAAACGGGAGAAGGATCCGGAGCAACGTGGGTCACACAGGCCGATTTCTCTACTAAATGTGGATGCCAAACTGCTGGCTAAGATACTGGCCACAAGGATAGAGGACTGTGTCCCGGGGGTGATAGGGGAAGACCAGGCGGGATTTGTTAAGGGCAGGCAACTAAAGACCAATGCTCGAAGGCTTCTAAATGTTATTATGATGCCCTCAGGAGAGGAGACGGAGGTGACGCGGAGAAGGCTTTTGATCGGGTGGAGTGGAATTACCTGTGGGAGGCGCTGGGAAGGTTTGGGTTTGGTGAGGGCTTTATTGACTGGGTGCGGTTGCTCTATCAGGTACCAGTAGCGAGTATGCGTACGAACCGGCTGAGGTCGGGGTATTTTGAACTTCACCGAGGGACGAGGCAAGGGTGCCCCCTCTCCCCGTTACTTTGCTTTGGCCATAGAGCCATTGGCCATGACGTTAAGAGCCTCTAGGAACTGGAAAGGGCTGGTTCGGGGGAGGGGGGTGGAGCATCGGGTCTCGCTCTATGCAGATGACCTGCTCTTGTACATTTCAGACCCGCTGGAGGGGATGGGGGACGTAATGCGAATCTTGGGGGAATTTGGCAATTTTTCGGGGTATAAATTGGACATGGGGGGAAAAGCGATCCAGACAAGAGAGCAGGAGAAGAGACTGGGAGAGCTGCTGTTTAGAATGGTCGGGAAGAGCTTTTGATATCTGGGAATCCAGGTGGCCCGGAAATGGGAGGTACTGCACAAGTTAAACCTATCCTGGTTGGTAGAACAAATGGAAGGGGTCGTTAAGAGATGGGACATGCTCCCGCTATCACTGGTGGGGAGGGTACAGACCATGATGACGGTCCTCCCCAGATTTCTGTTAGTCTTTCAGTGCCTCCCCATCTTCATCTCGAAGGTCTTTTTCAAGCGGGTGAATAAGATTATTTTGGGCTTCGTGTGGGCGAGTAAAACTCCGCAAGTGAAGAAAGTATTGCTGGAGCGCAGTCAGGAGGAGGGTGGGTTGGCGCTGCCGAACGTCTGCAATTACTACTGGGCGGCTAATATAGGCATGATTAGGAAGTGGGTAGTGGGGGAGGGGGTCAGCTTGCGAGCGGATGGAGGCGGCGTCATGTAAAGACACCAGTCTGGGGGTCCGGTGGTAGTGGTGGCTCTGAGGATCTGGGGGCAGTGGAGGAGATATGAGAGTGGAGGGAGCATCGATTTGAACCCCGATTTATAACAATCACAGGTATGTACCGGGTAGGCTAGATGGCGGGTTCTGGAGTTGGCAGAGAGCAGGAGTTAGAAAGATGGGGGATCTATTTATAGATGGGAGCTTGCCCAGCTTGAAAGCTTTGGAGGATAAATTTTAATTGCCAGCAGGGAATGGTTTTAGGTATTTGCAGGTGCGAGACTTCCAGAGAAAACAGGTGCCGGCCTTTCCGCTGCTGCCACGAGGGATACAGGATAGAGTAGTTTCCAGTACCTGGGTGGGAGAGGGGAAAGTATTGGATATTTACCAGGAGCTTTCGGAGGCGGAGGAAAGAGGAGCTTAACGGCAAGTGGGAGGACGAGCTCGGAGGAGAGACAGAGGCAGGTCTGTGGGCGGATGCCCTAAGCAGGGTTAATACATCCTCATCGTGCGCCAGGCTTAGCCTGATACAATTTAAGGTAGTCCACCGGACACACATGACAGCGGCTAGGATGAGCAGGTTTTGTGGGGTAGAGGATAGGTGTGCAAGGTGCGCGGGAAGCCCAGCAAACCATGTCCACATGTTTTGGGCATGCCCGAAGCTGAGAGGGTTTTGGCAGGGTTTTGCTAAGACAATGTCCACGGTGCTAAAAACACGCGTGGTGCCGAGTCCGGAGGTAGCGATCTTTGGAGTGTCGGAAGATCCAGGAGTTCAGGGGGCAAAAGAAGCCGACATCCTGGCCTTTTGCCTTCCTGGTAGCCCGGAGACGGATCTTATTAATGTGGAGGGACTCGAAGCCCCCGAGTGTAGAGACCTGGGTTAGTGACATGGCTGGGTTTCTCAGTCTTGAGAAAGTAAAGTTTGCCTTAAGAGGATCAATGGTAGGGTTCACCCGGAGGTGGCAGCCGTTCGTCGACTTTCTCGGGGAAAATTAAAAATGTCAGCAGATGCAGTATTCCGGGAGGGGGGGGGGGGGGGGGGGGGGGCGGGTGGACTGTTGTTGTATGGTTGAGGTGGGTGAAGATTGGGCTGGGGGGGGGTGGGGGATGTTTATTTTACCATGTTGATGTCATTGTTTTTGTTACTGTAGTAAATATTTTCAAATACCTTAAGAAAATATATATTTTTTTTAAATAAAAAATAAATTTACATTCGGTGCCAGTTGTTCAGGCACTGTTCCACAAAGTTCAGCACCGTCCTCAAGGAGTGTTCCCCCATTTCAAACTATTAAAAACTATGAAGGTTTCTTCCTGTACTCCTCCACATTGAATTTCATGCTCAAGATAATAACTTGCATTATTTTTTAGTCACATTATGACCATTATAGGTCTAACAACAGTCGTGATGGTGAGTTGCTTTTACAGCAGGGTTTTACAAAGGCCATAAGAGGCAACAGTAAGCAGGTCAGCGCGCCCTGCACATACACTTGCCATTTTTGTACGTACATGCTTTTGGCGTGAAGTCACATGGAGGTGAGCTTCTTTCACTTTCGAGCAAAGCAAGGGGACTGTGAACATGGATCGTTTGTTACAAGAAAGAGATGGCCAGAGACATAAACAGGCAGTGCACTTACAGGCCAGGATCTCACATTAGAATTGCTGAAGAGAGCTGCCCTGGAGAGTCTACGGCATGATAGAGCAGTGCCCGTATTAGCTCTGTTAGTGTCCAGAGCTCCAGAGCCTCCGGTGAACAGCTTACAAAGAAGAAACTTCAAATCGGGAGCAAAGCAGTATAAAAGGTGAAAGCTTTGAGGTATGGTTTTGTTAATTGTGCCAATGCAAATCAGGATACGAAGCCCATGTGTGTGTTATATTCAGGGAAATACTGATGAATGAAAGTTTAAAACCCTCAAAACTGCAAAAGCATCTGAAGACTAAGCATGATTGATTTTTTTCAAAGGATGCAGCGAGAACCAAAATCATCAACTGAAGTCCTTAGCAGAAATGTAACATTGAATGACAAAGTACAATTATCCTCTTATATGGCAGCTTACCGTGTAGCGAAAGACAAAATAGCCCTGTGGCAGAGATTAATTCTACCTGTAGCATTAGATATGGCTTGTACGATCCTAGATTAGAAGACTGAAAAACTGAAGTGCACCCCACTTAGTGATAACACAGTGGCTCACCGAATTTGTCATATTACTGAGAATTTACAAGTACAGCTTATTTCTCGTTTAAATTCAGCACAGGAGGTCTCAAAGCAAGCGGATGAAAGTCCAGACGTTTCAGATTATGCAATCTTGCTAGTTTACGTTTGGCACAATAAATTTGCTGAGGATTTGCTGTGCTGCTTGACATTACCAATCAGCACGACTGGCGCACAGATCTTTGAACCGTTGGAATAGTTACGTGGTTAGAAAGTGAGGGCTTGACTGTATTCATTGCAGAGGAATCATAAGCGATGGGGCAGCCAACATCACTGGGAACAACAACAGTCTAAGGATTAAGGAAGCAGCTGGTCAGGACATGTTTGGAATCAGTGATTTATTCACCATGAAGCAATGGCATCGAAAGGAATTCCACCCGATCTTGAAGTGGTGTTGAAAGGAATTGTGAAAGTAATGAATTTCATTAAATGGAGCGCACTCAATACCAGGTTTTACCAGGTTTTTCTAGGCTATGTTCCAATATGGGGGCCCGAGCGCACGCATTTATTGTTCCACACAAAGAGGAGGTTGGGTACTTGCAGACATCTTTTCAATTCTAAACAAACTGAACCTCAAATTGCAAGGAAAGGATAATGATTGCTTTCGGCACTGAAGAAATAAATGCTTTCCAAAAGTTGCTTTCGGCACTGAAGAAATAAATGCTTTCCAAAAGTCATTGAAAGTTTGGATGGTGCAAGTTCAGAATCAAAACTACTACATGTTCCCCATACTGCTACAGCACATTGTTTTCGGTGTTAGTAAGGGAACTGTCAATAGGCTGACAGGCCAAGGGCAGCACGGTGGCGCAGTGGGTTAGCCCTGCTGCCTCACGGCGCCGAGGTCCCAGGTTCGATCCCGGCTCTGGGTCACTGTTCGTGTGGAGTTTTCACATTCTTCCCATGTTGGCGTGTGTTTCGCCCCGACAACCCAAAGATGTGCAGGATAGGTGGATCGAACATGCTAAATGGCCCCTTAATTAGAAAAAAATGAATTGGGTACACTAAATTTTTTACATTTTTTTTTTAAATAGGCTGACAGGCCTTATTCAGTCGCATCTGGTTGGGCAGATCAACAGTTTTTTTCACTACTTTACAGAGGAGAAGTTTCAGATTTCGAAGAGGAGGTGAGTGAAAAATGCCTTCCGAGACCTCAGAGTCAGAGTCAGTTATAAACTTACAGCTGAAACCAAATCAGGAGACTTGAGCTGATGCACCTGACCTGGGATTGCACATTAAGGTTGTCAGCATTCTGGAGTAGCATCTCCCAAGAGATGCGGCGTAAAATTAGAATTTTGTTGCTATTACCCTTCACGACAACCTCCATGTGCGAGGTTGGATTTTCCGCACTCACAAAGATGAAGACAGCACAAAGGAACTGGCTGAATATTTTTTTAAAAACACTTTTTACAGCGAGATGCTTATTTGCTACAACAAAATATTGATGTCCACTGCATCATGAAATGTTGTGTGTAACAATTAATAGTTTCATACAATAAATAAAGTATCAGGGCCATCCAGATTCAATAAATTTTATTCCACCTGAAATTGCTGTAACCTTGAACTAATTCAGACAATTAAAGCGCACTTCAGCCCACAGAACAAACTTTTTTTAAGTTAAGTTTGTGGACTAATACCGATGAAACAGTTGCTTCACAAAATGTTCTATCTTCCGACTGGTCATTTCCTGTAACCAAGGGGTATTTCCAAATTTAAATGTAAAGTCAGGACCCACAAAGGTTGAAAAGAGTATCAAGGACGACAAAGTGAACCAGAAAGGAGTAATTAACAACTCCATTTTGAGGTTCAGAAAACAAATTTGGTCATTTCAACACGGGGAAGAGGAATGTGTAGGACAGTTGCAGCATTTGCAACCGAGAAACAAACAAAAAAGGGTCATTACAGTTGATCAGAGAATGCAAAAGGATGAGAGCAGGATGAGAGCTTATGCATGCACAAGAGGAGAAAGATAAGTGCATGAAAAGAGAGTGAAAAAGAGTGGTTCTTTTTTATAAATTTTTCCAATTAAGGGGCAATTTAATGTGGACAATCCACCTACCTAGGGGCAATTTAGCATGAACAATCCACCTACGCCTGGACAATCCACCTACCCTTCACATCTTTGGGTTGTGGGAGTGAGATCCACGCAGACATGGGGAGAATGTACAAAATCCACACAGACAGTGACCCGGGACCGGGATCAAATCTTGGTCCTCGGCGCCTCGAGAAAAATACTATAAATGAGAGGGCCAATGTCTAGACATCAAAGAATAGCATCCCAGCTATGTCCGTGCTCAGTTTTCGAACCAATTATGGGTTTTATCAAGAGTTAGGTTCTTGATAAGGAGAAGAATGCGTGAAAGAGGAAAGAGGAGCTTCAGGAACACAGCTTTGGTAAAGGAGGCCGGCAAGTTTCCTTTGAGATCACAGGGACAGCAAGTTCATGCACATCAATAGATGGTGTAAATATGGAATCATCAAATCCTTGAAGTGGTAGCTGTTGGTTCAACTGACAAATACTGGGAAGATTTTTCAAAACAAAAGTTCTGTTAGTCTGCAGTGTCACATGCTGAAGCCTCTACTTGGCCTAAGACACATTTTCAACTGTTTCCTATGATCCAAACAGTGCTCAGACCATCTTGTATCAGCCGGTAGCAATTTATTTTCACATCATGTTAACTAATTTGGCAGTCAATCTGGGTAGTTTTGTTTTTCATTAAAATGGAGCCTCACTAGAGGCAAACCCTACTTTGCAACTCAAGTCACATTTGTAATTATTATCCCGAAAAAAATTTCATTGCATCTTTGTATTTTCCTGGCCTTCATCAGTGTCTTTAATAGTCCTGTCAGTATTCTTTCCAATAATTTACAGTTCTAAAACCCTCCAACCAAATTTAAAACAGGATCCGATAATAGACTCAAACTGTTCTTGTAAAAAAATATTTGGCACATTAACTATTCCATTATGATTGCAGGAATGTTACTGCTGCATTAAAGCATTATTACTTACTGTATTTCTCTCACTTATTAGATCTTTCTCCAAATGGAGAACACACTGAAAAGGTTTGAGAGCTGGAACAGGTAAACTTATCTCAATAACTGTGAGTGAAGCAACTATTTTGGTTTCCCTCATGCTGCCTTAACAAGTACCAAACACTTTGAACTAACCATCACGTTTGACAATGATCCTTGTGAAGCAGATAGCTGGATCCCAAATACATTTCACCTGTGACTACAGTTCAAAAGTACTTTATTGGCTATAAAATGCAATAAGTAGTCATGAAAAGCACAAGACAAATACAAGGCTTCCTTTATTTTCAACTCCCTTGAAGCTACATAAACACAATAGCAAATCAATTGGTAACACACAGCCTTCATAACTCGGTATAAATTATATGTGTTTATCTGCATTACTATATTTAATTTCAGTGTTAAGCTATGCATTATTCTTTGATCAAGTGAGCAGGCCTCAGTCTGCTTCAAGGCCTCAGCCTGCTTCAAGGCCATCACAACTTCGCAAATAGTCAAGACATGCACATCAGCAGTTCGTTGATGCAGCATTTCAGTTTAGCCCCCCTCGGAATGAAGTAGTAACTAAAGTCCAACTTCCACCAGGCCCAGCAAGACCATAGCTGACCTTGTGACAACACAAGCGTGCCCCACCATTCTATGTGCACCACTAGATCAGGTTCTACATTGACAACATGCAGGTTTCAACTCTGAATGTTAAACCCAAGTTAGCCTGCTTGGCAGTAGGTGACCAAACTGTGCAAAACTGTCAAGAGTTTTGCTAGTTAATACACAACTCAATTCAGACAAAGTTGCTTTACATTCAGTGGTAATAATTCAAAAACAACATGCTGTCCTCATTTTTTCAAGATTATTTCCTGGTCAACACCACCAGTACTGCCAAAAAAAAAAAAATTATTGTCTAGCAATTACTCCAGAAAGAGTGAGATCATTTCTGAATTTCCTTTCCACAGGGCAAAACTATGAAATATTGCACTGAACCGAAGACCTATGAAACACTATCTAAATCACTTTTCCAATAACAAAGCCAACTTTTTCTCCAGCTTAATGCTGGAATAAATAAAACCATTCTTTTTGGCTGCCTTCAACACCTTTGTGCGTCAGGTCTCAACTAAATCAACCTCCCTACCATCTTAGTCTTAGGAGGTGCATGCTGCTCAACTCAGCACAGCCTCCTCCCCCACATGCACTCAGATGCCAAGAATATTGTCCCATTGTTGTAATTTTGCTCAACTATCATTGAAACTAGAATCCATCATCTCACTGTCCAATTTTACTAACATTCTCCATGTCAGCACCCCATCTCAAATTGCACCTATCTAATACGGAGTATACATCCTCATCACTGCCAAGTCTGCTAACATTACATCATGCTCTCCAAAGTTTCAATGACATCCTACCCAGCAAGAAGTTAGCAATTCTTTCACATCTTAGGGTGGCGCAGTGGTTAGCACTGCTGCCTCACAGCGCCGTGGACCTGGGTGGAGTTTGCACATTCTCCCTGTGACTGTGTGGGCCTCACCCCCACAACCCAAAAAAAGATGTGTAGGGTGATGTGTTGGGTACTCTGCTACACAGACGAACCAACACGGTTGTGATTGGTACAACACAGTTTTATTGCTAACATTTATTTACAGTGGTAAACTGGTTACTGAGGTTCGATCATAACCCTAGAATCTGTGGACCTATTCCTAATACTATCTTGTAGTGGCACTCAGCACATGGTGGATGTCTCAGTGGCTTGCTATGAGCTCTGTGCCCTGAGCTGTCTCCTGCTGGAATGCTCAGGCAGTGTTGTGTTCCCTGTTTTGTACTGTGTATGCTCTAGCCTGTGGTGTTGTGTGTGTGTTGATTGGTCCGTTGATCTGTCCATCAGTATGTATGTATGTGTGTGCCATGATGTTTACCTGAATATCATGACATCCCCCCTTTTGTACAAGAACATGTGCCTATGTGGTTATAAATAGAGATGTGTACTGAGTGCAGCTGAATGTGTGTGAGTGCAATATCTACAGCATGTACATGGGGCTAAACTGTATGCAAGTCGGGTGCGACATAACAACGAGGTTGTACCATAACCAAAGAACGGGGAAATGTTGAACGACAAAAACGAACTCCTGTAACGACAAGGAAGAACAGAAACATATTAACACAGTGGTATTATGAGTTCAATGTGCATAAAGGCTCATAAGTCCAGTCTAGAGGTGAGCGACGAATTCGGGTTGACCGCCTCAAGGGTGGGTCTGGATCCACCGGCTGAGGAATGGGCCTGGCCACGGGCAATGGCGGAAGCTCCACGAAGTCGATGTCAGGAACAACAGGAGGGCGCGGCGTCGGTGTAAGTTCCCGTAGCGAGCGTGGAAGTAGGCGAAGAGCCCGGCGATTGCGCCTACGAATGGAGCCATCAGGCATGCGAACCAGAAACGAGCGGGGAGCCACGCGTCGGAGAACTTCAGCAGGTGCTGACCAGCCACCTTCTGGTAGGTGGATGCGGACGTCGGTGGATGCGGACGTCGTCTCCAGGCGCCAGGGCGGGGAGATCAGTTGCCCGTGTGTCATACGCCATCTTCTGGCGAACGCACTGCTGTTGCATTCTGTGTAGTACCGGAGCATGGTTGGTTGTGGGTACCAGAATGGATGGCACAGTGGTCCTGAGGGCGCGACCCATCAACAGCTGGGCTGGTGAGAGGCCAGTGGCGCTGAGCGATAGGCCAGCAGGGCTAGGCAAAAATCTGATCCGGCGGCAGCAGCCTTGCAGAGGAGCCGCTTGACGATGTGAACACCCTTCTCCGCCTTGCCATTTGACTGGGGATACAGAGGGCTGGACGTCACGTGTGTGAAGCCATACGAAGCAGCAAAGGACGACCATTCCTGGCTGGCAAAACAGGGCCCATTGTCCGACATGACAGTAATCGGAATGCCGTGGCGAGCGAAGGTGTCTTTGCAGGCCCTTATGACAGCGGACAATGTCAAATCGTGCAGGCGTATGACCCCTGGATAATTGGAAAAGTAATCAATGACGATTACATAGTCCCTGCCAAGCGCGTGAAAAAGGTCCACATCTACCTTCGCCCAGGGGGACGTCACCAGCTCATGGGGCTGAAGCGTCTCAGGAGGCTGCGCCGGTTGAAACCTTGGCAGGTGGGGCAGTTGAGCACCATATTGGCAATATCATCACTGATGCTCGGCCAGCATACAGCCTCTCGGGCCCTCCGTCTGCACCTCTCGACCCCCAGATGGCCTTAGTGTAATTGGTCGAGGACCAGCTTGTGCATGCTGTGCGGAATCACAATCCGGTCCAGCTTTAGAAGGACACCATCAATGACGGCCAAGTCGTCTCGGACATTGTAGAACTGCGGGCATTGTCCTTTGAGCCACCCACCCGTCATGTGGCGCATCACCCGTTGTAGAAGGGAGTCAGCCGCAGTTTCCCGGCGAATACAGGCCAGACTGGAGTCGTCAGCTGGCAGATATGCCAATGTGAAGGCCACCTGCGCTTCGACCAGACAGACTAACCCCTCCGAATCGGGCGGTGTGCTCACTACTCCGGATAGGGCATCCGCAAGGTAAAGGTCCTTTCCCGCGGTGTAGACCAGTTGGAAGTCATACCTCCCGAGTTTAAGTCGGATGAGCTGGAGGCGAGGTGTCATCTCGTTCAGGTCCTTATGTATGACGCTGACCAGGGGGCGATGGTCAGTCTCAACGGTAAACTGGGGGAGACCATACATGTAGTCATGGAACTTGTCTATTCCGGTCAGCAAACCCAGGCACTCCTTTTCGATCTGCGCGTAGCGCTGTTCTGTGGGGGTCATGGCCCGCGAGGCATAGGCAACCGGGGCCCATGATGCAGTGTCATCCCGCTGTAGGAGTACCGCCCCAATGCCGGACTGGCTGGCATCAGTCGAAATTTTAGTGTCACGAGATGTGTCGAAAAACGCCAATACCGGGGCTGTGGTGAGCTTAATTTTGAGCTCCTCCCATTCCTTCTGGTGTGTGGGCAGCCATTGGAACTCCGTGGACTTCTTGACGAGGTGGCGCAGAGCCGTCGTGTGAGAGGCAAGGTTGGGAATGAACATCCCCAGGAAGTTGACCATGCCTAGGAAGCGTAGCGCTGCTTTCTTGTCTGCCGGCTGCGGTATGGTTGTAATGGCGCTCACCTTGTCTGCATCCGGATGGACCCCAGACCGGGAAATGTGGTCCCCCAGGAACTTCAGCTCGGTTTGGCCGAAAGAACACTTGGCTCGGTTGAGACGCAGGCCGTTTTCCCGTATGCGCGCAAAGACGCGCTGGAGACGATTGATGTGTTCCTGTGGTGTGGTGGACCAGATGATGACGTCGTCCACGTAGACGTAGACGCGCACCCCTTCGATGCCCTCCATCATCTGCTCCATTATCCTGTGAAAGACCTCGGATGCTGAGATGATGCCAAATGGCATTCTATTATAGCAGAAGCTGCCGAAAGGGGTGCTGAAGGTGCACAGCTTTCGGCTGGACTGATCCAGTTGGATCTGCCAAAAACCCTTCGAGGCATCCAGTTTTGTGAAGATTTTAGCCCGGGCTATTTCGCTCGTGATCTCTTCCCGCTTGGGTATGGGGTAGTGTTCCCTCATTATGTTGTTGTTGAGGTCTTTTGGATCAATGCAGATCCAGAGCTCGCCGGAGGGCTTCTTAACATGGAGCTGACCCATGCCGTGGGGTCCGTGACCCGGGATAGCACCCCTTGGTCCTGGAGATCCTGCAGCTGCTGCTTGAGGCGGTCTTTGAGTGGCGCTGGGACCCTGCGAGGTGCGTGAATGACCGGGGTGGCGTCCGGTTTGAGCCGAATTCTGTAGGTGTAGGGCAGTGTTCCCATGCCCTCGAATGCTTCCTGGTTGTGGGCGAGGAGCGATTGGAGCTGTGCCCTGAATTCTGCATCCGGGAAGTCAGATGTGCCTTCTGGAGACAGAGCGTGGACTCGTTGCATGAGGTGGAGAGCCTTGCATGCCTGTGCGCCTAGCAGGGAGTCCTTTGATGATCAGACTATCTCGAATGAGAGTGTGGCCGTGTGTGTGTTGTGTGTCACCTGGAGCTGGCAGGATCCCATAGCCGGGATAACGTTCCCATTGTAGTCGACCATCTTGCAACGGGATGGCCGAATTGGTTTGGTGGTCTGACCTTCATGGCGTAGAAGGCTGACCATGCTATGAGGTTGGCGGAGGTGCCAGTATCCAGACGGAATGTTATCGGTGACCAGTTGACCGTTAGGGTGGCACACCATTCATCACCCGGATTGACAGTGTTCACTTGCAACGGCTGGTGAGTCCTGGCTGGAGACCAATGACCACAACATGGAAGGCATCCCGGTCGTCTGTGTCACTGGTCTGGATATCGTCTGGGCATGACTCGTAGTAAGGAGGCTGAATGGTCCGCACGTCCCTGCGAGGTTGTCGGAATTGGGGAACATTGGCAGGTTGAGCTGCTCGACAGCAGGCAGCGTAGTGGCCCACCTTGCCACAGCGGAGGCATTGTCGGTTTCTTGCGGGACATTGCCACTTTAAATGTGCGGCTCCGCAGTTGCCGCGAGTCGTGACGTCATGGCGTTCGTTGCGCCACCGCGCATGCGCAGTCTTGCTTCGAGCGCGCCTGCGCATCACGTCACTCTGTGTCGACGTTGTTTTTGCCGCGCACAAATGCGGGAGGCCTCGAAAAGCACACGAAATGGCCGCCCTTGACCGGGCCGCAGGGAACTCGATCGCCTGGACCCGTTCGGCCTCATAGTACGCCTGCCTCGCCGATCCTGCCGCGTAGGACCCCTGCCGCGCTGATTCGGCCGACTGAAATTGGGAGTAGCGGCTAGTCGCGTTTTCATGCAGGACACAGGCTTCGATTGCGGGGGCTAGGGTGAGGCCTTTTATTTTTTAGAGCTGCTGGCGTAGGGTGCCCGAAGTGACCCCAAAAACGATCTGGTCCTGAATCATGGAATCGGAGGTGGTGTTGTAACCGCAGGACTGCGCGAGGATATGGAGATGCGCATGGAAGGATTGAAAGGGCTCATCCTTACCCTGCAGGCACTGCTGGAAGAGATACCTCTCAAAACTCTCGTTGACCTCGACGTTGAAGTGTTGGTCGAGTTTGAGAAGGACCATCTTGTACTTGGTCTTGTCCTCACCTTCCGCGAACACCAGGGAGTTGTAGACATGGATGGCGTGTTGACCTGCCGTGGAGAGGAGGATGGCGATCTTTCTAGTGTCCGAAGCGCTCTCCTTTTCGTTGGCTTCCAGGAAGAGCTGGAAGCGCTGTTTGAACAGCTTCCAATTAACGCCGAGTTTTCCAGCGACTTGTAGCGGCTGCGGTGTGCTGACAGTGTCCATGGCGCAGGATGGCAGATTCCAGAGGATCCGTAGGTAGGTCCCACAGTTACTCCTGGTACTATGATGTGTTGGGTACTCTGCTACACAGACCAACCAACACGGTTGCGAATGGTACAACGCAGTTTTATTGCTAACATTTATTTACAGTGGTAAACTGGTTACTGAGGTTCGATTATAACCCTAGAATCTGTGGACCTATTTCTAATACTATCTTGTAGTGCCACTCAGCACACGGTGGATGTCTCAGTGGCTTGCTATGAGCTCTGTGCCCTGAGCTGTCTCCTGCTGGAATGCTCAGGAAGTGTCGTGTTCCCTGTTTTGTACTGTGTATGCTCTTGCCTGTGGTGTTCGGTGTGTGTTGATTGGTCCGTTGATCTGTCCATCAGTATGTATGCATGTTTGTACTATGATGTTTACCTGAATATCATGACATAGGGTAGGTGGATTGGCCAAATTGAAACCTTAATTGGAAAAAAAATAATTGGGTACTCAATTTATTTTTTAAAAATTCTCTCTCATCATTTTATCTCTAATTGAGTTTTGTCAACCTGTCTGGGGTCACCATCACCAACAGTCTGTCCTGGTCCACTCCTGTTGATGGAAAAGTCAAGAAAGCCCAACAACATCTACTTCCTACGGAAGCTAAAGAAATTCGGCATGTCTGCATCGACTCTCACAAACTTCTACAGACGTGCCCTAGAGAGCATCCTATCCGGCTGCATTACAGCTTGGTATGGCAACTGCTCAGCCCAAGATCGCAAGAAACCGCTGAGTGTGGTGAACTCAGCCCAACGCATCACACAAGCTTGCCATCCTCCCATTGATTCTGACGATACCTCCCGCTACCTCAGTAAGGCAGACAGCATTGTCAGAGACCCCTCATACCCAAGCTTTGCCTTCTTCCAGACCCTTCCATCAGGCAGAAGGTACCCGCACATCCAGTCATAGGAACAACTTCTGCCCCACAGTTGCTAAGCTCCTCAATGACTCTCCCTTGGACTGATCTGTTCCCTGTAAGAACACTATTCACGACACCCTATGTTGCTCTTGTTTGGCCCTTGTTCCGCACTGTAACCAATCATTATTTGCTGATGTACCATTTGTCAAATGGACTCTGATTATTCTTTTGTCTACTATGTACGTACTGTGTACATTCCCTTGGCCGCAGAAAAATACTTTTCACTGTACTTTGGAATGTGACAATAAATATCAATCTTAGTGATCTCATCCATGCTTCCGTGTGTCCTCAAAGCTTTGACCTACCCTTTATATAAAACACCAACACCTCTTCAGACCACAAGGCGTACTACAGAGATACATGGACTTCCAATACTCAGCATTTGCCAAGAACATTTTGCCTTTTACTGACGTACATGCCAAAATATGGTCACAATAAAGCAGGATCACACTAGAGCATCATATGACATGCAAGCAACTTTTCCATAACACAACATATTGCCCAAAGATCAAACAGAATTACCATTTTACTGGCAAGTGGAAGGTTTATTCTACAGCCTACTTGTTGGAACATAACAATGGGCCCATTGAACATGGGGGATGGAAAATGGTCTTTCAGATGGGAAGTATTTTCAACGTTAGTCCAATCGATTCTTGGAGTTTTTGCAGCTTCTAGAATTTATCCCATCATTTAGGAATGGCATTTGATGATTTTTCTGCGGGCTTCAACATGCTAACAATGCTGGCTATTCATTCAAAACTTTGAACATTCACTAGTTTTGTTTTTACGAGTGGTAAAAATGTAGGGGCAAAGAAGTTTAAGAATATTAATCGCTTGCTCCTAGAACTCCACTCAAAAAAATGACTGATGGGATGAAGGACAGAAGTAGCTATTGTTACCAACTACCCATGTGCAATAATAATTTATGAAATTAAGAAACTGTAGCTTTAATAAACAATAAATCTTAAATTGGAATTAGGCAGGGGAAGCTTAAAAATAGGGGGAAATTTTTTTTTAAGAGGAGTCAATGTATAAGAGAATAAGTTATTTTAAACCAAGCGAACTGGTTCTCAAGTAACATCAATAATGAGTAACAATTCTGTTATCAGAAACACCATAATTAAAAGGTAGCTTTGATAGTTCGGTCGATAATGGTGATAACCAGAGCATGATAGTTATTAATGAAGTACTGCAATGTTACCCAATCTGAAGGTAGCACTGGTACAGCCATATTGGTTTCTTTCTGTTCTGAAATCTATCATTCTATAGTGTCAACAATAACATTTATTATGATGCCAGGAACTATTATCACTGCAATATTATGATGTACTTACCGATACGAATATTGGAACCAATACTATTCATAAAAGCAAGATGATAATTACACTTGCTGATTTATGTTAAAGCCATTAAATATTTATGACAACTAATAATAAACCATCAATAAGATATGATTGCGAGCACAAATCACGAATGAATTCACTGGCAAAAGAATGATAGCAATTGATGCCAAAAGACTTTTGATAATCAAGGGACACAAGCAATTATGACCGAGTTGAAATAGCCATTTTCTATCCACACTTCAGGAAAATTTCTAATATTAACCGATGCCGATTAGAAGAGAAGTTTAGATATTAAACAACATTATGGGGCATTAACATGATTAATTGGGGCAGATTATTAATGCAAGGGATTAATTGACTGATTGCACTAATTGATCTGAGGCAGGATGAGGAGTGTAATGAGAGGGGAGATTGATTAGCAGTATTGGAGAGGAGATTGATTAGCAGTATTGGAGAGGAGATTGATTAGCAGCGTAGGACAGGTTCTTGTTTGGTGCTGGGTTAGCTTGTACTCACCGCTGTGTGTGTTGAACCAGCGTGGCGCCAGGTGAAGCGGCAGTGAGTCGGACAGTGATGCCGCCCTCGAGCCCAGGTAGAGCTGCAGTTCCCGGGCGCCCGGTCCGCCGCCTCCTCCGCCCGTCTCCTGGTAACCGTTACCCGCCGAGTCAGGCCCACCGCCGCTGCCGGGACCTCCTGCATTTTCCCCGCTGCCGTGCTCGGCCCCATCGCCCGCCCTGCCGCCGCCTCCCCGGCCTCCTCCGTACAGCCCGAAAGAATGAGGCGGCTCCATGCCGGCCACGCTGCTGACCGAGCGAGTCCTGAGCCCCATGGCGGGGCCGCCGCCGCTTCGGTAATGGCCGTAGTGAGCCGTGTGGACGGCGCTGTCATCGCTCGAGACGCCGGGGAAAGCGGTCCTGGAGCGGCCCGCCGTGCTCTGCTTCCCTCCCATCTGGGCGGCCCACCGGCCGGCAGCAGAAATAACCCCCACCCCCGGCCGGGGGTGCAAGAGGAGCCGAGGCTGCCGCTTCCAATGGAGACGGGTTCCGGGACGATGCTGCTGCCCGCCACCCCCTGGGGGTGAGGAGGAGGTGGTGGGTGGGGGTCTGTTACACTGTCTCCCTCATGGGGTGGGGGGGTCTGTTACACTCTCTCCCTCGGGGGATTGGGTGAGGGGGTCTGTCACCGTTTCCCTCGGGGGTGGGGGAGGTTTCTGTGTCTCCGTCTCCCTCAGGGGGTGGGGGAGGGTTCTGTCACACTGTCTCGGGGGGTGGGGGAGGGTTCTGTCACACTGTCTGTGGGTGCTGGGGGGGGGGGCTCTCGGTCCCGGTCTCTCTCACTCGAGCGCTCCCGCTCCGGCCATTCGCCCTCGGTGTGAGGAGGGGGACAGGGAGCGGGTCGGCTGTCTAACCCAGGCGGGCTCTGCCTCCCATGGTGCTGGCCATCCCTCGGCTTCTCTCTTTCCCCCCCTCTCTCTCCCTCCTTCTGTCTATCCCCGCTCTCTGTCCTCTCTCACTCCCCCTCTCTCTGCTCCCGTTAGCCAGGTGCGCATGAGCAGCAGCTGCGAGCAATGCCAGAGCCACTCACTCACTTCACTGTCTGTCTGTCACTCTTCTCTTCATTTTCAATTAAAAGCAGGATGTGTCCTGCAGGAAACAACATTTTTTTTCTCGCAATTTCCCCGCCCTTTTTCTATTGTTCACAACTCGGTTTTCAGGTATTTCCCAAGACCAGTTGCAGAATATGTGAAACCAATTTTTAGTTTGGGTGCCAGACTCTCCTCTCTCGCTCTTAAATTGCCCTCCTGAAATGTCAAGGTTAGACAACAATGGGTTTAGTTCTGTCTCACGGACCCGCGCCCTTTGTGCACATTGCTCTTTGCCCTACCAAAAGTTCTGTTCTGTCCAAAGTTAAAACTGATCAGGACACGTTTATTTCCAGAATAGGTTTTGATAGTTTATTTTGTGACAATCGATCACACAAAGCATTTGTATGTTTCATATACTGTGGCACATATACTAAGTGTTCGCTTCTTGTTGAGATTGGAGCGAATTGGGTCTCCAGGAGGTGTCTGAGATGTGGTGAGCAATGCCGATAGACGGCTGTATTACTGGCAATGCAGCAAATGAGGAGGTAGAATGCAGACTGGTCTGAATATTCACGATGCCCAGAGCCCAATCGTTCTTAATCCAGCTCTGGCTAGCACAACTGATTTTCCATCTATTCCCCTCCACACCAACCCCACCGGCTGTCTACAACGAGCCTCCTTTACTCCAACAAGCCATCCTTCACAATCTTGGAAGGTTAAGATTTGTCTAACAGAAGTACTGTATACAAATGAACGGAATTTGTGGCGAGACTGCTCAGTTTTAAACCCGCGGGAGCATCAATGTATGCCTCAAGCAGGAAATAAAGGGACATTATTCCCAGTTCATCCCAAATTAAATAAATCCTTCCCAGGCAGAACCCTAGCAAATGGAATAATTGGTCATTATATTGGATTGTACAAAACGAGTCTCGATGTTAAAATACTGGATCCGCCACTGTGAATCAATCAAAGGTGACATCTCAGACACCCTTTCGCCTGGTTGACTGCAGTAATTACAACATACCCCTAAAGAGAGGAAGTCATCTAATTATGGGGAGCCCTCAATTATGGGGAAAAAAAAGTCCGAAGTAATTTACCGTGAGACCAAATTGGAGAAATTCTTGCCTACTTATGAGAATATACATGCTAATTTTTCTTTCACTGGCGAAGCTAATTAGAAACTAAAGTCATCCAATGCAAAGCAACCATTTCTGTTTTCATCTCGTAAACAGCTAAATAAAGAACATAGGAGAAATTAAGCTCAAAATGTTAAATGTATAACAGGTCAGTCGGCATATGTGGAGGGAAGAAGGAGATTATTTCTTTGGGCAGGGCCCTGCAGACCTCCAGGAGGGGCGGCACGGTAGCACAGTGGTTAGCACAGTTGCTTCACAGTTCCAGGGTCCCAGGTTCGATTCTAGCTTGGGTCACTGTCTGTGCCAAGTTTGCACATTCTCTTGTGTCTTTTAAAAAAATATATATTTTATTCTCCTTTTTCACATTTTCTCCCAAATTTACACCCACCAACAATAATCAGTAACAAATATGTCAATCCCCATATCAATAACACCGATCCCACCCTCCCACCAAACCCCAAACATTAGCCCGCAAGTTCACAGAAACAAATGACAAAAAGGAATTAGGAATCACCTGTAGTCACCATTAAGAACATAAGAACTAAGAGCAGGAGTAGGCCATCTGGCCCCTCGAGCCTGCTCCGCCATTCAATGAGATCATGGCTGATCTTTTGTGGACTCAGCTCCACTTTCCGGCCCGAACACCATAACCCTTGATCCCTTTATTCTTCGAAAAACGATCTATCTTTATCTTTAAAACATTTAATGAAGGAGCCTCAACTGCTTCACTGGGCAAGGAATTCCATAGATTCACAACCCTTTGGGTGAAGAAGTTCCTCCTAAACTCAGTCCTAAATCTACTTCCCCTTATTTTGTGGCTATGCCCCCTAGTTCTGCTTTCACCCGCCAGTGGAAACAATCTGCCCGCATCTATCCTATCTATTCCCTTCATAATTTTATATGCTTCTATAAGATCCCCCCTCATCCTTCTAAATTCCAATGAGTACAGTCCCAGTCTACTCAACCTCTCCTCGTAATCCAACTCCTTCAGCTCTGGGATTAACCTAGTGAATCTCCTCTGCATACCCTCCAATGCCAGTACGTCCTTTCTCAGGTAAAGAGACCAAAACTGAACACAATACTCCAGGTGTGGCCTCACTCACACCTTATACAATTGCAGCATAACCTCCCTAGTCTTAAACTCCATCCCTCTAGCAATGGACAAAATTCCATTTGCCGCCTTGATCACCTGTTGCACCTGTAAACCAACTTTTTGCGACCCTATAAAAGGAGCACACCGAAGTCTCGCTGCACAGCAGCATGTTTTAATATTTTATCATGTAAATAATAATCCCTTTTGCTGCTATTACTACCAAAATGGATAATCTCACATTTGTCAACACTATTCCATCTGCCAGACCCTAGCCCATTCACTTAACCTATCCAAATCAAAGTTCAGGGACAGTGGACATGTCCCTGAACTCCCACATTGAACACGAGGAGCATGACACGGGTCTGGGATCTTCTGCCATGTCTTAAACCTTCGGTTAACTTATACAACTACAGTTCCAAAAAAAAAACGAAGAAAAAACATATATACCAATGAAAAGAAAAAAGAAAAAGGAAAAACTACTTACCAGGGATAAAAAGCACCTCCTCCCCATCCAGCTTCGAATTCCCACCTAGCTTCAAATTCCCAAACTCACTCTTAGCTGTGTCTCACTCTGGCTGTGTCTTCTCTGGCTCACTGGGAGTGAGTTACAAGTTGCTCTTTTAAATTGGCCTGAGTTGACTCCCCCCCCCCCCCCCCCCCCACCTGCTTTTAGATTTACACACAGTCCCCCTCCTCCCAACCCCCCCCCCAAACTAATGTTTGATGTTATCCAGTTCTTGAAAGTGCATAATGAATAATGCCCATGAATCGTAGAACCCCTCCATCCTTTCCCTCAGTTCAAACTTAACCTTCTCAAGAGTCAAGAATTCCAACAGGTACCCCCGCAACACCAGGGCACAGGGTTGAGAGGTTGCTCTCCATCGCATCAGGATCAGTCTTCGGGCGATCAACGAGGCGAAGTTTACAACATCTGCCTCCGCACCCGTTTCCAACCCTGGCTGGTCCGACACCCCAAATATGGCCTCCCGAGGGCCTGAGTCCATTTCACGTGCTCCACTTTAGAGATGACCCTAAAAACCTCCTTCCAGTAATCCTCCAGCTTTGAACAGAACCAAATCTTATGAACGTGATTTGCGCCCCCCCGCGGGGCAACATTCACACACATCTTCTACCCCTTCAAAGAATCGGCTCATCCTCGCCCTAGTGAGGTGTGCTCTATGTACCACCTTCAGATGTATCAGCCCCAACCTCGCGCAGGAGGTGGAGGCGTTCGCTCTCCGTAGCACCTCACACCAGAACCCGTCCTCCATATCCTCTCCCAACTCTTCCGCCCACTTTGCTTTGATCCCTTCCAGTGGTTCCTTCTCCCCTTCCAAAATAGCTCCGTAAACCGCCGACACTACCCCCTTCTCCAGTCCCCCTGTCGTCAGCACCTCCTCCAGCAATGTGGAAGCCGGCTCTACTGGGAAGCTCTGTATTTCCTTGCTGGCAAAATCTCGAACCTGCATGTATCTAAACATTTCCGCCTGCTCCAGCCCATACTTCGCTTCCAGCTCCTTCAATCCTGAAAACCGACCCCCAAGAAACAAATCTTTTAGTGTCTTAATCTCTTTCTCCTCGCATTTCCGAAAATGTTGTTCCCACTTCCCTGGCTCAACTCTGTGGTTCCCCTGAATCGGCATTTCCCTTGGCCCTGCCCCCAACCCGAAGTGTTGGCAGAACTGCCTCCAAATTCTCAATGAAGCTATTATTACCGGACTCCCTGAGTATTTGCCCGTGGCCATTGGGAGCGGCGCTGTTGCTAGTGCTTTCAATCCCAACCCCCTGCACAAACTCTCCTCCATTCTGACCCACTGGAAATCAATCCCTCTGACCCAGCTCCGCACCTTCTCCACATTCGCCGCCCAGTAATAATATATCAGGTTCGGAAGACCCAAACCCCTTGCCTGCCTTCCCCTCTGTAGCAGCACCTTTCTAACTCTGGCCACCTTCCCTCCCCATATCAATGAAGTCATCCTTCCTTCAATCACTCTGAAAAATCCCTTTGGCAGGAAAATCGGCAGGCATTGGAAAATAAACAGGAATCGCGGCAACATGTTTATTTTAACTGCCTGTACCCGACCCGCCAGTGACAGAGGGAGACCATCTCACCTTGCCAGATCAGCTTTCACTCTCCCCACCAAACTAGAAATGTTGTACTTGTGGAGCTCCCCCCACTCCCGGGCAACCGGCACCCCCAGGTATCTAAAGTGAGTCCCTGCCCTACGGAATGGCAACTCCCACACCCCTACCCCCACCCCCGGCCGAGACACCACAAAATACTCACTCTTGTCTAGATTTAGTTTGTACCCCGAGAAAGACGCAAACACCCGAAGCAGCTCCAATATTTCCCCTATTGACACACTCGGTTCTGACACATATAACAGCAAGGCATCGACATATAAGGACACCCTATGCTCTGTCCCCCTCCCCCCGCACTATTCCTTTCCATACCCCCAATCTTCTTAATGCGATGGCCAACGGCTCAATCACGAGCGCAAACAGCAGGGGGTGACATAGGACATCCCTGCCTAGTCCCACGGTGGAGAGAAAAGTATCTCGAGCTGATGTTATTTGTGTGGACACTCACCCTCGGCTCCTTGTATAGTAGCTTTACCCAGTCCACAAATCTTGGTCCAATCCCAAACCGTTCCAGAACTGCCATCAAGTACCCCCATTCTACCCGGTCAAATGCCTTCTCAGCGTCCAATGCCACAACCACCTCTGTTTACGTTCTCCCTGTGTCTACGTGAGTTTCCTCCAGGTGCTCCGGTTTCCTCCCACAGTCCAAAGATGTGCAGGGTTAGGTGGATTGGCCATGCTAAATTGCCCTTGGGTTAGATTGAGTTGCTAGGTTACGGGGATAGGGTAGAGGTGTGGGCTTAAGTAGGGTGCTCTTTCCAAGAGCTGATGCAGACTCCATGGGCCGAATGGCATCCTTCTGCACTGTAGTTTCTATGAGGGGGTCAGCCTGCTGTTTCTCACAAACTGACTGACCTGTGTAGTTCCAGGATGTCATGCTTGCTTGACTCATTTTTACTGTGCTTTGTGGGGAGGGCTTTCATTTGTGTTCAGCTACAGGAAATCAGCCCCTGGAATGTGACATTTGTTGGAAAGAGTTATAGCACTGGAACTCAAACCAGTGGTGGGATGGGATAAGCTGAATGGAAAATTCAGCCTTTCTTTAGATTGAAGAGTCTTTCAGTCAATGAGCAAACTTGCTCCCAGTTCAGTCACTGTAATTGAACTTGCGTTCTCCGTTTTACCAAGTCACAAGTAACATTTAGTTAGCTGACCTCTTGATCTGACGATACCCTGATAGAGTGAAATATTGTTGTGACAGATAAATGTGACTGGATACAGAATGCACCAATCTTCATTTTAAACCTCTTCTAAAAAGATAAATGCAAATGTTAATCAGTAGTTCAGTAATATTGACCTTGTAATGATTCTGAAACCTGAGTCTTGCACACTAGAACAGCATCATTAGTAAATAGAAATGATAGACCGAATGGGTAGAGTGTGACAATTGGCAATTTTTACCATGCAGACATAGGAGTATAGATAATACAGTAGAATGCATTAAAAATGAATAGTTAACAACTTTAACTACAGGGTTTCATAGATACAAAACCTTTTGAGAACTCGCAAGCATGATATTGGCAAGAATGGCCTGGGGAACATGGGAGTTAAAAAGGGAACTTCAGACATAGAAAAGGGGTTATTAGAGCCACTGAGCGTGTGGGCAAGAGTGAGTCTGGAGGCAGGAGACTGAGAACAGATCACAATGACAGAACATTACCACTATAGGGCACAGGCTAGAACAACTATTGGGCCTCTTTTTTTTAAATTAAGTTTTAGAGTACCCAATTCATTTTTCCAATTAAGGGGTAATTTAGCGTGGCCAATCCACCTACCCTGCACATCATTGGGTTGTGGGGACGAAACCCACACAAACACTGGGAGAATGTGCAAACTCCACACGGATAGTGACCCAGGGCTGGGATCGAACCTGGGACCTCGGCGCCGTGAGGCAGCAGCGCTAACCACTACGCCAACGTGCTGCCCTCACTATTGGATCTCTTCCTATGCTCCCCACTCAGTCTGAATTGCTGTATTTTCACACTGATTCTAAAAAGTGTTCTATAAGTTGTGAATGTGTAACTACCGTGCATTTAAATATTTTATAATTCAGTTAATTATTACAGTAATTGGCAATCCAAGCTCATGGAATCACTAAGTAAAAACAAATATTGCAAGGCTCCCTTGCTATATTGTTCCTGAATTATCCAGGAATCCCCAAAAACTGACAGTTTCTCACCTCCTGAACCAATTTGAAAACAAGATAAACATTGATGATTATAGAGATATTAACACAGCTGTTTGATCGGGGCAGGGTTTCAAAACTTTTCCAGGAAAATTGCAGCCAACCCACCCAAAATCTCACAATGTGGTCTGGTGGCGAGCACCTCACAGGATTAGTGGATGATATGGAGATGCCGGCGTTGGACTCTGGTGAGCACACCAGGTTAAAGTCCAACAGGTTTGCTTCAAATCACTAGCTTTCGGAGCACTGCTCCTTCCTCAGGTGAATGAAGAGGTATGTTCCAGAAACATGTACATCTATATAGACAAAGTAAAAGATGCAAGATGATACTTTGAATGCGTGCATGTGCAGGTAATTAAG
The DNA here is from genome assembly GCF_047496885.1 of Scyliorhinus torazame. Taxonomy (NCBI): domain Eukaryota; kingdom Metazoa; phylum Chordata; class Chondrichthyes; order Carcharhiniformes; family Scyliorhinidae; genus Scyliorhinus; species Scyliorhinus torazame. Next base: position 93,268,326 of record NC_092716.1, read on the forward strand.
TCTTTACAGATCCAGAGAGAAGGGTAACCCCAGGTTAAAGAGGTGTAAATTGTCTCAAACCAGGACAGTTGGTAGGATTTTGCAAGCCCAGGCCAGATGGTGGGGGATGAATGTAACGCGACATGTCTCAGTTGCGGACGTACTCGCGTGTGGAACTTGGCTATAAGTTTCTGCTCGGCGATTTTGCGTTGTCGCGTGTCCTAAAGGCAGCCCTGGAGAACGCTTACCCGGAGATCAGAGGCTGAATGCCCTTGACTGCTGAAGTGTTCCCCGACTGGAAGGGAACATTCCTGCCTGGCGATTGTCGCGCGATGTCCATTCATCCATGGAATTGATTAGTGGAATTGGCAGCCTTACATAAGGACTAACGCCGACTGGGGAGCTGCAGTCAGGTGGAGGGTGGAGAGGAGGATTGACCATCAACTCTCTGGCAGTTACTGCATCACACAATACAAAATATTAACAAAAAGTAAAAAGACAAAGTAAAGTGTTACAATAGAACTTGCAAAAAAAGATTGAAAATGAAGAAATACAGCAAAATGTTTCTAGTTACATAAGCAAGGACAGATATTGTTGCTACCTTGAGCTGCCTGGTTATGCTAATGCTGTTAATGTGGCAAGTATCCATTTTCCTAGATAGAAAAAAATCTTATAACCAACAAATATAAGAGCTTTATTCAATTCTGCAATGCAGCTTTGAGTGCAGGTCAAACCACTGCAGCTTATTAAATGGGGTGAGGGTTCGATCCCAGCTCCCTGTCACTGTCTGTGTTGAGTTTGCACATTCTCCTTGTGTCTACATGGGTTTCCCCCCACAACCCAAAGATATGCAGGCTAGGTGGATTGGCCAAGCTAAGTTTCCCCTTAATTGGAAAAAGAAATTGGGTACTCTAAATTTAAAAAAAATTAAAATGGGGTGTTGCGCCAGCTTGAGTGAATGACTTGACTTAAAATATTGGTCTAAAGTTGGTCCCCAACTCTCCACCCTGTAAAATAAAGGAGTGCTCCATGAGATTCTCCTGCATAGATGGAGCTCTTGAGCACCGATGAATGTACCAGCAGGTTTCCTATGGTGTGAGAGGTTTGATAATAGCAAGGGTATTGTCCAACAGTAGTACCTCTTCCCATCACTAGGGATAGCTTTGCGATCTGGCAGTAATGTAATGAGGTGTCAAAGCCAAAAGAGCAGTGGGAACAGGGGCCCAGGGGCATTGGTAAGACCAGCTCTGGGAGTACTGGACACATGGTGGCACGGTGGCTAGCACTGCTGCCTCAGGGACCCGGGTTCAATTTGGCGTTGGTTGACTGTGTGGAGTTTGCATGTTCTCCCTGTGTCTCCGTGCAATGCCTCCGAGTGCCCCGGTATCCTCCCCAAATAAGTGCGGGTTCGGTGGATCGCCCACACTTTTGAGGTCCACCAACAAACAGAAGAAAGGAAATAAACTGAGGGGCAAAGCAAAAAAAGGGCCAGTGCTGTTAGGGGCACTGCCCGAACATAACAAAGATCAACAGAAACTTAACATCAAATAAGAGTGCAATTAAAGGGATCAATAAAGCACCCCAACCCCCGCGGTGCCCACAGGGCATGGAAGGCAGGTGGATTGGCCATGCTAAATTGCCCCTTAATGTCCAGAGGTTAGTTGGGGTTACAGGGATCGGGCGAGGGCCTGTGTCGGGTGCTCTTTCGGTGGGTCAGTGAGAATTGATGGACAGAATGGCCACCTTCTGCATTGCGTAGGGATTCTATGATTTGCACATTAATGGTTGTATTTACCTTGTGACAGTTGGCATTGGAGCTTATACATTAGTGTAGAAAGGAATTTACAATGGAAAAAGTTGACAACTGAATGTGACACAGGAAATAAGGTTTTGTAGACAAAGCTTGCAGGCGTGAGATTTTTAATAGAGCTTAGCAAATCTCCCTTGCTGCTGCTTATAAAAGTTAGATAATGCGCTGTTTTATAAAGGCAGGAAAATGGAAAATATTGGAATTCACCTGGAAATCAGCTTGCAGATGAGAATTCTGGCTTTATTTGATTGCAAATCAGTTAATATTATGTAGATATTATGCAACAAACTAGTTCTCAGAGAGGAAGCTGAAGTAAATGTTCATATATTTTAGCACCCTAAAGAAGACATAGTTACACGAGGTGAAATGCAAATTATCCTAATTATAAGAATCATTGTTCTATTAGTTATGCCTTTCCTACATTTATAACTAACTAGGGGTTGTTCAGGGGGCTGGCTAATGCAGTTGGATAGACAGCTAGCATGTGGGTCAGAATAACACACACACTCTGGGGTTTAACCCCTGTTCAGCTGTGGTAGACTTGGGGCTTGCCTCCTCAACCATCCCCTTAGTTAAAACTCACGGCATGGTGACCCCTAACTAATTGAAGATGCTACCAGAGGATTTTCTTTGTCTCACCTGTTGGGTGGGCTAGATGGCCATTTTAGGTGGGCCTGGGACCTTGGAACTGGTGGTGAAGGTATGACCCATCAGGGTGGTAATGGCTGATTCGAGGATGAGGGGGGTTGAGAGACCCCCAACAAGGTTAGTCACCTGGAACAGGCGAGGCCTGGGGGGGATCTGTAAAGAGGGTGAGGGTTTTTTGCTGATTTAAAGAGTCTGAGAGCTGACATGGTGTGTTTACAAGAGATTCACATGAAGGAACGGGATCAGACTAGGCTCTGAAAAGCCTGGATGAGCCACTCGGGCTTTAATAGTAGGGCCTGGGGGGAGTTGCGTTCTTAAGAGAATATGGTTCCGGACGGAGAGGATCATGGCTTTCCAGGGTGGGCAATAGTAATGCTAGGAGGATTATTAGAGGGGAAGCAGGTGGTTATAGCGAATGTGTATGCCTCGCATTTGAACGAGGTGTCGTTCATGGGGCTGCACGGTAGCACAGTGGTTAGCACTATGGCTTCACAGCTCCAGGGTCCCAGTTTCGATTCCCGGCTTGGGTCACTGTCTGTGTGGAGCCTGCATGTTCTCCCCGTGTCTACGTGGGTTTCCTCCGGGTGCTCCAATTTCCTCCCACAAGCCCTGAAAGACGTGTTTGTTAGGTGAATTGGACTTTCTGAATTCTCCCTCTGCGTATCAGAACAGGTGCCAGAGTGTGGCAACTAGGGGCTTTTTACCGTAACCTCATTGCAGCGTTAATGTAAGCCTACTTGTGACACTAATAAAGGTGATTATTATTATGAGTTGGACTCTTCTTATGGGGGTGAAGTAGGCTGAGACCTCAGCGATGGTCGTTTCAGATCATGCCCCGCATTGGGTGAAATTGGTGTTGGAGGTCCGTCTGCAACGCAGTAGGGGGTGGGCAGTTGGATGTCGGGCTGCTATCGGACTTGGGGTTCTGTGTTTCCAGGGCCATATGGGGTATCTGAAATGTAATGATACCAGGGAGATTTCCCCCTCAATTTTGTGGGAGGCGCTGAAGGTGGTGATCAGGGGAGAGATCATAGCATTTAAGGCGCATGTGGACAGTGAGGCGATGGATGGCAGGATGGCAAGGTTAGATAACACATTTGTTACATGGTGGCAGAGAGGGGTGGAGAGAGTGGGGATATATTTCTGGAGGAGCAAGAGCGGCATGTGGCGCAGTGGTTAGCACTCGGACTGTGACGCTGAGGACCCGGGTTCGAATCCCGGCAGTGGGTCACTGTCCGTGTGGAGTTTGCACATTCTCCCCATGTCTGTGTGGGTTTCACCCCCACAACCCAAAGATGTGCAGGTTAGGTGGATTGACCTGACTAACTTGCCCCTTAATTGAAAAAAATAAATAATTGGGTACTCTAAATTTAAAAAAAATAAGGTAGGTATAGTATATTGAAAATAAAAAATAACATTTTTGGAGGAGCAGTTTGCGAGCTTAGAGGAGCTGAAGGGGAAATTTGGGTAAGGCTCGGACATATTTATACCTCCAGGTGCAGAACTGCAAGAGGGTTTTTACTGATTTTCAGGTGGTGCTGCCATCTTCCTTATTTGGAGAGGATTCTCTCCTATTAGAGGTCGGAGGAGGGCAGTATGTCTGGCATTTATGTGCGGATTGTAGGGAAAGAGTTGAGTTTGGTGGAGAGGGTGAAAGCTAAATGGGTAGAGGAGTCGGGGCCATTACTGGAGAAGGAAACGTGGAGTGAGGGGCTGTAAAGAGTAATGCCACATCATTGTGTGCGACTGAGCCTTATCCAGCTGAAGGTAGTGTTTCCAGCGCACCTCACTGAGGCTAGGATGAGTCGTTTATAGAGAATAGGTGTGAGCATTGCTCGAGGGGGCCCGCAAACATGTTCTAAGCTTCTGGAGATCCTTGTTCTGCACCATATCGGCGATCCTAAATATTGAGCTAGAGCCCTGTCCCCTGGTGGCTATATTTGGGGTTTCGGATGTGCAGGAGCTGCGGACGGTTTATGGGGGGGTGGGGGGCGGAGGTGCGGACGTCCTGGCTTTTGCCTCGTTGGTGGCGCTGGGGGATTTGATGGAGTTTTTGCACCACAAAAAGGTCAAATACAGGATGAGGGGGTCGATAGAGGGTTCTACCGGAGATGGTGGTTGTTTATATTGTATTTCAGAGAGTTGATCACTGTTGGTTGTTTGGGAGGGGGTTAGAGGGAGGGATGAGTATCTGGGGGGGGGGGGGGGGGGGTTCTTTTTTTGCTTTTGTTGTTTCACGGGTTAGGCTGTGGGGGGGGGGGCTTTGTATGGGGTCTGTGTTCGGTTGAAGGTACTTATTTATGTTTTGAAATTTTGCATAAAATGTTAATTTAATAACATTTCCCAAATGCTACATAAAGAGGAAGGAGCTGTTTGATGTGTTTAAGCCTGTTTTGAACATGTTCAAACTCAAAGAAAGACACTTTTTTTGTCCATCAGGAAGTGACAGCATTGTTTCAGGTAAGAAAATATGTCTTTCTTTACTTGTCAGATACCACAATGATGTGACTGAGGTGGCCATATACAAATTGCTGTAGGAGCGACTACCCTCCGTGGAAAACTAGCACTTCTCAGCAAATGCTGCAGTGAGCTTGGCTCTTGATACCCCACTTTCACAAAAATCAAATGGGAATGAACTTATAATATTAAGTCACTTGCAATCTGTTCAAGATTATACCCAAATACACCAGAAGGACAGTTCCGAGTGTAAAGAACAAATGTGTAATTTAAACTGGGCTTTTCATAGTCACAAGACATCGCTAAGGCCTTTATAGCCTGTGATATATGTTTAACATGCAAGCCCTGCTGCAACAGAAGGTGCACACTGTGCTCCCACAATCAGCACTGCAAGTGTTTATTTTAGCAATGCAGGTTGGGGGATAAATGTTGGCCAGACATCAGGAGAATTGACTGCTATTCTTTGCATAGTGCCGAGTGTCTGTTTACATCGACAGAGCCTTGGCTTAATAACCTCAGACCACCCACCACACCCTCCGTGCTGTACCAAAGCGTTAATGTTGATCACGTTTCCGAGAGCAACGCTTGACCAAAGATCTCTGACTCAGGTTGGAGGCTAACACCTCGTCCTGAACAAATGGGCATGTTTTAGATCTCATTGTCATTTGGTTAGGGATAGGCCAGAAAATTAAATGCAGTTTTTGATGAAAGGAGTTCCAGTAATGGCAGGGACGAAGTTATCATCACTTGAGATGGACAGATCTGGGGAGATCCAATAGCATCAGAGGTCAACATTTTCCTAGGCTCTACAAGCTGCTGATAGTTTCAAGTTGCATTCTTGTGGCAAAATGTTTTCAGGAGTGGTGTCACCAGTACACAATCAGCAAGTGCAACATAAGGAGCTCAAGGGTCTGTTTTAAGTGCCATTCTCCTGTAACTGTATAACTAATGCAGTCACAACAGAGTGCTGCTAGAAAAGACTCTTTGTGTTGCTCTTCCCTCTGGTGTAATCCAAATTTTCTGCATTTTGTATGAATTCAAAGCAGCCTATGGTCATCTGAGACTATGGCGACTTTAACACTGTTAGGTACACATCAGATGGAGCAGAAATTCACCATTGCTGTCTCTGCACACAATGGACTCCTGCACAGTGAGTGATTTGTCTATCAAATCTAACTGGGGGGGGGGGGGGGGGGTCTTTGTTTAGCCTTTGAAGCATCAGCCATGACTCAATTGGTAGCATACTTGCCTCTGAATCACAAGGTTCTGGGTTCAAGTTCCACTCCAGGTCTTGAGCCTGAAAATAAAGGCTGCCTCTTCAGTGCAGTGCTGAGGGAGCAGGACACTGTCAGAGGTGCTGTTGTTTGGTTGAGGCATTACCTGCTAAGACAAAAATCCCATAATACTATTTTGAAGGAGGGCAGCTGAGTTATCCCCTGTCCTGGCCAGTATTTATCTCTGTCAACAGCATTTAAAAAAAACAGTTGTTTGTAGCAATATGCTGAGATTTTCTTGCATCATAACAATGCATACAGTTCAAGATGAACTCTATCGACTGGAAAGAGTTCAGTGGTTGTGAAAAGCAATATATAAATGCAAGTCCTTATTTCTTTCAACATCCGTAGTAACAGGATGGAAAATGCACCTTTAGGTGCAAATAAACACGCTATTCTATTTAATTTGCCATATAGGAACATTAACTCTGAAACGTAATAACCATCATTAAGTTAGTCAAGACAATCAAAGGACTGACAACACTGTTCCAGTGCAAGATTCATCTCTTCAGAGACCAACGTCATCCAACCAATAAGCCCCTGCAGTTAGCAGGGTCAGTGCCTGAGCAGCATAAAACAAACCCTATAGGCTTGAAGAATCACCCAGCTTTGGCAAAGAGCCATCCAGACTTGAAACTTTAGCTCCGTCCTCTCCACAGATGCTGTTAGACCTGCTGAGATTGTGCAGCATTTTCTGTTTTTGTTTCAGATTTCCAGTAATTTGCTTTCACCCAAACAAGCATCTGTTTTGCATTAACCCTCTGGTGCTCAGTCAAAAAACAGGAGGTACATCCTCTCCCTGGTACCAAATAATTTTCCACTTTAGTCAGTAAAGACCTCCATGAAGAAGAATGCTGATTAAACACTTCAATACATATCTCCATGGGTTTCAAATAACAGCATCTGTTTTGTCTCCTGCTGCACTTGCTCAACCAGCGCCACCTGGTGGCCTTTCAGAGTGCTTTTAGCCCATCTCCAACTCCAGCTGATCAGTTCAATTGGTTGTTCAAAAAATATTTTGGAAAAAAATGGTGGCGGGGTCACAAAAAATGCGAGGGCTTCATTGAGACATAGGAGACTCATTTTAAACTATTTGCATTCAAATGACAACCTGCATGAAGCAAGTTTAATGATCTCCTGCTGTGGATATCATATTTTTCATTCAAATCAGCTGTACCAGGTGCACACTTAGAGAACAGTGGAGAATACATCACTTGAACCTGCGGCAAGGGACACATACTGATGTAGCAGCAATCAACCGCAGCTTAGATTTGGGCAACATGGTGTCACAGTGGTTAGCACTGCTGCCTCACGGCGTTGAGGACCCGGGTTCGATCCCTGCCCCTGGTTACTGACTGTGTGGAGTTTGCACATTCTCCCAGTGCCTGCGTGGGTCTCACCCCCACAACCCAAAAAGATGTGCAGGGTAGGTGGATTGGTCACGCTAAATTGTCCATTAATTGGAAAAAGAATTGGATACTCTTTTTTTTTTTAATTTTTTTAAATTACTTTGATTTTATATAGCAACTGTGATGCTGTAAAATGTCCAAATGAGCTTCACAGGGGTGTAAATGAATTGTTAAAAAAGGGCACTTGGGAAATATTGGGGAAGCTGACCAAACGCTTGGTAAAATGTTTGGAGTATCTAAAAGGAGGGAAGCAAAATAGAGAAGCAGAGAGGTTTACGGGGGGAATTCCAGACCTTGTGGCCTTGGCAGCTGAAGGCACGGCTGCCAGTGGTGGAGCTATTAAAATTAGCGATGCTCAAGTGGCCAGAATTAGATGGGCGCAGATGTCTTGGTGAGTTGTAGGGGCTGGAGGCGATTCCAGAGATAGGGAATGGCAAGGCCCCGGAGGGATTTGAAAACCAGAATGAGCGTTTTAAAACCAAGGGGTTGCTTAATTGAAAGCCAATGTAGATCAGCACACACTGGATGATATACGCGAGTGGAACTCTGGAGTATTTAGGACATGGGCAGCAGAGTTTTGGATGACTTCAATTTACATAGGGTAGAATGTGGGAGACCAGCCAGTAGTACATGGCATAGTCAAGCCTAGAGGTAACAAAGGCATAAATAAGGGTTTCAGCCGTAGGTGAACTGAAGGAGGGACAGAATTGGGCGATGCTGTGGAGGTTAAAATAGGTGATATTAGTGATGGCATGAATATAAGGTTAGAAGCCAAATGGGACACCAAGGTTGCAAGCAGGCTGGTTTAGTCTCAGACCATTGCAATGGAGAGGAATGGAATAGAGTTTATGGCTGGGCTAAGAAAAATAGCTTTGGCTTCCAAGTATTTAACTGGAGGAAATTTCTGCTCATCTAGTACAGCCTGATTATTCCGAGACAGTTGGTGCCGCGATAGGTGGTGGTGAGGTAGAGATGGGTGCCATCGACATACATGCGGAAACTGACGCTGTGTCTTCAGTTTAATATTTCTTTATTCTCCTTTTTCTCATTTTCTCCCAAATTTACACCCACCAACAATAAACAATAATCAGTCACAAATATGTCAATCCCCATATCAATAACAACGATCCCATCCTCCCACCAAACCCCAAACAGTAGCCCACATGTTCACATAAACAAATAACAAAAAGGAATCCAGAATCACCCATAGTCACCATCAACACACACCGCCCCCCTCCCTCCCACCCACCCCTCCCACCCCTCCCAACTAATGTTCAATGTTATCCAGTTCTTGAAAGTGCATAAAGAATAATGCCCATGAATTGTAGAACCCCTCCATCCTTCCCCTCAGTTCAAACTTAACCTTCTCAAGAGCCAAGAATTCCAAGTCCCCCCTGCCACGCCAGGGCACAGAATGGAAAGGCTGCCCTCCATCCCATCAGGATCCACCTTAGAGCAATCAACGAGGCGAAGGCTACAACATTTGCCTCCGCACCCGTTTCCAACCCTGGCTGGTCCGACACCCCGAATATGGCCACCCGGGGGCCCGGGTCCAGTCTCACGTGCACCACTTTAAAAATTACCCTAAAAACCTCTTTCCAGTAATCCTTTAGCTTTGGACAGGACCAAAACATATGAACGTGATTAGCACCCCCCCCACCCCCCTCCCGCCCCCGCAACGTTCACACACCTCTTCTACCCCTTCAAAGAATCGGCTCATCCTTGCCCTCGTGTGGTGTGCTCTGTATACCACCTTCTGATGTATCAGCCCCAACCTCGCGCATGAGGTGGAGGCATTCACTCTCCGGAGCACCTCACACCAGAACCCCTCCTCCATATCCTCTCCCAACGCTTCCTCCCACTTTGCTTTGATCCACTCCAGTGGTGCCTTCTCCTCTTCCAAAATAGCTCCGTATACCGCTGACACTACCCCCTTCTCCAGCCCCCCTGACGTCAGCACGTCCTCCAGCAATGTGGAGGCCAGCTCCTCCGTGAAGTTCTATATCTCCTTTCTGGCAAAATCTCGAACCTGCATGTATCTAAACATTTCCCACTGCTCCAGCCCATACTTCGCTTCCAGCTCCTTCAATCCTGCAAACTGACCCTTAAGAAACAAATCTTTCAGTGTCTTAATCCCCTTCTCCTCCCATTTCCGAAAATTTCCATCCCACCTCCCTGGCTCAAATCTGTGGTTCCCCCGAATCGGCATTTCCTTTGACCCTGCCCCAACCCGAAGTGTTGGCGAAACTGCCTCCAAATTCTCAGTGAAGCTATTATTACCGGACTCCCTGAGTACTTCCCCGGGGCTATCGGGAGCGGCGCTGTTGCGAGTGCTTTTAATCCTGACCCCTTGCACAAACTCTCCTCCATTCTGACCCACTGGGAATCAACTCCTCTGACCCAGCTCTGCACCTTCTCCACATTCGTCGCCCGACGCTGTGTCTTCAGATGATGTTGCTGAGAGGCAGTATGTAGGTGAAAAATAGGAAGGGGTCAAGGAGACCAGGAGTAATGGCACAGGAACAGAAGAGAAGCCATGGTAGATGATTGGATAGGTATGAATGGAAGGCCAAAAGCTGATGAGTTAGGATTTTGGGAATGCTGTTGTAAGTGAATCAAGGCTGATACAGGTCAAAATAAGGATGGGTTGGGGGAGGAGACCCAAACAATGACCAGAGATCTCCTTCGCGATGATTGGAATAATGCGACCATATGAGATGACAAGGCGAAGGAGATGATGATAATGATCTGGCTTGAGGAGTTTATATGGAGAAAGCAATTAAGGAAGAATAAGAGGGCAGTGAACACAGATGAGAGAAAGCAAGATGAATTGAGATGGAGATGAAATCACGAAGGACAAGAAATCGCTTCAAGCAGAGCTTGTGGGAGAAAATCAGTGAAGGTATCGCTGAAAACATTTTCATACAACCTGGGGATTGGTTGGTGAGGATTTTACTTGAGTGGTGAGAGAGGAGGAACAAGGTGAGATGATATAGCCAGGCAGGGAGGCTTTATTCAGGGACAAGGTGTCTTCACTCCTCACCCAGATTTCTGACAAGGCCGTGATGCCAATGTAATGATCTGCAGGAAGCTCCTGAGTTAGAAGGAACTTGGGGTGAATTCTCCGCAGGTGGGATTCTCTGTTCTGCCGACAGCCAGCACAACCCCGCCTGTGGGTTTCCCGGCAGCGTGGGGTGGCTACAATGGGAAATCCCATTGGCCAGCGGTGGAATGGTGATTCCCGCTGCCAGCAACAGCGTGCCGCCAAGAAACACGTGGCCGGGAAGGCAGAGAATTCTCTCCGTTGTTTAAACAGGTGCACAGACATTCTGGAGGGAGATATGGAGAGGGGCGGTGAGAGCTGGTCTATTGGCGGAGCCCATATGGTCAGTACTCGGAGGTGAGTTGGACAGGACGAGATTGGAAAGGTTGGCAAGGCAGTTTGGGGTGGTTGTTTATAATGAGGCAGTCACAAAGTCTTTGGGCCATTGGGAGAATGCCAAGAGTGGGATCTGTCCGCTGATCTACGATGATGTCAAGTCTGGGATGGTGCCAGGATGGTAGCATTATAATAATGTTGCTGGACAAGTAATTCAGGGATCCAGACTAATACTCCAGAGTTGAGTTCAATTCCCAAAGCAGCAATTGGGGGAATTGAAATTCAATTAAATACATTTTTTAAAACTGGGAATAAAAAACTATCTCCTTAATGATGATCTTGAAAGAATAGATGATTGTAAAATTACGTCCAGTTCATTAATGCCCTTTTGAGTAGAAAACCGGCAGTCCTTGCCTTGCCTAGACCTACATGTGACAGCCCCAAAATAATGTGGTTGATTCTTAACTGCCTTCTGAGGTGACCTAGCTAGCCACGGAGTTCTACCAAACCACAACCGAAATGTCGAATAAAAATGTTACAGACCACCTGGCATCAACTTAAGCACCGGAAATGACACCAGTGTACCCAGCCCAATTGACCCTGAACAGTCCTCCTCACTAACATCTCTAGACTTGTGCCAAAACTCATGACTTGTCAAACAACAACCTGATTGCCATAGACATAATCTTCAATTCACATCTGATAGCAGTGCTTCCCAAACTATTTTCCAATGTGACCCCATTTTAACACTTCAAAATTAATATGACCTGAGATGGCAATAAAAACAAAACAACAATTATGCAGCATTTGGCATATAATTATTAAAGTGTGTGTATTATAGGTCAGCATATAACACATTCTATGAAAATCTGTGTTTTTAGTACTTGGAAGAAATGTTATTATTTTATGTACTCATGTAGGTTTTAGCCTAGCTCTGTGTTTCATTTGGTAACAAAAAACACAGTAAAGCCCCTCTCATCCCACTCCTGCACACACTTTGTAATCAGCGCCCCTCCCCCGCACACACCTTTTGGCCTAGCTGCGCCTGATGCCTGTCATGATATCCATATTAACATATCATGGTGCAATCACACACACACACTGATGGACAGGTGGACGGACCAATCAACACACACACAACATCGCAGCCAATCACCAGTGAGAGCACACGCACTATAAAACAGGGAACACCACAGTTCCCACTCGTTCCACCAGGAGAGAGCACAGAGCTCACAGCGTGCCACTCAGACATACACCATGTGCTGAGTGCCTCTCTAAGTTAGTGCTAGGGCTGGGTGCTAGGGCTGGGTCCACAGGTTAGCTGGTGAAGTATGAACCACAGCCAGAAGTTAACAGTTGTTATTGTACAGAATAATAAAACAGAGTTGTACCATCTACAACCGTGTTGATTCGTTTGTGTATCGGAACACCCAACACGACAATGCCTGCAAAGCTAAAGTGGCTAGCCTGGTATAAGGAGCCTGTACAACAAGCCGACATGAGCAGAAACATGGTAATATTTGAAGCTGTCATTCACCTTCCCAGCTCAGCTGCATGATCTCCGGGTTTTTCCTGTACCCCGGACAAATCATTCAATCACTGAGTTGCGCTTGCTTATCACAAACACCCTGGGACAGCTTGGCACTCACCACTTAAAAGGTCTTCTGAAGTTAACACTTTTGGCTCATCGTCTGGCCTGTGCTTTTGGGCAGCATCAATCCAATGAATCCAGGACTGTTTCCGACAGATCCCTCGGAATGAGTCAGCTCCTCTCCACGGTTGCCATTGCTGCCTTGGAGGTAGGGGAACCCACAATGCTAAATGTGACCTCTGGGGCCCATTGGGGGTCGTGACCCACAGTTTTCTACCATACAGCCAAAGTCCCTGACTTGGAGACTTCCAGTGGCGACATATAGGTGGAGGTCTCATGTTAGGTGGCTTTGCCAAAGTTCTCAATTTTTGGCACTTTTCACCTAGTTTTGGGAGGAGAGTTTACAGGGTGGCACGGTAGCACAGTGGTTAGCACTCACCGCACCAGGAACGCGGGTTGCTTTACCGCACCAGGCTCTTGGAAAGACATCGGAGGGGGTGTGGGAAAATGTTGAGGTATTGAAGGGGGTGTGGGAGGCCTTCTCGCGGCACAGTGACCAGTTCGCCTCGATGGGAGAGGAGCTGCAGAAGGTGGAAGAGAGTAATGGCTAAGACCAAAGTGGAGGACCTGGAGAATAGGTTTCGGTGGCAGAATCTTCGGCTCGTGGGACTTCCTAAGGGGCTGGAGGGCCTGAGGCCGACGGAATTCTTTTCAGGGATGTTCGCCAAATTGTTGGGGGATGAGGAGAACACCTCCCTCTTTGAGCTGGGCTCATTGGTCGCTCTGGCTGAAACCAAGGGATAATGATCCACCAAGAGCTGGTTTCACAGCTATCAGTTGAAGAAGGTCTTGAGATGGGCCAAGCAGGATCGGGAAGTGAGGTGGGAAGACAATGCTATTTGTAAATACTAGGATGTCATGGTGGAGCTGGCAAGAAGGCGGGCGGCCTTTAACCGGGTGAAGGCAGCACTTTACAAGAGTTTGTTGTTAAGTTTGCGCGGTCTACCCGGCAAAGCTGGGAGTTATATATAACTCAAAGGACCATTTCTTTGAGATGGCAGAGGAGGCGGAGGCGTTCGTGAGGGCTGAATGACTGGGACTGACTTGAGTTTGGAATTTGATTTCTTGTGTTGTGGTTGGGAGGGGATGGTTTGGGGACAGTGGGATAACATGGGGCTTTTTACCCTTTTGTTTGGTGCTTAACATGGTTGGTTGTTCAGAAGGGTTGTTGTGGGGGGGCTTCTCTGGATTTTGTGCTAGGTATGTAGGGGAAGGGGGTTGTGGCAGGGGCCACCTCACTAGAAAATTTAAGTTGGCTAGTGAACTGGGCGAGGTGGGGGAGGGCAGCAGCCGGTCGAGCCTGTGTGGTCAGATTTTGACTGGCCTAGGAGGGGTGAATGGTGGTGGGGGGGTTATGGGGCGCATACAGAGGAGCGGTTTCGAGAGAAAGTGGTAGGAGGTTTTGTGAATGGGGTTGGGGAGGGGTATTGGGGAATAGGGGGTGGGGAGGGGTAGTTGGTTGACAGGGACGCGGGCCAGGGCTTGGTTTCATTCATGGGGCGGGGTTAAGGGCATTTTGGGTGGATGGTGGGCCTAAGAAGTTGGGGGTGGGCCAGGTATGCCCCGCGAGTTGGTCATGGCTGATGGGAGGGGGGGGGGGGGGGGGGGGGGGGAGAGACTCCCAGTCCGAATGGTAACGTGGAAAGTGTGGGGGTCGGGTGGACTGTTGAAGCGGGCGAGAGTTTTTTCACATTTAAAGGACTTGAAAACCAATGTGGTGCTGCTGCAGGACACCATCTGAGGGTGAAGGACCAGATGCTCCTTGTTCCCTCATAATGGGCAACACGGTAGCACACGTGGCTAGCACTGTGGCTTCACAGCGCCAGGGTCCCAGGTTCAATTCCCTGCTGGGTCACTGTCAGTGCGGAGTCTGCACATTCTCCCCGTGTCTGCGTGGGTTTCCCCCGGGTGCTCCGTGTTCCTCCCACAGTCCAAAGAAGTGCAGGTTAGGTGGACTCGCCGTGCTAAATTGCCCTTGGTGTCCAAAAAGGTTAGGAGGGGTTATGGGGATAGGGTGGAAGTGAGGGCTTAAGTGGGTCGGTGCAGACTCGATGGGCCGAATGGCCTCCTTCTGCACTGTATATTCTATGTTAGGCTTCGGAAGGGTTGGGTGAGCCAGGTGTTTCATTTCAGGTTTGAAACCGAGCCCGGGGGGGGGTGTCGTGGACTGGTGGGTAAGAGAGTTATGTTTTAGATGGAGAAGGTGCTGGGAGATCAGGGGGCAGATACGTTATCGTAACGGAAGCTTTGGAGGGGAGGTTTGTGGTGTTGGTTAGCGTGCATGCCCCAAATTGAGATGATGTAAGGTTTATAAAGAGGGTGTTGATGGCCATCCCGAGCCTGGACACGCATCAGTTAATTTTAGATGGGGATGTAAACCGTGTTTCATCTGAAGATGGATTAATTTAAGCCACGTTCGTTGACCCCTTCGGGGGACGGGTGGGGGTGTTGGCGGCATTTATGAAGGGGGCATGTGAAGCAGTGGTTAGCACTGGGCCTGCGGCGCTGAGGACCCGGGTTCGAATCCGGGCCCTGGGTCACTGTCCGTGTGGAGTTTAAAAATATGTATTTTTATTCTCCATTTTCACATTTTCTTCAAAGTTTACACCCCACCAACAAACCGTAAACGGTAATGAATGCAATGTCAATCCCCTTATTAACAACAACGATCCCATCCTCCCACCAACCCCCAAACAATGGCCGCATGACAATATAAGCATCAAATAAAACAAACCTTCCCAAGGTGGAAAAAAAAAGAATCAGGAATCGCTTATGATCACCATTGACATATATAGTCCACTTCCCCCCCCCCCCCCAACCCCACCCTAATATTCAACGCCATCCAATCCCTGAAAGAGTACAGTGAATGACACCCATGAATTGTAGATCCCACCCCCACCACCACCACCACACACACATTCTTCCCCTCCACTTCCTCTTGTAAACTCCTTCCCCCAGCCTCGGTTCCTTCCCCTTATTGAGAACATTTATCATCTGAATTCACCAAATGATCCAGAGATAGCCTTTGGATAGCAGAGATCAACAGGACAGCTCTTTGTTTAACTTCAGCTGCAGCTCACCCAGACATACCCAAGCTTTTTCTCAAAGTGAAACTAAAAAGCAGAACCAGAGCTCAGCTCCACCCACACTCTGACATCACTGCAGTAACATGAGCAGCTAACCATTTCTTAAAGTGACATTCTCATGACAACATACACCAACACACAGTGAAAACATAAAGTCACATGAGGCTACATCGGTACAAGACCCGCTCTCAGTCTCATTTCTCAATTCTGCCACAGTCCTTCTACCTTTTTTCATGTGGAGTTTGTACATTCTCCCCATGTCTGCGTGGGTTTCACCCCCCACAACCCAAAGATGTGCAGGTGGATTGGCCACGCTAAATTGCCCCTTTAATTAGAAAAAGAAAATTGGGTACTCAAAAACTTTTATTTTGAAAATGAAGGCGATGTGGGGAGCGGATGTGGTGGTTCTTCCATCCAGGGGGTAGAGTATTACTTTTTTTCGCCGGTGCATAATGTCTACTCGAGGATTGATTTCTTTATTATGGGGAGGTCATTGTTGTCGGGGTTGAGGACAGTGGAATACTCGGCGATCATTATTTCAGATCATGCTCCACACCTGGTGGATGTGGTCCTGAAGAAGGAGCCTGCACAGAGGCCGGTGTGGAGAATGGATGTGTGAGGATGGCAAAGGTGATTGATGATTATGTGGGGTTAATAAAAATGGGCGGTCTCACCGGCGGTGGTTTGGGAGGCGCTGACGATGGTGGTATCGTGCGAGATCATCTTGTGTAAGATGCAGGTGGATAGGGAGGCAAGAGAGGAGCGTTAACAGCTGGTAGATGAAATTTTGAAAGTTGATGGCAAGTATGCGGAAGATCCCACTCCGGAACCTTTGGCCAGTAGAAAGGAACTGCCGACGCAGTTTGACCGTTTGTCTACAGGGAAAGCAGTACGCCAGTTGAAGCGGGCAAAGAGTCCACCAGCAGGTAGCCTCCCAGGAGATTGTTCAGGTCTGGGTTGTGGCGAGGGGACTGGTGGTGGCGCAGGTGAATAGGGCATTTGAGGAGTTTTATAAGAGGTCATATAGGTCAAAGTTCCCAGGGGATTAGTCAGATATGAGGAAGTGTTTGGAGGGGCTGGAGTGTCCCACAGTGGAAGAGGAGGATAGGGCAGGGTTGGAGGAGCCAGTGTGGATTGAGGAGGTTCGCACGGCAGTAGGGAAAATGCAAACGGCTAAAATGCCGGGGCCGGATGGGTTCCCGGTGGAATTTTATAAGAGGTTTCGGACAGGCTGGTGCCACTGTTGATAGAGATGTTTGAGGATACAGGAGCTCGGGGGAGGGGGGGGAGGGGGGGGGGTCTTCCAGAGACAATGGGACAGGAGTGTATTTCACTTTTGTTAATAACGGATGAGGACCCAGTATTGGCCAATATCTCTTAAATGTGGATGCCAAGATTCTGGCCAAAGATTTTTTTTTAAAAAATATTTTTATTCAAAAGTTTTCAATAATTTTTACAAACCACTACAAAAGAAAATATCATGCAAAGAGAACAAAACAATATGCCACAAAAACAACTCAACCCTCTAACTAATTAACAATTTAACAAACAAAACAAAACAAGGTGGGGCATTTGCCCCTTACAAATAAAATGAAATCAACGCCCCCCCCCCCCCCCCCCCCCCCCGGTTGCTGCTGCTGCCGACCTCCATCTAACATTCCGTGAGAAAGTCAAGGAACGGTTGCCACTGTGGAGAACCCCTGCAAGGACCCTCGCAAGGCAAACTTTATCCTTTCCAACCTGAGAAATCCAGCCATGTCACTGACCCAAGCCTCTACGTTTGGGGGTTTCGCGTCCCTCCACATTAACAAGAGCCTTCTCCGGGCTAACAAGGAGGCAAAGGCTAAAACTCCTGCCTCTTTCAGCTCCTGCACTCCCGGATTTTCCGATACCCCAAATATCGCTATCCCCCAGTTCGGTTTTACCCGAGTGTCCAAGACCTTGGACATAGCCTTTGCAAAGCCTTTCCAAAATTCCGTAAGTGCCGGGCATGTACAAAACATATGGGCATGGTTCGCTGGGCTCCCTGAACATCTCTCACACCTGTCCTTTACCCCAAACAACTTATTCATTCTCGCCCCTGTCATATGCGCCCAGTGCACCACCTTAAACTGAATCAGGCTAAGCCTGGCACAAGATCAGGAGGAATTGACCCTGCCCAGGCCGTCAGCCCACAGGCCCACATCCAGCTCCTCACCCAGCTCCTCCTCCCACTTGCCCTTCAGCTCTTCCATCAAGGCCTCTTCCGCCTCCTGCAGCTCCTGGTATATGTCCGATACTTTGCCATCCCCCATCCACACGCCCAAGACCACCCAGTCCTGTATCCTCCGGGCAGGCAGCAGCGGGAATTCCCCCACCTGCTTTTTCACAAACGCCCGAACCTGCATGTACCTAAAAGTGTTCCCCGGGGGTAACCCAAATTTCTCCTCTAGTGCCTTCAGACTGGCAAAAGTCCCATCGATAAACAAGTCCCCCATCCTTTTGATTCCCGCCCTGTGCCAGCTTAGGAACCCGCCATCTATCCTATCTGGAACAAACCTGTGGTTGTTCAGTATCGGGGTCCAGACTGAGGGCCCCCCCCCCCCCCCTCCCCAATGCCGTCTCCACTGCCCCCAAATCCTCAGTGTCGCTGCCACCACCGGGCTCGTGGTATACCGTTTCCACGGAAGAGGCAACGGTGCCGTCACCAGTGCCCCCAGGCTAGTATCTGTACAGGACGCCGCTTCCAACCGTTTCCACGCCGCCCCCTTTCCCTCCATTACCCATTTCTGAATCATAGACACATTCGCTGCCCAGTAATAGCTGCACAAGTTCTGCAGCGCCAACCCCCCCCCCCCCCCGCCCCCCGACTGCTCTCCAAAAACAGTCTCTTAACCCGCGGGGTCTTATTTTCCCACACAAATCCCGTAATACGCCTATTTACCCACTTGAAAAAGGATTTGGGGATGAGAATGTGCAGGCACTGGAACACGACCAAGAACCTAGGGAGTACTGTCATCTTTACGGACTGCACCCTGCCCGCCAGGGAGAGTGGTAGTGTGTCCCATTTCCAAAAGCCCTCCTCCATCTGATCCACCAGCCGCGCTAAATTGAGCTTGTGCAAGACCCCCCAGCTCTTGGCCACCTGGATGCCCAAGTTCCGAAAGCTCCTCTCCACCATCTTGAGCGGCAGCTCTCCCAACCTCTCTTCCTGGCCCCTCGCATGTATCACAAAAAGCTCGCTTTTTCCCACATGTAGCTTGAATCCCCAGAAGTCTCCAAAATCCCTAAGTATCCGCATGACCCCCCCCCCCCATTCCCTCCACCGGATCCGCAACGTACAGAAGCAGGTCATCCGCATACAGTGAAACATGGTGCCCCCCCCCCCCCCCGAACCAATCCCCTCCAGTTTCTGGACTCCCTCAACGCCATGGCCAGCGGCTCAATCACCAGGGCAAACAGCAGGGGGGACAAGGGGCACCCCTGCCTCGTTCCACGATATAGTCTAAAGTACCCCGACCGCCGCCGATTCGTCGAAAAACTCGCTACCGGGGCCTGTTGTAACAATTTGACGCACCCTATGAATTCTTCCCCAAACCCAAATCTGACTAACACCTCCCACAGGTACTCCCACTCCACCCGGTCAAAGGCTTTCTCTGCGTCCATTGCCGCTACCACTTCTGCGTCCCCATCCTCCGAGGGCATCGTGATCACATTCAGAAGCCTCCGCACATTCGTATTCAGCTGCCTGCCCTTCACAAACCCCGTCTGATCCTCATGAATCACTCCCGGGACACAGTCCTCAATCCTAGTGGCCAAGATCTTGGCCAACAGCTTGGCATCCACATTAAGGAGCGAAATCAGCCTATAGGAGCCGCATTGAAGCGGGTCCTTATCACGCTTGAGGATAAGCGAGATCAGAGCCTGTAACATCGTCGGGGGAAGGATACCCTTTTCCTTAGCCTCGTTAAAAGTTCTCAACAGCAACGGGCCCAACAGCTCCGAGAATTTCCTATAGAACTGTACGGGAAACCCATCCTGCCCCGGGGCCTTGCCCGCCTGCATACTCCCCAACCCCTTAATTGGTTCCTCCATCTCAATCGGGGCCCCCAATCCCTCTACCCATCCTTCCTCCACCTTTGGAAACCTCAGTTGGCCCAGGAACTGCCTCATCCCCTCCCCTCCCTCCAGGGGTTCTGACTCATATAATTTACCATAAAAGTCCTTAAAGACCTCGTTTATCTTAGCTGAGCTCAGCACCATGTTTCCCCCCCCCCCCCAATCTCTAATTCCCCCAATCTCCCTGACCGCCTCCCTCTTCCGCAGCTGATGTGCCAGCATCCGACTTGCCTTCTCCCCATACTCATACACTGCTTCCTGTACCTTCCTCAACTGGGCCTCAGCCTTCCCTGTGGTTAGCAAGTCAAACTCCGTTTGAAGGCTCCGGCGTTCCTTCAACAACCCCTCCTTGGGGGATTCCGCATACCTCCTATCCAGCCTCAGTATCTCCCCCACCAACCTCGCCCTCTCCCTCTTCTCCCTGTGGGCCCTGATTGAGATTCGCTCCCCCCTGACCACTGCCTTCAGCGCCTCCCAGACCACACTCACCGAAACCTCCCCATTATCATTGGCCTCCACATATATTTGGATACACCTCAGGACCTGCCCACAGACCTCCTCGTCCGCCAGTAGACCCACATCCATTCGCCACAGCAGGCGTTGGCCTCTCTCCTCCCCCAACCCCAGCTCCACCCAGTGCGGGGCATGGTCCGAGATCGCAAAGGCTGAGTACTCTGCCCCCTCCACTCTTGGAATTAGCGCCCTGCTTGCCACGAAAAAAATCTATTTGCGAGCAAGCCTTGTGTACATGGGAGAAGAAGGAAAACTCCTTCGCCCTTGGCCTGGCAAATCTCCACGGATCCACCCCCCCCCCCCCCACCCCCCACCCCCACCCCCCCCCCACCCCCACCCCATTACCAAACTACATGACTCCAGATCCGGAATCCAGCTCAGCATCCGCTTCATGAACCCTGCATCGTCCCAGTTCGGAGCATACACATTCACTAGCACCACCCTGGCCCCCTGCAGCCTGCCACTCACCATAACATAACGACCCCTTATCTGCCACAATACCCAGCGCCTCAAATGCCACCCGCTTATTCACCAAGATTGTGACCCCCCTGTTCTTCGCATCTAGCCCTGAGTGGAAAAACCTGCCTCACCCATCCCTTCCCCAGCCTGGTTTGATCCGCGATCTTCAGGTGTGTTTCCTGTAGCATGGCAACGTCTGCCTTTAGCCCCTTTAAGTGCGAAAACACCCGGGCCCTCTTGACCGGCCCATTCAGGCCTCTCACGTTCCACGTGATCAGCCGTATCAGGGGACTACCCAACCCCCCTGCCAACTAGCCATCTCCTTTTTTAGGCCAGCCACGTGCCTGCGCCTCCCACACCCTCCAGCCCCCCAGGCGGAGGCTCCCCGTCCCGACCCTGCCTCTTACCATCAATTCCCCCTCAGTCAGCACAGCAGCAACCCAGTTCTTTTCCCCTCCCCCCCCCCCCCCTCCCTCCCCCGGCCAAGCAACTGCTTAACCCCCCTGCCCCCCCCCCCCCCCCCATTGCTCTCCCGTAAGTCAGCTGACTCATGCTGACCCCGGCCGCTCCCGCCTCTACCTCCAATCCCCCTATGGATTCCCCATCCAAATCTCCAGCCCCCCCCTCACCTAAGTGGGGTAGAGAAAGCCCCCCCCCCCCCCCCACACCTCGTATGAACCAGTGCGGACATCGAACACAGTACCGTCCCCTGCTTCAGGTACCGCCCCCACCATTCTGCGGGAAAAAACACGCTCCCTGCCTGGGCCGACCCCACCCCCTGTGACGCAGCTCCTCTCAACTGCGACCTCGACAAATCCCCGAGGCCCCGGGCCACAGGGCCACAAAGACACAAGAAAAGGCGGGGAAAACCCCACCCAAACACCGCCCCATCCCCCTCACCAATAACCCCCATAACATACTGCAATCCATTAACTCGAGTCCAACTTCTCATTTTTGATGAAGGTCCACGCCTCATCCGGCCTATCAAACTAATGGTGTCGGCCCTGATATGTAACCCACAGCCTCGCCGGCTGTAGCAGCCCGAACTTCACCCCCTTCCCGTGGAGGACTGCCTTGGTCCGATTGAATCCTGCCCGCTTCTTGGCCAGCTCTGCACTCCAATCCTGATAAATCCAAATCTCGGTGTTCTCCCAACTGCTGCTCTGCTCCTCCTTCGCCCATCGCCGGACACTCTCCCTGTCGGTGAAGCGGTGGAACCTTACCACTATAGCCCTCGGCGGCTCGTTCGCCCTCGGCCTCCTTGCCAGGACTCCGTGCGCCCCACCCAGCTCCAGGGGCCTCGGGAAGGCCCCCGCGCCCATCAGCGTACTCCGCATCGTGGTCACATACGCCCCGGCATTCGACCCCTCCACGCCTTCAGGGAGACCCAGAATCCGCAGGTTCAGCCTCCCCGACCTATTCTCCAGGTCCTCCAGCTTCCCCTGCCATTTTTTGTGCAGCGCCTCGTGCGCTTCCATTCTGACCGCCAGGCCCAGAATCTCGTCCTCATTATCAGAGGCCTTCTGCTGCACCTCCTTGATTGCTGTCCCCTACATCTTTTGGGTCTCCACCAGCCTTTCAATCGACGCGTTCATAGGGGCCAACATCTCCGCCTTCAAGTCCGCAAAGCAGCTCCTTAAAAACTCCTGCTGCTCCTGAGACCACTGGGCCCACGCTGCCTGATCCCTGCCCACCGCCATCTTGTTTTTTCGCGCCCGCTCTCCTCTTCTCTAAAGCCACTTTTTTGACCGCTCCACTCCTGGTCCACTCCATACAGTGCTGGGGAACCCTCACCGTTTCCTTCCCACACTGGGAATCGTCGTCCAAATGCCACTGGAGCTCCTTAAAAGGGCCCAAAAGTCCGTTAACGGCGGGAGCTGCCGACCGTGCGACCTACCTAGGCATAGCTGCAACCGGAAGTCGATTATGGCCAAAGATTGACACTTAGGCTGGAGGAGTGCCTTCCGCAGGTGGTTGGGGAGGGTCAGACAGGGTTTGTAAAGGATAAACAGTAATCCTCAAATGTGTAACACGTGTTAAACGTGGTGTTCTCACCATCAGAAGTGGGGGCGCAGGAGCTGGTGGTGGTGCTGGATGCAGAGAAGGCGTTTGGTCGAGTAGAGTAGAGTGGAATTATTTGTTTGCGGTGATTGGGATTAGGCCTAAATTGTGATGTGGATCAAATTGTTATATAAGGAACCAGACAGGTGTTTGCATGAATGACATTGACTCAGGATATTTTCAGCTGCATTGGAGAACAAGGCAGGGGTGTCCCATGTCCTTCCTTTTGTTTTCACTGGCGATAGAGCCCGTGGCCATTGTGCTGAGGAGCCCGGGTAAGTGGGAGGGGGATGGAGAAATTCATGCTTGTGTTAGTGTTGGAGGCAGGGTGCCCCTCACTAGCGAGTCACTGAACATCTCCCGCAGGTCGGGGCCCATGCCGCCCCGAATTCTTTGTAGAAGTCTGCCGGGAACCCATTGGTTCCTGGTGCTTTCCCTGCCTGCATGGAGCTGATGCTCTTCATGACCTCTCCCAGTCATGGAAGTGGTGCTTCCAGCCCCCTCCGCCTATCGTTGCCAATGACGGGCATGTCCAGTCTGTCATGGAACCGTTTCATCCCCGAGTCCCCATTGGGGGGCTCGGAGGTGAGCTGCCCCCGGTAGAAAGCCTCGAACGCTTCGTTGGACATTTTGATTCGGCTACCAGTCCGCCTCTGCTATCCTTCACCTGTGCTATTTCCCTCATGGCTGCCTGTTTTCTCAGCCGGTGAGCCAACAGGCGGCTAGCCTCGTCACCGTGCTCTTGGAAGGTTCCCATATCTGGCGGAGTTGATGCACTGCCTTCCTGGTGGATAGCAGGTTAAAGACCATTTGTAGCTTTTTCTCCTCCACCAGAAGCTCTACGGTTGGGGCCTTCTGTCGACCTCCAGCATGAGTCGATCAGTTGTTGCCTAGCTGCCCTTTCTTCCCTGCCCCTGCGTACCTTTTTGTTGATCATTATTTCTCTAATCACAGCCTTCAGTGCCTCACGGAATGTGGAAGGTGAGACTTCCCTGTTTTGGTTTTTAGTAATATACTCACTTATGGCCTGTGATATTTTCTGGCAGAAGACATTGTTGGCCTGGAGGGCCGTGTCCAACCTCTCATCCACGTAATGTGGAGCGTGGTCGGAGATTACAATCACTGGAGTATTCCGCTCTGACTATCTCTGGAAGCATTGATTTCCCCACTACAAAGAAGTCGATGTGGGTATAGATCCTGTGTATTGGCAAGAAAAGTGAAAATTCCTTCTCACCTGGGTGCATGAACCGTTATGGGTCCGCTGCCCCCAGCTGTTCCATAAATGTTTCCAGTTCTCTAGCCATGCCTGCCTTTTTCCCCACTCTGGGGTTTGATCTGTCCGTCAATGGATCTTGTACACCATTAAAGGCTTCCCCCATGATCAGTCTGTGCGTGTCTATGTCAGGGATTTCCGCCATGGTCTTTTTTACAAATTCCTTGTTGTACACGTTCACCAGGACTACCAGTGTCCCATCTAGGACACCGCTGACCATGATGTACTGTCCCCCTTGGTCCGTAACCGTCCTCATCATGGGAACATCGTCCTCTTACTTATCAATATGGCTACCCCCAGGTCCTCATCCCGTAGCATGAATGGTAGTTCTCTGCCACCCAGCTCTTCCTTATCCGTGGTCGGCCCTTCCCTCTCGGGTGCGGCTCTTGGAGGAAGATTATATCAGCTTTCATACTTTTCAGGTGGGCGAAAACTCTGGATCTTTTCACTGGGCTGTTGAGTCCCCTGACGTTCCAGGTGACTATCCTGATGGGGGCTTTTTGTTTCCCCACCCCCACCCTTTCTGCTGGATCAACCATACTTACCTGGTGTACGTGCCCCTGCACACCAGGGTTTTCCCTTTGTTAGGGGGTCATCCAAAATGGCCACATTCACTGTTCCCACCACGAGGCCAGACCCCTGCACTCCAGAGTTTCCCTTTATCCAGGGACCACCCAACATGGCCGTCAAATGTGTGTACGCCATATGCGTGAGCCCCTGCACTCCGGGGTTTTCCTTTGTTCAGGGACCCTCCAAAGTTGCTGTTTGCCATCTTGTTCCACGTTATCGAGAGTGACCTGCTGAGGTCAGTCTAGAGCCCTTCTCCCCCCACCCCCACACCTCATTGTTTTGTTCCCCCAATATCCCCCCCCCCCCCACCCTACCGCCGCTGTGTCTAACCCCCCTGCCGGACGCACTCTCCCCGGTGAGAGATGCGCCATGGACTCCCTCTCAGTCATATCTCCTGGTGCTAGCTTTCCCGCTACTGTGGTGGCCCCCCCTCCCACAGTCGGTCTGACCCCCTCCTACACCCACTCTGCTGCTGTTCCCATTATCTCCTCCACACCCTCTCCTGCGCTCTGCTGTACTTACCCCCTCCTTTCTGAGAACTGGTACCCTATTCATAACGGGCGATGCAGGCCTCCACTGTGCCTTCCTCGTTGCTGTCTGTCCAAGCCGTTCTTATGGACGAACTCATCTGCCTGTCCAGGGGCAGTAAAGTGATGTTCCTTGCCCTGACATGTTACCCAGAGCCTGGCTAATCTCCTAATCTCCGACCATTTAATTTAGTTTTTATGTAGGGCCAACTTTGCCTGATTAAATTCTGCCCTGCGCTTTACCAGGTCAGCCCAAATGTCCTGGCAGACTCTGATTTTGTGACCCCCCCCAGTTTCGAGCCTTCGTCAGTCTGGCACGGCGAAGGATCCTTTCCTGATCCAGGTATTTGTGCACCTTGGCTATTACTGCTCTCGGCTGCTCCCCCACCTTGGTTTTGGTTGGAGCGACCTATGGGCCCTGTGGATCTCCGGCGGCTTGGGGAAGTTGTCCCTCCCCACTAGGTTACCCAGCATTTGGGCC
The DNA here is from genome assembly GCF_047496885.1 of Scyliorhinus torazame. NCBI lineage: Eukaryota > Metazoa > Chordata > Chondrichthyes > Carcharhiniformes > Scyliorhinidae > Scyliorhinus > Scyliorhinus torazame. The sequence continues at coordinate 93,294,001 of NC_092716.1, forward strand.
CGTAGTCTGTTGGGTCCCTGCCCTCTATCCCCTCTGGCAGGCCCACGATCCGGATGTTCTGCCGCTTTGACCAATTTTCTTGGTCCTCGACCTTCCCCCTCATTTTTCAGGTCACCAGTCTCCCTCTCTTGGGGGTGGCCGGGGACCCCTCACCTCATGGGTCCACTGACCCCCTTGCTCGCTGCTCTCGTCCCTTGCCACAGTTCTTGGTGTCCCTGTGGCCTCTTGAGCTGCTGATCCTGGCATTTTTACTGCATGTCTTGTCATTGAGGGTGAGGGGATGTTTTAGTCCAACGTTGCGAGCTAAATTCGGTCAAAAATACCTATTTTTCTGTCTTACAGAGGAGAGCCACCTGATGTGCGACTACTCGGCACATCCCCGTCACCAGAAATTCTATTCTTCTCTTTTAAAGAGTTAGTCACAGTCTGCGTTGGTAGAGTTGGGCGATTGGGGGGGGGGGGGGGGGGGGGAATTCTTCTGTTCTTTTTGCTTTGTGTTTTGTTTTATTGCTCAAATGTAAAAATATATATATATTTTTTTTTTAACTCCCAGTCTTCACAATCACCATCCCTGGGTATGAATTCTTCCACCAGGAGGGCTGGTGGCACAGTGTTACACAGTCCGGAGGGAGTGACCCCAGAGTCCTGAACAGGTCAAGCATGGGCAAGGAAACTGATTACTGCCCCCTCTTGAGTAACTCCTCCAGTGATATCCTGGGGCTGAGACGATTGGTCTCCATAAACCACAGCCATCTCGCTTTCTGCTTGGTATAACTCTAATCAGTACGTGGCAGATTAACACTTTACCACCCTCCCTCAGCTGGTGTGTCGGTACTCCTCAATGCTGAACACAACTTTGAAGAAGTAATGAAGGGAGCAAGGGCACACAACGGACTCTGGTGGAAGAGTTTGATGTCCATCAACTGAAGTGGCTTGCAGGAACACAACAGACTCAGCTGGCCATTCCTGAAGGACATATCTGCCAGACTGTGGTAAGCAGTGACAAAAGCAATAAGGGAAAGGTAGACTTTACCTTGTCCTCACTAATTTATCTGTTGTTGATGCATCAGTCCATGACCGTATCGTTAGGAGTGACCACCACAAAGTCCTCTGGAGACCAAGTCCCACCTTCACGTTGAATATACATTTCACTGTGTTTTGCGAACCTACCACCATGCTAAATGAGATTAATTCAGAACAGATTTAGAAACTCAAGTCTGGGGATGCAGGAGGCATTGTGAGCCATCAGCAGCAGCAGAATTTAGCACAATCTGTAACCTCATAGTTGAGCAGATCCCTCACTCTACCATTGCCATCAAACTGGGGGATCAATCCTGGTTCAATGAAGAATGAAGGGCATGCCACGAGCAACACCTTGCATATCTAAAAAAGAGGTGTCAACCTGGCGAAGTAAGAAATCTTACAACATCAGGTTAAAGTCCAACAGGTTTGTTTCAAACCACTAGCTTTCGGTGCGCACTCACCTAATGAAGGAGCTGCGCTCCGAAAGCTAATGGGCGGGATTATGCGGGAATCGGCGGAGCGGGCAACTCCGGCGCGAAGGAGTGGCGTGAACCACTCCGGCACCGGGCCGCCCCAAAGGTGCGGATTCCTCCACACCTTCAGGGGCTGGGCTGGCGCCGGAGTGGTTTGCGCCATGCTGGCTGGCACGGAAGGCGCTTGGCACCAGGCTAACTGGCGCCGGAGGACCGCCGCTGGCCGGCGTGAATTGGCGCATGTGCGGGAGTGCCAGCATGTGCTGGCATCATCCCAGCGCATGCGCAGGGGAGGTTCATCTCACGTCGGCCATCGCGGAGATCCACAGCAGCCGACGCGGAGGAATAGAGTGCCCCCACGGCACAGGCCCGCCCGCGGATAGGTGAGCCCCGAATGTGGGCCAGGCCACCGTGGGGGCACCTCCCGGGGCCAGATCCCCCCCCCCGAGGACCCCGGAGGCCGCCTGCGCAGCCAGGTCCCGCTGGTAAGTACCTGTTGTAATTTGCGCCGGCGGGACCGGCCTAAAACGGGCAGCCACTCAGCCCATCGCGGGCCGGAGAATCGCCGGGGAGGCCGGTGCCAGCGGCCGCCGACCGGCGCGGCGCGATTCCCATCCCCGGCGCCGGAGGATTTGGCAGCCGGCGGGGGCGGGACTCCCGCCGCCTCCCTGCGATTCTCCGATCCAGCGGGGAGTCGGAGGATCCCGCCCAATGATTCCAAACAAACCTGTTGGACCTTTACGTGGTGTAAGACTTCTGACTGTGCCCACCCCAGTCCAACGCTGACATCGCCACATCAACCTGGTGAAGCTACAACACAGGACTACTTGTGTGCCAAACGGAATAAGCAGCAAGTAATGGACAGAGCTAAGCGATTCCACAGCCATTGGATCAGATCTAAGCTCTGCAGTCCTATCACATCCAGCAGTGAATGGTGGTGGACAATTAAACAACTTACTGGAGGAGGTTCCACAAATATCCCGCACCCTCAATATAGGGGAGCCCAGCGCTTCAGTGCAAAAGATAAGGCTGAAGCACTTGCAACCATCTTCAGCCAGAAGTGCCAAGTGGATAATCCAGCTTGGACTACTCTGGAGAACCCCAGCATTACAGATGCCAGTCTTCAGCCAATTTAATCACTCCACATGATATAAACAAACAGTTGAAGGCACTGGATACTGTAAAGGTTATGGCCCTGACAATATTCCAGCAATAGTACTTAAGACTTCTACTCCAATACTAGCCATGCTGTTCCAGTATGGCTACACCACAGGCATCTACCCGGCAATGTGGGAAGCTGCCTAGGTATGTTGAGTTCATAAAAAGCAGTACAAACCCAACCCAGCCAATTACTGCTCCATCAATTGGCTCATAATTATCAACAAAGTGATGGAAGGTGTCGTTGACGAGGCTATCAAGAGACACTTGCAGAAATAAACTGCTCACTAATGCTCATTTTGGAGTTTGCCAGAACCACTTGGCTCCTGACTCATTTACCTTGTCTTTGTCCAAACATGGGCAAAAGGAAAAGTGAAGTGATTTCAAGGCAGCATTTGACTGAGAATGGCATCAAGGAATTCTAGCAAAATTGGAAGTCAATGAGAATTAAGGGAAAACTCTCCACACATTAGAGCTGTACCTAACAGAAAGGAAGATAGTTGTGGTTTATGGAAGCTAATCTTGTCCTCAGGACATCACGAGTAAGAGTTACTCGAGGGGAGGTGATGATGTATACATAATGTCACTGGACCAACAATCCAGGGGTCCAGGCTAATGTTTTGGGAACACAGGTACAAATCCCACCATGGCAGCTGGTGAAATTTACAATTCAATTAATAAATCTGGAACGAAAAAAGCTAGTCTTAGTAAAGGTGACCATGAAGCCATTGTCAATTGTCATAAAAACCCATCTGGTTCATTAATCCCTTCTAGATAAGGAAATCTGCCATCCTTACCTGGTCTGGCCTACATGTGACTCCAAGCCTACAGTAATGTGGTTAACTCTGAAATGGCCTGGCCATTGTATCAAACCGCTACAAAGTATAGAATGAATGAAACCAGGCGGACCACCCAGCATCAATTTACAGCATCTCAGGGCTTGTGCCAAAAAGTGGGAGAACTGTTCCACTGCTTCGTCAAGCAATGGCCTGATATAGGCATACTCACGGAATCCTACCTTATAGCCTTTATCCCAAACACCATCATATCAATTCCTGGTTATGTCTTGTCCCACTGGCAGAACAGATCCACCAGAGGTAATGGCATAGTGGTTTTACAGTTTAGAGGGAGTTGCCCTCAACGTTGACGCCAGACCCAATGAACTTGCATGGCATCAGGGCAAACTCAGGCAATGAAACCTCCTGATGTCTATCACCTACACTGACCCACACCACCACCAGTCCTCACACCCACTGCCTCAGCTGCTGAATCAGTACATCATGTTGAACATCAATTGGAAGAGGGCTGTATGGGGACAGAATGAGCTCTGGATGAGAGCTTTCAATGTCCGCCAACAAGAGTGGCTCAGTGGGCTGGCCCTGCTCCCTCACGGTGCCGAGGTCCCAGGTTCGATCCCGGCTCTGGGTCACTGTCCGTGTGGAGTTTGCACATTCTCCCCATGTCTGCGTGGGTTTCGCCCCCACAACCCAAAGATGTGCAGGGTAGGTGGATTGGCCACGCTAAATTGCCCATTATTTGGAAAAATGAATTGGGTACTCGAAATTTATATTTTTAAAAAAGAGGAGTGGCTCGGTGGCACCAATATTGACCAAGCTGGCCAAGTCCTGAAGGACATAACTGCTAGACAGGGTCTGCGGCAGGTGGTGAGGGAACCGTCCTCACCAATCTGCCTGGTGTAAATATATTTGTCAATTACAGTATTGAGTGACTGCAGCACGGTCCTTGTGGAGGTGAGTCCCATCTTCACATGGAGGATACCCTCCATTGAGTTGTGTGACATTATCACCATGTCAAATGGGATGGGTTTCAAACACATCTGTTTGGCAATTCAAAACTGGGCATTCATTAGGCACTGTGTTAATCAGCAGCAGAATTTTACTCAACCACAATCAGTAACCTCAAGGCCTGGCATATGTACCACCATGCCAAGGGATACACACTGGCTCACTGAAGAGTGCAGAGGGCATGCCAGGGACAGCACCAGGCATAACTAAAAATTAGGTGTTAACGATGCTACAACACAGGACTACTTCCATGCTAAACAGCGGAAGCAGCATGCAACTGACAGAGCTAAGCAACCCTGCAACCAACAGATCAGATCCAAGCTCTGCATTCCTGTCACATGGAGCCATGCAGGGTGATGGACAATTAAACAAATCACTGGAGTAGGAGTCTCCACAAAGTGTCCTCATTTTCAATGGAAGTCCAGCGCAATGGAAACGTGGCACGGTAGCACAGTGGTTAGCACAGCTGCTTCACAGCTCCAGGGTCCCAGGTTCGATTCCCAGCTTGGGTCACAGTCTGTGCGGAGTCTGCGCGTTCTCCCCGTGTCTGCCTGAGTTTCTTCCGGGTGCTCTGGTTTCCTCCCACAGCCCAAAGATGTGCAGGTTAGGTGGTTTGGCCACGATAAATTGCCCTTAGTGTCCAAAAAGGTTGGGTGGGATTACGGGGATAGGGTGGAAGTGTGGGCTTAGCTGGGCAGCTCTTTCCAAGGGCCGGTGCAGACTCAATGGGCCGAATAGCTCCTTCTGCACTGTAAATTCTATGACATCAGTGTAAAAGACGAGGCTGAAGCATTTGCAACAATCTTCAGTCAGAAGGACTGAGTAGATCCATTTTGGTCTCATTCTGAGGACCCCAGCATCAGAGATGTCAGTCTTCAGCCAATTCGATTTACCTCACATGATATCAAAATTCGGTTGAAGGTACTGATTCAAAGGTTTTGGGCCCTGACAATATTCCAGCTTTAGCACTAAATACTTGTGTTTCAGAACTAACTGAGTCTTTAGCCAAGCTGTTCCAATACAGCTACAACAATGGCATCTATGGAAAATTGCTCAGGTATGTCTTGTCCTCAGAAAACACGACAAATCCGACCCAGCAAATTACCGCCCAATCAGTCTACTCTTCACCATCACTAAAGTGATTGAAAGTGTTATCAACAGTGCTATCAAGTGGCACTTACTCAGAAATTGCCTGCTCACGAATGCTCAGCTTGGGTTCTGCCATGATCACTTAGCTCCTGACCTCTTGCAGCCTTGATTCAAACATGGACAAAAGAGCTGACACCAGAGGTGAGGTGAGAGTGACTGCCCTTGACATCAAGGCAGCATTTGACCGAGTGCTACATCAAGAAGCCTTAACAAAATTGAAGTCAATGGGAATCAATGGGGAAACACTCCGCTGTTTGGCCCCCTATCATCCAGCTTCGAATAGGCTGGCAGAAAGGGTGTGCTGACGTTCAAACGTGGAATGAGTAAACAGTTTTTGGGGTCCATAGACTCGAAGCTGGCCAGGTTTCTGTTCTGCTACACACCGCGACCGGGGTGGCTCCGGATGGGCCAGAGGCTTCGGACCCGTCTCCGTATGGTTTTCCCTGATCTAGGCTGGAAAGTGTGCCAGAGGAGGAGCTACAAGGGCGTTGCCTTATTCGTCAACGACCGCACAGACTCTTGTCACAGTAGTGTGTACCATCTACAAGATGCACTGCAGGAACTCACCAAGGTTCCTTTGGCAGCACCTTCCAATCCCATGACCACTACCATCTAGAAGGATAAGAGCAGCAGATAGGAATACCACCACCTGGAGATTCTCTCCAAGCCCCTCCTCATCCTGACCTATAATATATCTCCATTTCTTCACTGTCACTGGGTCAAAATCCTGAAATTCCCTCCCTGACAGCGCTGTGGGTGTACCGACATCACCGGACTGCAGCGGTTGAAGAAGGAAGCTCACCACCAGGGCAACTAGAGATTGGTAATGAATGCTGGCCGAGCCAGGGACGCCCACAACCCGTTTTTAAAAAAATAAAATAAAATAAAATAAAAATCTCAAAAAGCCCAGCATCCCAGACTGCTAGCTGTTTAATAACTCAGTGTAGATAGTTCATATAATATCTTCATTTTGGGTGAGAGTATTTCATCCTCTTTGCTTGTAAACAATTTACGTATGTAAAATCATTGGGTTCATAATATCATCACATTATAAGCCCATTGTAATCAAGTACCATATAACTTACTGGTTTGACTTCCTCCAGAGGGTGGCACTATTATCTCTTTAATGAACACTATTATAAGAAAATTTAAATTAAAGAAGTACTGGATATACAAAGCAGGGTCTAGATGTTCCATTGTGGTACACATTTCTTCTCACTGGGATCTCACCAGCTATATCTTTCTTCAATAACTTTCTGCTTTTCTATTCATTTAATATAAAGTAATGAGTTAACATTGCTTGCTTTCTTCAAAGATGGTGCCAGAACCTCCAGCGACATATGTAGCTAAGGAACCGACTGACCGTGTGCCAGAAGACCCTGCCATTATTGTTGTATATTCATGTTGGCCATGTTAAGAGTTTGATCATGTGTTGTATTGATAACATCATCGGCAGTTTGGGTGGGCTAACAGTCAGTCTGGTCCAGCAGCCTATTGAGTAAACACATTTCTAATAAAACTCTTGGGCGGAATTCTCCCCCCCCCCCCCCCCCCCCCCACGCCGGGTGGGAGAATCGCCGGGGCACCGCGTTAGTCCCGCCACGACTCCCCGACGCCTGCACGCGATTCTCCCACTCCCCAAACCGGCGCGACGAGAATCACGGCTGGCCGCTCGGAGAATCGCCGCTCGCCGTTGGTAACGGGCGAGCGGTGATTCTCCGGCCCGGATGGGCCGAGCGGCCTGCCCAACACGACAGGTTCCCACCGGCGCCGTCCACACCTGGTCGCTGCCGGCAGGAACAGCGCGGGAACGCTTGTGGGGCGGCCTGTGGGGGGGGGGGGGGGGTCCTGCACCGGGTGACGGGGAGGCCTCAAAAGGGGTCTGGCCCTCGATCGGTGCCCACCGATCGGCGGGCCGGCCTCTCTGAAGGAGGACCTCCTTTTCTCCGCAGCCGCAAGATCCATCCGACATCTTCTTGTGGGGCGGCCGCGGTGAGGACAGCAACTTCGCATGCATGGGTTGGCGCCGGTCAACCTGTGCATGCGCAGATGACGTCATTTATGCGGCGCCGCTTTTACGCGGCGGCAAGGTCCGGCGCGCGTAAATGGTGCGGCGCCGCTCCTTGCCCCCACGGGGACGGGAGAACAGGGGGGCTGGGAGCGGCCTCCGACGCCGGAGTGAAACACTCCGGTTTTCACTCCGGCGTCGGGACTTAGTCTCCCGATGGGAGAATTGCGCCCCTTGTTTATTTGCACCTTCGTGGTCTGCTGGCCTATCCTTTAAAACTACCACAAAGAAAATTGGCGACAAGGAGTTCGGAACCATGCTGACAGACTCCTGGAGAAGTAAAAACATTTTAAAATCGTCGATCTGTGCACAGATATTCAAAAAGATTAAGAAGATAAAAGTATTGCTACACCAAAACTGGCAATGGAGGGGGTGCCCGAAAATGGCAGCAATCATCGAAGGGACAAAATTTGAACAATGATTTTGCTGCAAACAGCATCAAAAGAAGTTTGCCACATGCTCTTTCTTTCTGGAATGTTCTGGAACATTACTCCCTCTACTGTGAGTACCAAGTAAAGTAATAAACACCCAGCAACAATAGTTTAGATCTGGGGTGTTCCAAACTTCCAGGATTTTGGAACACCCCCAGGAGGAAACCAGCTGAGCTTGGGTACCTTGTTTGAAAAAAAAGAAGTGAAGGAGTGCTAATATGGTGGAATATTTGTGTTTACACTAATCGTCCCATAATAAAGTGGCAGGAGTTTCTGGCACCGTGGAACTGTATGGTGAAAGCATTGACTGCTGGAGCTCATGCACTGAAAGATTCAAATACTTTGTCCAGGCGATCAACATTTTGGAGTACATGGTAGTTCTGATTTTTCTGAGCATGATGGGGGGAGGGGGACGAGACATTCGGCCTCCTGTGGAGTCTGGTGCAACCAGTAAAGCAAGGCTCAAAAACCTATGGTGAGATTGTGGAGATTTTGCAGGGCCACTTCTCACCAAAAGCCTTGGTCATCCCCGAGAGGTTCAAGTTCCGTAAGCATAACCAACATGATGGTGAATCAACCACACAATTTGTAGCTACTTTAAAGAAATTAACTGAATTACGTGAATTTGGAGATGGCTTGAATGACTCCATTAGAGACAGACTAGTGCATGGATTAATAAATGAAGCTATTCATAAAAGGCAACTGTTAGCAGAAAGTAACTTAGATCTAAAGAAGGCTTCAGAAGGCGTGATCTCTATGGAACTAGCCACTAAGGACGCACGACAATTAAACTTGAGCACTAAAATGTCAGCTAAGACCCGAATACCCACACAGGTTTGAATTGCCATTGATGTACAAACACTGGGCACACACCAACTAATTCCAAAATAACTGACTCCTATGCCCTGGAATGTTGAGTTGCTCGTCCTGCCCTTCCCTTAACCATATCTCTTGTGGTTTTAAAAAAATTTAGAGTACCCAATTCATTTTTTCCAATTAAGGGGCAATTTAGCGTGTTCAATCCACCTTGCCTGCACGTCTTTGGGTTGTGGGGGTGAAACCCACGCAAACACGGGGAGAATGTGCAAACTCCACATGGACAGTGACCCAGAGCCGGGATCGAACCTGGGACTTCGGCGCCGTGAGACTGCAGTGCTACCACTGCGCCACCGTGCTGCTCTAACCATATCTCTGAGTTGGCAACAATATCATGGAATCCTTGTGCAGAAGGAGGCCATTCAGCCCATTGAGTCTGCACCAACCCCTCTAAAGAGCACTCTACCCATGTCCACTCACCCATCCACCCAGCCCGAACCCTGTATCCCCATAACTGAACCCGCACATCCCTGGACACTAAGGGGCAATTTTATCATGGCCAATCCACCTAACCCGTACACCTTTTGGCTGTGGGAGGAACCCGGAACACCCAAAGGAAACCCGCGCAGACATGGGGAGAATGTACAAACTCCGCACAGTGATCCAAGGCCAGAATTGAACCCTGGCGCTGTGAGGCAGCAGTGCTAACTGCTGTGCCACCGTGCCGCCCATAGCACAAAGCCACGTGTCAATAAATGCCCTTAACTCATCAGTCTTACTTACAATACTCCTCGAATTAAAATAGAGGCACCCCGGGTCACTGTCCATATGGAGTATACACATTCCCCCTGTGTCTTCGTGGGTCTCACCCCCACAAACCAAAGATGTGCAGGGTAGGTGGATAGGCCTCAGTAAATTGTCCCTTAATTGGAATTTTTTAAAAAAGAATTAAAGGAGAGCCCATCCAGCCTCTCCTTACTCCCTTGGAATGCAACATGGCTGAATTCCCTCTGCCTTGGTTCCTTTACTATACTATGTCCCTATTGTACTAATGCTCTGTGTCCCCTCCCCTGCCTAACTAGTTTAAAATCCTCACAATGGGATTAGCAAACCCACTCGCAAGGATGTTGGTCCCATTCTGGTTCAGGTACAGACCATCCCACTTGTACATGTCGCATCTCCCCCAGAAATGGGCCAATGATCCAGGAATCTGCACCAACTCTTGAGCCACGCATTCATCTGCCCTATTTTCCTATTTCTGTACTCGCTTGCACATGGAACTGGGAGTAATACAGAGATTACAACCTTCAAGGTCCTGCTGTTAAATCTGCTGCCTAGCTCCCTGAATTCTTGATGCAAGACCTCCTCTTTCATTCTACCTATATCGTTGGTACCAACATGTACCACAACCTCTGACTTATCATCCTCCCCCTTTAAGGATGCTCTGGAGCTGTTCCGTGACATCCTGACCCTGGCTCCAGTGAGACAACACACCATCCTGTGTGAGGGTCAAGATTTAGAAGGCAGGGCCTTCATGAATAGCCTCAGCCAGTATGGGATTGAACCCTCACTGTTGGCACACCTGCACATCTTTGGGTTGTGGGGGTGAGACCCATGCAGACACTGGGAGAATGTACAACTCCACACAGACAGTGACCCAGGACCGGGAATGAACCCGGATCCTCGCACCGTGAGGCAGCAGGGCTGTCACAGTGCTAACCACAGTGCTGCCCCGGGAAACTGAATATTAAAGTGAGACTATCTGTCTCGCTCTAATATGCAGATTTTTCAAAAGGTGATCACGTTAGATCTCGCGAGGCATTGCGAGCCAGGGAGCAGGGTCTCTGGTCTTCTATCGGTCACGTCGCACTCCTTTTCAGGCGCAACATGACCATTCGATTGCACCCTATATTGATTTGTAAGTTTAATCCAGGAAATTCCAGTTGAAGATCTCCATGGTGCACCATGTTAGACCACTGCACCTCTACTGCCATCATCAGTGCAACTTTAAAAAGTGTCTTTTTCAGAAATGAATTTCCTGGATTTGAGCCATGCTGGTGAGACCATGCAACAACCATAGGTTCACACCAGTGAGGATAGACACCACATTTGGGATGTGAAGAGGACAGAGGGACACCGAGAGTTAAGGACATGTACATGGATGATAGACTGGAGACCTGGGGGGAACCTTCAGAGAGGCTCCAACCCCCAAAAGGAAACACGCACAGGTACCTGCAGCTGCGTGACTTCCTCTGCAAGGTGACAAAGACGTTCCCCCAAAGACCCGGACACACATTTCTGGACATAATGGTATGGCTGGACTGGTTAGGGGATGGCAAATGCGGAGACTTCTACAGGTGACTCATAGAAAAGGTCTGAACCGCACTGGATGAGGCCAGACAAAATGAGAGGAGGAGCTAGGCATGGAGGTAAGTGGGAGACTCTGGATCGAGGCGCTGTACAGGATCAACTCCACTTCCTCTTGAGCTGGGCTAAGCCTGATACGGCTCAAGGTGGTGCACAGAGTACACCTTAGTCTTGAGTGTTGAAAGGGAGCAGGAACAATCAATATTCCACAGCGTGATACGTGTTCTGCTTTCTGTTATCAGTCAAAAGCCTTTTAGAGCAGTCCTCGCTTTATAAGATGCTGCATGTACTGTACAATGTGTGATGGCTGAGAATCTGATTATTGTAAGAGAGTTAAAGGGCATTCAAATGTATAATAGCTAAGTAACAGCACACCACAGGACATTTCACAGCCTTATGTTATCCCTAGTGCAAAACTACTATGAAGGAAGATCTGGAAACACTAATTAGCACTCACATACAGCCAATAAGCACAATTGCTGGTGTGTCATGGACTACATAAAATGGCTGTCAGTAAAGACTTCCTGCACTAGCTGAGTTCTTGGGGTATGTGGAAGTTTACCAAGTTGCCAAGGCATCAATAACCAGTCTAAATTCAACCACGTCCATCATACTTCAACTTTTAAACATATTGGGTATATATCACTATAGTATCTCTTGTCCTGATACGGCAGTATATTGGGGGAGTGCTCTGGGTTTTGTAAATCTGGATTGAGTGTGAACCGTACTTACAGTCAAGTACAAAAATGTTGTTGGCATTTGGAGATTGGCAACTTTGGCAGAGTCCATTTTCTGGTGCAAACTATTGAGACATATTTGAGGCTTGTTGTTCTTTTTAGAATTCAGACAAACCACATCCTTCTGAGGGTTTTGTTTTGAAACTGAGATTAGATCCCAGTTGGTTGTTGTGCCTGGAGCGGGGAAGTTCCAGTTTCTCAGTCTTATCCACACAAAGTTGGAGCAAATTAGCAACAGTCCCTGTCCCTGACGCACAGTATAGATAGCGTGGCCAGGTGGGCCAGTGGTGTTACCTCTGAGTTCATGTTGAGTCTTGTTAAATTCTTGTTTTTACTGGGGAGTGGCTTCTCCCTATGAATTACAGATTTGTTACTGACTGTAGGCTCCACAACCCTTCTGACATCTGTCCACAACCCACACTTTGGAAAGCCCCAAGGACAGCCCGAGGGTGCCCCTGGGTAGGTAAATCCTCTGTGCGTATTTACTGCAGCATATTTTGGGGAGGCCAACTTCAGTTGTAAATACGCATTGCTCATATCGAGTTCAATGAATGAATGTCCACCTGCCAACTTCACGTAAAGATCCTCAATGCGAGGCATGGGGTAGCAGTCCGACCTTGAGGCCGTATTCACAGTGAGCCTATCGTCCCTGCATAACCAGACTGCCTTGTCTGGTTTTAGTACTGGCATCACGGCGCTGTCCAATCCGCAAAGCGTACTGGCCTAATGATACGTAGATTTTCTAGTCGACAGAGTTCAGTTTCCACTTTTTCTAACAATGCGTAGGGGACTGGGCGAAAATACCAAGGTTGGGCTCCTGCATCGACATGAATGCAAGTTATGGCCCTTTTTATCTTCCCCAGTAGGGGTTGAAATGCGTCAGGGTACTTGCCCAACACTTCGCTTAAGCCCCCATACCCCATCTGGAAGATGCGCTGCCAGCTTAGTTGCAAATGGCACAACCAATCACAGTCCAACAAGCTGGGGCCTTGCCCTCTGACCACAATAAGCGGGAGGCGTGCCAACCATAATGTACCGGAGTCATAGTGGTACCTGCAATATCCAATGGCTCACCAGTATAGGTGGCCAATCTAGCTTGGGTATTGGTCAGGTCCAATTCCTGTATGCCCTGTCTAATGCGGTACAATGTCTTCCATCCCACAACAAAAAAGGCCGTGCCAGTGTCCAGTTCCATGTCCAGTGAATGCCCGCTTACCTGCACTGTGATCCTTATGGAAGCCACCCAGGGTGCAGCCTCTCAATTTAACTGCATGCAATCATCTTTGTCAGCAAGACACGGGTCTCGAGTGAGGCCTACCTCTACGGAGGCACCTGGATCGTTGGTTGGTCTGCGATCCGCGCTCTTGCCTGGGCCGACGACCACACACCCAGAATGATCCAGTCTTCCCTCGCGGATCCTAGGAAAGTCTCTCGTTGGGACATCTCAGCCTTCGGCCAACGGGTCGGGGCTTTATGGTGTTGCTAACTTTGGTTGGCTCTAAATTCGTAATTTGCTCTGTTTCTCTAACCTTTGTTCTAATGAACCCTTTTGGGTTCTCCCGGAGAGCCACTTCTAAGTCTGGTCCCGGCGGAGTCGCCAGTAATATGTTGCTAACTTTGGTTGGATCTTAATTCGTAGTTTGGTCTGTTTCTTTAACCTTTGCTCTAAAGTAGCCAAGTATCTTTATGGTACCACCACGAGGTTCAAGTTCAAGTACTTATCAATAACTCAACACACCAATTAGTAAGATTCAAATCAAAATACATTTATTATATACAGTAAGACACTACTTATGCATATAACTCTACTTTCTAGACTATTCTCTATCGCTGAAAGGCCTATACTTAGCTTCAGAATTGGCCCACCAGGTCAGGGGAACAAATGGCCTTTTGTTCAGGTCCTGAGTCTGCAGGATTCAAAAGCTGGTATGGACTTGTAGCTAGGAGCGCCTATCTCGTAGCGAGCGTTGACTGGAGACTTATTTGGTTGGTGTGACAGCTGGGCAGTTCACTCTCAGGGGTTGCTTCACGTTGTTGAGTGACCCTGCCAAGAAGACCGATTTGAACTTGGGGGCTTTACTTTATAGTCCCCAGGAGCTTCCCGCCCTTCGGGGCGGACCCCGTACCTGGTTCCAAGTGATTGGACTGCTTTCCGATCACTGGGATTGATTTCTCCAATGTTGGAGCAGTTCCCTGATCACTGGGCGGTCCCTAAATGCCCATTCGCCTTCCTTTGTCTTGGCTCCTGCTGGCGCCGAGGAGTCTGGCTTGGCCTTATTCACCTGAAGTGTATCTATTGTGCCTGGGAATCGCTCATTACTATGCAGATGGCTGCTGGTTTCAGTGCTGTCTGGTTTTTGCAAGTTCCAATACACAGGATTTCTGCACTTGCTAGTCTTTGCCTGTGTTGGCTGAATTTCCCTTTAGTCTTTGCGGTTCTTCATTTTAAGTCGGGAAGTGGCCAACCCAGGTGGCTGCACTCTCTACTTGTGATCCCTAACGCGAAGCGTGAAGGGTCACATAATTGCGTTGTCTTCATTCCCTGACCCAGCGAGCACTCTTCCATGGCCTCTACACTGACAACTATGCAGTAAAAATTTTTAACTAACAATTCTAAGTGGCGCTATGTCAGACAGGGACATGCATTACAACATTTAAAAAAAACGGTACCTCTAACTGTCCTCAATAAACTACACACACTAATCATTCAATCACACTAACTTCCTAAACAATACTAAAATAATAGCAGCATTCACATTTTTCCTCTGGCTTGGCAGTCAAGCACGGGGTGTACAATATTCACATTTCTTGATTTACAACAGATGCAACACAAATGGTCTTTATTGGAGATGAAGGGATTCGGGGGCCTGGTGAAAACCGAAAATAGGGGAACTCATTCTGTATACCGGGGTGCTAGCGCGGTAGGCTCTCCTTCGCCATTTTCTCATGCGGATAGTCTGCACGATGCTGCAGAGTATCGCCAACACTAAGAGGGATTCGACTACATAGGAAACATACCATTTTATGAGCTTATCACACCATGATGGTGTGGTGTTGCCTGTTACTGGGCTCTGGGTGCTATGGGGAAGTGAATCATTAACAGCCGGGGGGGGTTGGGGTCAGGGGGTTCGCGTTTGCGCGCAACCGAATACACATTATAATGGTGGTGATCAACACGGAGGATGTCCTCCTTGTTCTTCTTCTTTCTCTTCTCTTCTTTTCTTTCCTTGGGGTTTCTGGGGTTCTGTGGGATCAAGCATAGTTTCTGTTACTATCTTGGTTAATATCTCGTCTGTTAGTATGTCTGTCCTTTAGTGCCAATTCTCCCTTTATAATTTGTCACCATGTGTGACTCCCTCATTTTTATTTTTTTTAAAACCAAATATTCAGGACAAGACACACTTAAAAATATTGAAACAGTGCGAGCCGTCTCGCAGGCTCTGCGATTTACCATCCAAATGTTTGAGGATGTAAATAGCATAGGGATGGCAACCTAAGGGTCGCCTGAAAACAAAACAAACTTTTTGAACTAAAAGTGCCGAAATGAGGTGCATATGGACTGCGACGGGTAAGATTTGGATGAAATCCCCGGGTAGGACGGTGATCAATGCCATATGTGCTCTACCCGAGCGTAGCTGACCAGAGGGGGGTCCTCAGGCAGGGCGGAGACCAATGTCGTTTCTCCACTGCCTGAGCAACCGGCAAGAACGGGCAAAAATGTAGTCATCGTCGGGGGTTGCCGATTTTGGGTTCTACCTTCGAACCAGAAGGGCAGTTATGAACGGGGGTCTGGAAAACTCTCAGCGGTTTCTGCCGATGAGCGTGCTGGCAAGTTTTCATAGGTTTCTGCCGCCAAATAAGGTGTGGGGCCGTGGAAGAAAAAAAAATCCGATCTTGCATATAACACATAACAATAACTGTAACAAACAACATTAAACAACATGCTGCAGGTTCCATCAGAAAGCACACCGTTTCTCCCAAGCGGTTCCTTTTACAACATCATCTGGACACCTCAGTTATCAGTTGCGAACAGGGTCGCAAAGGGGTTCTCATTTTGGGAGTCAGACTCAAAGTCGTCATCTTCTCCCGGATGCCATACTCTCGAATGTATCAGGGCTGATAGGGCTGCATGGTGCGATTACAGGGGGCCATCTCGTCGTTCCGGACGAGCCTGTACGAGTTGTCGTGGTGCCAAAAGGTGGTGTCTAGTTCTGTGGGGACGGAATTGTCATCGTAGGGTGGTGGGATTTGTTGATGAATGTGATGAGGAAGGGATCACTCAAATCATGGTCAGATTCGCTGGGCGTGGGTCCTGTTGCATGGGGATAGTAGGGAGGCGTGCTGTGACTATTGTCAGTGTCACAGTCGCTGTCGCTGCTGCTGCTGTCTGTGGGCATTCCGGGGCGGAGTCTAGAGGTCGGGGGTGGAGTTGAGAGCGAGTCCGTGGATGTGGTGGGCGTGTTGGGGGGGGGTAGGGATACGTTTGGTGTGGGCAGGGTGTGGTCTGCTGCGTCGAGCATGACGTGATGTGTGTGGTTGGACTGTGGGCCATATGCCTTAAGCTGGTTAATATGGAACCACGCAGTCTTCCCGTTGGGGTACTTAATTTTATACACTGAGGCGCTTACTTTGTCCGCAATGGAATACAGACACAAATATTTCGGTGACAGGAATGCGTTGGGGTTGTAAATTGAGAGCATGACCTGCAGTCCTACCTCAAACTCAGTCGCATGCACTGTCTTGTCGAAACAGGCCTTGCTCTGTTTCTTCCTTGTGCCGAATCTTACTGTGGCTGCTAGCTGAGCCGTTTTTACATTTTCCACTAACTGTTTGACTGCGTTCTCATGTGTGAGGGCCGTCACGTCGGAGCTGGTCAAGTCCAATTCTAACAATTCTGTGCCTTTCATGGGGCGTCCAGTCATGAGTGTGTGGGGTGTAACCTGTGGAAGTTGAGACAGTATTTCTCAGAAACATCAGCGCAAACGGGAGGACTGAATCCCAAGTGGTGTTCTGTTGGACCATTTTTCTGAGGGTTGATTTTAGGGTCCGATTCATTCGCTCCACGATACCACTTGACTGGGGGTGGTATGCTATGTGGAATTTTTGGATAATGCCAAATACCGTGAGGACGTTCTTCATGACACGTCCCGTAAAATGGGAACCTTGGTCGGATTCAATGCTGCGGGGGAGTCCCCATCTCGTAAAGAGGTGGTGGGTTAAGATCTTGGCTGTGGTCTTTGTCGTGTTCGTTCTGGATGGGAATGCCTCTACCCATTTCGTAAAAGTGTCTATGACGACTAATATGTACTTGTAACCATTCCTGCAAGGGGGCAATGGTCCTATAAAATCAATCTGGAGGTTAGTCCAGGGGAGATTAACGGGGCGGGTGTGGCTAAGTTGAGCTTTCTTTGCGTATCTATCCGGATTGTTCTGGGCACAGATATAAGGCAATTCTCAACGTAGTGCATTACGTCTTCTTTTAAACTCGGCCACCAACAGAGCTGCCTGAGGTGGGCTGGAGTGGGATCAATTCCCTGATGCCCATGATTGTCATGGAACAAACAAATGAGCTGATTCCTGTCCTGTTCAGGAACCACATAAAGGGTGTCTTTTAACACCGCACCGTCATGTGTGGTTAGTGCATTTTTAAACCTATAAATTGTCCTTTTAAAATCTCCCGCCGATTGCTATTCTGCTTCTGGGCCTGCACCATATCCTCGATATTAGTCTGCGAGACCTTAACTGCATTCACTGGTGCGCTTTCGGGGGGTGTCCAAAGATATCCGTGCCTGGAACCTGCTTTTGCCAGTGCGTCGGCATTTACATTTCCGGGTGGGGAGGAACGGTGGTGACTGCGAACTTTAACAATTCCGAATGTCCTGTTCTCTGCTTTCTCTAAAATGTGGTGGAGCAATGGGGCTGAAGGGAGGGGTTTTCCGTCTGCAGAAACAAATCCTCTTGCTTTCCACAGGGATAGGAATTCCGTAAGGCTGTTGCAGACATTGAGGCTGTCCGAATATATGTCTGCTGGGCTGGGGAAGGAATCTGGGTGATCCACAATGTACGCTACGGCTGCTAGTTCTGCCGCCTGCGCGCCTAAGTGGCCTGGTAGCTTTAAGGACATCTCTTCTAGGGTGCTTCCCTGCGCGTCCTCGACATGTATGTCGCATCCTGTAATGCACTTCCCTTCTAATAATGTGGAAGACCCTCCCACATATGTCCTTAAAGGTGCGCACGTGTCTGTGTGCTGGGGGCTCTGGGGTGATTTACCTATCTTTCTGGGGGGTGTTTTTGCAATAAAGGGGCCTGTGTTGTGGTGCGGTGAGATGATTTCACATTCGTGGGGGGTGCCTGGGTACTGAAGGTTATCGGCTAAGAAAGTGTGGGTCTTGGTCCTTTTAACGGTGATATCCCATCCCTGCAAAAGAAGGGTCCATCTAGCTGCTCTAATCTGACTAACTGTGCCGTCCTTAAGGCGTCCGTCAAGTAAAGGTTGGGTGGGGGTGTGTCCCGTGAGGATTGTGATGGGGTTTAGTCCGGTTATGTAGGAAAAATACTGAACTGCCCAGAAAACTGCGAGCAGGTGCCTTTCACAGGCCGAAAATCGCTGCTCCACAGGATCTAAAAGTCTGGAGGCGTAAGCCACGGGCCTTAATTGTTCGTGCCGTTCCTGGAGGAGCACAGCCGAAAGGGTGCGGTCTGTACTAGCTATCTCTATAGCATAGGGGGAAAGTGGGTCTGGAACCTGTAGTGCGGGGGCTGTAATGAGGGCTCTTTTCAAAGCATCCACAGCATCCGTATGCTGCGGAAGCCATTCCCAAGGGGCTCCTTTCTTTAGGAGTTCCGAGAGGGGTGCTGCCTTGCTGGCGAAACCGTCAATATGGTTTCGGCAGTAGCCAACCAGTCCTAAAAATGACCGGAGGGCTGAAACATTCTGGGGAAGGGGCAATTTAGCAATCGAGTCAATTCTTTTGTGCTCGATCTCGCGTTTACCGTGCGTGATAATCGTACCCAAATATATCACTTTGTTTTCCAAAATCTGGGCCTTTTTGGGGTTTACTTTGCATCCAATTGAATGTAGGAGTTCCAGGAGTTCGGACAGAAGCTCGATGTGCTCTGCCTTGGTGTCTGTCTGCAGTAATAGGTCGTCCACATACTGGACCAAACATTCGGGGCGAGAAAATTTTGATAACCCATTTGCCAGCTGTCGGTGGAAAATGGAGGGGGAGTTGTGGAATCCTTGTGGAAGGCATGTCCACGTGTACTGCTGTCCTTTAAAAGTGAAGGCAAATTTGTATTGGCACGCTTTTGCCAATGGAATGGACCAGAATCCATTACTGACATCCAAAACCGTAAAGTACTGTGAGTTGAGTCCCTGCTTGGGCATGGTCTCGGGACTTGTGGCTACCGTGGGGGCTGCTGCGGGGGTGACTTTGTTGAGTTCCCGGTAATTGATGGTCAGTCGCCATGATCCATCGGGCTTTCTCACTGGCCAAATCGGGGCATTATTAGTGGAGGCTACTGATCTGAGTACGCCCTGCTCTAATAAGCTGTCGATAACTTCTGCGATTTCTCCCTCTGCCTCTTGGGGAAATCCGTATTGCTTTTGGGGTCTAGGGTCAGGTCCTGTGATTTGAACGGAACTAGTCATCCGGCCACAGTCGTGTTTGTGAGTTGCGAATGCTATCCTGTGTTCTACAGAACTGCCCTAACCTGTTTGTCTGTGCTAATCGTGGTCGGGTCAAACCAGAAATCGCCGACTGCGCTAATCTTGTTTGCATACTCACCTACTGTGAGCGTTGCGGGGGCTCTTGCGGATTTTGCCATTCTCCAAACACATTGGTTTACCGGATCAAATGAAAGGTGGTGGGAGTTCATAAAGTCAATTCCTAAAATGTGTTCTGCTGTGTGGGGTAGATCGACTAAAACTATGGGGTGCTTTGTCGTTATATTGCCAATCTGAATGGGTACAGGGGCTGTGATGTGTCCCTGCTGTGAGTGGCCTGTGAAGCCGCTGAGGGTGATTGTGGCTGTAGTTGGCCACGTGTCTTTCTGGAATATGGTGGAGGAATTAATTGTGGTGCGGGACCCTCCTGTGTCCCAGAGAAATTCGATGGACTGTCCCCGTATCTTTGCTGCAACTACTGGTCGGCCAGACCTATCCCAAAGGGTGTCGCAGACTCGACTGGGGGAGCCCGAACACCGTCAGTCCGTTCCGTTCATGTCCGTCTGGTCTGAACGGGTGCCTACACTATGTATGGGCTCTGTCCTATTCTTATTCAGAGTGTCTGCCTGCGGGGCTCTCTGTGGCTTTCGTGGGGCATTGCATTCTTGTGCAAAGTGTCCTAACTGTCCACAGTTGTAACACTCCTGTGGCTTCTGTGGGGGGGCTTCGTTCACCCATGCGGGGTTCTGGTGCATTTTCACCGCTTGGATGTCTGCGTCTTCCTGCTGTTCCTCGGGTTTCCTAATTGTGGGTTTGCTTTGGACAGATTGCTCCCAGGTGCGGGACAATCTCATTATGCGCTTCTTCTGAGGGGTCATAGTTGGTACAGGTTTTTTGTCCTGCCTCTGTGGCATGGGAGATAAGGGTGCGGGTCCATTTGGCCATACCTTCTTGGGACAAATGGGCGTGGTCTAAATTGCCGAAAACGGCTGTAAAGTAAATCCACAGGCGTCCAGCAAACGCTGTGGGGTGTTCTGTCTTTTTCTGCCTCATTTATTCAGTCCTTCTACCCGGTCACCTCTGTTGTAGCCGATCGCGTCTAGGATCGCTGTGTGCATCTGTGCAAGGGTGCCTCCTCCTACATTCTGTGGGTCGGGAAGGGCTGCTACGACCGAAGGGTCTAAACTCAAAACTGTGAGCTTCACGTGCTCACGCTCATCCAGGCTGTACATGGTTGCCTGCTGCTTTACTCTGGTAAAGAAGTGGTGGGGGTCTGAGGTGGGGAGGAACAGTGTGATTTTCTCGCACGTGTCCCGTAATTGGGTTACGGTTAAGGGGGTGGTACAAAGAAATTCTGTATCTCCATCCGATGTGACTGTGCGGTGGGTGGTTACTGGATTCATTGGTGCCTGAACTATCTGCTCTCTGGGGGGTTGGGGCGCTTTTCTCTTCTGGGGCTTTCCTGGCGCACATGTTCCTTGAACATATCTATGCGCGGTCTCATCTTATTCTTCCCAATCCGGGCCGTCTTCTGTATCTAACTGGGATCCAAAGGTGCTCTGGAATCCATTCTGAACTGAAAGCAAAGACTGCAGTTCTGCAATCTGCTTCCGGCACTTCGCATGATCTAGTGAGCTCTGTCTGTGCTCCGTGGTGGTAGCATGGAGTGCTCGTAATGCTGCTTTCCGGTCGCTACACTGCCTTTGCAATGCCTCTACCTGTTTCTCTGTTTCCTCTCCTACCAGGACTGCACATTGCGTGTCCTGATAGGCCTTTTCGTACTGTGCCTGGAAACTGCTTAAATGTGCGAGACAAGACTGGTGTGCCCACTTGGCATCATCCACCTCTCCGTCCTTTGCTGCTAACTTCCTTCTTAACTCTACGTTCTCTTTCTCAACCTCACTTACATCGGCCTTGCTCATTCGATGTATTCCTTCTATCTCTTTACGGAGCATCCGAACGACCTCCTCTGTGCCTCGCAATTGTGCTAGACAGGACACGATTGCCATCGGCTTGCCAGCTTTTCCCAAGCTTTTCTTATGAATTTCTGACAGGTTCTCCCGCCAAGTATGTCCTATACTCCCGGGTCCTGTTTCCTCATTGTCGCAGAATTTGCTCCAAAGGGGCCATCCTTTCCCTTTGAGGTACTTTCTGATTTCCTCTTCCCAAATGGGACACTGTCCTACTCTGCTGCTGGTCGCTGCGACCACGAATTCTTCAGGGTTCATGAGGCGTTGCATTGCCTGCATTACCATCTTTCCTCTCTAAATACTTCTCTTAAAATTTGGAACAAGGGGTACTAAGGCGGTGCTGTAATTATGGGTACGGCTTTCGCTATTTTCCGGAATACAAACTCCCGACAGTTTGTCGCAACAAAAATCTATTAGTTTTACCTTCTAGCCCTGTTAGTTACACATGCATTAACACACCTCTGAATTATGAGGATTGATCAGAACTGCTTGAACACTTGTGGGTTTTTTCTCTTCCCAATTGGATTCTAATTCAAATTTTGGGTTCTCCCGGAGAGCCACTTCTAAGTCGGGTCCCGGCGGAGTCGCCAGTAATATGTTGCTAACTTTGGTTGGATCTTAATTCGTAGTTTGGTCTGTTTCTTTAACCTTTGCTCTAAAGTCGCCAAGTATCTTTATGATACCACCACGAGGTTCAAGTTCAAGTACTGATCAATAACTCAACACACCAATTAGTAAGATTCAAATCAAAACACATTTATTATATACAGTAAGACACTACTTATGCATATAACTCTACTTTCTAGACTATTCTCTATCACTAAAAGTCCTATACTTAGCTTCAGAATTGGCCCATCAGGTCAGGGGATCAAATGGCCTTTCGTTCAGGTCCTGAGTCTGCAGGATTCAAAAGCTGGTATGGACTTGTAGCTAGGAGCGCCTATCTCATAGCAAGCGTTGACTGGAGACTTACTTGGTTGGTGTGGCAGCTTAGACAGTTCACTCTCAGGGGTTGCTTCGTGTTGTTGAGTGACCCTGCCAAGAAGACCGATTTGAACTTGGGGGCTTTACTTTATAGTCCCCAGGGGCTTCCCGCCCTTCGGGGCGGACCCCGTACCTGGTTCCAAGTGATTGGACTGCTTTCCGATCACTGGGATCGATTTCTCCAATGTTGGAGCGGTTCCCTGATCACTGGGTGGTCCGTAAATGTTCATTGGCCTTCCTTTGTCTTGGCTCCTGCTGGTGCCGAGGAGTCTGGCTTGGCCTTATTCACCTGAAGTGTATCTATTGTGCCTGGGAATCGCTCATTACTATGCAGATGGCTGCTGGTTTCAGTGCTGTCTGGTTTTTGCAAGTTCCAATACACAGGATTTCTGCACTTGCTCGTTTTTGCCTGTGTTGGCTGAATTTCCCTTTAGTTTTTGCGGTTCTCCATTTTAAGTCGGGATGTGGCCAACCCAGGTGGCTACAATGGCACTCAGTCCAGTGCAGGGTAGCCACCTGGGGAGGGGTCTCCTGCTGAGGGGGGGGGGGGGGCGCACCCCAAGGCATTTATCTCCATGCCTTGTATTTCCTGCACTCCTTGCTCTGCACTTTCCCGGGACATCAAAATTTATATGGCTTTTTAGAGATTCAGGGTAGGTTCAACCAATAGTTTCCTTTGGGTGGTGGCATTGTTAGCACCGCATACTAAACGGTCTCACAGCATTTCCTGCGGGGCAGTGTTAAGTTCCTGGACTTGGAATCATGCACTAGAAAACGTGCATATCATCACAGGCAGTGCCATCTTCACAAAACTCTGCAATCTTTCTCAACTGTGACAAATACTTGGTGATGGACTGACTCACCCAGTTCGCTACATAGTATTAAAACAATATCGCTGTACGAAAACAGATGGTGTTGGGTTAAAGTGCTGTCCCACTAGCGTTACTAGTTGGTCAAAGCTTTGTGTGCCATGTGCCGCTGGTTAGGTAGGCTTCGTATCACTCCGAACATATGTGCACCACAGGCAGTCAACAAGATGATTGCCTGGCGGTTATTCTTACTGATATTGTTCGCCCTGAAAAAGTAGTGCATTTGCTCCGCTAACTAATTCCTGTCTTCCAAGCTGGCGTAAAATACATCTAACTGCAGACTTTCGGTGGCGGCCATGGAGTGAATGGTCGCATATGTGGTCGCTCCCGCTCATGGTGGTCTTTTTGTGGCCTTTACCCCGGTTTGTAGCAGGAATTTTGGAGGAAAAAGGTGTAAAAGTGAGAGCAGACGAGAGTGAATGGAGTGGCGGACCAGAAGTGCCCAGAAAAAAGCAAACCAGTTGGCTGAGGCGGGTGAGGAGCTGGCAACGCATGCGGAGATGGCGGATGGGCAGGGTCCGGCCCTGCCAGCCCAGTGGTCGATGGAGCAGTTGGTGAGCTTCTTGAGCAGTGGAAGGAAAGTTTGGAGGACCTGGCCGGGCGCTGGACACGATCAAGGCGGTGGTTGACCGCGTGGAGACGAGACTGGCAGCCCAGGGACAGGCAATCCAGAAGTTGGAGGAGCGGGCGGGGGAGCATGAGGAACAGTCCACCTCGATGGCAGAGGAGATGGGACTGATGTGAGACCAGCAAAAGTGACTGCTGGAGAAAGTGGAGGACCTGGAGAAACGTTTTCATAGGCAGAACATCCGGATCGTGGGTCTGCCGGAGGGGAGTGAGGGAACGGGTGCTGATGCATACGTCGGGAAGATGCTGGAGAAGCTGCTTGGGGAAGATGTGTTTGACCGGCCATTGGAGCTGGATCGAGCCC
Organism: Scyliorhinus torazame; assembly: GCF_047496885.1. NCBI lineage: Eukaryota > Metazoa > Chordata > Chondrichthyes > Carcharhiniformes > Scyliorhinidae > Scyliorhinus > Scyliorhinus torazame. Next base: position 93,318,448 of record NC_092716.1, read on the forward strand.
ACAGGGCGTTGATGTGCAAACCCCAGGGGAGCGAGCCGCCGAGGGCGATAGTGGTACGGTTGCATCGGTTCCTGGATAAGCAACGTATCATGAGGTGGGCCAGGCAGACGAGGTGATGCAACTGGGAAGGTGTTGAGATCTGTGTGTGCCAGGACCTGGGGGCAGAGCTGGCAAAGGGGAAGGCGAGCTTTAATGAGGTCAAGTCGGCCCTGTACAAGAAAGGTGTAAAGTTCGGACTACTGTACCCGGCTCGTCTATGGGGGCCGGGAGTTATACTTTGGCTCGGCGGAGGAGGCAGTGGACTTCATGAAAGAGAATGGACTGGCAGGAGAAGGAGGACCTTGAACTTTGATGCAAGAGAACATAGAACATAGAAAAATACAGCACAGAACAGGCCCTTCGGCCCACGATGTTGTGCCGAACCTTTGTCGTAGATTAATCATCGATTATCATAGAATTTACAGTGCAGAAGGGGGCCATTCGGCCCATCTTGTCTGCACCGGCTCTTGGAAAGAGTACCCTACCCAAGGTCAACACCTCCACCCTATCCACATAACACAGTAACCCCACCCAACACTAAGGGCAATTTTGGACACTAAGGGCAATTTATCATGGCCAATCCACCTAACCTGCACATCTTTGGACTGTGGGAGGAAACCGGGGAAGTGGAGTGGGCAGCATGGTAGCATTGTGGATAGCACAATTGCTTCACAGCTCCAGGGTCCCAGGTTCGATCCCGGCTTGGGTCACTGTCTGTGCGGAGTCTGCACATCCTCCCCGTGTGTGCGTGGGTTTCCTCCGGATGCTCCGGATTCCTCCCACAGTCCAAAGATGTGCAGGTTAGGTGGATTGGCTATGCTAAATTGCCCTTAGTGTCCAAAATTGCCCATAGTGTTGGGTGGGGTTGCTGGGTTGTGGGGATAGGGTGCTCTTTCCAAGAGCCGGTGCAGACTCAATGGGCCGAATGGCCTCCTTCTGCACTGTAAATTCTATGAAAAAGAAAACTTCTATGAAATCTATGAGTGAATGTACTGTACTGTGAAAACTTTGGGTTTTTGATGTTTGGGTTTCTTTCATTTTTTCATTTTTCTGTTGTTTTTGGACATAGGCTGGTTTACAGTCTTTGTTAAGGGGTGAGTTCTGTTGCCTCTGTTCTGACGGTTTGTACTAAGAGCGGGGGGAGGGGAATTGGTGGGGGGTAGGATGCTAGGCGCCATGGGCGGGAGCTGCCAGGCTAGCTGGGTGGACTAATTTACAGAAGAGTAGTGGGGGTTGAGCTGAAGATCAATGGAGGGAGGGTTGGAGGGGCAGTGGGAGTGGGAGGGTCTGGGTGGGTGGGGGGGGGGGGGGGGGTGGGGGGGGTAATGCTGCTGATGGGGAGGGGACTTTCAAAATGGAGGAGGAGGGTTGATGACGGTAGTTGCCCGAGGGCGGGTCAGGGAGGTGCGAGACATGGGCCAAAGACTGGCCTAGCAGAGGCTATGGCTGATTGGCAGAGGCTGGGTTCCCCCTGACCAGGCTGGTCACGTGGAATGTTCGGGGACTGAATGGGCCAGTCAAAAGGACCCATATGTTCGCACACGTGAGGCAACTGAAGGCAGGCGTGGCCATGTTGCAGGAGGCATATCTGAAGGTGGAGCATCAGATTAGGTTAAGGAAGGGATGGGTTGGGCAAGTGTTCCATTTGGGGTTAGACTTTAAAATGAGGGGGGCACGATCTTGGTTAATAAGCGGGTGGCATTCGAGGACCCGGGGGTCGATATGTTATGGTTAGTGGGAAACTGGAGAGAATGGCCGTGGTGTTGGTAAATGTATATGCCCTGAACTGGGATGAAGTGGAGTTTGTGAGACGGGTACTGGGGAAGATTCCGGACCTAGATTCACATCGACTGATTATGGGGGGAGATTTTAACAAGGTCCTTGATCCAAGGTTGGGCTGGTAGAGTTCTAGGTCTGGAAAGGTCAAGGTTGGGCTGGTAGAGTTCTAGGTCTGGGAGGTATCCAGCTATGGCGCAGGAGCTCCGGGGTTCATGGAGCACATGGGGGGGAGGGGGTGGGGGGATCGATCCGTAGAGATTTGGGAGGCCGAGGAGTAAGGAGTATTTGTTCTACTCCCATGTGCACAAGGTGCATTCCCGGACAGACATTTTTTTGATGGACAAAACGCTGCTGGCTGAGGTGGTAGATGCTGAATATTCAGCAATAGTGGTGTCAGACTGCGCTTCGCACTGGGTGGACTTACAAGTTAGCAAAGGAAAGGCCCAGCAACCGCAATGGGGCTGTTAGCCGAGGATGAGGCGTGTGAGCGGGTGAGAGAGGCCATTCGGGGATACACCAGGATCAATGATACGGGTGATGTGTCGGCGGGGTTGGTTTAGGAGCCACTGAAGGCAGTTATCATCGGGGAATTCATCTCAATTCGGGCCTGTAAGGAGAAGGCTGAGAGGGTGGAGTTAGACAGACTGGTTGGCAAAGTTTTACAGGTGGACAGGAGATAGGCGGAGACTCCGGATGACGGGTTTTGAAAGAATGGCAGAGACTGCAGCTGGGATTTGGGCTCCTGTCCACAGGTAAGGCGGAGGGACAGCTGAGGAGGTTAAAGGGGGCGGTTTATGGATTTGGGGAAAAAGTTAGCAGGGGGCTGGCGCACCAGCTGAGGAAACCAGAGGCGGCGAGAGAGATTGGGTAAGTGAGGGACGCAGGAGGGAAGGTGGTTCTGGACCCGGGGGTGGGGGGTAAACGATCTGTTTCTGGAGTTTTACAGTAAATTGTATAAATCGGAACGCCCAGCCAGGGAGGAGGAAGCTTTTTTGGGGGCTGAAGTTCCCGAGGATAAATGAGGAGTTGGTGGAAGATTTGGGAGCCCCAATTGGGCTCAGGGAGGTTATGGAGGATTTGGGGGCGATGCCACTGGGTTAAGCCCCGGGATCAGATGGATACCGGGTTGAGTTTTGTAAAAGGTTTTCCAGGTTGTTGGGGCCGCTCCTGGTAAAGGCTTTTAATGAGTCAAAGGAGCTGGGAGTGCTCCCCCCAACGTTATTGCAGGCTTAGATTTCCCTTATTTTGAAACAGGATAAAGATCCGGAGAGCTGTGGGTCATAAAGGCCAATCTCCCTGCTAAATGTGGATGTGAAATTGCTCGCAAAGATCATGGGCACACGGATAGAGGACTGTGTTCCGGGGGTAATAGGGGAGGACCAGACGGGATTTGTTAAGGGACGACACCTGACATCCAACATTAGGCGGCTCCTTAATGTAATAATGATGCCTGCGGAGCGGCGCGAGGCTGAGATGGTGGTGGCCATGGATGCAGAAAAGGCCTTTGACAGGGTGGAGCAGAAATATCTGTGGGAGGTCCTGGGGTTCGGGCAGGGATTTATGAAGGGAAAGTACTAAAATCAATGGCGTCTATTTATATTTGTCGCACTCATTGACTTCCAAATGTTTATTGATGTTTGTAAATATATTCTTTTTGTCTCTATGTAAGAGAAGAGAAAATGGTTGAAAGACACAAGAGAAGTCATGTTACCTCAGAATCCATTTTTGAGTGAGTCCATTTTTAAAAATGTAACCTTTAAAATGCAGTTTATAATACTGTCATGACACATTACTGTGATACTGTTATTGTAATACTGTCATTGTAATACTGTCATGACACATTGTAATAGCACCATTATTGGGATGTCAATTTGTTTTGCAGCCAGTTGGCCTAATTCAAGTTCTCCCTCTGCAGCTTTTGAAGCTCATGCACCCCAATGCCTTGAATATTAATCTGAGTGAGGAATGCCACAAATCTGTGCCTGCTGATAACCTGCGAGTACCCAATTGCACGCTTGGTGCAATATTAAATATTTAAAATACCCAGTGCCTCGCCAAACTATTACAATACCGAAAGTCTGTTATTTAATATGTAGCATTTCCAAGGGCCATTCAAATTGTTTGTCCAATACTTTCGGAGAATATGGGCAGGTGGCCTCAAAATGACAGGTTTCCCTTCACGCACAATGACATTGACTAATAAGAACTCTTGAGGCATGAAAAGCAATCAGATCAGACTGTAATTAAAACTTTTATAATGCCTCCTTTGGAAAATGACTTGGAATTTGTTACATCGTCACATGATACAGTGACCATCTTTAATAGCTGTTAAAAATATAGCTACAAGGGCACAGAACCCCATGATCGAACCTCATCGTGCACAAAGGGACTTGGGAGTCCTTGTTCACGATTCTCTTAAGGTTAATGTGCAGGTTCAGTCGGCAGTTAAGAAGGCAAATGCAATGTTGGCATTCATGTCAAGAGGGCTAGAATACAAGACCAGGGATGTAGTCCTGAGGCTATATAAGGTTCTGGTCAGACCCCATTTGGAGTATTGTGAGCAGTTTTGGGCCCCGTATTTAAGGAAGGATGTGCTGGCCTTGGAAAGGGTCCACAGGAGGTTCACAAGAATGATCCCTGGAATGAAGAACTTGTCGTATGAGGAACGGTTGAGGACTCTGGGTCTGTACTCGTTGAAGTTTAGAAGGATGAGGGGGGATCTTATTGAAACTAACAGGATACTGCGAGGCCTGGATAGAGTGGATGTGGAGAGGATGTTTCCACCTGTAGGAAAAACTAGAACCAGAGGACACCATCTCAGACTAAAGGGACGATCCTTTAAGACAGCGATGAGGAGGAATTTCTTCAGCCAGAGGGTGGTGAATCTGTGGAACTCTTTGCCCCAAAAGGCTGTGGAGGCCAATTCACTGAGTGTCTTTAAGACCGAGATAGATAGGTTCTTGATTAATAAGGGGATCAGGGGATATGGGGAGAAGGCAGGAGAATGGGGATGAGAAAATATCAGCCATGATTGAATGGTGGAGCAGACTCGATGGGCCGAGTGGCCTAATTCTGCTCCTATTTATTATGGTCTTATGCTAGGCTAAAGGGATCAACAGGCATGGTGCAATTCAATGGAAAAAAATCTACGCCCGGTTTTGGACATGTTTAGCCAGGTGTTTCTCAGCAGCTGCAGCAGCACTTTGCTCTTGTTATTGGCCTCACAGAGTTCCTCTCCGCTGAGGCTGTACTTGAGTCATTTCCTGCTGCTGAACCCAGCAGGAAAGGTTCCTTGCAGTTCGGGGCGCCGTTTTGTCTGGCTGCCCTGATCTTCTCTTCCCCCCCAACCCCCCGAACCTTCAGCAACCCCTCCCCCATTTACGACCCCCCAACATCGGGGAGGTCCCTGGGAACACCCCTTCCTTCACCTGGTAAGGCCCCCCCGCGGCCTGATCCCTGGCGATACCAACCTGGTACTGAGGCACCCTGGCATTGCCAGCCTGGGACCCTGGTGGCACAGTCCGGGTACCAGGCTGGCATGCCAAGGTGCACAAGTGCGAGAGAGAGTGCCAGGGTGCCACACTGCCCTGTCCCCGAACATCTAGGGATTTCTAATGGCCTGGGAGACTCCCCCCATGTGCCATTATGAGTGGTCCATGTTTGTGGAAACCAGTATTAAACGGCACCCTGACGAATCTCCCAGGCACGGCCGTTAGTCCTGGGTGCCAGGAGAATTACGCGAATGCATATTTCATTGAGCCTAATGGATTATTTAAATATGTTGATCTGCATCATGCCCAGTGATGGCGAGATCCAGATCGCAACATTTCACAAGATCTTGTTAAGTCTCGTGAGACATTTCGAGTGTCGCAAATTTCACAAGATTCCAAGTCAGGTGCAACGAAGCCACTGAACCGCGCCCATGGTCATTGTCAGGATATCCACATTAACATATCATGGTGCAATCACACACACACTGATGGACAGGTAGTTGGACCAACCAACACACACACAACATCGCAGCCAATCACCAGTGAGAGCACATGCACTATAAAAACAGGGAACACCACAGTTCCCGCTCATTCTACCAGGAGATAGCTCAGAGCACAGAGTTCACAGCGTGCCACTCAGACATACACCATGTGCTGACTGCCTCGCTAAGATAGTGCAAAGGCTGGGTCCACAGGTTAGCTGGTGAAGTACGAATCACAGCCAGAAGTTAATAGTTATTATTGTACAGAACAATAAAACAGAGTTGTACCACCTACAACCGTGTTGGTTTGTTTGTGTATCGGAACACCCAACACGACATGATACCAGGACTTGAAACTCGCCAGCGACTGCGAGACCTACCTGCACATCTTCAGAAACCCGCCATCCTGCGCCATGGAAACCATCAGCCCGCAACAGCCGCTCCGGATCGCTGGAAATCATGGCGTCAACTGGAAGCTGTTTAAACAGCGCTTCCAACTCTTCCTAGAAGCCACAGACAGGGAGAATGCATCGGACACCAGGAAGATCGCCCTCCTCCTCTCCACGTCGGGCAACACGCCATCCACATCTACAACTCGCTGGCATTCGTGGAAGGCGAGAATAAGACGAAATACAAGACGGTCCTTCTAAAACTTGAGCAACACTTCAGCGTGGAAGTTAATGAGAGCTTCAAAAGGTACCTCTTCCAGCAGCGCCTGCAAGGTAAGGATGAGCCTTTTCAATCTTATTTGACACACCTCCGTATCCTCGCGCAGTCCTGCGGCTATGAGGCCACCTCCGACTCCATGATTCGGGATCAGATAGTTTTTGGGGTCACCTCGGACACCCTACGCCAGCAGCTCCTCAAAATAAAGCGCCTCACCCTAGCCACCGCCATCGAGACCTGCGTCCTCCACGAAAACGCGACCAGCCGATACTCCCAAATCCAGGTGGCCGAATCGGCACGGCAGGGGTCCTACGAGGCGAAGCGGGTCCAGTTGATCGAGTTCCTCCCGGCCCGCGGCCCGGACGAGGGCAGCCATTTTGCGCGCTTTCCGAGGCCTCCCGCGCTTGTATGTGTCAAAAGAGGGGACGTCGACGTAGAGGGACGGGATGTGCAGGCGCGCTCTACGCAGGACCGCACCGCGCATGCGCGGTGGAGCAACGAACGCCATGAAGTTTAGAAGGATGAGGGGGGATCTTATTGAAACTAACAGGATACTGCGAGGCCTGGATAGAGTGGATGTGGAGAGGATGTTTCCACCTGTAGGAAAAACTAGAAGCAGAGAGGACACAATCTCAGACTGAAGGGACGATCCTTTAAAACAGAGATGAGGAGGAATTTCTTCAGCCAGAGGGTGGTGAATCTGTGGAACTCTTTGCCCCAAAAGGCTGTGGAGGCCAATTCACTGAGTGTCTTTAAGACCGAGATAGATAGGTTCTTGATTAATAAGGGGATCAGGGGTTATGGGGAGAAGGCAGGAGAATGGGGATGAGAAAATATCAGCCATGATTGAATGGCGGAGCAGACTCGATGGGCCGAGTGGCCTAATTCTGCTCCTATTTATTATGGTCTTATGCTAGGCTAAAGGGATCAACAGGCATGGTGCAATTCAATGGAAAAAAATCTACGCCCGGTTTTGGACATGTTTAGCCAGGTGTTTCTCTGCAGCTGCACTTTGCTCTTGTTATTGGCCTCACAGAGTTCCTCTCCGCTGAGGCTGTACTTGAGTCATTTCCTGCTGCTGAACCCAGCAGGAAAGGTTCCTTGCAGTTCGGGGCGCCGTTTTGTCTGGCTGCCCTGATCTTCTCTTCCCCCCTAACCCCCCGAACCTTCAGCAACCCCTCCCCCATTTACGACCCCCCAACATCGGGGAGGTCCCTGGGAACACCCCTTCCTTCACCTGGTAAGGCCCCCCCGCGGCCTGATCCCTGGCGATACCAACCTGGTACTGAGGCACCCTGGCATTGCCAGCCTGGGACCCTGGTGGCACAGTCAGGGTACCAGGCTGGCATGCCAAGGTGCACAAGGTGCACAACGAACGCCATGACGTTACGACGTGCGGCAACTGTGGATCCGCACACTTAAAGCGGCAATGTCTGGCCAAAGTGCGACAATGCCTCCGCTGTGGCAGGATGGGCCACTATGCTGCCTGCTGTCCAGCAGCTCAACCTGCCAACTCTCCGCAATTCCGCCAGCCTCGCAGGGACGTGCGGGCCATTCAGCCCCCATACACTGAGTCATACCCTGACGACATGCAGACCGGGGATACCGACGACCGGGAACCCTTCCGCGTTGCGGTAATAAACAAGAACTGGATGGCCCCAAGTCGGGCCCACCAGCATATGCCAGTGCACAGCATAGATCCGGGCGATGAGTGGTGTGCCACCCTAACGGTCAACCGATCACCAATCACATTCCGCGTGGACACTGGTGCCTCCGCCAATCTCATTGCATGGTCAGCCTTCCACACCTTGAAGGTTAAACCACCGATTCTGCCATCCCACTGTCAGCTGGTTGATTATAACAGAAACGTTATCCCGGCCATGGGGTCCTGCCAGCTCGAGGTTGCACACAATTCATACACAGCCACACTGTCTTTTGAGATAGTTGGATCCTCGAAGGACTCTCTGTTAGGTGCACAGGCGTGCAAGATCCTCCATCCCGTTTAGAGGGTACACACTCTGTCTCCAGAAGGCACCTCCGATTTCCCGGATCCAGACTTTAGGGCGCAGCTCCACTCACTCCTCGCCCACAACCAGGAGGTTTTCGAGGGCATGGGCACACTGCCCTACACATACAGAATACGGCTCAAACCGGACGCCATCCCGGTCATTCACGTACCTCGTAGAGACCCAACACCACTCAAGGACTGCCTAAAACAGCAGCTGCAGGACCAAGGAGTGCTTTCCCGGGTCACGGAGCCAACGCCATGGGTCAGCGCCATGGTGTGCGTAAAAAAGCCCTCTGGCGAACTCCGGATCTGCATCGACCCAAAAGACCTGAACTACAACATCATGAGGGACCACTACCCCATACCCAAACGGGAAGAAATCACGAGCGAAATGGCCCGGGCTAAAATATTCACCAAGCTTGATGCCTCAAAGGGTTTTTGGCAGATTCAATTGGATCAGTCCAGCAGGAAGCTGTGCACTTTCAACACTCCCTTTGGCAGGTACTGCTACAATAGGATGCCGTTTGGCATCATCTCGGCATCCGAGGTGTTCCATCGCATCATGGAACAGATGATGGAGGGCATCGAAGGGGTACGCGTCTATGTTGACGACGTCATCATCTGGTCCACCACACCACAGGAGCACATCAGTCGTCTCCAGCGTGTCTTTGCACGGATACGAGATCAGGGCCTGCGCCTCAACCGAGCCAAGTGCTCTTTTGGCCAGACTGAGCTAAAGTTACTGGGGGACCACATATCCCGGTCAGGGGTGCGGCTGGATGCCGACAAAGCGGCAGCCATGCCGCAGCCGGCAGACAAGAAGGCAGTGTTACGCTTTCTCGGGATGGTCAACTTCCTGGACGCACATGTGGCCTTCACTTATGCCAATCTGCCGGCCACTGATGCACGCCTGGCCCACATTCGACGTGAGACTGCGGCCGACCCCTTTCTGCAACGTGTGATGGGCCACATGATGGACGGGTGGCTCAAGGGACAATGCCCACAGTTCTATAATGTTCAGGCCGACTTGCCAGTCGTTGATGGTGTCCTCCTGAAGCTGGACCGCATCGTGATCCCACACAGCATACACCGGCTTGTCTTAGAACAACTGCACCAAGGTCATCTCGGCGTTGAGAAGTGCCGGCGGAGGGCCCGAGAGGCTGCGTACTGGCCAGGAATAAGTGAAGACGTTGCTAACACTGTGCTCAATTGCCCCACCTGTCAGCGGTTTCAGCCGGCACAACCCTGTGAGACCCTTCAGCCCCATGAGTTGGTCGCGTCCCCCTGGTCGAAGGTGGGCGTGGACCTGTTGCATGCACTCGGCAGGGACTACACCATCATCATCGACTACTTTTTCAGCTATCCCGAGGTCATACACCTGCATGACATCACGTCATCGGCTGTCATCCGGGCCTGCAAAGAGACCTTTGCTCGCCACGGCATTCCGCTCACCGTGATGTCAGGCAATGCCCCTGCTTTGCGAGTCAGGAATGGTCTTCCTTCGCCAGCTCATACAACTTCACACACGTGACGTCCAGTCCTCTGCATCCTCAGTCGAATGCCAAAGCAGAAAAGGGCGTCCATATCGTTAAAAGGCTCCTCTGCAAGGCTCCTGATGCAGGATCTGACTTCTGCCTCGCCTTGCTGGCCTATCGCTCGGCCCCACTGTCCACGGGCCTATCGCCGGCCCAACTGCTTATGGGTCGCACCCTCAGGACCACTCTGCCATCCATTCACGTCCCAGACCTCGACCATGCTCCAGTACTTCGGCAGATGCAGCAAGTGTGAGCAACAAAAGGTGACACATGATGCTCGGGCGACTGATCTTCCTGCCCTCGTGCCTGGAGATAATGTCCACATACACCTTCCGGAGGGCGGCTGGTCGGCAACCACTGAGGTTCTCCGACAGATAGCTCCCCACTCGTTCCTGGTTCATCTGCCTGATGGCTCTATTCGCCGCCGCAATCGGCGTGCCCTTCGTCTGGTTCCGTGCTCGCTACGTGATCCTGCACCGGTGCCACACCCTCCTGTTGTCCCTGCAATGGACTTTGTTGACCTTCCGGACACCCTGCATCCTCCTCACTCGACCGTGGCCCAGCCCGTTCCTCAGCCGGTGGATCCTGACCCACCCTTGAGGCGGTCAACCCGAATTCGGCGCCCACCTGAGAGACTTAATTTATGAACCTTTTCATATTGGACTCACTGACTTGTTCTGACATACTGTTTCAGACTTTTTGCCATACTGTTTAAGATTTTGTTATTGTTTGTTAATAACATTGGTTTCGTTCTTGGTGTAACATAGTTAGTTTCTGCACCTGGCATCTTCCTGTGTATATAGTATAGCCACATGTACATATTGTTGTAAATATTGCGCACACATGATTAGATGCACTCACTACACTTCTTTATTTATTATCATGTAGGCACACATTCTTTGCGAAAAGGGGGGATGTCATGATATTTAGATCAGCATATCATGGTGCAGTCAAACACACACTGATGGACATGCAGTAGGACCAACCAACACACACACAACATCGTAGCCAATCACCAGTGAGAGCACACGCACTATAAAAACAGGGGACACTACAGTTCCCGCTCATTCCAGCAGTAGCCAGCTCAGAGCACCGAGCTCAGAGCCTGCCACTCACCATGTGCTGAGTGCCTCACCCAGATAGTGATAGGACAGGGTCCACAGATTAGCTGGTAATGCACGTACCCAAGTTAGCAGTATGCTGTTACAGTTAAGTAGTTAATAAAATTGAGTTACACCATCTCCAACCGTGTTGGATCGTTTGTACATCAAAACACCCAACACAACATCATCAATGTCACCATCTTTCACCAGAGCATTTCCACCAACTGATGTAACCACGGCAAGTGTGCATACATGCTGGCTACGGCTAATCTTTAGAGGTCACTACTACTGTCAATAAATATAACTGTCTCTATAGGGGCGCCATGGTGGTGCAGTGGTTAGCAATGCTGCCTCATGGTGCCGAAGACCTGGGTTCAATCTTGATCCCAGCCCCGGGTTACTGTCCATGTGGAGTTTGCACATTCTCCCCGTGTCTGTGTGGGTCTCACCCCAACAACCCAACGAGGTTCGGGGTAGGTGGATTGACCACCGCTAAATTGCCCCTTAATTGGAATTTTTTTTAAAAAGTCTCTCTAATCTTGTCCTGAAGTTATTGAAATTTTTCCTGTTTGTCTCCACCAACCTCCTTCGCCAATCAACATTTCCATACAAGAGATTCTTTACCTCGCAGATATTAATACCAAGTAGTAAGTGCACTTCAGCACCATGAGCTGTGACTCTTTATAGGACGTTCCCTTCCATCCTTCAAAACATAGGGAAGCCTGGAAAAACATGTCAGTGTGTCAGTTGACTCAAGTGGCATCACCTGCTCCCCTGAGAGAAAGTTTTGCAATCAGATCACACGGCAAGATTTAGGTGCGTATACTGGAGCCAATACTTCAGTACAATGTGCTGCACCTGTCTTTCGGGTGGTGTTAAAAGATCCCAGTGCGTGATAAGAAGAGCGTGGAGCTTCCCAGTGTCCTGGACAACAATCTACCCTTAAAGCAAAGCCAACAAAATTAGAGGAGTTAGCCATTTATTTCATTTACTTTTCTTGGATTGTATGGTGTTCAAATGAACTTCCTGTTTGCCTACATCAATACAGCTCTATAGTTAAAAAGCAATTAACTGTCTGTGAAATGCTTTTGGACATCCCAAGGTGCTATATAAATGCAAATTCTTTATCTAGCAAAATCTAATCATTGAAACTTTCAAACAACTATAAACCTTTAAACTATTTCCGGGAACATTGCTAGAAATTGATTTCATGTTTTAGTTTGGGGAAATGGTTACATTTACCACTGCCCGTGAAGATTTAATCTCCATCGTGGATGTCTCGTTTATTTTTGATTAAGTATCACTTCCAATATAAAGCTTTAATTTTTATACGAGTATGTTATGGACTTGTATTACCGTTGTCTTTTATGCACTTCTCCCTCTGAGTTTCTTTCAAATTTATTAAAATGCTTCATGCCATGATATTATAAAGTTTCAATTATATTTCTGAAATATTACTGAAACCTTTCTGAAGCAGAGTAGATAGACAACCAAGTTAAGTCTTATACAGAGTAAAATTGTACTCATGAAAATTAAAAATATAGAAAATAAGAGCAGTGAGTAGGCCATTTGGCCCATCGAGCCTGCTCCACCATTCAATGTGATTATGGCTGATCCTCTCTCTCAATGCCGTATGCCCCCTCTTCCCAATACCCCTGATGCCTTTAGTGTCCAGAAATCTATCTATTTCTTTCTTAAATATATTCAGTGTCTTGTCATCCACACCCTATTGTGGTAGAGAATTCCACAGATTCACCACCCTCTGAGTTAATAAAAGCCATAGAATCATAGAATCTCTACAGTGTAGAAGGAGGCCATTCGGTCCATTGGGTGTGCACTGACCCTCCAAAAGTGCATCCCACCTAGGCCCACAGCCCCATCCTATCCCCTTGACCTTACCTAACCCTTGAGCACTAAGGGGCAATTTAGCATAGCCAATCCACCTAACCTGCACATCTTTGGACAGTGGGAGGAAACCGGAGCATCCGGAGGAAACCCACGCAGACATGGGGAGAACATGCAAACTCCACACAGTCACCCAAGGTCGGAATTGAATCCGGCTCCCTGGTACTGTGAGGCAGCAATGCAAACCACTGTGTCACTGTGCACGCTTTTCTCATTTCCCCTCCAAATTTCTCTTCATCTCAGTCCTAAATTGCCTACCCCATATCCTGAGACTGTGACTCCTTGTTGTTGAGATATGGCCATGTCCTACAGTACCAGCAGCCCAGCTCCAAATTTACACGTGTTATCAAGGACAGGGCTCAATCACTAGGTGGTTGCTGGTGCTCGCTAACCTACACTGACTCCCAATGTCACAATTATAATATCTTCACCTTTGGTTTCAAATCTCTCCAAAGCCTCACTCCTTCCTATCTCCTGCACTTTTCTAATTCCGGCCTCATGAACATCCCCGATTTTAATTTCTCCACCATTAGCGGCCATGTTTCCTGCTATCTTGGCCATAAGCTCCAGAATTCCCACGCTAGCCCCCTCCGCCTCTCTCTGATCTCCACTTGGTCCCTCCTTAAAGCGTACTTAAAAACCACGTCTTTCGGGACGTGTGGGAGGAAACCGGAGCATCCAGAGGAAACCCATGCAGACACGGGGAGAATGTGCAGACTCCGCGCAGACTGGAAATCGAACCCGGGTCCCTGGCGTTGCGAAGCGACAGTGCTAGCCACTGTGCTACCGTGCCACCCATTGAAGTTCTGGCTGGTCCAATGCCCTGAAAACTGCCACTCTTGGACACGGCTCTACCCTCATCCCCACAACCTTGAAGAAGGCTGTCTAAAACCCGACAAGTCTGGGGCATGAGGGTGGAAAATGACTACAATAATCTTTTTTAATGTCCTGATTATTTTTCTCCAGGGTTGCATATAGCAGTGTCCTGGAGATTGATCTTCAATTCCTCAATACTAGAGGGTTGGGAACTCCACTCGGAGTGCATCTCTCTTCTAACCACTACCTCTGTATAACTCACTTGAGGGGGAGGGGCAATGCAAGGAGGTTGATTGTGCTAATTGTGATACTGAACATCAGTGGTTCACCCCTGTTCACTCAGGTTGCTTCTGAACTTTAATATTTATCTCCAGTATCTATGGAAGAAAGTGGAGGCACAGAGCGATGTTCGTTTCTGTAACGTAGAACAGAATCCATCCACGGGGCTCACTGCGAGTCTCTGATTTCTGGTCTGTCACTTTAGTTAAAACACCACATTCATTCAAGGGTTTACCTTGTATTTTCCTCAAATTCATCATCATAACATTTAATATATTAGGAAAACAAACTTTGTAAAAAGCATACGTGGTTATTTGAGATGCAAATTGTGAAATTAAATCACAAATGGAACTTATAATCTAAAAGTAATGTGAAGCAATGGTGGAGCAAACCAGATTAACATCTGTGGTTTGAAATGGTTCAGTTAGGCAACGTTACCGTGTTTTGTTCTTTTTATCTATGCAAATAGTACTTGGCCCTTTTTAAAAAGAAAGCAGCTCTGTCTTTTCAAACAATTTGTTTTGCACAACTTTTTGCACAAATTCCATGTTGACAAACAGAATTTTTCCATTGCTATGCAGATTGTACGTGGTTCATTAATATTGTTGTGATAGGGAAGACGTGCACGGAGCAGCTCCCGCCACAGAACTGGGTTTTCAGAGTTTTTTTTCTCTTGGTGTGTGTGCTTGTTTTGGCCGGGTTTTCTTTTTTCTTCCTCCTAATCCTTGTGGGGTTTTTATTTTTGTGCACAAAAAAAAAACGGAGAGGAGGGGAATAAAAAGAAAGAAGGGACCCACGCAGCGCGCAACCGGAGGTAAGAGCAGGAGAAACAGAAAAGAGGCCGCAAGGGACCAGACCAGTAAGCTGTGGCCCGTGGGAGGAAAGGAGAGAAAGGAGCCGGGGCCGGAGACTTGGAAGCGGGCCAAGTCCCTGCGGAGAAACGCCCCCGGCAGCAGGGCACGGGGCACGCAGGGCAGCGAAACACGGGGCAGGAGGAGCGGTGGCCCGAGCCAGCAACAAGGACACCCCCCTCCCCCATGAGACAGGCGGCGGAACAAAGGGGGACTCCCGGCCCGACCAGTAGCCTTTCTCGCTCTCTCTCTCTCTCTCGACCCTGAGTGAGTGAGGAGGAGAAAAAGAAAAGAAGAACGTCCTCTTTTTTTGGGGTGGGGGGGGAAACTTTGAAAAGAAAACTTAAAGGGACCGAAAATTCCGTCTCTTTTTCCACGGTTTAAAAAAAAACTTAACTGAAAAGAGTTTTTAGAAGGGAGGGAGGGAGAAAGGGGGGGGGGCGGAAAGAAGGGAGAAAAGGGGGAAAAAAAGGGGGAGGCGGGAAAAGAAAAGGGGTAAAAATGCCAGAAGGGAGCCAAAGCAGAGGGAGAAAGGGCGCCAAAAGCAAACGGGGCAATATGCGAGCCCGCTCAGACGAGCTAATCAGCGCACGAAGCGGGGGAATGGAAGCCTCACCGCAACAAAAAGAACTGGACAGACGGGAGTATTTCCCCCTGGGCCAGAGGGGAACTGGAAGGCAGCCTTTGCCGAGTTACTGAGGGAACACCAGCAGGAAAGCAAGACAGGGACCAGAGAAGACATAGAGGCCGCAGTACAGGGAGCAATGGTCAAGGCCCTGGCGGAGGTGCAGCTCGCCCTTGGTAGAGCAGAGAAGAAACTGGAAGCCAAGAGGAGAAACTAGAAGCCCAAGAGGCGACCATTAAGGAGCTGGAAAAAGCCGCGACTGACATGAGCGACCGGATCACGGCCCTTGATAAAGAGGTGGTGAGACTGGGCACAACGCAGGGGAGCCTGAAGGGCAGGGTGGACGACCAGGAAAACCGTTCAAGAAGACAAAAATGTCAGGATAGTGGGCCTACCAGAGGGGATCGAGGGTAGAAACCCCACGACCTACGTGGCCGAGATGCTGGGCAACTTAGTGAGGAAGAAAACCTTTCCCAGCCCACCAGAAATGGACAGAGCACATCGGTAGCTGCACCTGAAGCCCAGGGCGGGGGACCACCCGAGGGTAGTTGCAGCTAAACTGCACCGGTACCAAGATAGGGAAACAATCCTACGCTGGGCCAGGCAAAACAGAACCTGCAAATGGGAAGGACACTCCATTAGAGTTTATGAGGACATTGGGGCAGACCTAGCCAGGAGACGGGCTGAATTCAATAGAGAGAAAGCAGCCCTTCACAAGAACAATGTGCGTTTTGGTAAGCTGTACCCAGCGAAACTCTGGGTCACATACCAAGACAGAGAATATTACTTCACAGCCCCCGCCGACGCAAACAAATTCATCGAACACGGGCTGAAAAACCAACAGCGAGGGTAGAAAAATGGGGCACCTGGCAAGGGGCAACAACACGCTGATGGTGGTGGTGGGGGGGGGGGAAGGGGTGAGGCAACGGCAGGTCCCCCCCGCCCCCACCGCCTCCCCCCCACCATGGCGAGCGCACCCTGATCGAAAAGCAAACCACTACCCGAGGGACCGCCACAGGTGGGAGACCAGGCCCCAGCATGACCCTTTTAAATAAACATTGGATCACTTAACACCCCCTTACTTCAAAGATAACCCCGAGAATATTACAACACTAAATAGTCCTTCAGTTATTCCTTTCAACGTCCAAGAGAGACTTAACACCTTTAAACAGAAACACATCAGGTTAAAGGCATTACTATTATGAGTTTCAATCACCCAACTGATCCAGAGATAGTCTTTCATGGCAGAGATCACAGCAGATCCAGCTAACTGCAAACACAGACACACACCCCAGCTCTTTTCAAACTGAAACTAAAAAACTGCAAAATGGCTGATCTAAAGCGCAGCTCCACCCACACTCTGACATCACTGCATTTCTTAAAGGTACATTGCTTAAACATCCATTTCTTAAACGCACTCTCACATGACAGCTAGTACCGGGGACATGAAAAAAGCCGGGCCGCAGCGTGCCCCCAACAGCGCCAGGCAGAGGGGGGGGGGGGGCACTCAACAGAGGCGGGAGAGCAAAAGAGGATAGGAGCATGGGAAAGAGGGACAAAGGAGGGATATACGGGAGGGGGGGAGAAAGGGGGAGGAGAGGGAGTGTGGTAGTCACCACTGTTTGTATAATACTTGTATTAGAGGTATTACGGTAAGGCTCCTGTACGACAGGTACGGGGGTAGGTCCCTGCCTGCTGGCTCCACCCAGTAGGCGGGGTATAAATGTGTGAGCACACCGAGCTGCTCCCATTTCTGGTAGCAGCTGCAGGAGGCAACACATCTCTGCTTAATAAAGCCTCGATTACTCTACTCTTGTTTTGTCATAAATGATAGTGCATCAGGGAGGTACCGGGGGGCGGGGGAGGGGGAGGCACTGGAAGGGAGGGACCGGGGGGGGCGGAACACAGGGAAGGAGGGACAAACAAGGCTAGAAAAGGAACAGCAATAGGGCTACAAAGTGCCACAACCAAGAGCTCGGAACAAGGAATCGCTGCAAGCATCCACCCAGTACGGTCTCTGGGCGAAGGGAGACCCCAGAGTGCTGGGGGCTACCCGCATGGTGTTCGCACAGTGGGCGGCCATGCCGGGGGCCCCCTGGACAAAGGGAAACCCCGGAGCGCAGGGGCCCAACCGCATGGAGAGAGCAGTGACAGCAGCCATCCTGGACGGCCCCCTAACAAGGGGGAACCCCGGAGAGCAGGAGCGCATCCACCAGGTAAGTATGGTTAATCCCACAGGAGCGAGTGGACAGAAGCCCCCCCACCAGGATAGTCACCTGGAATGTAAGGTGACTCAACGGCCCAGTGAAAAGATCCAGAGTCCTCAACCACCTAAGAAACATGAAGGCAGACATAATCTTCCTCCAAGAAACGCACTTGAGCGAGCAGGACCGACTGCGGGTGAGAAAGGGCTGGGTGGGACAGACCTACCATTCCTGTTACCTGATGAGGGCCAGGGGGGTGGCAATACTGATCAGCAAATGGACAATGTTTAGGGCGACAAAGACAGTTACGGACCCGGAGGGGGGGGGGGGGCGTTCGTCATGGTCAGTGGGGCACCGGTAGTACTAGTTAACGTGTATGCGCCCAACTGGGACGACACGCGCTTCATCAAGAAGACCATGGCAGAAATCCCTGACATAGCGACGCACCGGCTACAAGTAGGGGGGGGGGGGACTTCAACAGTGTACAGGATCCAACGACTGACAGATCAAACCCCAAGATGGGGAAAACCTCAAACATGGCAAGGGAACTCGGTCTCTTTATGGAGCAGATGGGAGCGGTGGACCCCTGGAGATTCGCCCTCGCGGGGGAGAAGGAGTTTTCCTTCTCCCCAGTACACACATGTACACCAGAATTGACTTCTTTGTGGTGGGGAAAATGGTGCTTCCGGGGATAGACAAAGTGGAATACTCCGCAATTGTGATATCAGACCACGTTCCACACTACATGGACGTGAGGCTGGAGACGGGCAGGGCCCAACCCCCCACATAGAGGTTGGACGTTGCCCTACTAGCTGGCAAGGCCTTCAACGGAAAAATATTGCGGGCCATTGCAGAGTGCACAGAGAACAACCAGAATGGGGAGGTCTCACCCTCCACGTTCTGGGAAGCGCTAAAGGCCGTTCTAAGAGGGGAAATCATCGCTTTCAAAGCATGAAGAGATAGGGAGGAAAGGGCGGCGAGGCAACAGCTGGTCGATTCCATACTGGAGGTAGACCGTAAATACTCCGAGGCCCCGACCGTAGAGCTCCTGGCGGAGAGGAAAGAGTTACAAAGGAACTTTGATCTGCTCTCCACCAGGAAACCAGTGCTTCAACTCCGCAAGGCACGTGAGACCCTATACGAACACGGAGACAAAGCCAGCCGCCTGCTGGCACACCAGCTGAGAAAGCAGGCAGCCACCAGAGAAATTGCACAAATCAGGAATACCAGAGGCACGTTAGAAACAGAACCAGAAAAGATCAACAAAGCATTCAGGGCCTTTTACCAAGGGCTGTACACCTCAGAGCCCCCAATGGGGGAGGCCAGGATGAAACGGTTCCTTGATGGACTGGACATACCAGTCGTGGGGGAGGGCAGAAAATGGGGCCTGGAAGCACCACTAGCACTGGGAGAGATCATGGACAGCATTAGCTCCATGCAGGCGGGGAAGGTGCCGGGACCAGACGTGTTCTCGGCGGACTTCTGCAAAACATTTGCGACAGCACTGGCCCCGCACCTGCGGGAGATGTTCACAGACTCGCTGGCCAACGGCACACAGCCACCCACGCTATCACAGGCCTCAATCTCGCTGATACCTGAGAAAGATAAAGACCCAACAGAATGTGGGTAATAGAGACCCATCTCACTGCTGAACGCAGACGCCAAAATACTGGCCAAGATTCTAGCCAAAAGGCTAGAGGACTGCGTGACAGAGGTGGTCGCAGAGGACCAGACGGGCTTTGTCAAAGGAGCTTACCTCCAACATCAGGCGCCTGCTGAACGTGATAATGACCCCATCCGGGGAGAGGACACCAGAGGTGATCATCTCCCTAGACGCAGAAAAGGCCTTTGACAGAGTCGAATGGAAATCGGTTCGGGCTTGGAGCAGGATTCACCTCCTGGGTAAAACTCCTGTACAACGCTCCCATGGCGAGCGTACGGACCAACAACACCAACTCCCGATACTTCCAGCTGCACAGGGGCACCAGAAAAGGATGCCCACTGTCCCCGCTGCTGTTCGCTCTAGCGATCGAACCACTAGCAATCGCGCTCAGAGCAGCAAAAAGCTGGATGGGGATCCAAAGGGGAGTCAGAGAGCACAGAGTCTCACTCTATGCAGATGACCTACTCCACTACATTTCGGATCCACAGAGCAGCATGGACGGAATCATCGCGCTCCTGAAAGAGTTTGGCGCCTTCTCGGGTTACAAACTCAACATGAGCAAAAGCGAGATCTTCCCGGTACACCCACAAGTAGGTGGGGCAGCCCTAACGGGACTGCCGCTTAAACAAGCCCGACACAAATTCCGCTATCTGGGGATCCAAATAGCCCATGACTGGAAAGAGATCCACAAATGGAACCTCACCAGTCTGACGGAGGAAGTAAAAAAGGACTTGCAAAGATGGAACTCACTCCCACGCTCCCTCGCGGTGAGAGTTCAGACGATCAAAATGAACGTGCTGCCCAGGTACCTCTTCCTATTCAGATCCATCCCGATCTACATCCCCAAGGCCTTTTCCAAAGCACGAGACAAACTAATCATGCCGTTCGTATGGGAGGTGGCGGGAAGAATGCTAGGATCCCAAAGAAGGTCCTACAGAAAACAAAATCAAGGGGAGGGCTAGCCCTCCCAAACCTACAATTCTACCACTGGGCGGTGACAGCTGAGCGAATAAGGGGATGGATCAAGGAGCCAGAAGCCGAATGGATGCGTGCGGAAGAGGCCTCCTGCAGGGGGACCTCCCTCTGGGCCCTCGCCACGGCGGCGCTCCCATCCCCGCCCAAAATACACTCCAGCAGCCCGGTGGTGATAGCCACCCTCCAGTCCTGGAACCAACTACGGCAGCAATTTGGCCTGACCAAATTGTCAGACAAAGCTCCCATCTGCTACAACCATTGGTTCACACCAGCACCGACTGATGATGTTGGTGGGGCAAGACGGAAGGACACTGACAGTCAAGGACCTATACACCGACGGCAGGGTCGCAACACTGGACGAACTGACAGAGAAATTCCAGCTAGCCAGGGGGAATGAGCTAAGGTACCTGCAACTCAAAAACTTCCTATGAAAGAAGACAAGGACTTACCCACAACCGCCACGACAGACAATACTGGAAGAGTTACTGGACACAAGCATACTAGAGCAAAGAAATTGTAGCGACATGTATGACCGAATGGTAGAAGGAGCCAACACCATATTGGACGCAACAAGAATGAAATGGGAAGAGGACCTGGGGACCGAAATAGGGTGGGAACTCTGGAGCAAAGCACTGCATAGGGTCAACTCCACCTCCACGTGCGCAAGGTTCAGCCTGACACAACTAAAAGTGGTACATAGAGCCCACTTAACAACAACCCGTATGATTAGGTTCTTCCTGGAGGTGGAGGACAGATGTAAACGGTGCCAAGGAGTCCCGGCCAACCACGCCCACATGTTCTGGTACTGCCCCAGACTTGTGGAGTACTGGACAGCCTTTTTCGAGGAAATGTCCAAAGTGGTGGGGGTGAGGGTGGAGCCATGCCCGAAAGTGGCGGTCTTCGAGGTTTCAGACCAGCCAGATCTATTCCTGGGGAGGAGGGCAGACGCCCTTGACTTTGCTTCCTTAATCGCCCGACGTAGAACCCTGTTCGGCTGGCGGTCAGCAGCACCACCCAAAGCTGCAGACTGGCTGTCCGACCTCTCGGAATCTCTCCAAATGGAGAAAATCAAATTCGACATCTGAGGGTCAGACGACGGCTTCCACAGAACGTGGGAGCCATTCACCCAATTGTTCCGGGACCTGTTTGTGGCCAACAAACAAGCAGAAGAATAGCCAGGTAGCCAAGAAGCAGGGGAAAGCAGCCAAAGCTTGAAAGGGAGAGATAGACCGGGAGAGGGGGTGGGGGGGGACACAGCTAAATCTAAGAGGAAGGAAAGGCGAACCACGGGGGGGGCGGGGGTTGGGGGAGGAGGCGGAGGGGGGAGAAGAAGGAAGAGACAGGGAACAACAGAGGAGGGCCAGGGAGGTGGGGGGGGGGGGGGGGGGAGGCAGGGAAACGTCAATGAACTTGGCATCCACAGGTACAGAGAAAAAGGAGAACACAGGCGGAGGACGGGAGGGCTGGCTGAAGCGGCAGCGTGCACGAGAAGACAACGGCGGCGAAATCCGTCCAGGAGAAGTGAGGGACAACACCAGCACCAGACCCATTCTAGGATTGCCCTCCAGAATTGTCTCTCCGGCACCCAATTGTATATCTACCACCCCCCCCCCTCCCCTCCCCACAAACAGATGCCTACTTGTGTGTAAATAATTTTGCGAAGTGTAGAGAGTTGCTGCTGTTCGGCGGGTGCATAATACCCTGCCAGTTACATTATTTAATTTTGTACTTCTCTCATGTTGTTACTATTTTTTTCTTCTTTTCTCCTCTCCGTTTGTGATTTGTGTGTGTGTGCCCTTCTCTTCTATATATATATATATATATATATATAATATATATCATATCCTGTGTACATAACGGCAATTTTATTTTGTTCAAAAATCCAATAAAAAACATTTATATAAAAAAAAGTATTGTTGTGATACCATGGGCTAGGGCGCGGTCAATTCCAGCCCCCCCTTGACCCGGAGTCACAACACAATTCAAGTAACCAATAATTCTAAGACAAACAATCCACGTCTTTGGCCCTTTTCACCAGGTTTATAAATTTGAACACATTTACTATTATTAATAACAGCAAATATAATTGGTTAACTATTATCTAAGTCCTACTCTCCCACTTTAACCTGCCCCCACCCTCCACACACACACACACTCACAAGACAAACAAACACAGAGGGGTAGACGGGGGTGAAAATAATAAGTAAAAATATAAAGAGTCTTTGTTTCAGATGGTTATCTTGAAGAACACCGTCCTCTAATCTTGGCTTTCAGGTTGAAGTCTGTTTTCAGTCTGTACTGGTTTTCACTGAAGATTCATTCATTCAGGGTCTCTTTGTTCCAGGAATATAGCAGCTCACAGCATTTCTGGAGAGAGAGAGAGAGAGAACAGGCACTCACAGCTCCTTATTCCTTATCATCCAGAACCCAACCCCACTTTCCTCAGGTCTCTGGGAATCATCCAGGCAAATATGGCCTTTTTGGCCAACTTATTGGCCATCAGCCAACCAATTGAACACTAGCACCAAATACTATCATAGAATTCCTACAGTGCAGAAGGAGGCCACTTGGCCCATCGAGTCTGCACCGACCCTTTGAAAGGCCACCCGACCTAGGCCCAGTCCCCTACCTTATCCCTGTAACTCCACCCAACCTTTGAACTTTTGGGGGAAATTTAGCATGACCAACCACCTAGCCTGCACATCTTTGGACTGCGGGAGGAAACCAGAACTCCCGGAGGAAACCCACGCAGCGGGAATGTAATAATTCCACACAGACTGCAACCTGAGGTGGGAATTGAACCCGGGTCCTTAGTGCTGTGAGGCAGCAGTGCTAACCAATGTGCTATCATTGATTTCCTTATTCTCTCTGCTGCTTGATTTAAAGATATATGTTCATTAAGTTTCATGGATCAAACATGATAATGGAAAATAAAGAAAGGGAAAATAAGGAAATCAACAGGAAGGATCCTGACAATATAAACGAAAACTGGATTGTTGCATTGGTAATTATCTCCCTATCTTCAATGAATTCTCGATAAGTAATTTCGCTAAAACCTTTTCCTCAATTTTCACTCTTTAGTGTATTGGTGAAGAGAGCAGGTGTTGGGACACCTGAACCCATTTTCACCTGGCGTGAATGTGGCTTCGGAACTCATAGATGAGCTCGAGTCATTATTTTCTAAAATGTCTGGTTGTGACCTTCCGAGCACCCCCCATGTGATTTCCATCTCTTCCCACTGTCCTCCCTGCCATGGCACTCAGAGACCACTGCCAGTGAGGTAAGTAGCCCAAAATTCTTTCCTGTAAAAGTATGGCTCGCCAGTGAAGGCATAGATTATTTAGATTATTTAGATGAGGCCTGAGGAACAAGTCTGGGTCCGTGCAATTGGGCAGCTGAATCACTGCCTGAAACTGGATGCCAAAAATCCCATGCAGTCTGCAGAGATCTGGCATCAAAGCCAAATGCAGAGCGAGCTCCCTGTTTATTTTTAATGATGATTAGTCTGGGAACTCAGAAAAGTCTATTTGCACTGTTATCAGGGGTTGTGTGACATGCTTCATTTTTGATAGTGTGTGGCGTGTAATGCAGCAGATTGAATCTGTCGGCAAATGTTAATTTGCAGATCACATATCAACTAAATTAGCTTGGCCTCACCTCACTTAAGGCATACTTCAATGTGTTTTCTGGAAGATAGAGGAAAACATAGATGGTGACCACACTCAGCTCATGCAGCAATGAGTTTTCATTGTTATAACCTTTGTTTACATTATGGCATGATTAAATATTGTAAAGATAAAATCCTGATTGTAATTGCCACAAGGGTGACTTACCAGACAGGTCAGTAGCATTCAAGCTGAATATAGATGTAAAGTCTCAGGCAAGCTACCACTCGGAAGCATTGACTGCAGAAACGTTTTGATTTATTCTCCTTACTATTTACACCTCCTATTCCCTGAAGGGTCTTCCATGCCCGGCCCACACCTGGGCCAGGGTATTTATGTCACAGCAGTCCTAGGAAAAGTGGAGACATCTCCCCCCCCCCCCCCCCCCCCCCCCCGCAATCTGGGTAAATTGTACTCAGGTGAGACCACAGGGACTGTGAGGTTACCGATCCCTGGGCCTCCTGTAGGGCTTCAATAATCGAGTACAGAAATCTGCTATGTCGTAAAATATCACAAACGTGTACACAAATCAGCCAATTGAGGAAATTGATCCTCCTGCTGGTGAGTTGGCTCTTCAGACGCAACCCAGTCATGTCAAATATCAATGAATAAGTGGCATCTTTTTGTGCCTAGCATTAGGTAATACCTTCAAGTGGCCAATTCTCTGGGGATTTTCAATCAGCTTTATGAGAGACACGTATCTTATAGGATTGCCAACTTGTTATAACCTGCCTGCTTACCATTGGCTGGGGACTAATGACAATCCCACAATCCTGTGGGAGTATGAGCTTCCTCAATGAGGGGGGCGGAGAAATCATTAGCAGACTCCCTGTATAAATAAAGCTGGCCAGTTTGGAACCAGCCTGGAAGGAGTGAGCAGCAAGCGAAGTTGCTGCTGTTGTATATATATGTTATTGTAAATAAATGTTATTTCTTTGTATCCTTAAAACTCGTGCTGGATTCTTCGTGGCCCTCACAAAACTGGCGACGAGGGTTAAAGTGAATAGCTGTCTACACTGCTGAAGCCACCTCCCTGGATTTTTGTTGGATGCAAATTTGAAGTTGTTTTCTATTATACCATGCCTCTGTATGGACGTTTGGATGTTTTTGATGCTGCGCTGGAAAGCTGGAACCAGTACGCACAACGGATGCGTTACTATTTCCGGGCAAACAACATAACTGAAAACGAGCGCCAGGTCGTCATATCGCTCACCGCCTGCGGCCCGCATACGTTTGGGGTGATTAGGAGCCTTACGTACCCAGCTGCACCGGACACCAAAACGTTTGACGAACTTGTGAACTTAGTGGGGCAACATTTTAACCCAACCCCGTCCACGATAGTCCAACATTACCAGTTTAATACCGCTGAGAGGACCCCAGGAGAATCCCTTGCTGACTTTCTATCTAGGCTACGCAGGATTGCGGAGTACCGTGACTATGGTGAGACCTTGTCAGAAATGTTACGCGACCGTTTGGTTTGCGGTATTAACAATGCGGCCATCCAGAGAAAGTTATTAGCTGAGCCAACATTGACTTTTCAACAGGCCATTCAAATAGTATTGTCCCAAGAGAGCGCAGAACGAGGAGTGCAGGAGCTACAGCGAATGGAGGTGCATGCCTTGAGGCGCAACCCCTTCCATCCGAAAACGTCCCCCCGCACTTCTGCGGTACCTTTGGCGAGGCGACGTCTGGATCGATGCCAGTGTCCGTCGGACATTCCTCCCCCAAGGGAGCCTTCTCCAGAACCAATGGATGAGGAGCCATGTCCGTGTCAGACTTGTAGGCGCCGACCCCGTCGCGGACGCCTGTCCTGGGGGTGCCAGAGGCGCCGTCGTTCCAACCGAAACTGGGACCAGCCCAGGGGCCATACCTTCCATATGGATGAACCTGCGGCGACTACTCCTGAGGACATGGAGATGGAGGACGACTGCCTGCAGCTACATTGTGTGGCAGCTCCCTGTGTGGCCCCCATTAAGGTGACAGTACGGGTCAATGGTCACCCGCTTGAGATGGAGTTGGACACTGGCGCAGCGGTCTCCGTGATCGCCCAGAAGACATTCGACCGCATCAAGCAGGGTATACAGACCCTTACATTAACCGACACACAGGCCAGGTTGGCCACCTACACGGGGGAACCACTGGACATTGCAGGAACTACGATGACCCCTGTTTGTTATGGACGCCAGGAGGGGCGTTTCCCACTTATCGTGGCCATGGGCCCAGCCTGTTGAGTTGGGACTGGTTGCGCCATTTGCAGTTGCAGTGGCAGCACATCCTCCAAACAGTTTCTGGAGGGTTGACTGAGGTGTTAGGACAATACCCAGATGTATTCCAGCCCGGTTTGGGGAAAATAAAAGGGGCCGTAGCCCGTATCCAAGCCGAACCAGGAGCCATGCCGCGCTATTTCCGGGCGCGCACATGCTTTACATCTTGCTCGAGAAGGTAGAAGGGGAGCCCACTCATTTGGAGACTTTGGCTATTATCAGGCTCGTCCGTTTCACTGACTGGGCAGCACCAATTGTACCTGTAATGAAGCCAAATGCCACAGATCGCTTGTGCGACGACTATAAACTTACAGTGATTACGGCTTCCCGACTCGACCGATATCCAATGCTTCGCATAGAGGATCTCTACGCAAAGCTTGCAGGCAGACTCTCGTTCACAAAATTAGATATGAGTCACGCCTATCTACAGTTGGAGCTGGACCCTGCCTCCCGACCATATGTAACGATTAATACACACCGGGGCCTGTATGAATATACATGTTTGCCCTTTGGAGTATCCTTTGCCTGCGCTATTTTTCAACGCATTATGGAGGGCATTTTGAGAGGTTTACCACGTGTTGCTGTCTACTTAGATGTCGTTTTGATCACAGGGACACGGAGCAGGAACATTTGGAAAATCTGGAGGCTGTCCTTCGATGCTTTTTGGAGGCTGGAGTCCGTTTACGTTGCACAAAGTGCGTTTTTTAGGCAAAGGAAGTAGTCTACCTGGGTTATCGGGTGGACCGCGAAGGTTTGCACCCCATCGCAGAGAAGGTGCGCCCAATTCAACAGGCCCCCGCCCCGACTGACACTTCGCATCTTTGTTCTTTTCTCGGCCTCATAAACTATTACGGGAAGTTCCTCCCCAATCTGGAAACTACGCTGGCCCCGTTGCACCTTCTGCTAAAGAAAAATCACACCTGGGTTTGGGGTCAGCCGCAAGAAACTGCTTTCCGGCAGGTAAAACAACAATTGTCGTCGTCTGGGTTACTAACCCACTATGATCCTGGAAAGCCTTTGCTTGTCACATGTGATGCATCCCCATATGGTATTGGGGCCGTCCTGTCCCACAAGGAGAACGGGGCCGAGCAGCCGATAGCTTTCGCCTCCCGCACATTGACTGCAGTGGAAAAAAAGTACGCGCAGATCGAGAAGGCGGGCCTGGCAGTGGTTTTTGCGGTGAAACGTTTCCACCAGTACGTGTATGGCTGCCACTTCACTATCGTGACTGATCATAAGCCTCTGCTGGGACTTTTCAGAGAGGATAAGCAAATACCGCCCATTGGTTCCACACGGATCCAGCGCTGGGCTTTGTTGCTCGCTGCATACGAGTATTCTCTGGAGCACAAACCAGGAACGCAGATAGCGAATGCCGACGCACTGAGCCGATTGCCTTTATCGACTGGCCCCATGTCGACCCCCACGACGGGTGAGGTGGTTGCAACCCTAAATTTTATGGACACCTTGCCTGTCACGGTATCACAGATCCGTGAGTGGACCCGGATGGAGCCAGTCCTGTCAAAGGTTCGGCACATAGTGCTGCATGGTGGTCAGCATAGACAGCTCCCAGGCGAGTTGCGGGCATTTTCCTCCAAGCTGTCAGAATTCAGCGTGGAAGACGGCATCCTCTTGTGGGGGACACGTGTGATTGTCCCGGAAAAAGGCCAGGAGCTGATACTAAGAGACTTGCACAATGGGCATCCAGGTGTGACCAAAATGAAAATGTTGGCCCGGAGTTATCTGGTGGCCAGGCCTCGACACCGACATTGAGAAGGTGGCCCAAAACTGCTCCATTTGCCAGGAGCATCAGAAGCTTCCGCCGGCCGTGTCCCTACATCACTGGGAATGGCCAGTGGGAATGGATGAGTGCAATCTTGGTACTGAACTGAACTTTGGTAACTTACAAAATGCACATGAGGTATACTGCCCAGTGACAATGGAGAGCTCATCCTGCAGCAATAATAACCAGAGTGAGTTAATCAGGCCTACTTACAGACAATCTATAACGAAAACTATTAATTTTCGACATTATTATGAAGTGGTTCTTGACCAGCTTTACATAAGCATATTAGCAGGTGACATTCAAGTAAATAAAGCATCAATCAAAAGTGAACAATTTACAACCTTCACCACTGTTCCAACAGGTGACGGGCGTAGACCTGGTTCAGAGGACGGATGTAATGTCCTTCTAGCAGCGTGATAGCTGCAGCATAATTCTCCGCCTCCTCGATCAGAGGGTAGATTGCAGGGCTGACTTGGGAGCGTAGAAGGTGCATCTTCTGCCTTTCCGTGGTGGTGTCGGCGGCTGTGTTTTTGAAGCTCTCAAAACACGCCAGCCAGTGCTTAAAAATACCAGCGGAGTTGTCTGCGTGGGGACTGAGCTGAAGGCACTCCGGCTTGATGCAGAGGTCCATCCTTTCAGAAGTAATAGCTGATTAAATTGATGCACAATCAATTACTCGTGAGACAAGGAGAGTCATACTAATCGGCTTTAATCAGCTAGAACTGTACTCAGCAGCTCCGGTACAGAAAGTGAAAGCTGCTGGGACGGCCTGTGTTCTTATACCCCGCCTCTCAGGGCGGAGCTACGTACGTTGGCCAATGGTAGACTCCTAGGTCTGGCCAATGGGCATCCACCTCTCAGGTACTGCAAATACCTGGTATTGCTACACAGAATCCAAATGAGCAGGTTCTTCCTGGAGGTGGAGGATAAATGTGAACGGTGCCAGAGGGGCCCGGCTAACCACACCCACATGTTCTGGGCTTGTCCCAAACTGGCTGGGTTCTGGACAGCCTTCTCCGAGGTAATGTCCAAGGTTGTGGCGTGAGGATGAAGCCATGCCCAATAGTGGCAATCTTCGGGGTATCGGAGCAGCCAGAGCTATACATGGGGAAGGGGCCCAAGGCCCTCGCTTTCGCTTCCCTAATCGCACGCCAGAGAATCCTGCTCGGCTGACGATTGGCAGCACCACCCACAGCTGCAGACTGGCTCACTGACCTTTCGGAATTTCTCCACCTGGAGAAGATTAAGTACGGCATCCGAGGGTCACAGGAAGGCTTCATGGATACTTCGGGGCAGTTTGTCGGCCTGTTCCAAAACCTGTTTGAGACCAGCAACGAGGAGTAAGTTAAGAATATAAAACCAAGATAGATGAGGAACCAAAGGACTGTGCAACGCGGACGGGGCGAAGGGGGGGGGGGGGGGGAACCACAAAAGAAGAGAAGAGGAGGGAGAGGGATAACCCCCCCTTTTTTGTCCCTGAAAATAAAGCAAAATGCAGCTAAAACCAAAGCGGGGGGGGGGGGGGTGGCAAAATGTATATAGGGTCAATTAAATGAAAGACAAAATAAACCACTCTGTACAATACAATAAAGTAAATTAACGTGGGTAAGAAAAATGTGATGTGTATATATACAATTGTTTATAAATATGAGAAATGCCAATAAAAAGATTGCAAAGAAAAAAAATAAACTAACCCTTCAAACACACCCTATCATGAGTTTTCGCTGGGGTTATTATTTATTTATTTATTTATTGATTGATTGATTGATTCATTCATCCACCCTGCGATTCAGGGATTCAGTGATTTTTCCATCCTGGAGAGACATCAGCGGATTCACACTGGGGAGAAGTCATTCATCTGCTCCCATTTGGAATGGATTCATACAGTTATCCAGTCTGCGGAAGGGATTACATGGAAAACCACAATATAGGAGCAGGAAGAGGCCATTTGGCCCTTCGAGCCTGTTCCACCATTCATCATGATCATAGCTTACTATCCAACTCAATAGCCTAATTCTGCTTTCCCTTCCCTATCCTTTGATGTCCTTCGCCCGAAGTGCTATATCTAAATGCTTCTGCCATATGGCAGCACAGTGGTTAGCACTGTGGCTTCACAGTGCCTAGATCCCAGGTTAAACATTTTTTAAAAAGGGGCAGCATGGTAGCATTGTGGATAGCACAATTGCTTCACAGCTCCAAGGTCCCAGGTTCGATTCCAGCTTGGGTCACTGTCTGTACGGAGTCGGCACATCCTCCCCGTGTGTGCATGGGTTTCCTCCGGGTGCTCCAGTTTCCTCCCACAATCCAAAGATGTGCGGGTTAGGTGGATTGGCCATGCTAAATTGCCCTTCGTGTCCAAAATTGCCCTTAGTGTTGGGTGGAGTTACTGGGTTAGGGTGGAGGTGTGGACCTTGGGTGGGGCGCTCTTTCTAAGAGCCGGTGCAGACTCGATGGGCCGAATGGCCTCCTTCTGCACTGTAAATTCTATGATGATTATTAATAGAAATTGTATCATTCTAATAGAGGAGCAGATAGGTAGACAGATTTTGGAAAAGAGTAAAAACAACAGGGTTGTGGTGATGGGAGACTTCAACTTCCCCAATATTGACTGGGACTCACTTAGTGCCAGGGGTTTAGACGGGGCGGAGTTTGTAAGGAGCATCCAGGAGGGCTTCTTAAAACAATATGTAGACAGTCCAACTAGGGAAGGGGCGGTACTGGACCTGGTATTGGGGAATGAGCCCGGCCAGGTGGTAGATGTTTCAGTAGGGGAGCATTTCGGTAACAGTGACCACAATTCAGTAAGTTTTAAAGTACTGGTGGACAAGGATAAGAGTGGTCCTAGTATGAATGTGCTAAATTGGGGGAAGGCTAATTATAACAATATTAGGCGGGAACTGAAGAACATAGATTGGGGGCGGATGTTTGAGGGCAAATCAACATCTGACATGTGGGAGGCTTTCAAGTGTCAGTTGAAAGGAATTCAGGACCGGCATGTTCCTGTGAGGAAGAAGGATAAATACGGCAATTTTCGTGAACCTTGGATAACGAGAGATATTGTAGGCCTCGTCAAAAAGAAAAAGGAGGCATTTGTCAGGGCTAAAAGGCTGGGAACAGACGAAGCCTGCGTGGAATATAAGGAAAGTAGGAAGGAACTTAAGCAAGGAGTCAGGAGGGCTAGAAGGGGTCACAAAAAGTCATTGGCAAATAGGGTTAAGGAAAATCTCAAGGCTTTTTACACGTACATAAAAAGCAAGAGGGTAGCCAGGGTAAGGGTTGGCCCACTGAAGGATAGGCAAGGGAATCTATGTGTGGAGCCAGAGGAAATGGGCGAGGTACTAAATGAATACTTTGCATCAGTATTCACCAAAGAGAAGAAATTGGTAGATGTTGAGTCTGGAGAAGGGTGTGTAGATAGCCTGGGTCACATTGAGATCCAAAAAGACGAGGTGTTGGGTGTCTTAAAAAATATTAAGGTAGATAAGTCCCCAGGGCCTGATGGGATCTACCCCAGAATACTGAAGGAGGCTGGAGAGGAAATTGCTGAGGCCTTGACAGAAATCTTTGGATCCTCACTGTCTTCAGGGGATGTCCCGGAGGACTGGAGAATAGCCAATGTTATTCCTCTGTTTAAGAAGGGTAGCAAGGATAATCCAGGGAACTACAGGCCGGTGAGCCTTACTTCAGTGGTAGGGAAATTACTGGAGAGAATTCTTCGAGACAGGATCTACTCCCATTTGGAAGCAAATGGACGTATTAGTGAGAGGCAGCATGGTTTTGTGAAGGGGAGGTCGTGTCTCACTAACTTGATAGAGTTTTTCGAGGAGGTCACTAAGGTGATTGATGCAGGTAGGGCAGTGGATGTTGTCTATATGGACTTCAGTAAGGCCTTTGACAAGGTCCCTCATGGTAGACTAGTACAAAAGGTGAAGTCACACGGGATCAGGGGTGAGCTGGAAAGGTGGATACAGAACTGGCTAGGTCATAGAGGCAGAGAGTGGCAATGGAAGGATGCTGTTCTAATTGGAGGGCTGTGACCAGTGGTGTTCCACAGGGATCAGTGCTGGGACCTTTGCTCTTTGTAGTATATATAAATGATTTGGAGGAAAATGTAACTGGTCTGATTAGTAAGTTTGCAGACGACACAAAGGTTGGTGGAATTGCGGATAGCGATGAGGACTGTCAGAGGATACAGCAGGATTTAGATTGTTTGGAGACTTGGGCAGAGAGATGGCAGATGGAGTTTAATCCAGACAAATGTGAGGTAATGCATTTTGGAAGGTCTAATGCAGGTAGGGAATATACAGTGAATGGTAGAACCCTCAAGAGTATTGAAAGTCAAAGAGATCTAGGAGTACAGGTCCACAGGTCATTGAAAGGGGCAACACAGGTGGAGAAGGTAGTCAAGAAGGCATACGGCATGCTTGCCTTCATTGGCCGGGGCATTGAGTATAAGAATTGGCAAGTCATGTTGCAGCTGTATAGAACCTTAATTAGGCCACACTTGGAGTATAGTGTTCAATTCTGGTCGCCACACTACCAGAAGGATGTGGAGGCTTTAGAGAGGGTGCAGAAGAGATTTACCAGAATGTGCCTGGTATGGAGGGCATTAGCTATGAGGAGCGGTTGAATAAACTCGGTTTGTTCTCACTGGAACGATGGAGGTTGAGGGGAGACCTGATAGAGGTCTACAAAATTATGAGGGGCATAGACAGAGTGGATAGTCAGAGGCTTTTCCCCAGGGTAGAGGGGTCAATTACTAGGGGGCATAGGTTTAAGGTGAGAGGGGCAAGGTTTAGAGTAGATGTACGAGGCAAGTTTTTTACGCAGAGGGTAGTGGGTGCCTGGAACTCGCTACCGGAGGAGGTGGTGGAAGCAGGGACGATAGTGACATTTAAGGGGCATCTTGACAAATACATGAATAGGATGGGAATAGAGGGATACGGACCCAGGAAGTGTAGAAGATTGTAGTTTAGTCGGGCAGCATGGTCGGCACGGGCTTGGAGGGCCGAAGGGCCTGTTCCTGTGCTGTACATTTCTTTGTTCTTTGTTCTTAAAGTGGAAGGGTTGTGAAATACAACACTGCCTATAAAGGGGGAAGTAAATCAAAGCCACCTTCCTGTCTATGGAGGAGTGGTGAGAGAAAAAAATCAGTTATGTTTAAATGAACCCTTCTGTTCATAACACTATCTTCCTAAAGTTACTGGCCTTGACAATGAAAAAGCATTAGGTTAAATAGCCCCTCTGCCAGCAGAACATTGATTAGTTGAATATAAATATCAAGTAAGGAAAAGCAGAGGAAGAAACAGCCATAATTTTGAAATCAAAAAAATATCTTGTTTGGTGTAAGTAATGACAGCTAAGGGGTCAAATGCAAGAAAATCAAGGGCGGACAACAATTGAGTAATGGCCCTGATTCAGAATGGTTATTTTAATTTGCCATCAGTTTCCAACTTTCTCTCCTTCACTCCTGAAGATACTGGGCTGGATTCTCTGGTTCTGGGCTGTGTCCGGAGGAAGTGCTTAGCTTTACGATGAAAAAGTTGGCGCCGCCCCCGCACCGATGCTCCGCCCAGTGGGGGACTAGCAGCCGCACCACGTAAAAGGACCAGCGTTCCCGACAGAAACAGCCGGAGAATTGCCGGGTCCGTGGCCGCGCATGCGTACGGCGATGACCTGCAGTGGTCGTGCCGTATAACATGGCGCTGGCTGCGCGTGGACCTGGCCTGTCAGATAGTGCCCTGGCCTGCCAGATAGTGCTCCCCCGAAACCCCTCCCGACACTCCCGGATCACCCCCCACCAGTTCCCCCGGTCAGCGGAACCCCCCCCCCCCTCCAACTCTGGTGGCACTGGACGAAAACTCACAGCACACGTGTTCCACGCCGTTGGTAAATTGGCCCATCGGAGGTCGAGCATCGGGGGAGGGCCTTCAGGTGACGTCCTGAGGCCGGCCCAACTGCGTGCGGCGTACGTTTGACACCGTTTTGGAGGGGGCAGAGCATCCGAAAACAGGCACCTCCCCCAATTTCGGCTTTAGAAGGGATTCTCCGCCCCGATCGCCGAATACGATTTTGGGAGTCGGCAATTGGAGAATTACGCCCACTGCTTTGGACTGAAGTACAATTTTCTATAAGTTAAAAACCTTCTGGTCCTTTAGTCAATTGACCAATTTGTGTGTCAGCTCAGACAATTAGTTTTCACAGCTTATTTATACCTAAAATGCGTAACAGCCAATTCTATTCTATTGGCAGGCACATGCACAGGGCCTAAAAGTGTATTACTATCAGTCAGACTTGCAGTGTAGCACATTTGTGTGTACTTGAATCTGCATATATTAAACTGGCTGGCTTCGCTCAGTTGGTTGGATGACTGGTTCATTGGAAGTTTCACTGTTTTTACCCTGACTGCCACCTACACCTGTGTGAGTCTCTCTCCTGTGATGGTGAAATGTCACCCGGAAGCGCCCCACCAGTGCAACTTCACAAGAGAGAGAGAAAGAGAGACCACTGTTTATCACTAACCAGTAGCCTCGCTTGAGTTCGAAGCGCTCGGATTCCTTTTGGGCCCTTGACTTCGGAATTATGTTCTGGCAATTATTGTGACTCAACCAGAGCGGACAGTGAAAGAAAGAAAGGCCCTCCACAACTCCGACAATAACACACAAACACCAGTTATAAAAAGACTATGGAGGGGTGGAATGTGGCGCAGTGGATAGCACTGGGACTACAGCGCTGAGGACCCGTGTTCGAATCCCGGCCCTGGGTCACTGTCTGTGTGGAGTTTGCTCATTCTCCCTGTGTCTGTGTGGGTTTCACCCCTACAACCCAAAGATGTGCAGTTTAGGTGGATTGGCCATGCTAAATTGCCCCTAATTGGAAAATAAATAATTGGGTATTCTAATTTGTCAAAAAAAAATACTATGGGAGGCAAGAAACTAAACGACATATCACAAATTCTTACTTTTACACATGTTTACTTAAGCACACATGAATATATATATATATCCACTCACCCACCCCAACCTCAACAATCTAGCCTAATTGGCAGTTTCTGTGGGCTGAGGGAATATACTTGTGGCAGTCACCACTGATGTATATATTGTATATATAGATTGTTGATATAGGTGCTTTACGGTAAGGCCCCTTTACTACAGGTACAGGGGTAGATCTCTGCCTGCTGGTTCTGCCCAGTAGGCAGAGTATAAATATGTGTGCTCCCAGTACAGCAGCCATTTCGTCAGCTGCTGTAGGAGGCCACACATCTCAGTAAAGCCTCGATTACATCCGACTCTCGACTTTGTGTAATTGACCGTGCATCAATTTATTACACTGAGTTTTTCAGAAGATGGACCTCTGCATCAAGCCGGATCGCCTGCAGCTGCATCCGTAAGCAGACAACGGCAAACAGGACTTTGAACATTGGCTAGCCTGTTTTGAAGCGTACATTGGGTCTGCGGCAGACAAAATTCCAGAAGCACAGAAGCTCCAGATTCTGCACACACGGCTGAGCTCCAACGTCTTTCCACTTGTCCAGGACGCGCCGACCTACGCAGAGGCCATGGCGCTACTGAAGGAAAACTACGCTCAGCGGACTAACACACTCTACGCCAGGCACCTCCTCTCCACGCGGCGTCAACCCCCCGGTGAGTCGGTGGAAGATTTCTGCCGCGCCCTGCTCCCCCTAGTTTGAGACTGTGACTGTCAGGCCGTTTCGGCCACGGAACATTCAAATTTGCTAATGAGAGATGCATTTGTTACGGGCATAGGGTCTGACTACATCCGCCAGCGCCTCTTAGAGGGGGCCACGCTCGACCTCGCGGTGACCAAAAAACTAGAGTTTGCACTTACGGTCGCATCACACAACATTCAAGCCTCTGCCCCCGACCATGCGACCCACCCACCCCCTGTGCATCATGGACTCCGCAGACCGCCGCCCCATCGTGGACCCCATCAGCGTCTGCCCTCAGCCAGTCCCAACCAAACCTGGGAGGCCCAAATGCTCCTTCTGTGGGCAGTCAAAACATCCCCAACAGTGCTGCCCGGCGCGGAGCGCCCTCTGCAAGACCTGTGGCAAGAAGGGACATTTCGCTGCAGTGTGCCAGGCCCACTCAATCGCCGTTATTGTCCCGGCACCCCCCATGTGCAGCCAGTGGGCACCGCCATCTTCCCCCCCCATAGGACCACGTGCGGCCAGTGGACGCCGCCATCTTGCTCAACTCGCAACACGTGCGGCCCGTGGGCGCCGCCATCTTATTCCTCCCAGGACCACGGGCGCCGCCATCTTGCTTTCCCCACGACACGTGCGGCCCGTGGGCACCGCCATCTTACCCGACTCAGGACCCATGCCTGTCGGCACCTCATCCAGCCGCTCATCGCCTGCAACCGCCAACGACCAGCCGTGTCTCGCCTCGGTCACGATTGACCAGTCTCGACCACACAACCTCGCGACTGCTTCAACTAAAGTGAAGGTCAATGGGCACGAGATCTCCTGCCTGCTGGACTCTGGGAGCACTGAGAGCTTCATTCACCCGATACAGTAAGGCGCTGCTCCCTCGTGGTCACCCCGCTAACCAGAGAATCTCCCTGGCCTCCGGGTCCCACTCCGTGGCGATCCGGGAGTACTGTATCGCCACTCTCACTGTCTAGGCCGTGGAGTTCAGTGGCTTCTGCCTCTATGTCCTCCCCAACCTCTGCGCTGCCTTGCTACTCGGCCTGGACTTCCAGTGCATCCTCCAGAGCCTAACCCTGAAATTCGGCGGTCCCTGAAATTCGGCAGGCCCCTACTACCCCTTACTGTGTGCGGCCTTGCCACCCTTAAGGTCGACCCACCTTCCCTTTTTGCAAACCTAACCCCGGATTGCAAACCCGTCGCCACCAGGAGCAGATGGTACAGTGCCCAACAGGATCCTCATCGGGTCTGAAGTCCAGCGGCTGCTTTGCGAAGGCATCATCAAGGCCAGCAACAGCCCCATGGAGAGCCCAAGTAGTAGTGGTCAAAACTGGGGAGAAAAACAGGATGGTCGTTGACTAGAGTCAGACCATCAATCGGTACACGCAGCACGACGTGTACCCCCTCCCACGCATATCTGATATGGTCAATCAGGTTGCACAGTACCGGGTCTTCTCGACAGTAGACCTGAAATCTGCCTACCACCAGCTCCCCATCCGCAAGGCGGACCGCCTATACACTGCATTCGAGGCAGACGGCCGCCTTTACCACTTTCTCAGGGTTCCCTTTGGCGTCACCAACGGGGTCTCGGTCTTCCAACGGGAGATGGACCGAATGATTGACCGGTACGGGCTGTGGGCCACTTTCCTGTACCTGGACAGTGTCACCACCTGCGGCCACGATTAGCAGGACCATGATGCCAACCTTGCCAAATTTCTCCACACCGCCACTCTCCTCAACCTCACGTATGGTTTACGGTAAGGCCCCTTTACTACAGGTACGGGGGTAGATCCCTGCCTGCTGGTTCCGCCCAGTAGGCAGAGTATAAATAGGTGTGCTCCCAGTACAGCAACCATTTCGTCAGCTGCTGTAGGAGGCCACACATCTCAGTTTAATAAAGCCTCGATTATATCCTACTCTCGTCTTTGTGTAATTGATCGTGCATCAATACTCACAGTTCCCAGGAAGATAGTTAAACAGGCAAAATTGTTTCTTTGACTCTTCCTCAAAGCTGACTGGTCCGTTTGGCTGCTGGACCTTTATGCTGCTGGTTGGGCTCCTTCGCAGGAATCTTTCATGGTCTGTGAAGTCTGGTTTTCGTGATCTACTGCCTTGTAGTCTGGCAGAAGCCCTGTAGTAGTCTCTACTCTGCCTTGAGTCCAGGCTTCTTAAGGGCAAAAACCTGAATGGAGCTGACTGGCCACTCCCACACGTGAGTTCCAGGACAAAGGACTGCTAATTGCTGGCAGGCTGAAATTGATTTGATCAGTTTCCACACAAAGGTTCAGTAATGTGTCCGGAGACCGCTGATTTCTTGCAAATGGCTCAAAGTGGGCATTGGGGACAACTTTAATCTTTTTCCCATTAGTAGAGTGTGATTTCGTCTGGCCAGAGCAAAACGTATCTCCATACCATGGTCTCTTCCGTAGTTGATTCGGGCCGTCCAGATCCCCCCGCACAATTTTCCAGTTGACTCTGCCATGACTCATGGCATCTTTTGTTCCTATCGGAGATGGGTCGGGGGGGGGGGGGGGGGGGTTATATTCTGCTGTCTGCCTGCTTGCAGACATTTGGATTGGGCTGTTTTCTATACAGTATCTGTCCTTTTAAAATGGGGTAGTATCCTTTTTTTCATTTCATGTCCAGTTTTGTTCAGCTGATGAGTTGCAATACCTTACACATGCCCTTGTTAAGTGGGCTGTGGGGAGCTGGATGACCCCTTATAGGGCCATTGGGGGCAGGGGGGGGGGGGGGGGTACCGGCGGACACTGGCGAGGTCTCGAATTGCACGCTGATCTCTTCCAGCACTGGTGTGCAGAGCTCCTCAATGCAATCAATTTCACTAAGTGCGGCCTTGCTGGGGTTCTGAAATAAAACAGAGTCCCATTAGATAGCAGTGTCTTTCTCAGTGCTGCGAGCACGGGGGAAGACCTGGCTAAACACACTTGACACTGGACTCTGTTTCATTCCTGTTAGATTGCACCCAATATCTTTCAGAAACTCAAAATTAATGGATTTCAACATGTGTTTTCCATCGCCGAGTGCTGAGACAGCAAATTGCCCTTCAGAGGACATTTAAGAATCACCCACTGGTAAAGGTATCAGATTTCCTTCCCTAAAGAGCATTAGTGAACCAGGTGGGTTTTTACAAAAATCAACAATGGTTTGATGATCTTCACTAGACTTTCAATTCCAGGTTTTTATTGAATTCAAATTTCACCATTCGCTGTGGTGGGATTCAAACCTGAAACCTCAGAACATTACCCTGTGTGTCTGGGTTACCGATGCACTGACAATACCACCATTACGCCATTGCCTCAGGCATTGGTAAGAGGAGAAATGACAGGCGACACGGTGGCGCAGTGGTTAGCACTGCTGCCTCACGTTACTGAGGACCCGGGTTCGATCCCGGCCCTGTGTCACTGTCCGTGTGGAGTTTGCACATTCTCCCCGTGTCTGTGTGGGTCTCACCCCCCGCAACCCAAAGATGTGCAGAGTAGGTGGATGGGCCACAATAGCTAAATTGTCCCTTAATTGGAAAAAAAATAATTGTGTACTCTAAATTTAGTTTAAAAAAAAGAGAGAGGAATGGCAGCTATTTTTAACAGTTCCCTCCTCAAGTCTAATTTGGATGATTCAACTTGACGATCAAGTTCTTTCATCACAAGCCTGAAACATTCAAAACATTTTTGAGTTTGGTTAAGGAGCAGATAGAGATCTTCTTGAGCACGTTTGAGGATACAATCATTTCTTTATGGGATAAGCTGCACAAAAAACTGGTTTCACAGGTGATTTCAAAATTCTAATCCTGTCCATCAAGATGGTATGCAAATTCCTGACAGCCAAAATCTAGCAATTCCATGTCTTGGAGGCATGAGAGATTACTCACCTCTGATTAATACTTCAAAATTCTCTCAAAGAACTGACTGTTAGTGCTGCATGGTTTTCTGAAAGAAGAATATGTATTTGTCCTAACGTAAAACTATTCATCGCACAGGAAAGAGGCACGGTCTCAATTTCTAGATGGATCCAACCAATGAAATGGTCTTTTTTTTCTTCTTTTTAAAATTTAGAGTCCCCAATAATTTTTTTTCCAATTGAGCGGCAATTTGGTGTGGCCAATTCACCTACCCGGCATACATTTTGGGTGGTGGGAGTGACATCCACGCAGTCACGGAAAGAATGTGCAAACTTCACACGGTTAGAGACCTGGAGCCGGGATTGAACCCGGGTCCTCGGCACCGTGAGGCAGCAGTGCTGACCACTGCGCCACTGTGCCGCCCATGAAATGGTCTATTACTGTAACTTGGCTGGGGTCCAATTGAATTCCACGCTGAAAGTATATGTTGCAATTGTAGACCGTGACAAATTAAGCAATGAGGGTGTGACAGTAAGCAATCATTTCTCAAGAAGGAGTTAGAAGAGTAAGACGAGATAAAGTCTTAAATTGCCTAGTTACAATCATTGACAAGAGCTTAGGTCACCTTGTGAATAGACAAACTGATCACAAACGAAAGCCAACATTTGAACACTGAACATGATGTCATACATCTGCTCCATCTGGCAAGCAATTTTTAGCCTTTCCTTCTACTAGTCCCGCCTTTGAAGTGAATCAACAATTCTGCTCATTGTGTCAACATGAATCTCTCCTGTATCCTTAGGCATCAGGTGTTGCTACTTTATCTGGTACATTTAAATCATTTTTTAAAAATCTGATCTTGGCTGGCCGTAACATAGCTTTCATTTTCTTTTTGCTGTGTCTTTTGTTGAGTTGGAGACAACGTTTTAAAACTCCCTTTGATGGGATGGTAGCATCACTGGCAACACCAACATTATTGTTGTCGGGCAGCACAGTGGTTAGCATTGCTGTTTCGCAGCACCAGGGACTCAGGTTCAATTCTGGCCATGAGTGACTGTCTGTGGGGAAATTGCACATTCTCCATGTGGGTTTCCTCCGGGTGCTCCATAGTTCTCTCATAGTCGAAAGATGTGCAGGTTAGGTGGACTGGCCATGATAAATTGCCCCTTAGTGTGCAAAACATTAGTTGGGGATATGGGGATAGAGTGAGAGCGTTGGCCGAGGTAGAGTCCTCTTTCAGAGAGTTGGTGCAGACTTGATGGGCTGAATGGCCTCCTTCTGGACTGCAGTGATTCTATGATCCTTAATTACCTTTGAAAAGAGGGTGGAGGGCCGCTTTCTTGGATGGCTGCAATCCATATGGTATAGGTACACTCATAGTGCTGTGAGATAAGGGGCGGGATTCCCCGACCCCCCCGCCGGGCTGGAGAATCGCCTTGGGGGGTGGGGGGGGGGGGTGGCGTGATTACTGCCCCGCCGCCCCGACGCCGGCTGCCGGATTCTCCGGCACTGGTTTTTCGATGGGGGCGGGAAATTGCGCCGCTCGGGGGCCATTGGCAGCGGCTCCCCCGGCAATTCTCCAGCCAGTGATGGGCCGAGTGGCCGCCCAGTTTCAGCGGGTCTCGTTGGCATATATTACACCAGGTCCTTACCGGCAGGATCTGGCTCTGCGGGTGGCCTGCGGAGTCCTTGGGGGGCGCGGGGGGATCTTGCTCCGGGGGGGGGGGGGGGTGCAACAGTGGCCTGGCCCGCGATCGGGGTCACCGATCCGCAGGCGGGCCTGTGCCGTAGGGGCACTCTTTCCCTCCGTGCCGGCCGGTGTAATGGTCCGCCATAGCTGGCGTGGAGAAGAAACCCCATACGCGTGCACTGGGATGATGCCAGCATGCGCCAACTCGCGCCAGCCAGTGGAGGCCCTTCGGTGCCGGCTGGCGCAGCGCCAACTCCGTCGGCGCTGGCCTAGCCCCTGAAGGTGCAGAGGATTCCGCACATTCCGGGCGGCCCGACGCCGGAGTGGTTCACGCCACTCCTTGGCGCTGGTACGGCCCGCCCCACCGGTTGCTGGAGAATCCCGCTCAAGGAGTTCCATGATGTTGACAGAGCGCTGATGAAGTAATAGTGATATATTCCAAAATCAGGATGCTGTGAGACTAGGACAGAAACTTGTAATTGGTAGTGTTCCAATGCACCTTATTCTACCAAATAGTAAGTTGCAGGTATTGCTCGTTGTGTCTTTACTTAATTTGCTCTGTTTTATAACCTTTGCTCTAGAGTCGCCAGGTATCTTTATGATACCACTACAAGAGGGCAGCATGGTGGCACAGTAGTTAGCATTGCTGCCTACGGCGCTGAGGACCCGGGTTTGAATCCCGGCCCTGGGTCACTGTCCGTGGGGAGTTTGCACGTTCTCCCCGTGTCTGCATGGGTTTCACCCCCACAACCCAAAGATGTGCAACATAGGTGGATTGGTCATGCTAAATTGCCCCTTAATTGGAAAAAATAATTGGGTACTCTAAATTTATAAAAAAAATTTAAAATGATACCACCACAATGTTCAAGTTCAAGTGCTGATCAATAACTCAATACACCAGTTAGTAAGTTTCAAATCAAAACACATTTATTATACACAGTCGATCACTACTCATGTATAAAACTCTACTTATGAGACTATCTCTAACACTAAGAGGCCTATACTTAGCTTTGGAACTGGCCCACCAGGTCAGGGGAACAAATGGCCTTTAATTCGAATCTGAGTCTGCAGGCTTCAAAGCTGGTATAGACTGGTAGCCAGGAGCACCTATCTCGCAGCGTGCGTTGACTGGAGACTTACTTGGTTGGTGCAGCTGCTAGACAGGTCACTGTCAAGGGTTGTTTCGAGCTGCTGAGAGGCCCTGCCAAGAAGGACGAATTGAACTTGGGGACTTTATTTTATAGGCCCCAGGGGCTTTGCGCCCTTTTGGGCGGACCCCGTACCTGGTTCCAAGTGATTGGACTAAGTTCTGATCACTTGGATCGATTTCTCCAATACTGGAGCTGTTCCCTGATCGCTGGGCGGTTCCTAAGTGTCCGTTGGCCTTCCTTTGTCTTGCTCCTGCTGGCGCCGAGGAGTCTGGCTTGGCCTTGTTTATCTTAACTGTTTCCAATTGTTCCTGGGGATCGCTCATCAATATGTAGATCGTTGTTAGTTTCAGTGCTGTCTGGGTTCCTGCAAGTTCTGATAAACAGGAAACTTTGCACTTGCTTGTTTTTCCTGCGTTTGACTGAATTTCCCTGCATTCTTAGGAACAGACAGTATGGGAAGGTATTTAATTCGGGGAGGGGAAATTATACTGCTATTAGACAGGAATTGAGGAGCATAAAGTGGGAACAATTGTCCTTGGGGAAATGCACAACAGTAATGTGGGGGTTGTTTAAGGAGCACTTGCTGCGAGTGCTGGATAGTTTTGTCCCACTGAGACGAGGAAGGAATGGTAAGGCGAAGGAGTCTTGGATTACAAGAGAAGGGGAGCTTCTAGTCAAGAGAAAGAAGGAAGTAGGGCAGCATGGCGGCACAGGGGTTAGCCCTGTTGCCTCACGGCGCTGAGGTCCCAGGTTTGATCCCGGCTCTGGGTCACTGTCCATGTGGAGTTTGCACATTCTCCCCGTGTTTGTGTGGGTTTCACCCCCACAACCCAAAGATGCGCAGGGTAGGTGGATTGGCCACACTAAATTGCCCCTTAAAATTGGAAAAAATTAATTGGGTACTCAAAATGTTTTTTAAAAAGAGAAAGAAGGAAGCTTACGTAAGGTTGAGGAAGCAAGGATCTGACTCGGCTCTAGAGGGTTACAAGGTAGCCAGGAAGGAACTCAAAAATGTACTGAGGAGAGCTAGAAGGGGGCATGAAAAAGCCCTGGCGGGAAGGATTAGGGAAATCCCCAAGGCGTTCTACACTTAAGTGAGAAATAAGAGGATGATCAGTGAGAGTAGGGCTGATCAGGGATAGTGGAGGGAACTTGTTCCCAGAGTCTGAGGTGAAAGGGGAGGCCCTAAACGAATATTTTGCTTCAGTATTCCCGAGAGAGAGGGACCTTGTTGCTCAGGAGAACAGTGTGAACTAGGTTAATAGACCCAAACAGGTTGATATTAAGAAGGAGGATGTGCTGGAAATTTTGAAAAGCATCAGGATAGATAAGTCCCCTGGGCCAGACGAGATATACCCAAGGTTACTACGGGAAGCGAGGGAGGAGGTTGCTGCGCCGTTGGCGATAATCTTT
Organism: Scyliorhinus torazame; assembly: GCF_047496885.1. Taxonomy (NCBI): domain Eukaryota; kingdom Metazoa; phylum Chordata; class Chondrichthyes; order Carcharhiniformes; family Scyliorhinidae; genus Scyliorhinus; species Scyliorhinus torazame. The sequence goes on from NC_092716.1 coordinate 93,362,363, forward strand.
GCATCCTCACTCTCCACTGGAGTAGTACTGAATGTTTGGAGGGAGGCGAATGTTATTCCCCTGTTCAAGAAAGGGAATAGGGAAATCCCTGGGAATTACAGACCATAAGTCTTATGTCTGTGGTGAGAAAAATATTGGAAAGGATTCTGAGAGAGGGGATTTATGATTCTTTAGAAAAGCATAGTTTGATTAAAGATAGTCAGCATGGCTTTGTGAGGGGCAGGTCATGCCTCACAAGCCTCATTGAATTCTTTGAGGATGTGATGAGACACATTGATGAAAGTCAGGCAGTGGATGTGGTGTATATGGATTTCAGTAAGGCATTTGATAAGGTTCCCCATGGTAGACTCATTCAGAAAGTTAGGGGGCATGGGATACAGGGCAATGTGGCTGTCTGGATACAGAATTGGCTGGCCAAAAGAATACAGCGAGTGGTAGTGGATGGAAAGTATTCCGCCTGGAGGTCGGTGACCAGTGGTGTCCCACAAGGATCTGTTCTGGGACCTCTGCTCTTTGTGGTTTTTATAAATGACTTGGATGAGGAAGTGGAAGGGTGGGTTAGTAAGTTTGCCGATGACACGAATGTTGGGGGAGTTGTAGATAATGTTGAGGGTTGTTGCAGGTTACAGTAGGACATTGACAGGATGCAGAGCTGGGCTGAGACGTGGCAGATGGAGTTCAACCTTGATAAATGTGAAGTGATTCATTTTGGAAGGTCGAATTTGAATGCTGAAAACAGAGTTAAAGACAGGATTCTTGGAAGTGTGGAGGAACAGAGTGATCTTGGGGTCCACATACATAGATCCCTCAAAGTTGCCACCCAGGTTGATAGGGTTGTTCAGAAGGCGCATGGTGTGTTGGCTTTCATTAACAGGGGGATTGAGTTTGAGAGCCGTGAGGTTTTGCTGTAGCTTTATAAAACTCTAGTTGGACCACACTTGGAATATTATGTCCAGTTCTGGTCACTTCATTATAGGAAGGATGTGGATGCTTTGGAGAGGGTACAGAGGAGATTTACCAGGATGCTGCCTGGACTGGAGGGAGCGAAGGCTTTTCACACTGGAACGAAAAAGGCAGAGAGGTGACTTGATAGAGGTGGTCAAGGTGATGAGAGGCATGGATAGAGTGGATAGCCAGAGACCTTTCCACAGGGCTGAAATGGCTGTCACGCGGGGACGTAATTTTAAGGTGTTTGGAAGAAGGTATAGGGGAGATGTCAGAGGTAGGGTCTTTACACAGAGAGTGGTGGGTGTGTGGAATGCACTGCCAGCGGAGGTGGTGGAGTCAGAGTCACTCGGGACTTTTAAGCGACTCTTGGACAGGCACATGGATAGCAGTAAATTGAAGGGGTGTAGGTTAGGTTGATCTTAGATTAAGATAAATGGCCGGCACAACATCGTGGGCTGAAGGGCCTGTACTGTGCTGTACTGTTCTATGTTCTACTTTCTATGCTTCCACTGTGCACCAGTGAAGGGAGTGAATGATTAATCTGGTGGAAGGCCATTCCTGCAACTTTGTCCTGGATGGTGTTGAATATCTTGAGTGTTGTTAGAGCTACACTCATCCAGGCAAGTAGACAGTATTCCATCACACTCCTGACCTGTGCCTTGTAGTTTCTGGAATAGCTTTGGAAAGTCAGAGATGAGTCACTCACTATAGAATTTCTAACCTCTGACTTGGTGTTAAGAACCCTGTTGATAGTGTTGCTCGTTTTAGCCTTAGTTTATTTGCTCTAATTCTGTCACTTTGCTCATGAGTCACCAGGTATCTTTCTGATACCGCCACGTGGTTCAAGTCCAAGTAATGATTAATAATGCAACACACCGCTTAGTAAGAGTTAAATCAACGCTCATTTTTTATATACAGCAATTAATACTTATACAATAATTCTAATTCTAAACTACTACCTACCACTAAAAGGCCAATACTTAACTTTGGAAATGGCCCACCAGGTCAGGGAAACGAATGGTCTTTCGAATGGGTTCTGAGCCTGCAGGATTCAAAAGCTGGTACAGGTCGATAGTCAGGAGTGTCTATCTGGTAGCGATCGTTGGAGTAAAATGTACGGTCTTGTTGCAGCAAGGGTCTCGAAGGGTGCGGAGCGGGGAAGAAGGGGCGAGTTGAACTTGGCCCCTATTCTTATAGTCCCCAGGGGCTTCCCGCCTCTCAGGGCGGACCTTGTACCTGGTTCCAAGTGATAGGACTTGGTCCCAATCACTTGGTTCGGTATGCTCCAATACTGGAGCGATTCCTTGATCGAGGGGTGGTCGTTTACCTTTCTTTGTGTTAGCTCCTGCTGGTGCTGAAAGGTCTGGGTCGGCTTTGAGTTGCTAATTTGTAGCAATTGTTCCCGGGGATGGCTGCTTAATATGCAGATGGCTGGGTTGTTGTGATGTTGATGGCTGCAGGTATCGGTCTGGACTGACTGACTTCCCCAGAGGCGAATACACTGTTTTACCTGCAGCTGTCTGTTTGAGTCCTGTTGGCTGATTTTCCCATCAGCCTCTTCCGTTCACCATTTTAAATCGGGGTTTGACCATTCTAATCGGGAGTCAGCCATTTTACATGGCTACAATAGGACGGCATGTGGCACAGTGGTTAGCACTGGGATGACGGCGCCGAGGTCCCAGGTTTGATCCCGGCTCTGGGTCACTGTCCATGTGGAGTTTGCACATTCTCCCCGTGTTTGCGTGGGTTTCACCCCCACAACCCAAAGATGTGCCGGGTAGGTGGATTGGCCACGCCAAATTGCCCCTCAATTGGCAAAAAAATAATTGGGTAATCTAAATTTTTTTTTTTTTTAAAGAACCCTGCTGATATTAGCTCTGAGAGTGACTCAAAACCCGGAAGGATAACTTGAAACACTGGTTCTTAGTGGTGTATATTTGTTTGGAATAATGTGAGGAACAATGTACAACCCATTGAGGAATCAGTCCAGTCCCTGTGTAAACAATTATTAAAGAATATTTATTAAAGTTAAAGAAAAGAAATAACGCATAACAAAGGACTAATATACACTATAACACTTAAGTATATGAATAACTAAACACACCATGTTATCTAAATTTAGCTCTTGTTCCCAAAATATACCTACCTTCCCTGAATTCACTAAGACACCACATTTCCCATGCAATATTCAAGTTTAGTAACTCTATAGGTCAAATCTAGTTAATAGTTACCGCAGAATATCGCTTAGGTGACCAAGTCTGGGAAAACGTCACTTCCTCGTTCAGCGAAGGCACAAAACTGCATCTTTAAAAGGAGATATTCTGCAATCTGCCATGGCTCTAAATGTTAGCTGGAACAGGCCTCCGTGGCTCGAATCGTAGATGGAATTCGCCTGTCTGACTGTTGGATGGAGAACTAGCCTCCTTTCCCATTGAGGATGTTAGCAGTTGTACTGCTTAGTCGTTTTGCTGCTTGATACTCCCCTCTGTGGATTCTGCTGTCTAGAACTTATCATTTGTATAGCCCCACTGATCTCTGTAAACAATGTATTTGATATGGCCAGGCACATCTCAATTTCCCCAGACTCCTGCTAATCTTGTTGCTGGGCAAATAGCATCTCATTATTCTCTAGACCCCTGCTAGTCTTGTTACTTGTTTGTTATTTTATTTTCGTCTCAAGTTCACTGTTAATCTTGTTAAATTTCCACGTTCCTTACCTGTCCCTCTTTGAAAAAAATGAAATATCTTAATTTGAAAGACTCTTTCATTTCTCCATAATTTCTTAGCTGTTCTACGTGGTCAGTCATTAAAAAGATCTATGAGCCTGCATTAACAATAACATTATACCCAGAGAATTTAAACTCAATGTTCCCAAAAAGTTTCTTTTATACTTGTGGTAAAGCATCCGCAATGACATTCTCTCTCCCGGCCACATGAATGATTTAAAAATTAAATGGTTTTGGCAACAGGCTCCATCGGAATAACCTGGGGCTAAATTCTCCACTGTTGGGATTCTCCATTTTGCCAGTAGCCCAAGGATTTCCCAACGGCGTGGGCTGCCCTACAATGGGAAACCCCATTGACCAGCTGGCGAAATGGAGAATCCCCACGGCGGAGAATTCAGCCCCAGGCTATTCCAAAATCTGGTGCGGCTGGACGGAGAAACACGTCCCTGGTGTTCCGATCTCACATGTTTCCAGAAACTTTGTATGTATGATTGTTTCTGTGGAATTACTGGTAAAGTAAATATTAAAAGGTTGTAACGCCAGTCCCAAGCTGGTACTTTTTCAATGGTGGAATACTTCTGATTGTGACAATTTAATTTCCTTGAGAACTAACCCACAGGTTTGTCAATGGCATGTTTGCCTTCCTGTAGCAACACGGCTCCCATACCAATGTCACTAGTATCCACAGCCACTCTAAACTGCTTGTCATTGTTTGGTGGGGATAACACTGGTTTTGTTGTTAACACAGTTTTTAAATGTTTGAATGCTGTTTTGCAGTCCTCCATCCAATTAAAGTAGTCGTTCTTTAAAAGCTCTGTGAGTGGTGCTACCACACTGATAAGTTTGGCATGAACTTGCGATAGAATCAACTCATTCCCAGAAAATCTCTTTTCCTGTGGTGGGTTCTGGAAAATCCTGAATGGCCTGTATTTTTGCATCTCGTGAACCCATTTGACCATGTCCCTCGATATGTCGCACATGAAATTTGGGCTTTCGCAAATTTGTGATGGAATTCTCTGATAATGGGATATGGCCCTACGCCCGTGAGAAAACGGGCGCAAATCACTCTGCACTTACCTGGTCTCCCAAGTCCACAAAGTATAATCCCACATCGACTTCTTTGTAGTGGGTAAATCGGTGCTTCCAGGGATGGTAGGGGCGGAATACTCTGTAATAGTAATCTCAAATCACGCATCACATTACATGGGTGTGAGGTTGGAGGCGGGCCGGGCCTAGCACCCCCTTGGAGGCTGGACACAACCCACTTTGCCGACAAGTGTTCTGCGAGAGAATGTCACAAGCCATCGACAGATGTGTAACCTGCAACCAGAACGGGGAGGTCTCACCTACTACATTCTGGGGGCACTGAAGGCAGTGATAAGGGGGAAAAATAATAGCATACACGGCACTCAGGGACAGGAAGGAGAGGGCGGCTAGGCAATGGCTGATCAACTCCATACGGGATGTGGATTGACGGTACTCCAAGGCCTCGACCGTGGAACTGCTGGCGGATAGGAAAAAGATACATCTGCTCTCCACTAGGACAGCAGTGAACCAACTCCGCCAGACACGGAAGCCATTTTATGAACAGGGAGACAAAGCCAGCTGTCGTGTTGGGTGTTCTGATACACAAACGAACCAACACGGTTGTAGATGGTACAACTCTGTTTTATTGTTCTGTACAATAATAACTATTAATTTCTGGCTGTGGTTCGTACTTCACCAGCTAACCTGTGGACCCAGCCTTTGCACTATCTTGGTGAGGCACTCAGCACATGGTGTATGTCTGAGTGGCACGCTGTGAGCTCTGTGCTCTGAGCTATCTCCTGGTAGAATGAGCAGGAACTGTGGTGTTCCCTGTTTTATAGTGCGTGTGCTCTCACTGGTGATTGGCTGCGATGTGTGTGTGTTGGTTGGTCCAACTACCTGTCCATCAGTGTGTGTGTGTGATTGCACCATGATATGTTAATGTGGATATCATGACATTCCCCCCTTTTCACAAGGATATGTGCCTACATGCTAATAAATATTGGTGTGTACTGAGTGCATCTGAGTATGTGTGTGCAATATTTACAACATGTACATGAGGCTAAACTATATACATAGGAAGGTGTCAGGTGCAACAGAGCAACGAGGTTGTACCACTAACAAAACAAGTGCAATCATCAAATATCGAAAGAGAACTCCTGGAACGACAAGAAAGAAACACGTTAGCATTATTGCACAAGAAATCAGTGAGTCCAATGTGCAAACAGGCTCATAAGTCCAGTCTATTAGGTGGGCGACGAATTCGGGTTGACTGTTAGGGTGGCACACCATTCATCGCCCGGATTAATGCTGTGCACTGGCATCAGCTGGTGGGCCCTACTTGGGGACATCCGGTTCCTGTCTATTACCGCAACGTGGAAGGGTTCCCGGTCGTCGGTGTCACCGGTCTGCACGTCGTCAAGGTATGACTCGGTGTATGCGGGCTGAATGGCCCGCACGTCCCTACGAGGCTCGCAGAATTGCGGAGCGTTGGCAGGTTGAGCTGCTCGACAGCAGGCAGCGTAGTGGCCCATCCTGCCACAACGGAGCCATTGTTGCATTTTAGCTGGACATTGCCGCTTTAAGTGTGCGGATCCACAGTTGCCGCACATCGTGACGTCATGATGTTCATTGCGCCACCGCGCATGCGTGGTGCGGTCCTGCGTAGAGCGCGCCTGCGCATCACATCCCTCTGCATCGATGTCCCCTCTTTTGGCGCGTACAAGCGCAGGAGGCCTCGCGTGAAATGGCCGCCCTCGTCCGGGCCGCGGGCCGGGAGGAACTCGATCGATCGGACCCGCTCGGCCTTGTAGGACCCCTGCCGTGCCGATTCGGCCGCATGGAATTGGGAGTACCGGCTGGTCGTGTTTTTGTGGAGGTCGCAGGTTTCGATGGCAGTGGCTAGGGTGAGGCGCTTTATTTTGAGGAGCTGCTGGCGTAGGGTGTCCGAGGTGACCCCAAAAACTATCTGATCCCGAATCATGGAGTCGGAGGTGGCCTCATAGCTGCAGGACTGCGCAAGGATATGGAGATGTGTCAGATAAGATTGAAAAGGCTCATCCTTACCCTGCAGGCGCTGCTGGAAGAGGTACCTCTCGAAGCTCATTAACTTCCACGCTGAAGAGTTCCTCAAATTTTAGAATGCCCGTCTTGTACTTCGTCTTGTCCTCGCCTTCCGCGAATGCCAGGGAGTTGTAGATGTGGATGGCGTGTTGCCCCGCCGTGGAGAGGAGGAGGGCGATCTTCCTGGTGCCCGATGCATTCTCCCTGTCTGTGGCTTCTAGGAAGAGCTGTTTAAACAGCTTCCAGTTGGCGCCGAGATTTCCAGAGATTTGGAGCGGCTGCGGCGGCTGATGGTGTCCATGGCGCAGGATGGCGGATCTCTGAAGAGGTGCAAGTACGTCTCACAGTCACTGGCGAGTTTCCAGTCCTGGTATCATGTGTTGGGTATTCCGAAACACATACGAACCAACACGGTTGTAGATGGTACAACTCTGTTTTATTATTCTGTACAATAATAACTATTAACTTCTGGCTGTGGTTCGTACTTCACCAGCTAACCTGTGGACCCAGCCCTTGCACTATCTTAGTGAGGCACTCAGCACATGGTGTATGTCTGAGTGACACGCTGTGAGCTCTGTGCTCTGAGCTATCTCCTGTTAGAATGAGCAGGAACTGTGGTGTTCCCTGTTTTATAGTGCGTGTGCTCTCACTGGTGATTGGCTGCGATGTGTGTGTGTTGGTTGGTCCAACTACCTGTCCATCAGTGTGTGTGTGTGATTGCACCATGATATGTTAATGTGGATATCATGACACCAGCCACCTGCTGGCCCACCAGCTGAGAAAGCAGGCACCATGAGGGAGATCGCGCAGGTGAAGACAGGAACGGTAAGCTAGTCACAGCACCAGATAAGGCCTTTGCTACATTTTACACCTCTGAGCCCCTGGAGGGGGACTCGAAGATGAGGCGGTTTCTTGACGAGCTGGACATATCAGCTGTGGGGGAGGTAAAGCGGCAGAGACTGGAAGCACCACTAGAACTGGGGGAAATCATGGAGAGCATCAACTCCATGCAGTCAGGGAAGGCACCAGTTCCAGACGGATTCCCGATAGATTTCGATTAAAGATTTGCTATTGAGATGGACCTGCCTCTCACGCTGGCACAGGCCTCAATATCGCTGATCCCTAAAAGAGAAAAAGACCTGATGGCATGTGGGTCATACAGACCCATCTCATTCCTGAATACTGATACCAAAGTCTTGGCAAAGGCCCAGACAAGACAACTGGAGAGTTGCATGCCAGAGATAGTCGCGGAAGATTAGATGGGCTTTGTCAAGGGCAGAACATCAGATGCCTGCTAAACGTGATTATCACTCCATCCGAGGGGAGACACCAGAAGTGATCACCTCCCTGGACGCAGGGCGGCATGGTGGCGCAGTGGTTAGCATTGCTGCCTCACGGCGCCAAAGACCAGGGTTCGATGCCGGCCCTGGGTCATTGTACGTGTGGCGTTTGCACATTCTCCCCGTATCTGCATGGGTCTCACCCCCACAACCCAAAGATGTTCAGGATAGGTGGTTTGGCCACATTTAATTGTCCCTTACTTGGAAAATAAATAATTAGGTACGCTAAATTTAAAAAAAAATCTCCCAGGACGCAGTGAAGGCCTTCGACAGAGTCGGACAGAGGTGCCTCATGGAGGTATTGGAAAGGTTTGGGTTTGCGCTAGGATTCATCTCCTTGGTGAAACTACTGTACAGTACTCAGATGGACACCACCATCTCTGAATAGTTCCAGCTGCACGGAGGCACAAGGCAGGAATGCCCATTATCCCCGTTGCTATTCGCCCTGGTAATTGAGCTGCTGCCCATCGCTCTCAGATCAGCAAAAGGGTGGAGAGGCCTCCAGAGGGGAGACAGGGAGCACAGAGTCTCACCCTATGCAGATGACCTGCTCCTCTATGTCTCAAACCCCCTAGCCAGCATGGGAGGAATAATGGAAGTCCTCAGGGTGTTCGGAGCCTTCTCAGGTTACAAACTCAACAGGAGCAAGAGCAAGAGCAAAATCTTCCCTGTGAACCCGGGGGTGGGGGGGTCAAGGGGGCACTGAGGGGGAGGAGGGGGGGGGTAGGTGGGGGTGGGCGAGGGGGTGGGGGGGGAATCAGACCTGAAGAACGTTCCATTCAAACTGGCCCAAACCAAAATCTGGTTCCCTGGGATCCAAATAACCCACGGCTGGAGACACGGATCCACAAATGGATCCTGTTGAGTGTGGTTGAAGAGGTAAAGAGGAACCTATGGAGGTGGTCTCACTCCTACTCTCCCTAGCTGGGAACAGTGCAGACGTTCAGGATGAACGTGCTGCCTGGGTTTCCCTTCCGTGTTCAGGTCCCTCCTGACCTTCATCCCCAAGGCCTTCTTCACCAAAGTAGGTTAATCATGGTGTTTGTGTGAGGAAAATGGGGGCACTGACCCTTCCGAACCTCTTGTTCTACCACTGGGCAGCTACCACAGAAAAAGTACGTGGATGGGTCAAAGAGCTGGGAGCCGAATGGGTAAGAACGGAGGAGAGGTCCTGGGCTAAGTGCCGGCTGAAATGGAAAATTCACGGGCGTTTTACGATGCCAAAATCGGCGCCGCACCCTCACCAATTCCTGGGCCGGTGAAGGGCTAGTAGCGGCACTGGGTGAACCCCACCGCTCCCGCGCTGAAAACGGCCGGAGAATGGCCGGGTCCCTGGTCGCGCATGCGCACGCCGACAACCTGCAGAGTACTCGACCTGCCATCCGCGACCCCAGAGGTCATCCGCTGGCAGCATCTTTGTTTACAGTGGTTAGACTGCCAGTTTCCAAAGCCCCAGAAAGGTGTTGGGAGTGTCAGATTGTAAACACTTGTGCATTGGCACAATTAACAAAGCCATACTTCAAGAAATCATCTTCAGATTGCTTTGTTCCCGATATCAGTTTCTTCTTAGTAGACTGTTCAGCAGAGGACCTGGAGCTCTGTATACAGCTCACACTAGCACTGCTGTGCCCTTCGGTTTAGCATAGGGCTAAATCGCTGGCTTTTAAAGCAGACCAAAGCAGGCCAGCAGTACGGTTCAATTCCCATACCAGCCTCCCTGAACAGGTGCCGGAATGTGGCGACTAGGGGCTTTTCACAGTAACTTCATTTGAAGCCTACTTGTGACAATAAGCGATTTCCATTTAATTTCCTGAGAAGCTCACACTAGCACTGTTTTGTCCTGCCAGGGTCTCCCCTGGGCAGCTCGCTCCAGAAGATTCAGTTGTGAGATCCTAACCTGTTTGTGTCTCTGGCCCCGTCTTCCTTATAACAAAACAATTCACTTTCAGTTGCTTGCTGGCAGCAAGAAAATGGAGGAATCTCTCCTCCGTGATTTTGCACCAAAATCACAGATGTACAGAGCACGTGATGCTAGTGAATGTGCCATGGCCTGCTCTCTGCCATCTTTTCTGGCCGGAAGACTGGGGTTCATCTGTTTGCATTAAAAAATTGTTCTTGGCCAGCATTCACAATTTAAAAAGCGGTCGTACCCATTGGGCCCTTTCCGCGATCTGGAATGCCTCGACTGATTGTCCGCAGCCCTCCCGACTCCCTCCAGACACCTCGCAACCCGCAGTTTGAAAAATCCTGGCTTAAAGTACAAGATGCCCATGACAATAGTGCTTAATCCCTGGTGCTTTTAGTTTGATTGTTGCAGTAAATGTCTCAAAATGTGAAATCTTGTCATGTTACCCTTTCAACTAACAACTGGAAGTTTGAATTATTTTTAAAAAAAAGATATTGTTATCTACATGGGTTCGTAACAACACACTTACCCAACAACAATCTAACACTTTTAGTCTTGAATGCTCCAATTATCTCAGCATTCATTGCCTTTTGGGGAGACACATTTTTCTGAAAAAAATGCTTCGCAATTTGACTTTGACTCTAATGTGGAGACTATGCCCCTTTGTTTCTCCACTAGGAGAAATAGTTTTATATCTACCCTATGTTGGCTGAGACCCTGCTTGATCTGCTTAGACAGGCACAAAAAAACACACACTGTCTACTGTAACTCTATTTTATGGGGGTGTTATAGTCTTCAAAATCAATCACTTAAAATAGGACTCAGACTCACAGCTGAGCTCTAGGTATTATCTGCACTAGTGAGGGATGCTGGCCAGGCTACGATCATTTGGTGTGGATGTCTTCTTCTCTCTGGCTCCGAGTTCAAGGTTCCTTCTCCACGATGGTTGTCGCTAAGATGTGTTCCGATGTTTCGTCTTTTATCCAGGTTCTGCTAGTGCTGAGACCTGATACACACACGCCTGGTCTGAGTTTGATTGTCTTACCAAGACTTAACCACATTAATAGAATTTTAAAAAAAAATTTTTAGCTTAGAGTACCCAGTTATGTTTTTCCAATTAAGCGGCAATTTAGCATGGCCAATCCACCTATCCTGAACATCTTTGGGTTGTGGGAGTGCGTCCCACGCAGACGCAGGGAGAATATTCAAACTCCACATGGACAGTGACCTACGGCTGGGATTGACCCCAGGTCCTCAGCACCATGAGGCAGCTGTGCTAACCACTGCTCCACTATGTCGCCCCCCCTCGTTAATAGAAATACTCCTGTCTTAGCCAGGGTGATTTCATCCAAATCCATTGTCCTTTGAAATACTCATGTCTGACCAGCTTTTGTGGTTTCACAGCGCCAGGGTCCCAGGTTCGATTCCCTGCTGAGTCACTGTACGGAGTTTGCACGTTCTCCCCGTGTCTGCGTGGGTTTCCTCCGAGTGCTCCGGTTTCCTCCCACTGTCCAAAGACGTGCCGGTTAGGTGGATTGACCATGTTAAATTGCCCTTAGTGTCCAAAAAGGTGAGGAGGGGTTATTGGGTTAAGGGGATAGGGTTGAAGTGGGTTGGTGCAGACTCGATGGGCTGAATGGCCTCCTGCTGCACTGTATATTCTATGTTCTATGTTCTATTAGCCAATTATGGAGTCTGATCCCTTGTTGTTTATTGTTCTTCCCGCTCCAAAGTTGATCTCTACTGTCTCAAAGTTGGTTACATATTCATAGCATAGTCTTGTGTCCTGTTGTGTTAACGTGATAAATACTGTAATTGGGTGATCATAAAGTTCTGTTTAGTGCTAATGAGTTTATATGCTGACAAGGGCCTTTTTGGAGTTTACTTTCAATGCCTAGAATTCTAAAAGGGTGAGTAACTACTCAAAGAGCCCTAAATGTTCCTTGCTGATTTCAGTTTGGAGGAGCAAGTCATTGTGTACTGGAGTAAGTATTCAGGTCTCGAGAAATGTAACAGTCCCTGGGCGAACCTTTGGTGGAAAATTAAAGGGACGCTTGCCGGGACACCCGAGGACTAAATAAAATTAACATAAGTGAAACATCGATATTGAGGAAATTAATGGAACTAAAGAGTGACAATTCCCCAGGATCTGATGAGAGTATTAATGGAAGTAAGGGAGAATATTGTAGATGCCCTAATTATAATCTTTCACGGGGAGGCACGGTGGCAAGGTGGTTAGCATTGCTGCCTCACAGCACTGAGGAACCGTGTTCGATCTGTCCCCGGGCCACTGTCCATGTGGCATTTGCACATTCTCCCTGTGTTTGCGTGGGTCTCCCCCCACAACCCAAATATGTGCAGGGCAGGTGAATTGACCATGCTAAATTGCCCCTTAATTGAGAAAAAAAGAATTGGGTACTTTTTAAAAAAAAATTTAAATCGCAAACTATAATCTTCCAGAGTTCCCTAGATTCAGGAGTCATCCCTCTGGATTGGAAAATTGCTCATGTCATTTTGCTTTTTAAGAAGGGTAAAAAAGGAAAACTAGGGAATTACAACCAATTAGCCTAACATCTGTGGCGGGGAAATTGCTGGAGTCTATAATCAGGGATAGGGAAACTGAACACTTGGAAATGTTTCAGTTACTCAGGGAGAGCCAGGATGGATTTGTGACAGGTAGATCATGCCTGACAACCCTTATTGAATTTATTGAAGAGGTGTCTAAAGTAGTGGACAGGGAAATGTGTATGAATGGACTTCCAGTAGGCATTTGATTAAGTCTCACATAAGAGACTGTTAACTCAGGTAGAAGCTCACAGAATTGAGGGCAAGTTACTAACATGCTGGGAAATTGGTTGAGTGGCAGGTGACAGAGAATGGGGATATTGAATAGCTACTCAAATTGGCAGGATGTGACTAGTGGTGTACCATAGGGATCTGTGTTAGGCCCTCAATTATTCACATTGTTAATTAACGACTTGAATAGTGGCATAGAAGTCATATATCCAAATTTACTGATGACATAAAGTTGGGTGGCATTGTAGACAATGTCAAATTACAAAGGGATATTGATAGACTAGGTGAAGGGACAATGCTGTGGCAGATGGATTTCAATATAAGTTATCTGTTTTAGATGGTATGAAGTCAGTGGCTGATTGAGGGTAAATCCACATTTATAATGTGGGAGTTTTTTAAAGACCAGTTGTGCAGGACAGGCTTGTGCCTGCGAAAATGGAGGATAGAAATGGCAGGATTAGGGAACCATGGATGACAGGAAAAATTGTGAGATTAGTCAAAAAGAAAAAACGAAGCAGACATACGGGGCGAAATTCTCCCCCAACGGCGGGATGTCCGCCGACTGGCGCCAAAGACGGCGCCAATCAGACGGGCATCGCGCCGGCCCAAAGGTGCGGAATGCTCCGCATCTTAGGCGGCCTAGCCCCAACATTGAGGGGCTAGGCCGACGCCGGAGGGATTTCCGCCCCGCCAGCTGGCGGAAATGGCGTTTGTTGCCCCGCCAGCTGGCACGGAAATGCGACGCATGCGCGGGAGCGTCAGCGGCCGCTGTCAGTTTCCCGGCGCATGCGCGGGAGCGTCAGCGACCGCTGTCAGTTTCCCGCGCATGCGCAGTGGGGAGAGTCTCTTCCGCCTCCGCCATGGTGGAGGCCGTAGCGGAGGCGGAAGGGAAAGAGTGCCCCCACGGCACAGGCCCGCCCGCGGATTGGTGGGCCCTGATCGCGGGCCAGGCCACCGTGGGGGCACCCCCCGGGATCAGATCGCCCCGCGCCCCCCCCAGGACCCCGGAGCCTGCCCACGCCGCCTGGTCCCGCCAGTAAATACCAGGTTTGATTTACGTCGGCGGGACAGGCAATTCCTGGGCGGGACTTCGGCCCATCCGGGCCGGAGAATCCAGCGGGGGGTCCCGCCAACCGGCGCGGCCCGATTCCCGCCCCCGCCCAATCTCCGGTACCGGAGACTTCAGCAGGGGCGGGGGCGGGATTCACGGCGGCCAACGGCCATTCTCCGACCCGGCGGGGGGTCGGAGAATGACGCCCAAGGTCTAGACAACTAAAAACAGACAAAGCTTTTGAAGAATATAGGTAAAGTAGGAACAAATTTAAACAGGGAGTTAGGAGGGCTAAAAGAGTCCATGAACTGTCATTGGCAAGCAGGGTCAAGGAAAATTCCAAGGTCTTTTATATATGTATAAGGACCAAGAGGGTAGCTAGGGAAAGAGTAGGCACATTCAAGGATAAGAGAGGGAAGCTATGTGTGGAATCAGGGGAAGTGGGTGAGATCCTTAATGAGTACTTTGCATTGGTATTCACCAAGGCGAGGGACATGATGGATGTTGAGGTTAGGGATGGGTGTGTGAATACTCTAGGACATGGCAGCACAATGAAGGAGGAAGTGTTGGATATCTTAAAATGTATTAAGATAGAAAAGTCCCCTGGGCAGATTACTGTGGGAGGCAAGAGAGGAAATAGCTGGCACCTTAATAGATATCTTTGCATCATCTTTTGACCACAGGTGAGGTTGCAGAGGACTGGAAAATAGCCAATGATGTCCCTTTGTTTAAGTAGGGAAGCATTGATAATCCAGGTAATTATAGGCCAATGAGTCTGACGTCAGTGGTTGGGAAGCTGTGGAGAAGGTACTGAGGGACAGGATTTATTCATGTTTGGAATTCATGTGTCATGTCCTGTAGACTGGCCAAAGTGAACAATGAATTACAGAACATATAGTTTAAAATAATTTATTATAGAATAAACTGAGTGATAAGATAACTAGGATAAATTAACTAACAAACAACTAACACTAAACAACTCTCGTGGAACTACCACAAATACATCTATCTCCCAGGACGATCAACACCCAACTGCCAGATCACACGGTGATGTGATGGGTTTACAATGCCACCTAGTGGTCGGAGGTTGTGCATAACATTATGTACAAACTTACATTATGCATATCATCACATCCCCTTTCCTTTGTAAAAACAAAGTTATGTACAAGCAATAAATTACTTTTACATTTCATCATGATATGCATAAATATATACATGTCTAGATATCTTTTGTTTTACTTCACAGTCTGCTACAAGTTCAGTCTTTCTGGATTTTGCTGTATTCTTGTGGATCTTCTTCATGTTTGCTAAACTGGCACAGGCTCTTCACGCTCTTTGATATTTGGTGTTTGATTTTGATGCTGTTTATGTGTGAACGTTTCATCCTCTTGTGTTGATTCTTCCTCTTGTTATGTTGGTTCCACCTCTTGTTGTGTTGTTCCGCGTTTTCTTGAGATGTTTCAGGGCTGTTGTATTCTTGCTCTGGTGGTTGCATCACAAATGGTTGCCATACTTTAGGGCGGCACGTGGTGCGGTGGTTAGCACTGAGACTACTGCGCTGAGGAGATGGGTTTGAATCCCGGCCCTGGGTCACTGTCCGTGTGGAGTTTGCACATTCTCCCCATGTCTGCGTGGGTTTCACCCCCACAACCCAAAAGATGTGCAGGGTAGGCGGATTGGCCACACTAAATTGCCCTTAATTGGAAAAAAAATTATTGGGTACTCTAAATTCATTTTTAAAATGGTTGCCGTAATTGAGCAAAGCTCTTCTATTCCGTCTCAAAACAACACCATCATCCGTGATAACAAGGTATGAGTTTGGGCCTGCTGGTCGCAGTACCTTTGCCTGTTTAGACCATTCATTGCCTTTGGAGTCTTCTACTCTCACCATATCCTCTGGCTGCAGAGGTTGAAGCCTTTTCGCAGACTATCACAGAATCCCTTCTGCCTCCTTTTTCTGAGAGATCAATTGTCTCATCAATGAATGGTTCATGGGCTCAGTAGGAAAACAAGGTAGAATCATGCGTACTTTCCTGTTCATTAACAGTTGAGCAGGCGAGAGGCCATTGACCAGCGGTGCCCAACGATAGCTGAGGAGCCCAAGATACGTATCCTCACGACTGTCGAGTGCTTTCTTTGAGAGTTGTTTCACAATATGGACTCCCTTTTCAGCCTTGCCATTCGACTGAGGGTAATGCGGGCTGGAAGTAACATGCCAGAAATCATACTGCCGTGCAAATTCCATCCATTCATAACAGTCAAAGCAAAGACCATTATCGCTCATGACTGTCATAATATACACCAGAGACTTCCGGGTGCGGCTACGCAGAGCTAGGTCGCATATTTGGCAGCTCCTGCTTGGAACGGACTTTTGGGCTCTTTTACAGGGCCCCCACGGCATCTGTTTGACATTTCCCGGTGTGGGAAGAAGGCTGCAACATTCCCCCGACAGTGTCCCCCAGGAAGGGTATGTCTCTGGGTTGCCAGACACGGCAGAAACAGTAAAATATTTGGCTGCAACTGCAGGATAAACAGGGCCTCTTCCAGCATGCAGGCGGGGGAAGGGCAAGCTTACAGCTGCAAGCTGACCTGAGGGCCTGTACCAAAGGTGAATTCTAGCAGCAGAGGGAACAACTGTGAAAAGACCTCATCAAGGCCACTGAAGGGACTTCCGGTTGCGGTGATGCCTAGCTAGCCGCACGCTTCGGCGGCTCCAGCTCCGACGGACCTTCGGGCTCTTTTAAGAGCCCCAACGGGCAATTTTTCGACGACGCAACCCGGTGTGGGGTGTGTGAGAAGGGAGTCCCCCCCAAACGAAGGAGGAAAAAAACCGGCGGCGGCGGCTGCAGCGCGAGGAATCGTCGACCAAAGGGTCAGAAAGAGAGAAGTACAATATGGCGGCGGAGAAAGCGCAGGCGACATGGGGGCCTGAGCAGGATGAAATTGTGAGACGATGCGTGGAGCTGCTGAAGAGGAAGGTGCTGACCCCGTTGCTACAGGCAATTGAGGAGCTCAAGGAGACATTAAAGACCCAGGAGACAGAGCTCCGCGTGGTGGAGCAGAAGGTGACAGATATTGAGGACGAGATCCTGGGCCTGGCGGTTAAGACACAGACGCATGAGGCACTTCATAAAAAATGTACTGAAAGGATTGAAGCCCTAGAAAATGGAGCGCGAAGGAAGAACCTTCGGATACTGGGTCTCCCTGAGGGTGTGGAAGGAGTGGACTGTGGAGCGTACGCAAGTACGATGCTGAGCTCACTGATGGGTGCTGAGGCCCCTACGAGCCCCTTGGAGGTGGAGTGGGCAAATCGGATTCCGGCGAGAAGACCAAAAGCGGGAGAACCACCCAGGGCGATAATCGTGCGATTTTACTGCCTTAAGGATAGAGAAGAGGTCCTGAGATGGGCTAAAAAGGTGCGGAGGAGCAGATGGGAGAATGCAGTGGTACGGGTATACCAGGATTGGATGCGGAGGTGGCGAGAAGGAGGGCGAGCTTCAACCGAGCCAAAGAGGTGTTGCATAAAAGGAAGGTGAAGTTCGGGATGCTGCAGCCGGCAAGACTATGGGTCACGTATCAGGAGAGACACTATTATTTCGAGACGGCGGAGGAAGCATGGACCTTCATCAAAGAAGAGAAATTGGATTGGAACTGAGGGACTGATGCTGCAGGAAATGTTATTGTTAATGTTATGGTTGAAGTTAATTGAGAAGTAAATTGGGAAGGGGGAGACATTGGGGAAATGTGGGCGCCGGTGAGGGGGGAAAGACGGGACATAGTTGGAGAATGGGGAAGGGGAGGGGGAGGGGAAAGGGAGCTGCGCCATAAGAGGCGGGTCAGGTAAAGGGATTTTCCCGCGCCAGAAAGAATAAGGCGGGAAGACAGGTGCAAGGCGGATGGGAGTTCCCCACACGGGGAGGTCGAGGAGTGAGCAGGAGTAGCCGGGGTCAGTTGAAGTCAGCTGACTTACGGAAGTAATATGGGGGGAGCAATCATGCTAGAAAGAGATCTAGCGGGGAGGGGGGGAGGGAGGGGGAGGGGGGGGGGACAACTGGGTTGCTGCTGCGGAAATCCAAAAGGAAATGGCTAAAGAGTGGGTGGGCGGGGATGGTGTGCGACGCTGGGGGAGCGAGCGGGAGCGCGGAGGCGGGATATGGGACTGGCCTAGAGAAGGTAATGGCTAGTCGACACGGGAGGGGGGCAGGTAGCCCCCTAGTGAGGCTGATCACGTGGAACGTGAGAGGCCTGAACGGACCTATAAAAAGGGCCCGAGTGCTCGCGCATTTGAAAGGACTAAGGGCAGACGTGGTTATGCTCCAAGAGACGCACCTAAAGGTGGCGGACCAAGTTAGGCTAAGGAAAGGATGGGTGGGACAGGTGTTCCACTCAGGACTGGACGCAAAGAATAGAGGGGTGGCCATTTTGGTGGGGAAACGGGTAGCATTTGAAGCAAAGAACATCGTAGCAGATAGCGGAGGTAGATATGTAATGGTGAGTGGCAGGCTGGAGGGAATGGAGGTCGTGTTGGTTAATGTGTATGCCCCAAACTGGGACGATGTGGGATTTATGAGACGGATGCTGGGGTGTATACCGGACCTGGAGGTAGGAAACTTGATTTTAGGAGGGGACTTTAATACGGTGCTGGATCCGGGGCTAGATAGACCCAGCTCAAGGACCGGAAGAAGGCCGGCAGCGGCCAAGGTACTTAAGGGGTTTATGGACCAAATGGGGGGAGTGGATCCATGGCGATTTCTTAGACCTAGGGCTAGGGAGTTTTCCTTCTTCTCCCATGTCTATAAAGTGTACTCCCGGATAGATTTTTTTGTTTTGGGAAGGTCGTTGATCTCTAGGGTGGAAGAAGCTGAGTACTCAGCCATAGCGGTTTCGGATCATGCCCCACATTGGGTGGACCTGGAATTAGGCGAGGAAAGGGAGCAGAGAACACTCTGGCGATTAGATGTGGGACTGATGGCGGATGAGGGAGTGTGTGCAAGCGTGCGGGGGTGTATTGAGAGATACCTGGAGGTCAATGACGACGGCGAGGTCCCTGTGGGAGTGGTATGGGAAGCACTAAAAGCGGTGGTCAGAGGAGAGCTGATCTCCATTGGGGCCCACAAAAGGAAAACAGAGGCCAAGGAAAGGGAAAGATTACTGGGGGAGATTTTAAGGGTGGATAGGGAATTTGCAGAGACCCCGGAGGAGGAATTGTACAGGGAGAGGAGACGACTCCAGACGGAATTTGACCTTCTGACCACCAGAAAGGCGGAGGTACTGTGGAGGAAGGCACAGGGGAGGAGGTATGAATATGGGGAAAAGGCTAGTTGCCTGTTGGCTCATCAATTGCGAAAGAGGGCAGCAGCGAGGGAGATAGGAGGAATTAGAGACGAAAGGGGAGACACGGTGCGAAGGGCAGGAAAGATAAATGAGGTGTTCAAGACCTTCTATGAGGAACTGTATAGGTCTCAACCCCCAGAGGGAGAGGAGGGGATGCGGCAGTTCCTGGACCAATTGAGGTTCCCGAAAGTGGAGGAGCGGGGGGTGGTAGGCCTGGGGGCACCGATTGGGGTGGACGAGGTTATTAAGGGACTGGGAAGTATGCAAGCAGGGAAGGCCCCAGGACCAGACGGGTTCCCGGTGGAGTATTACAGAAAATATGTGGACTTGTTGGCCCCGTTGATGGTGAGGACGTTCAATGAGGCCAGGAAAGGGGGGACTCTACCCCCGACGATGTCGGAGGCGACGGTATCGTTAATTTTGAAGAGGGATAAAGATCCGTTGCAGTGCGGGTCCTATAGACCCATTTCATTATTGAACGTGGACGCCAAATTGTTGGCAAAGGTACTGGCATCGAGGATAGAGGACTGTGTCCCGGGGGTGGTGCACGAAGACCAGACAGGGTTCGTAAAAGGGAGACAACTGAATGTTAACGTGCGACGACTATTCGGGGTGATAATGATGCCCCCAGTGGAGGGGGAGGCAGAGATAGTGGCGGCAATGGACGCAGAGAAGGCATTTGATAGGGTGGAGTGGGAGTATTTATGGGAAGTGTTAAGGAGGTTTGGGTTTGGGAACGGGTTTATTAGCTGGGTTAGACTTCTTTATGGGGCTCCAACGGCAAGCGTAGTTACAGGTCGACATAGATCGGGGTATTTCCGACTATATAGGGGAACAAGACAGGGATGCCCGCTGTCTCCATTGTTGTTCGCGTTGGCAATTGAACCTCTGGCCATGGCGTTGAGAGACTCCAGGAAATGGAGAGGGGTGATTAGAGGGGGAGAAGAACACCGAGTCTCGTTATACGTGGATGACCTATTGTTATACGTGTCGGACCCAGCGGGGGGGGATGATAGAGGTTATGCGAATTTTGAGGGGGTTCGGGGATTTCTCGGGGTATAGGCTAAACATGGGGAAGAGTGAATTATTTGTGATACATCCAGGGGACCAGAGTAGAGAGATAGAAGGCTTGCCTCTAAGGAAAGTGGAAAGAAACTTCCGATACCTGGGGATTCAGATCGCTAGGAGCTGGGTGTAGCGCACAAAGACTCCGTGAGACGAATAGAGTGAAGTCGATGAGGCTTTATTAAGCGTGTCTGTTCCCCCGCAGCTCGATAGTAAACTGGCCTGCGGGGGAAGACTCCGGCTTCTTATACTCCGTCTTCAGGGCGGAGCTTGAGGTCAACGTCCAACCAGGACCCGGGATCTGTCAGCCAATGACATTAGGGCTTCCAGTCCCACATGACCCCCAATACATACTACCACATTCACCCCTTGTCAAAAATGAACCCGGTGGGGTGATGCTTCGTATGGTGGTAAGGGTTTACAGGGCTGGTCCTGGGAGGACAAAACATTCACATGGCAATACAGTATTGGCCAATTTCGTCCTGTTGCAACTATTTACAGAAGGTATAGGAAGAAAAGCAAAATATTCTTGTGAACAGTCCATATTTGTTTTACATCGACGCCACAAGTCGGTCGGGCGGTCTGGTCGTCCGTGTCGATCGCCTCGGCCCCGGCGGTGGTGGTGGTGCTTGTACCAGTGTTGTCGCCTCCAGGAGCCGTACGGTTTCAGCTCGGGCTTGATTCTTGGTCGGTGCTGCGGGGAGGGGAACCGATCCTCCTGGGAAGGGGGTGGTCGCGGGGTGCGGCGGTGGCAGGAAGGGGGGGGGTTGGGTTGATGGTGTCGGGGGGGTTTGCGTGTTGCCGGCGGGCGCCAGATCCCGCAGGGAGACCGTGTCCTGTCGGCCGTCGGGGTACTCCACGTAGGCGTACTGGGGGTTCGCGTGGAGGAGGTGAACCCTTTCGACCAACGGGTCCGCCTTATGTGCCCGCACATGCTTTCGGAGCAGGATGGGTCCTGAGGCCGCCAGCCAGGTCGGCAGCGACGTTCCAGAGGAGGACCTCCTAGGGAAGACAAGGAGACGCTCATGAGGCGTTTGATTAGTGCTCGTACATAATAACGACCGGATGGAATGGAGAGCGTCCGGGAGTACCTCCTGCCACCGTGAAACTGGGAGGTCCCTGGACCGTAGGGCCAGTAGGACGGCCTTCCAGACCGTGCCGTTCTCCCTTTCTATTTGCCCGTTCCCCCGGGGGTTGTAGCTGGTCGTCCTGCTTGAGGCTATGCCCTTGCTGAGCAGGAACTGGCGCAGCTCGTCACTCATGAAAGGGGACCCCTTGTCGCTGTGGACGTATGCGGGGTAACCGAACAGTGTGAAGATGCTGTTCAGGGCTTTAATGACTGTGGCCGCGGTCATGTCAGAACAGGGAATGGCAAAAGGGAAGCGGGAGTATTCGTCCACTACATTAAGAAAATATGCGTTGCGGTCGGTGGAGGGGAGGGGCCCTTTGAAATCGAGACTGAGGCGTTCAAAGGGGCGGGAAGCCTTAATCAGGTGCGCTCCATCTGGCCTGAAAAAATGCGGCTTGCATTCCGCGCAGATGTGGCAGTCCCTTGTGACTGTACGGACCTCCTCTAAAGAGTATGGGAGATTGCGGGACTTGATGAAGTGGTAAAACCGAGTGACCCCCGGGTGTCAGAGGTCCTCGTGGAGGGTTTGGAGGCGGTTAATTTGTGCGTTGGCACATGTGCCGCGGGATAGGGCATCGGACGGCTCGTTCAGCTTTCCGGGACAATACAAAATCTCATAGTTGTAGGTGGAGAGCTAGGACCGCGAGCGCTAGGACCGCGAGCGCTAGGACCGCGCGGAGCTCCCTCACCGGGGACAGCGGTGGAAGGGGCCCAAGTAGGTGGCGCCGGCGGGTCAGGCGTGGGGCGCGGGGTGGGGGTTAGGGTGGCGTTAGGGACGCTGAAAACTCCCTCCTCTCCGTGGAGAGTGTTGGCCGGGACCCAAAGCGGTAGTGCCGGCGGCGGGTCATACATGGGCTGCGGGGGAGGGGGGTTGGGGAGCGTAGGCGGCGTGCAGGGCTCCCAGTTCTCCCGGGACCGCGGTGGTCGGGACCCAGAGCGGCTGCGCCTGCGGGTCGTACGTGGCGTGCTGGGGGGGTTGGGGCGCGTAAACTGCTTGCAGGGCTCCGTGCTCCCGGGACGGCGGCGACCTCGCGGGACCGGCACACAACCGCATAATGGCCCTTTTTCCTGCAGCTTTTGCAGATAGCTGCGCGGGCCGGGCAGCGCTGTCGGGGGTGTTTCGCCTGGCCGCAGAAATAACAGCGGGCGCCCCCGGTGCGACTCGGCGTTTGGACCGCGCAAGCCTGTGGGGTGTCCGGGGGGGGGGTGTAGGGGATTTGCCGCGACGGGTACGTACGGGGCCGAATGGGTTGCCGCGCGGTCGGGGCCGTAGGTGCGGGTATTACGCGCGGCCACGTCTAGGGAGGCTGCTAGGGCCCGTGCCTCTGAGAGTCCTCGCGACTCTTTTTCTAGAAGTCTTTGGCGGATTTGGGAGGATTGCATACCTGCCACAAAAGCATCGCGCATTAACATGTCCGTGTGTTCGTTTGCGTTCACCGACGGACAGCTGCAGGCTCGTCCCAAAATCAGCAGCGCGGCGTAGAACTCGTCCATCGATTCTCCGGGAGCTTGCCGTCTCGTCGCGAGCTGGTAGCGAGCGTAGATTTGGTTAACAGGGCGGACATAGAGACTTTTCAGTGCTGCGAACGCCGTCTGGAAATCGTCCGAGTCTTCGATGAGGGAGAAGATCTCCGTGCTCACCCTCGAGTGCAGGACCTGCAGTTTTTGGTCTTCTGAGACTCGGCCGGTGGTCGTTCTGAGGTAGGCCTCGAAGCAAGTCTGCCAGTGCTTGAAGGCTGCTGCCGCGTTCACTGCGTGGGGGCTGATCCTCAGGCATTCCGGAATGATCCTGAGCTCCATAGACCTTTTTTTTTTAGGCACGCTTAATAAATTGTAGCGCACAAAGACTCCGTGAGACGAATAGAGTGAAGTCGATGAGGCTTTATTAAGCGTGTCTGTTCCCCCGCAGCTCGATAGTAAACTGGCCTGCGGGGGAAGACTCCGGCTTCTTATACTCCGCCTTCAGGGCGGAGCTTGAGGTCAACGGCCAACCAGGACCCGGGATCTGTCAGCCAATGACATTAGGGCTTCCAGTCCCACATGACCCCCAATACATACTACCACACTGGGGAACCTTGCACAGACTTAATCTGACACGGTTGGTAGAACAAATGGAGGAGGACTTCAAGAGGTGGGACATGCAGCCTCAATCGCTGGCGGGCAGGGTGCAAGCAATTAAGATGATGGTCCTCCCGAGGTTCTTATTTGTATTTCAATGTCTCCCTATACTAATCACCAAGACCTTTCTTAATAAAATAGACAGGAGCATCGCGAGCTTCGTGTGGGCAGGGAGGGTTCTGAGAGTAAGGAGGGGGTTCCTTTAGCGTAGTAGGGACAGAGGAGGATTGGCACTACCGAACTTGGGCAATTACTATTGGGCCGCCAATGTGGCAATGATACGTAAATGGATGATGGAGGGTGAGGGAGCGGCGTGGGAAAGACTGGAGAGAAAGTCCTGTAAAGGGACGAGTTTAGAGGCGCTGGTGACGGCTCGCTACCGATCTCACCTAAAAAGTTTACCACGAACCCGGTGGTGGCGGCAACATTGAATATCTGGGGACAGTGGAGGCGACAGAGAGGGGTGCGGGGAGCCCTGGTGGGGTCCCCAATCAGGAACAACCATAGGTTCACCCCAGGAAGAATGGATGGAGGATTTCAGAGCTGGTACCAGTTGGGAATTAGGAGGGTGGGAGATTTATTTATAGATGGGACTTTTGCGAGCTTGGGAGCATTGGAGGAAAAGTATAAGTTGCCCCGGGGCAATTTCTTGAGATATATGCAGGTGAGGGCGTTTACTAGACAACAGGTGAGGGAATTTCCGTTGCTCCCGACACAGGGGATACAGGACAGGGTGCTTTCAGGGGTGTGGGTCGGAGAGGGCAAGGTGTCAGAGATTTACCGAGAGATGAGGGACGAGGGTGAGGAGTCGGTGGGCGAACTAAAAGGAAAGTGGGAAGAAGAACTAGGGGAGGAGATAGAGGAGGGTATGTGGGCTGATGCCCTAAGCAGGGTAAATTCCTCTTCCTCATGCGCCAGGCTTAGCCTGATTCAATTTAAGGTGCTACATAGAGCACACATAACGGGAGCAAGATTGAGCAGGTTCTTTGGAGTGGAGGACAAATGTGGGAGGTGTGGCGGGAGCCCGGCAAACCATGCACATATGTTTTGGGCGTGCCCGGCACTGGAAGGGTATTGGAAGGGAGTGACGGGAGTGATTTTGCGGGTGGTGAAGGCCCGGGTCAAACCAGGCTGGGGGTTAGCTCTATTTGGAGTTGCGGAAGAGCCGGGAGTGCAGGAGGCGAAAGAGGCCGACGTTGTGGCCTTTGCGTCCCTAGTAGCCCGGCGCAGGATCCTACTCATGTGGAAGGAGGCGAAACCCCCCGGACTGGAGGCCTGGGTAAATGATATGGCGGGGTTCATTAAACTGGAGCAGATAAAGTTTGCCCTGAAAGGATCGGCTCAAGGGTTCACCAGGCGGTGGCAGCCATTTCTCGACTACCTAGGGGAACGTTAGAGGGAAGACAGATGACCAGCAGCAGAAACCCAGGGGGAAGGGGGGGGGGGGGGGAGGGGGGAGGGGGGGGGTTTAGTTTAGTTTAGGTCAAAGATAAAGGGGTTTTGTTACTTGTGTATTGTTAAAAATTTCTGTATTGTTATTGTTGCGTTTGCTTTGTAAGAGGGGAAAAATTGTTGTTTGGGGGAAAAAATTTCAATAAAACATATTTTAAAATAAATAAATAAATAATATACACCAGCATATCATGGTGCAGACACACACTGATGGACACACAGCGGGACCAAACAACACACACAACACCGCAGCCAATCACCAGTTAGAGCTCACTCACTATAAAGACAGGGGGCATCAGAGTTCCCGTTCATTCGAGCTGCAGCCTCCTAGTAGGACAGAGCTCACAACCTGTCCTACTAGGAGCAGCACAGATCTTCACCATGTGCTGAGTGCATAGACTGGTTAGGACAAGGCATAGGTCTTTAGTTCAATCTAATGTCGTGTTAACCCACAGTGAAAGTATGTTAAACAGTTTTTGACCTAATAAAATAGTGTTGCACTATTTTAAGTGTTGGTGGCCTGTATGTGTTCCACGGATCCAGAGCACCCAACACATCAATGACCACATCCAGAATGCCGTGTCGAGCAAAAATATCCATGACATTTTTTATCACACACCTTGCCGTTGAACTCGGCAACTGCGCTATCTCTGGATAGTTCGAGAAAGTGTCTATCACCAGAAAGTACTCCTTTCCATTGAAATGGAAAAGGTCCATGCCAACCTTCGGCCATGGGATAGTGACTGTCTTGCCTATCTGCATATATTCCTTGCTCTGCTTGCACTCAAATCTTTGGCATGTTTCACAGTTCTCCAGTTCCCAGGCCTATAGATGCCTCCCTGGCTCTCCTCTTGCATTTTTCCATCCTTAAGTGCCGTTCATGTAACTTGACAAGGATCATTGACCGCAGTGTCTGTGGAATCACGATCTGCTGATATCACAACAGAAATCCATTAACGTCACTTAATTCTGCTCGAATGTTATAGAAATTCGAACATGATCCTTTGGGCCATCCTTCATGGATGTATTATATCACTTTCTGTAACATTGGGTCCTTCTTAGTTTCTTCTCTTATGACCTTTGACTAGTCGTCAGAGACTGGCAGAGGCTCTGTCACCATGCTTACATGGACATGTACGTCCTCATCGAACGAAGTGGTTCCTCAGTGCTGGAGGTTCTGGAAAGCATGTCAGCCACAATAAGATGTTTACTCGGCATATACACCAACTCAAAATCGTACCACTGCCACTTCATGAACATTCGTTGCAGTCTCGTCAACATCTCATTAAGATTTTTTTATGATGGCGACCAATGGCCTGTGGTCAGTCTCCACAATAAAGGTTAGAAGCCTGTAGACATAATCATGGAACTTCCTGAGCCCATTAATGATCCCGAGACACTCTTTTTCAATCTGTGCGTATTGTCGTTCAGTGTCGGACATCGCCCTAGACACATATGCCACTGGCAGCCAGTCTCCTTCCAGATTCTACTGGAGCAGGACCGCCCCTGAACCATCCTGTGATGCATCAGCTGAGATTTTTGTATTCTTGGTTGGGTCAAAAACCGTGAGAACTGGCGCTGTGGTGGGTGAAGCCTGCAATGCCTGCCAGTCTTGTTCGTGCTTGCTGGACCACTGGAATAGAACATAGAGTGCAGAAGGAGGCCATTTAGCCCATCGAGTCTGCACCAACCCACTTAAGCCCCACACCTCCACCCTATCCCCATATCCCAATAACCCCTCCTAACCTTTTGGGACACTGAGGGCAATTTAGCATGACCAATCCACCTAACCTGCACGTCTTTGGACTGTGGGAGGAAACTAGAGCACCCGGAGGAAACCCATGCAGACCTAGGGAGAACGTGCAGACTCCGCACAGACAGTGACCCAGCGGGGAATCGAACCTGGGACCCTGGCACTGTGAAGCCACAGTGCTAGCCACTTGTGCTACCGTGCTGCCCTGAATGTTACATCTTTCTTTATGGTCTCCCTCAGATGGTGGGCAGCACAGTAGCACAGTAGTTAGCACAGTTGCTTCACAGCTCCAGGGTCCCAGGTTCGATTCCCGGCTTGGGTCACTGTCTGTGTGGAGCTGCACGTTCTCCCTGTGTCTGCGTGGGTTTCCTCCGGGTGCTCCGGTTCCCTCCTACAGTCAAAAGATGTGCGGGTTAGGTGGATTGGCCATGCTAAATTGCCCTTAGTGTCCAAAAAGGTTAAGTGGGGTTACGGGGATAGGGTGAAGGCGTGGGCTTGAGTAGGGTTCTCTTTCCAAGGGCTGGTGCAGACTCGATGGGCCGAATGGCCTCCTTCTGCACTGTAAATTCTATGATCTATGTGTTGTTTTGGCTGCCAAGTTGGGGGTGAACGTGCCCACAAAATTGATCATTTCTACCATTCTTAAATGCCTTTTTTACCCAATTTGACATTTTGCCCTGTTTAATTTCAGACCATTTTTTCGGATACTCTTTAGGACCCTTAGCGGCCGCTTATCATGTTCTTCCTGAGTCAACCCCCAAATAATAATGTCATCTACATACACACGGACCCCCGGGATTCCTTCAACTATATGCTCCATGACACGATGAACTATCTCTGAAGCCGAGATGATGCCAAATGGCATCCGTATAAACAATACCTCCCGAAGGTGTTTTAACTATGCACATTTTGGTGCTTTCTTTATCTAGCTTTGATTGCCAGAAGCCTTGTGACGCGCCCAATTTGCTGAAGCAGATTGTTTTGGCCATTTCACACGTTATCTCCTTCCTTCTCGGCATAGGGTAGTTTCCCCTTTTAGTAATAAGTTTCAAATCCTTCGGATTCATGCAGATTCATGCAAAAAGGAGAATTGCAACCAACCTCCAGCTCTAGATTCTTCTCAATAGTCCCTCAGCAAACTGTGCAAAACACTTTGGAATAAAAGTAAACTCAAATGGGAGGCTATATGTGGATCAGCAATATGAAGAGAGTTGGGTGGATTCCGTATAACTATCAGGCCTCATAGAATCCCTACAGATCCATAGAATCCCTACAGTGCAGAAGGAGGCCATTCGGCCATGGAATCCGCATTGACCTGCTGCTTAAAGAGCACCCTACCCAGGCCCACCCCCCCCCCAACCCTATCCCCAAGCCTACTCGCCCAACCCATCCTCTTCTCAGTGATCATAACAAATCTAGCAATCTCTTAATGCAAAAGATGTTTTCTTTAAGTCAGCCCCAAGGGGAATTGTGGGGAAGAAAAGTGCTGAGTGACACAACACCACCATGGAAGCACATCTGTAATGGCCAAACCGTATTGGAAAACTAAAGGAAAATGAGGCAATATGTTGAAATATCAGTCACCTTCAAGTTGACCTTTTAACAAGGAGTTTAAAAAATAGGAAAGGCCTATTTAAAAGCTATCCAAGTCTGGAAAGCGGTTGCCTGAACCATCAAAATCCCTTAACAAGAATAGACAGCCTGGAAACCTAACATCCCGGGAGATGTATTTCAAACCAAACATGAACTGGAGTTGTTTTCTTTATACCGAGAGGACACAAGGGCTTATGTTAACAATATTTTTTTAAAATGAAACAGCCTACCAATCAGGAGCCAGTTTAATAAATTATTGAACATTCCTATTGCTAATGCTTTAACCCATCAACAATTCACATTAATTTAGTGTGTCAGCTGGGCTCATTTAGTAATTCTTCTGCATCCAAATCAGTGGCTGTGGGTTCAAGGCCTATTCCAGGATTTCAGGACAGAATCGAGGCTGCGACTGCCCTGCTTACTGCATTGTCAGCGAAAAGGTGTTTGAACCAAGATGCTAAATGGAGATTCCATCTCCTTGTTAAAGACACAATTCAAAGTAGAATGAATAGCATTCTAGTGTCTTGACCAGCCGCACCCCCCCCCCCCCCCCAAACTAACACATTCAGAAATAAATGAGTTTGTCTTCCCTCTCATTGTTGTCTGTCAATTACTCAGTTGTGTCATGATGAAATAGCAGTTTGTACTTTACAAATTATTCACATTTTGTGAGAAACTTATTAAGGTGTATCAGAGAGATGTGGCAAGCCACTATATGGGGCAGCACGGTAGCATTGTGGATAGCACAATTGCTTCACAGCTCCAGGGTCCCAAGTTCAATTCCGGCTTGGGTCACTGTCTGTGCGGAGTCTGCACATCCTCCCCGTGTGTGTGCGTGGGTTTTCTCCGGGTGCTCCGGTTTCCTCCCACAGTCCAACGATGTGCAGGTTAGGCGGATTGGCCATGATAAATTGCCCTTAGTGTTGGGTGGGGTTATGGGGATAGGGTGGAGGTGTTGACCTTGGGTAGGGTGCTCTTTCCAAGAGTCGGTGCAGACTCGATGGGCCAAATGGCCTCCTTCTGCATTGTACATTCTGTAAAATATGAATTCCAGGCTTTCTCTCAAATGATGTGCTGATGTTCTATCAACTTAATAGCCTTAGCCCGGAGTGGTAGCCATAATCGTAACCTTTATTAGTGTCACAAGTAGGCTTACATTAACACTGCAATGAAGTTACTGTGAAAATCCCCTAGTCGCCACACTACGGCGCCTGTTCGGTACGTGGCGGGAGAATTCAGAATGTCCAAATTACCTAACAGCATGTCTTTCAGGACTTATGGGAGGAAACTAGAGCACCCGGAGAAAACCCACGCAGACACGGGAAGAACGTGCAGACTCCGTGATGCACGATCAATGACCACTAAAGCGAGGTTGTAGTCCAACTGAAGGCTTTAATAAGCTAGATGTTTCCCCCAGCAGCTCAAATACAGAATGAAGGCTGCTGGGGTGGCACGGGCTCTTATACCCTTCCTAGCAGGGCGGAGCTACCATACATCTTGACCAATAAGAGGTATACAGTTTCTACCAATGGTGCTCCAGCATTACCAGGTACCGTAATAACTCTACTACCACATTCACCCCCCTTTAAAAAAGAGTCCGGCAGGGGTGGTGGCCTGATACTACAAACAGGGTAACATGGTAGAATTAGTTATGGAGGTACCATAATACCTCCGTACATCGTTTTGTAACTATTTACAATTCTAATAACTATTTACAATTTCGGATTTAAATTTACAGTTGACAATTTAAAATGAAGCAATCAGTCGACCGGGGGCCCTGGTCGTCCTCTGTGATCGTCGGAGCTTCGGTGGTGACTCCGGTGGAGGCTCGAGTGTCTGTGACTCCGGGAGCGTGGCTTCGATCTCCATGGCAGCTTCGACACCGCTAGACGGCGCTGGTGGGGAAAACGGTTGCCCTGGGAAGGGAGCGCCTGCGGGGTACGTCGGTGGGTGGGGCCGGCGGAAGGACCGATCCTCCTGTAAGGTGGCCTGGTGGAGGGGAGAGTGGGACTGGTGGCTGGGGTGTGCGTCGGGCTCCAGCGGGCGCCAGGTCTCGTAGGGAGAACGTATCTTGTCAGCCGTCGGGGTACGCCACGTAGGTGTACTGGGGGTTAGCGTGGAGAAGATGGACCCTCTCGACCAACGGGTCCGACTTTGCGCCCGCACGTGTTTTCAGAGCAGGATGGGTCCGGGTGCTGCCAGCCAGGTTGGGAGCGAGGTCCCAGAGGAGGACTTCTTGGGGAAGACAAGGAGACATTCGTGAGGTGTCTGGTTGGTTGTGGTACAAAACAGTGACCGGATGGAGTGGAGGGCATCCGGGAGGACTTCCTGCCAGCGGGAGACTGGGAGATTCCTGGGCCGTAGGGCCAGTAGGATGGTCTTCCAGACCCTTCCGTTCTCCCTCTCTACCTGTCCGTTACCCCGGGGGTTGTAACTGGTCGTCCTGCTCGAGGCGATGCACTTGCTGAGCAGGAATTGACGCAGTTCGTCGCTCATAAAGGAGGACCCCCTATCACTATGTATGTAGACGGGGAACCCAAACAGTGCAAAGATGCTATGGAGGGCCTTGATGACGGTGGTTGCGGTCATGTCGGGGCAGGGGATGGCGAATGGGAACCGGGAATATGGTGACATTATCGAGATACGGGAATGTTGCCCGTAAACCGTACCGGTCAACCATTCGGTCCATCTCGCGCTGGAAGACCGAGACCCCGGTGGTGACACCGAAGGGAACCCTTAAGAAGTGGTAGAGCCGCCCATCTGCCTCGAAGGCAGTGTATTTGCGGTCACTAGTGCGGATGGGAAGCTGGTGGTAGGCGGACTTAAGGTCCACCGTGGAGAAGACCTTGTAATGCGCGATCCTGTTTACCAGGTCGGATATGCGGGGGAGAGGGTACGCGTCCAGCTGCGTAAACCTGTTGATGGTCTGACTGTAGACGATGACCATCCTAAGCTTCTCCCCGGTCTTTACCACCACTACTTGAGCTCTCCAGGGACTGTTGCTAGCTTCAATGACTCTTTCCCTCAGTAGCCTTTGGACCTCTGATCTAATAAAGATTCGGTCCTGGGCACTGTACCGTCTGCTCCTGATGGCGACGGGTTTGAAATCCGGGGTGAAGTTCGCAAACAGGGAAGGCGGATCGACCTTGAGGGTCGCGAGGCTGCAGACAGTGAGGGGGATATAGGGCCGCCGAATTTGAAGGTTAGACTTTGGAGGCTACACTGGAAGTCTAAACCTAGGAGTGTGGCCACGCAGAGGTGGGGAAGGATGTAGAGACGGTAATTTTTGAACTCCCTTCCCTGGACTGTGAGGTTTGCTACACAAAACCTCTTTATCTCTACTGAGTGGGAACCGGAGGCCAGGGAGATTTTTTGATTAACGTGGTGGACGAGGAGATAACAGCGCCTTACCGTGTTGGGGTGTATGAAGCTCTCCATGCTCCCAGTGTCGATTAGGCAGGACATCTCGTGCCCGTTGATAAATACAGTCGTCGTAGCAGTTGGGAGTGTTCGAGGCCGGGACTGATCCAGAGTCACCGAGGCTAATCGCAGCAGTTGAGTGTTCTCTGCAGGCAGTGTGTGGTCAGCCGAGCTGGGGTCCTGGGAATTCATCCAAGATGGCAGCTCCCATTGGTCGCACATGGCTGGGGGAGCATAAAATGGTGGCGCCCATCCCTCTAACGTGGCGACCGCGGGACAAGATGGCGGCGCACGGGGGCCGCACGTGGCCCTGGAGTAGGAAGATGGCGGTGCCCCCTGGCCGCACGGGAACCATGGAGAAGTTTGTGGTGGCGGTCTGCATTCACCGCCGGAGACCATGGCAACCGCACGGGCCTGGCATACCACCACGAAATGGCCCTTTTTACCGCATCCCTTGCAGGTGGATGCGCGGGCCGGGCAGCACTGGCGGGGGTGCTTGGCCTGCCCGCAAAAGTAGCAGCGGGGCCCCCCGGGGTTGCCAGGCCGCCTTGCAGCACAAGCTTGTGGGGAGATGGGGGATGTCTCGGGGTCGGCTGTGGAGGGGTTCCACGCTGCCCAGGGGCTGTCGCGCGGTCAGGAACGCAAGCCCAGGCATTTCTGGAGGCCACATCCAGGGAGCCTGCAAGGGCCTGTGCCTCCTTGAGACCTAGAGTGTCTTTTTCTAGCAATCGCTGGCGGATTTGGGGGGATAGCATACATGCCACGAAAGCGTCCCGGACCAAGAGTTCAGTGTGTTCGCTTGCCGAAACTTGCGGGCAGCTGCAGTTTCTCCCCAACACCAGGAGTGCACGGTAGAATTCTTCCAGCGATTCCCCAGGGGTTTGTCGCCTCGTTGCTAGCAGATGCCGGGCGTAGACCTGGTTTACCGGGCGAATATAATGTCCTTTTAGCAGCTCTATTGCTGCATCGAAGTCTTCCGCTTCCTCGATGAGGGTGTAAATCTCCAGGCCCACCCTCGAGTGCAGGACTTCTCCCGTGTGTGTGTTTTTGGCCGTCCCGAGATATCCTTTAAAGCACGCCAGCCAGTGCTTGAAGGTTGCCGCTGAGTTCGCCGCGTGGGGGCTGAGTTGCAGACACTCCGGCTTGATTCGGAGCTCCATCCTTTTTAAAACTAGCTTATTAAATTGATGCACGATCAGTGACCACTAAAGCGAGGTTGTAGTCCAACTGAAGGCTTTAATAAGCTAGATGTTTCCCCCAACAGCTCAGGTACAGAATGAAGGCTGCTGGGGCGGCACGGGCTCTTATACCCCGCCTAGCAGGGCGGAGCTATCATACATCTTGACCAATAGGAAACATACAGTTTCTACCAATGGTGCTCCAGCATTACCAGGGACCGTAATACCTCTACTACCACACTTCACACAGACAGTGACCCAAGCCAGGAATCAAGCCTGGGACCCTGGAGCTGTGAAGCAACAGTGCTAACCACTGTGCTACTGTGCCACCCATCAGTGCACACTTGTTAATGTCAAAAACTAGAAAATACTGATGAGCAGCTTCAATTGGAGCCCTGTAAATAGGCCTGCAACAAATCAAGACATGGAGTTAGGCCAGTAGTTTAATGAAATATGGCTTTCAGGTGATCTACATTGTAAATTGTTCAATTTTCCATCATTTCTATTGCAGTGTGTAAATATCTTGCAGTTGTGATGTCTCAGAAGTTACAGAAAGGAGAATGTGGGTGTTGACAACATGAGGATTCGTTTCTGAAACAACATATAATTTTCCCCCTGCCGCCCACGCCCATCCCCAACATTTTGATTGATAACACCTGACTGAAGTGTATTTATTGGCACTTTAGTGATTAGCACTGTGATTCTGATGCAAATCTCACATTCAATCTTTCTTTAAATGAAGTAAAACACACAATTTCTCCAACATTTACTCCAACTGCAGTGTTTATTTTGTCCCCTGTGCCTCAGTAATTCCTCAACTACATTGGCAGCAAGTGTCAAATAAAAGAAGTTTAATATAATCATCCCCTTATCTCAGAAACCCAGTTGCAACCAATGTTGAAGAAAATATAGCTTCACTTTAAACAATACGAGCAATCTCCATAAAGCTCTTCTTGAGGAAATTAAGTAATATTTTATTGAATAAATCCATAAATTGGACTCTCAGAAATCAACAGCTCATTTTAAACTTTCCTGCCTGAGGTTTACGTTCAATGGGATAAATTAATCTTCAGATTTGTTCCATATCTCACCCTTCAACCTCCGTGGTTTTGATAGACGGAATGTCAATCTTCCAAATTATCTGACTGATTGATACTATCTGTAACGGCAGTACAAAAATATTCTGCTAAAACAATTTGACAAGTTGAAACGCTGACTGCCACGAAGGATAGGTTGATCGGGTGAAATGGATTAGGAGGGGAAGGAGATTTGTGTAGAGCTTAATCATAAAAGTAGAACAGTTGAACCTATTTTCTATGTTGCGTGTTCTGGCTGGATAGGCTAGTTCAACGGGTGAAAAGGTACAGATGTCTAGTTCTGGACTTCCGGTGACGGCGGGCGGGAGGCAGCCGCACAATGGAGGGTTCCTGTTCGGGAACAGCATTTTCGGGGCTTCAAGCCCGGTCCCAGGGTCCACTGAGGCGGCAAAAGCAGGGAGAAGGCACAGAGGAGGCACAGTGAAGGCACAGTAAAGGAAAATGTCGAGGGTGAGCAAAAAAACGGCCGTAACCAAAACAGCTGAAGGTCCGTCGGCGAGTGGAAAGGTCACCCTGGGGTCACCAAGGAAAATGGAAGCTGGAGCACCAGGGGAGGCCACATTGCTTACGGCTGAAGAAATAACTAAGGTGATGGCTACGGAATTCAAAAGGCAGCTTACAAAATACATGGAGACAATGAGGAACGAGATGAGGGAGGTTTTGAGTGTGCTGGTGGAGGAGGCGATTTCCCCGGTGACGACGGCGGTGGCGAGCGCAGTGGCGGAGGTGCGAGAGCAAGGGGAGGCGCTGAAGGAAGTGGAGGAGACTAAGGTGGAAGTGAGTTCTCCCAGTGAGACAGAGAAGACAGCCAGGAGTGAGGCAGCAAAGAGTGAGTTTGGGAATTTGAATCGAGGTGGGAATTGAATTGAATTAAATTGAATCAGTAAGGCAGCTCCTTTTAAATTTCAGGAGTTTAAATTAATTGATTTTAAGCTAGTATTGTGCAGTGTAGGTTAACAAGGGCTGCCCCACCCACTCACATAACTGGTTGGCAGTTAAGTGTCAGTCACTTCAATCTACTTTGATCTGAAAGCAGGTGGGGGAGGGGAGTCAATTCAGGACAGTTTAAAAAGAGCCACTTGTAAACTCACTCCCAGTGAGTTCTCCCAGTGAGACAGAGAGAAGACAGAGCCAGGAGTGAGACACAGCAAAGAGTGAGTTTGGGAATTTGAATCGAGGTGGGAAATCGAAGCTGGGTGGGGAGGAAGTGCTTTTTGTGACTGGTAAGTAGTGTTTCTGTTTTTCTGTTTCTTTTCATTGGTATATATATATTTTTTTCTTCTTTGTTAATTTATTTATTTAATTTTTTTCTGGGGCAATTGAAATTGTTGAAGTTAACCAAAGGTTTAAGACATGGCAGGAGATCTCAGACCCGTGTCATGCTCCTCGTGTGCGATGTGGGAGCTTAGGGACACGTCCACTGTCCATGGCTCCTTCACGTGCATGAAGTGTGTCCAGTTGCAGCTCCTGTTAGACCGCTTGACGGCTCTGGAGCTGCGGATGGACTCACTTTGGAGCGTCCGCGATGCTGAGGATGTCGTGGATAGCACGTTTAGCGAGTTGGTCACACCGCAGGTGAAAGGTACTGAGGGAGATAGTAAATGGGTGACCAAAAGACAGAGCAAGAGTCGGAAGGCAGTGCAGGTGTCCTCTGCGGTCATCTCCCTGCAAAACAGATATACCGCTTTGGATACTGTTGAGGGAGATGGCTCACCAGGGGAAGGCAGCAGCAGCCAGGTTCATGGCACCGTGGCTGGCTCTGCTGCGCAGCTGGGCAGGAAGAAGAATGGCAGGGCTATAGTGATAGGGGACTCAATTGTAAGGGGACTAGACAGGCGGTTCTGCGGACGCAATCGAGACTCCAGGATGGTATGTTGCCTCCCTGGTGCAAGAGTCAAGGATGTCTTGGAGCGGCTGCAGGACATTCTACGGGGGGAGGGTGAACAGCCAGCTGTCGTGGTGCACATAGGCACCAACGATATAGGTAAAAAACGGGGCGAGGTCCAACAAGCTGAATTTAGGGAGCTAGGAGTTAAACTAAAAAGTAGGACCTCAAAGGTAGTAATCTCAGGATTGCTACCAGTGCCACGAGCTAGTCAGAGTAGGAATGTCAGGATAGAGAGGATGAATACGTGGCTCGAGAGATGGTGCAAGAGGGAGGGATTCAAATTCCTGGGACATTGGAACCGATTCTGGGGGAGGTGGGACCAGTACAAACCGGACGGTCTGCACCTGGGCAGGACTGGAACCGATGTCCTGGGGGGGTGTTTGCTAGAGCTGTTGGGGAGAGTTTAAACTAATGTGGCAGGGGGATGGGAACCAATGCAGGAAGTTGGAAGGTAGTAAAACAGGGACAGAAACAAAAGGCAGTAAGGGGGAAAGTGTAAGGCAGAGAAGCCATAGTCAAAAATCAAAAAGGGCGACAGTACAAGGTACAGTGACTGAGGGGAGCTCAGTGAATAGGACCAGGAATACTAAAAGAAATAAAACGGGAAGTGAAAACATTAATGGTAAGCGACGCAACAGGTTGTTACAGGAAGATATGGGTTCGACGACAAGGAAAATTAGGAGAAAGGTTAAGAGGAAATATAACTTAGAAGAGGTTACTGATCGAGGTGTTAAGATTAAGAACAGAGGTAAAAAAGCCAACATAAGTGTACTTTACCTGAATGCTCGTAGTATTCGGAATAAGGTAAATGAGTTGATGGCGCAAATCATCGTGAATGACTATGATTTAGTGGCCATTACTGAAACATGGTTAAAGGATGGTCACGACTGGGAGTTAAATATCCGAGGGTATCAAACTTTTCGGAAGGACAGAGTGGATGGTAGGGGAGGTGGTGTAGCTCTGTTATTTAAGGATGACATCCGGGCAATAGTAAGGGATGACATCGGTGCTATGGAGGATAAGATTGAATCCATTTGGGTGGAAATCAGGAATAGTAAGGAGAAAAAGTCACTGATAGGAGTAATCTATAGGCCACCAAATAGTAACATTATGGTGGGGCAGGCAATAAACAAAGAAATAACAGATGTATGTAGAAATGGTACAGCAGTTATCATGGGGGATTTTAATCTACATGTTGATTGGTTTAACCAGGTCGGTCAAGGCAGCCTTGAAGAGGAGTTTATAGAATGTATCCGCGATAGTTTCCTCGAACAGTATGTAATGGAACCTACGAGGGAACAAGCGGTCCTAGATCTGGTCCTGTGTAATGAGACAGGATTGATTCAGGATCTCATAGTTAGGGATCCTCTCGGAAGGAGCGATCACAATATGGTGGAATTTAAAATACAGATGGAGGGTGAGAAGGTAAAATCAAGCACAAGTGTTTTGTGCTTAAACAAAGGAGATTACAATGGGATGAGAGAAGAACTAGCTAAGGTAGACTGGGAGCAAAGACTTTATGGTGAAACAGTTGAGGAACAGTGGAGAACCTTCCAAGTGATTTTTCACAGTGTCCAGCAAAGGTTTATACCAACAAAAAGGAAGGACGGTAAAAAGAGGGAAAATCGACCGTGGATATCTAAGGAAATAAGGGAGAGTATCAAATTGAAGGAAAAAACATACAAAGTAGCAAAGATCAGTGGGAGACTAGAGGACTGGGAAATCTTTAGGGGGCAACAGAAAGCTACTAAAAAAGCTATAAAGAAGAGTAAGATAGATTATGAGAGTAAACTTGCTCAGAATATAAAAACAGATAGTAAAAGTTTCTACAAATACATAAAACAAAAAAGAGTGGCTAAGGTAAATATTGGTCCTTTAGAGGATGAGAAGGGAGATTTAATAATGGGAGATGAGGAAATGGCTGAGGAACTGAACAGGTTTTTTGGGTCGGTCTTCACAGTGGAAGACACAAATAACATGCCAGTGACTGATGGAAATGAGGCTATGACAGGTGAGGACCTTGAGAGGATTGATATCACCAAGGAGGTAGTGATGTGCAAGCTAATGGGGCTAAAGGTAGACAAGTCTCCTGGCCCTGATGGAATGCATCCCAGAGTGCTAAAAGAGATGGCTAGGGAAATTGCAAATGCACTAGTGATAATTTACAAAAATTCACTAGACTCTGGGGTGGTCCCGGCGGATTGGAAATTAGCAAATGTGACACCACTGTTTAAAAAAGGAGGTAGGCAGAAAGTGGGTAATTATAGGCCAGTGAGCTTAACTTCGGTAGTAGGGAAGATGCTGGAATCTGTCATCAAGGAAGAAATAGCGAGGCATCTGGATGGAAATTGTCCCATTGGACAGACGCAGCATGGGTTCATAAAGGGCAGGTCGTGCCTAACTAATTTAGTGGAATTTTTTGAGGACATTAACAGTGCGGTAGATAACGGGGAGCCAATGGATGTGGTATATCTGGATTTCCAGAAAGCCTTTGACAAGGTGCCACACAAAAGGTTGTTGCATAAGATAAAGATGCATGGCATTAAGGGGAAAGTAGTAGCATGGATCGAGGATTGGTTAATTAATAGAAAGCAAAGAGTGGGGATTAATGGGTGTTTCTCTGGTTGGCAATCAGTAGCTAGTGGTGTCCCTCAGGGATCAGTGTTGGGCCCACAACTGTTCACAATTTACATAGATGATTTGGAGTTGGGGACCAAGGGCAATGTGTCCAAGTTTGCAGACGACACTAAGATAAGTGGTAAAGCAAAAAATGCAGAGGATACTGGAAGTCTGCAGAGGGATTTGGATAGGCTAAGTGAATGGGCTAGGGCCTGGCAGATGGAATACAATGTTGACAAATGTGAGGTTATCCATTTTGGTAGGAATAACAGCAAAAGGGATTATTATTTAAATGATAAAATATTAAAACATGCTGCTGTGCAGAGAGACCTGGGTGTGCTAGTGCATGAGTCGCAGAAAGTTGATTTTCAGGTGCAACAGGTGATTATGAAGACAAATGGAATTTTGTCCTTCATTGCTAGAGGGATGGAGTTTAAGACTAGGGAGGTTATGCTGCAATTGTATAAGGTGTGAGTGAGGCCACACCTGGAGTATTGTGTTCAGTTTTGGTCTCCTTACTTGAGAAAGGACGTACTGGCACTGGAGGGTGTGCAGAGGAGATTCACTAGGTTAATCCCAGAGCTGAAGGGGTTGGTTTACGAGGAGAGGTTGAGTAGACTGGGACTGTACTCGTTGGAATTTAGAAGGATGAGGGGGGATCTTATAGAAACATATAAGATTATGAAGGGAATAGATAGGATAGATGCGGGCAGGTTGTTTCCACTGGCGGGTAAAAGCAGAACTAGGGGGCATAGCCTCAAAATAAGGGGAAGTAGATTTAGGACTGAGTTTAGGAGGAACTTCTTCACCCAAAGGGTTGTGGATCTATGGAATTCCTTGCCTAGTGAAGCAGTAGAGGCTCCTTCATTAAATGTTTTTAAGATAAAGATAGATAGTTTTTTGAAGAATAAAGGGATTAAGGGTTATGGTGTTCGGGCCGGAAAGTGGAGCTGAGTCCACAAAAGATCAGCCATGATCTCATTGAATGGTGGAGCAGGCTCGAGGGGCCAGATGGCCTACTCCTGCTCCTAGTTCTTATGTTCTTATGTTCTTATGAGACATTATTGCAGCACGGTGATCAACTTACCTCGATGGGGAAGGAGATGCGGAAGGTGATGGAGATTAACAAGGATCTGCGAGGAAAAATGGAAGACCTGGAAAACAGATCCAGGCGACAGAATTTGAGGATTGTGGGGCTGCCCAAAGGGGTTGAAGGACCGAGGTCGACTGAATATTTTGCCGCGATGCTGGCGAAACTATTGGGGGAGGGGGAGGATCCCTCCCGATATGAACTGAATCGGGCTCATTGGTCGTGGAGGCCTGTACCAAAGGTGAGTGAGCCGCCAAGGGTAGTGACTCTGTGCTTCCATAGGTACAGTGTGAAGGAGCAGGTCCTGTGCTGGGCCAAGCAGAAGCGGGTGGTGCAGTGGGCTGGAGCTGGTATACGTGTATACCAGGACTTTACAGTGGAGCTGACGAGGAGGTGTGCTGCCTTCAACCGGGTGAAGAGGGCACTGTACATTAGCAAGGTGCAGTGCGGCATTGTATATCCAGCGAAGCTGAGGGTGACTTACAAGCTCAGGGACTTTTATTTTGGAACGGCGGAAGCAGCGGAGGAGTTTGCGAAGGCAGAAGGACTGTGGCAGAACTGAGAAATTGAGAAATGGCCATGTGCCGATGTAACCTCATGACTGTATTTTCTTCTTTTTTGTATCACTGCATGCGGGTGTAGGGGCTAAAGGAGCCAATGTTGTATATATTTGGACAAAGGAAGTGATGGGACTTTCACTTGAAATGAGGGCTCTTTGGGGTGTAGGTGGATATGCGGGGTTTGTGCGCTAAAAAGGGGATTTCTGGGCTTTGCTAGGGCCGGGCAAGGGGGAAAGGGACCCGGGCAGGGGTCTCCACGCTGGCCGGTTTAAGCCGGCAAGTGAACGGGAGTGAGGTGGGGGGAGGGGCTGCGGCCATCGGAGCCTGGCAGAAAGGGTCCGAGTTGTCTAGCCGGGGTGGAAAGTTGGGGGAAAGGAACCGAGGTTGGGGGGGAGGAGTTTTACAAGAGGCAGTGGACGGGAGGAGTTGGAGAGGGGGGGGCGGTGTTTACAACTCTTGGGTATCATGTATGGTACTCTTTCAGAGGTGGGATGGCGTTGAGTGTAGAGGGGGGGGGGGAGTGGACTCTATAGGCTAATGGTGACCATGGGCGGTCCCGGACTCCTTTTTCTTTTCCTCCTTTGTTTTTTGTTTCCACCGTGGGATGGTTTGTTTTATTGGATGCATATATTGACAGGTGGGCCGTTGTTTAGGGTGGTGGGAGGATGGGATCGTTGTTATTGTTAAGGGGATTGATTTTGTATTTGTTACCGTTTACTGTCTGTGGGTGGGGTGTAAATTTTGAAGGAAAATGTGAAAATGGAGAATAAAAACATTTTTTAAAAAAAAGTCTAGTTCTAAGATTAGATAAAATGAGTGGGAACGTGGAGCACATGGTACTAGAAGTCACAGCAGGGAAAAGATTTGGAATTTGTGGTGGATAGATCATCAAAACCATTATTTTGGTGTTTGCAGGAAGTCGATGGAGCAAAGAATAATTTAGGGTGTATAGACCCAGATTTTCACCATGTCAGAGTGCCTCTCCATTGTGGTGAAAATGGTGGAAGTGTCTGAAATTGGAAAGTCCCGCCCCCAGACACGGTGCCGACCATATTCGCAGGGGCGAGGATGGGGATGGTTCACATTTCATATATGTGCATCTTGCCAGTCATCAAATTATCAGCTACCTCCAGTGAAGTCAGATTTCAGTAGCCCAGGGGTTCAAAACACAAAATGTACAGATTAGATCAGGGAAGAGTAGGTCTGACATTGTGGATGCATTTGGATAGCCTCCTGTTTGGAGAGTAAGGTATCCCTCTTGATCTGGTCCTGGGACACCTTTAGGGGAAGTAGGTGCCGTTTTGTGAACGTCACATGCCCTCTGGAATTCTTAAAAGTAGGCAATAATGTGCACAAAAGTGCATAAACCCATTAACTGTTAAAGTCATTGGTGCTGTCAATGATCTGTCAAAATCAACTGTTGAAACTGTGAAAAGCATCTGTCAAAGAGAATTGTCTTACTATCAAAGCATTTAAAGTCTTGTTTATTCAAAAAAACCATCTGGTTTGCTAATGTCCCTCAGGGAAGGAAATCTGCCATCCCTACTTCGTCTGGCCTGCACGTGACTCCAGATCTACAGCAATGTGATTGGCTATTTAAAAAATGGCATTCATGTTCAAGGGCAATTAGGGATGGGCAAAAAATGCTGGCCTTGCCTGTGATGCCCACATTCCATGAAAGAATTTTTAAAAATCTTTGAAAAAAACTCAAGTATTAAAAAAAAGAATTGATTGCTATTTCACTCTGTTTCTTGATATAAGCCTGAGATCTTCCATTACTGGATTACTACTACATGGACTGATTTCACAAGTGATATCACATAAGGGTGAATGCCATTTTGATTGACAGCTACAAGTGATTATAGATTTTTTGAAGTGGGGTTATGAATTCCAATGTTTGTTGTTGCAAAGGATTGTACACTTGAATGAAATGTTTGTTATCGCAAGGTTCTATGCTGTTAAAGGAATGTTGATAAAGTAAGTGGGTTTTTAGGATTTTTTTTTAATATACTGAAATCTGCAATAGTACCTTAAACCTTCATTTTATCTAATCACTGCTTGGGTCCTGAGGTCTGCCCATGGTGGATATTGGGTGAACTGGATAGTGGTTGCAGGGGCAAAGGTTGGTAAACAATGGCGTGTGTATGTGTTGGGGGGGGGGGGTGTTGGAATGAGTTTGCACTAAGTTGATAGAAGAGTTATAAAGGGACACAAGGGTTGGGTACAGCAGCTTTGGTTGGCATGGAGGATGTGAGGGACCATGGGAGTGGGTAC
Organism: Scyliorhinus torazame; assembly: GCF_047496885.1. Lineage (NCBI taxonomy): Eukaryota > Metazoa > Chordata > Chondrichthyes > Carcharhiniformes > Scyliorhinidae > Scyliorhinus > Scyliorhinus torazame. Next base: position 93,404,790 of record NC_092716.1, read on the forward strand.
ATGGGCGTAGGTTGGTGCAGAGGATATGGGGATATGTTACCAGCAGAGTATGAGGCATCATGGGAAGTCTGTGGTGGGTAAGGGGGTGTGAGGACTGAAGGGAGGTTTAATGTTTAATTCTTTTTAAAACAACTGTTGGACGCAGTGCCGGGGTCCTGATGCAAGCTTTCTGCCCAGCCTGCCTCTGCACCTGAAACCCTTCCCACTACTTGTGGTGTCGCCTGGCCCAAACCCCTTGCACCCATCCGAACCACGCCCCCCAGAATGAAAATCTGACATCCGGGCAGCCATTTTAAAATTTGGCTTTGCAGAGCCAGGAATTCTCCCAAATCTGCGCATTTTCTTCGCGGATGAAGGTGCAGGCCATGGTGAGAAGTGTGACTTAAAGAGATCCAATAACCGATTTCGAAACTGCATCTGACTGCTCTGAGTTTGCACTTTGAGTGTCTTGGACACTATTACAAAATAGATGTAGAATTATTGAAGGAAGCTCAGAGGTGGGCTCCAAGTATAATTCCTGAATGTGGGGACCAAGTTAAAATGAATGCTATTCTACCCATGGACTTTAATCGGATAGTGTCCTGGTTACAATTTATCCCTCAGTCAATATTATTAGAAAAGATGAGCTGGTCAATATTTCATTGCTGATTGTAGGACTTTGCTGTACACCAATTAGCTGCCACACCTCCTACAACAGCAACGGCACATCAAATAATGCTTTGTTAGTTGTAAGGCACTTTCAAATATCCTATTTAGGCAGCAATTTTTAAGAGGGTAAGAGAATTGGGGAACAGAAATTAATTGAGTGGCAGGGATTTTGCATAAAGTCGGGTGACTTCTGGTCAGTGGGAAGGGAAGGAAGTTGCATTAATTTCATCTTTCAGGTCATCAGGACATGCCACTTGCTTCACAGCCAATGAATTGTTTGTTTTGAAGTCAGTCACTTGTTGTAATGCGACAAGCAATCTGCGTACAGTAATCTGAGCACTGAAATTGATGATTGGACACTCTGAGGGGAATTCAACTTTCTGGTGTTCCCACACATTACACATGAGTATCCAGGGTAACGAGATCCAGACTAATAGAGAGCTGGCTTTCCCTCATTGAAAATCCCAACAAGCATTTTTAGGTAGTTTGCTACCTTTTTCTGAATTCTGACTCAGGAGATATCAGGGCAGTCGTTAGGGCACCCAAACACCTGTGTGCAGAGCAGAGTAACCCAATGTAGAGGCCAGAGGTGAGGGTAGCTCGTCTACCTGTGCCCTCATACCTACAACTAGAAGCCTCGGCCTCACTGTGCTTGAGGATTAGTACATGCAGTAAATTCCAAGGAAATCTTTGGAGGTGACTTTAAAAACTAAAAGCCCACAAATCTTAATTCTCACATGGTTTTTCAGGAGCATTCCAATCATGGGCAGGATTTATTTCCTTTTACAGGCCCCCCCCACCAGTTTGAGAACCGTGGGAGACCCACGCTGTTTCTGCCTTGGAGGCCCGATCCCATTACAGCGCAATCAGGAATTTAACTGGCTAGCATCAGACTCCTATGCAATCAAGGGCCGAGCTCCAAGGCTGGCAGCTCTCCATTATTGACAAAGCCACGAAGAGCAGGGGCTGCCATCTAGTAATGCTCTGAGGCTTTCACGAGGGATTCCGCTGGATTCCTGGAAACAGGTGGGTGGGTGAGATGGGGGTTACGGGAAGCGTATCGCTGGCGAGGAAGTTTGTTGAATGCAAGGACGGAGGGGCTGCCCCCTCTCAACACTCCACCTTTCACCTTCCAAATGCTAGATTCCTCAATCAGGCACAAAGTGTCTGCCTATGAGGGCCCTCTCTGGTAGGCCACTGACAAAATTGGGTGGCCTTCAAGAAGCACAGAAGAGCCATGCAAGTCCCGTTAAATCCTTGAACCACCATGAAACCCTGTGAAGCTAATTGGCATTTCGTAGCGGGCCTTTCCCACTCAATTAGGGTGTGACGAGATGGCCATGAGGTTAAGGTGCTGGACTGCTAATCCATTGTACTTTGCACGCACAGATTCAAATCCCATTGTACTCATGGCCGAGAGGTTAAGATGATGGATTTCAAGTCCATCGGGGTTTCTCCCGCGCTGGTTCTAATTGTGTCAACTGCACTGGTCACTCCTTCCTTTAGGGTTTCCCACTAAATTAAGGACAGTTTTCCTAATACTGGGAGTCGGGTATTTCCACCTGATTCTCCCGCCACACCTCCCACCCATCGTGCAGATCTGCTCAGATTACATCCAGCGTCAAGTGATTATTTTTTTAAAAAGTATTTTTATTGAGACATTTTCATATATATAAAAAGAGAAACAGCAACAACATCAACACACAACATGCCATAGCCATATCCAGACTGCCCCCCTCTCCTCCCTTCAACCCACACCCCCCTTTTCTTTTATCAGAACAAAGCCCAAACAAAAAAAAGGAGACCACCCACCCCGGTGTTTTCCCACTCTTTAAAGATGTCGATGAACAGCCTCCTCCTCGGGAAGAGCACCTCCTCCGAACCCCATGAAAGCGAAATTTATTTTTTCAAGATGCAGAATCTCCGCCAAATCACTCACCCATAACCCCCGCCCTAGGCGTCTCCGAGTCCTGCCAACTGAGTAATATCCACCTCCGGGCTATCGGGGAGGTAAAGGCCTCTCTCCCCACCTGCACTCCCGGATCCTCCGACACTCCAAATATTGCCACCCACGGGCTCGTAACCACCTTCATCCCAGAATCTTTGACGTTGTGTCTGCAAGCACTTTCCAAAACTCCTCCAGCCTCGGACATGCCCAGAACATGTGGACATGGTTCACCAGCCCTTCTGCACACCGCCCACAGCTATCTTCCACCCCTACAATAAACCGAGTCATCCTGGACACCGTCATGTGTGTCTTATACATCACGTTGAGCTGGATGAGACACAGTCTTCAACACAGCGAGTATGAATTCACCCTCCGCAATGCCTCACTCCATACCCCAGCCTCAAAGACCCCCCCCCCCATCTCCTCCTTCCACCTGTGCCTTACTTCCTCCATCGATTCTCTCTCCCTTTCCATTAACTCCCCATCTCTGTCAAACACCCTCTTAGTGGGCAGCACGGTAGCACAAGTGGCTAGCACTGCGGCTTCACAGCGCCAGGGTCCCAGGTTCGATTCCCAACTTGGGTCACTGTCTGTGCGGAGTCTGCACGTCCTCCCCGTGTCTGCGTGGGTTTCCTCCGGGTGCTCCGGTTTCCCCTCACAATCCAAAGGCATGCAGGTTAGGTGGATTGGCCATGCTAAATTGCCCTTAGTGACCAAAAAAGGTTAGGAGGGGTTATTGGATTACAGGGACAGGGTGGAAGTGAGGGCTTAAGTGGGTTGGTGCAGACTCGATGGGCCGAATGGCCTCCTTCTGCACTGTATGTTCTATGTTCCCCATTAACTCCCCATCTCTGTCCAACATCCTGCCCTCTCCTATCTCCTCCTTGGACAGAATCTTATCCTGTAATGCCGGGGGCAGCAGCCTCTGGAATGAACTCCTTTCCCATGAAGTGCCTAACGTGTAGATTCCGGAACCCATTCCCTCTTTGGTAATTGAGACATCACCTCCAATTCCTGCAACTCCGTTAACCTCCTCTCAATAAACAGGTCCATGAAGTACTCTAGCCCCACCCGCCCCCACTCCCTTAATTTAGAACCCAACCCAGCTGGGACAAACCTGTGGTTGCTGCAAATCGGCGCCCACATGGACAACATGCCCTCCCCTCCCCCCAACCCTCACCTAACCCCACACCCCCTACCCTCCTAATCCTCCCCCCATCCACAAACAAAGAAAACCACCTCCACTGAACCACCCCTCCCCCATCTCCCTCCACACATCTATTCCAAATTCACTCCGGTTTACTAGCCTACCTTCTAGAATAGTGGCCCCACCTGATGTAACTGCCTTCCCCCTATCATAACGTCCTTCTGAGCCATTCTCTCTATGGATGCCCGGATCGGCCCGGCCACCCTGGCCAGATCCTGTGAGGCCTCCTCTCTCTGCTGCTCAAACTTAACCATCAGGAATTCCACCAACTGTTCAATGGACCACTGAGTGGGCAACGATGCCACAGAGCTCTCCGCCATCTTTCCCTCTGTCACAGTTCGAGAGATCTCTGGTCTGACTATTGCTCCTTATTTATTGCACTCCTCATTTGATAGGCCCCAGATATGCCCTATCAAAGGAGAATACTGAGTCCCTTATACTTAAACACTTCCCTCCTGCATAACTCCTCCCGAATCAGGTGAAAGGACCCAAAACAATTCCATTTTGCGCAGGAGCCACCTAATGTGTGACCACTCACACCATGGCTGTCACTGGAAGTCGCCTCAAGTGTTTAAACTTGCAGGGAGGGATAATAGGGCAATCACCAACCAGTTCACAAGATGATATAGTGATCCAGCCATTTCCATAATAGGCCAGAGCTAGCCAGAACAGTAACTCCCTCGTATCTCCGTCCTGGACAACAATAGGGACCATGCCTGCCATGAACCATATCTGCAGACCTGGCAATGGTCACACAAGATTGATTTCACTGACTCAGGGACAGTAGGGAGTCAGATGAAGGCAATCTATCTACTGCAGTAAACATGCACCAAATGACGAGCATAGTGACCATAAAGAAATAAGAACAGCAAGTGCTGAAAGTACTGAACAAATGAGCAGCATCTGTTGAGAGTGGGAAATAGAGATAACGTTTCAGACCAATGACCTTTCACCAGGACTCGGTTTTCATTTCAGTTTTCCAGCAGCAGCAGTTCTGTGTTTTTATCGAAGGGATTTTATCCAAGGTGGATTGCTCGGGCTTCAAATCTTCTTCTTGCAACATGTCAGAATGTTGGACCAGTGGGAATCGTCTCTCGCCAGGAGTTTGCACCCCACCAGAAATAGTGGGCGCGATGCTCCCAGCCCCGCTCTGGGCCGGAGAATCGCCGCAACCGCGCCACGCCGCCCCAACACCAGCGCGCGATTCTCCGAGGTGCGGAATTTGCAGAGTTCTGCCGGCACCGTCCTCACCTGGTCGCTGCCGGTGGGAACTCTGCACGAAGGGTCAGGGGTGGCTTGCGGGGGGGGGCTCCGTCCCGGGGGGGGCCTCCGGTGGGGTCTGGCCCGCGATCGGGGGCCCGAATAAACGGCTCCAGCGCCCTGCTGTCTCCCAGTGGGGGCCTGAATCGTTACTGCCCGCGCCCGTTTCGCGACGGCGTTCACGACGGCGCGGACACTCTGTCCCGCGATCGGGGAATCGCGCCCACAGTCTTTCAGTTTTCCCCATTTCGGATCCATTCCTCCACAGTGCCAAATCCCCACACACAGACATGAAAGTTAAACTCGAGAATCGACTCAGAAAATTACACATAGTCAACTTTGCTCCCAGTTTGTAAATATTCAGGATCAAACTTCATCAGGGCTAGAAATCCTAAGTTAATATTTTCGAAAGAATATGTCAATTTTAGTCAATGTCTGTTTCGTGCAATCACCATAATTTGTGACTACACACAAAAACAGTGGCAGTGATATGGTGGGTTCCTTACAAAATAAGTTTTTCATTGGCAAATAAAATAGTTGATCTTAATTGTACTCGCTTAGTGGTGGTTATAATGAAAGAGTTGAGCGGTTCTTGTGGGACACTATTCATTGCTGGTTTTATATAGTCAACATTTGAAAGAGAAACTAGGGGCAGGAGTAGGCCATTTGGCCCTTCGAGCCTGCTCTACTATTCAATTTGATCATGGCTGATCCTCAATCTCATTTTCGAAAACATTTTTATTGAACATTTTCATTTATGACAAACAAACATATCAAACATATCCGAGTAGGGAATTGTGTCCACAAAAATAACAGATATAAATAAAGTACATCCTTGGATTGAATATACAAGAAATGTGATTAGAATGTACACTTGTGGTAGCCATAGTAACAATGTGATCTATTTTCATATAGCCTAAAAAATACCCTGTTGTAACCTGAGGAGGTGGGTGGTCCCAGCGTTCAGCCCCACAGGACGAGGCAAACTGAAGGTGGTAGACCCTGGCCTGGAGGCTTTAGCCTCTTTTAGGGCCACATTGCTGTAGGGCTGCCTGTGGGCGCCTGTACCTGTGAGGTGATGCAAACATATCGCTTTCCCTGAGCTATGGTTGTTATCTACCCCACCCCCCTCCTCCGTTCCTCTCTTCTGGTTGTTCCTCCCCCCCCCCCCCCCCCCCCCCCCCGCTCCCTCCCTCAGCGGCTGGTCATGAACAGGCCTTGGAAGATGCTGGTGAACTGCTTCCACGTGCAGTGGAACCCTTCATATGACCCCCCCTGATGGCAAACCTTATTTTTTTCGAGGCTCAGGAATTCCGGTATCTTGGAGAGCCAGCCTGCGGCCTTGGGTGGCTCTGCCGATCTCCATCCGAGCAGGAATCTCCGCCGGGCAATCAGGGAGGCGAAGGCCAGGACATCAGCTTCTCTCCCCTCAAAGAATTCTGGCTGCTCTGACACCCGGAGACCGCCACTAGAGGACATGGCTTCACACTCACCCCCACGATTTTGGACATGGCCTCGATAAAGGTGGTCCAGAACCCACTCAACTTGGGACAGGCCGTGAACATGCGGGAGTGGTTGGCCGGATCCCCTGGCACTATTTGCACTTGTCCTCCACCTCCGGGAAGAGCCCATTCATGCTTGCCTCAATCAGGTGCACCCTCTCCACTACTTTTCGCTGCGTTAGGTTCAGCCCTGCACATGAGGAAGTGGAGTTCACCCGATATAATACTTCACTCCAGAGTCCTCCCCCTATCTCAATGCCCAGCTCCAACTCCCATCTTCCTCTTGTCTTCTCTAGTGGGGCCCTTACTCCTCTAACAATCATCCGTGCATGTCTGTGCATTTACTGTCCCCTAATTCATCCTGTGCTTACAGTATATCCAGTAGGGTGTGTTTGGGTAGCTGGGGGAACGTTGCTGCCTCTGTGCGGAGGAAGTCTTGTAATTGCAGGTACCGGATCTCGTTCCCTTTTGGGAGCTGACGCTTCTCCATTAGTTCCCCCAGGGTTGCTACTCTACCATCTATGTAGAGGTTCCTTACTGTCAGCAGCCCCTCATCCTTTCTCCAGATTTTGTACGTGTCGCCTGTTTTTGCCAGAACGAGCCTATGGTTCCTATAGATGGGGGCTGCACCAGACATGTCTCTGAATTTGAAGTGGTGTCATGAGCTGTTTGTAGTAACAACCACTACAGGGTTCACTGTATACCTGGCTGGGGGGAATGGGAATGGGGTAGGGACATTCCAATACAGAAGGTCCGCTCTCCCAGCCACCCCTACACCCTTTATACAATTGCTGCCGGGACCTCCGGTGGCGGCCATGGAGGAGCAGGTCGCACATTTGATAGCTCCCGCCTGTAATGGACTTTTGGACCTTTTCCCCCCGTTTTTTCCCGGATTTTATGGGATAAATCGGTGAAGAGTGAGACAGTAAGGAGAATTCCCTCTCCAGTGTATGGAGAATTGGACCAGAAATGGCCGTGTGAGACAACAAAGTCCTATAAGGAAGACGCGAGCAGAGCTGGCAACGCGGGAAAGCATGATGGGGCAGCAGGGCCGTGGGGTGATGGCACAGTGGTCGACGGAGCAGCTGGTGAAGTTTTTCGAGGATTGCTTCGCCAAGCTGAAGAAGGACACGCTGGACCCGATTAAGGCTTCTATTGATCAAGTGGTTCAGAATCAGGAAACCCGCGGATGAGCGATCCAAGAGGTGGAACAAAAGTTGTCCGAGCACGAGGAGTATGTAACCGTGCTGGAAAGCAAGGTGGGCATGATGAACGACCACCAGAAAAGAATGCAGGAGAAGCTGGAGGACCTGGAGAATAGACCCAGGAGGCAGAATCTCAGAACTGTTGGCCTCCCTGAAGGCAGTGAGGGATCAGATGCGAGGGCTTATGTGACGGACATGTTGGAGAAGTTGATGGAGGCTGGGACGTTCCCTCGGCACCTGGAATAGGACAGAGCGCACAGAGCCCTCGCGAGGAAGCCCTGAGCGAACGAGCCGCCGAGGGCCATGGTGGTACGTTTTCACCGTTTCATGGAGAAGGAACACATTCTGCGGTGGGCCAAGAAAGAACGGAGCAGCAAGAACGGAACTGTGAGTTGCGCATCTATCAGGACCTGGGAGCGGATTTGGCCAAGAGGCGAGCTGGGTTCAATCGGGCAAAAACAACCCTCTTTAAGAAGGGGGTGAAGTTCTGGATGCTGTTCCCAGCCCATCTGTGGGTCACACATGAGGAACGGGCCTTCTACTTTGAAACGCCAGACTAAGTATGGACCTTTATTAAAGAAATGAAGCTGGAGGCGAATTAAACGACACTGAAGCCTTGGAGACGTACTGTGGCAGCGATTTGTGGTGCGGGATTGTATAAATTTAAGTAGCGCTATGTGAAATAATGGGCTGTGTGGATGGTTAAAGGTTGCTTTGTCTTGCAGGGAGCTGGTTAGAGGGAGGATGGGCTTTGAATTTGGTTCTGCGTTTTGGGTGACTATTTTTCTAAAGTGACTGTTTCTTCGCTGTTTTTTCTGAAGTTTGTTTACTGGGGAATGTGATGCTTTTAAAATGTTTATTCATGTGGGGGGAGAGGGGAGAGAACAATAGGGAGGCAGACTGCTTGGTGCCAGGGTCGGGGGCTATCAAGTCAGCATGGGTCAGCTGACTCTCGGAAGCGTAGTGGGGGGCGGGTAGGTGTTAAGCTGGAGATTGACATGGGGGATTGGGTTTCTAGTGCTGTTGCAAGGGGTGGGAGGGAGGGGGGTGGGGCTGCTTTGCTGACAGGGGAGGAACTGTTACTAGGGGACAAATGGGAGGTCGGGAACGGCGACTGCCCGAGTGGGGACTCGAGGAAGCGGAGGGTGCGAGCTCGAGGCTGGCCTAAAAAGGGTGATGACTAGTCGGGGGGGGGGGGGGGTTGGAAGCCCCCTGTCCAGGCTGATCACATGGAACGTGAGAGGACTGAATGGGCCGGTCAAGAGGGCTCGCGTGTTTGTGCAATTGAGGGGGCTGAAGACGGATGTGGCAATGCTACAAGAGACACACCTAAAGGTTACAGACCGGACGGGATTGTGGAAGGAGTGGGTTAGCCAAGTGTTCCACTCAGGACTGGACTCAAAGACCAGGGGGTTAATGATCTTGATCAGCAGGGGGTTAACGATCTTGATCAGCAAACGAGTGGCATTCGAGACAGGGAGAATCGTGTCAGACAAGGGGGGTAGGTACATAATGGTGAGTGAGAAGCTAGAGGGGGTGCGAGTGGTACTTGTGAACAGATATGCTCTGAATTGGGACGACGTAGAGTTTGAGGCGGGTGTTAGGTAAGATCCCAGACTTAGAGTCACATAACCTCATCATGGGAGGGGACTTCAACACAGTCATTGATCCGGAATTGGACCGGTCAAAATCCAGGACAGGGAGGAGGCCGGCTGCGGCAAAGGAATTGAAGGGGTTTATGGAACAGATGGGGGGTGTAGACCCATGGAGATTTGCACGGCCGAAGACTAAGGAGTTTTCCTTTTTCTCACATGTCCACAAGGTATACTCTCGCATCGACTTTTGTGTCCTGAGCAGGGTGCTAATACTGAAGATGGTGGACACTGAGCACTCAGCAATCGCAGTGTCGGATCATGTCCCGCATTGGGTGGATCTACGGATTAGTGTGGAGAGAGGGCAACGCCCGCTGTGGAGACTGGATGTGGGGTTGCTAGCGGATGAAGCGATCTGTGGGCGGATTAACAAGTCCATCCAGAACTACCTGGAAACAAATGATACGGGGGAGGTCTCTGCAGCGACGGTCTAGGAAGCTTTGAAGGCAGTAGTCAGAGGGGAATTAATCTCGATATGGGCCCACAGAGAAAAGGTGGAACGGGCTGAGGGACAGGTTAGTTGGGGAGATAGTCCAGGTGGACAGGAGGTACTCGGAGGCCCCGGATGTGGGGCTACTGAGGGAGCGGCGGAGGCTACAGGCGGAGTTTGTGCTGTTGACCACAGGGAAAGCAGTGGAACAGTTGAGGAAGGCAACGGGGGCGATCTATGAGTACGGGGAAAAGGCAAGCAGAATGTTGGCGCACCAGCTCAGGAAAAGAGAGGTAGCTGGGGAGATAGGTAAAGTAAAGAGTAGAGACGGTAATACTGTCCTGGACCCAGCGGGGGTAAACGAGGTGGTTAAGGACTTCTATAGTAAATTATATGAGTCGGAACCGCCGGCTGGAGAGGAGGGGTTGAGGCAGTTTTTGGATCAGTTGAGGTTCCCGAGGGTGGAGGAGGACCTGATGGAAGGGCTGGGAGCCCCAATTGAGATTGAGGAAATAATCAAGGGGCTGGAAGGCGTGCAGTCGGGCAAGGCCCCGGGGCTGGACAGCTACCCGGTGGAATTCTATAAGACGTTTGCAGAGATATTGAGCCCATTGCTGGTGAGGACATTTAATGAAGCAAGAGAGAAGGAATACTCCTGGGTGGCTAATATAGCCATGATTAGGAGGTGGGGGGGGGTCGGCATGGGAGCGGATGGAGGCGGCGTCATGTAAGGACACAAGGTTGGAGGCACTGGTAACGGCACCTCTGCCGTTCTCGCCGGCCCGACACTCCACAAGTCCGGCGGTAGTGGTGGCTTTGAGGATCTGGGGGCAGTGGAGGAGATATAAGAGAGGGGAGGGAGCATCAGTTTGGACCCAGATTTATAACAACCACAGGTTTGTACCGGGTAGGCTAGATGGTGGGTTCCGGAGTTGGCAGAGGGCAGGAATTAGAAGGATGGGGGATCTATTTATAGATGGGAGCTTTCCCAGCTTGAAAGCTTTGGAGAATAAATTTAAATTGCCAGCAGGGAATGGTTTTAGGTATTTGCAGGTGCGAGACTTCCTGGGAAAACAGGTGCCGGCCTTTCCGCTGCTGCCGCCACGGGGGATACAGGATAGAGTAGTCTCCAGTACCTGGGTGGGAGAGGGGAAGGTTTCAGATATTTACCAGGATCTTTCGGAGGCGGAGGAAACCCCAGTGGAGGAGCCTAAGGGCAAGTGGGAGGACGAGCTCGGAGGAGAGACAGAGGCAGGTCTGTGGGCGGATGCCCTAAGCAGGGTTAATACATCCTCATCGTGCGCCAGGCTTAGCCTGATATAATTTAAGGTAGTCCACCGGACACACATGACAGCGGCTAGGATGAGCAGGTTTTTTGGGGTAGAGGATAGGTGTGCAAGGTGCGCGGGAAGCCCAGCAAACCATGTCCACATGTTTTGGGCATGCCCGAAGCTTAGAGGGTTTTGGCAGGGTTTCGCTAAGGCAATGTCCACGGTGCTAAAAACACGGGTGGTGCCGAGTCCGGAGGTAGCGATCTTTGGAGTGTCGGAAGAGCCGGGAGTTCAGGGGGCAAAAGAGGCCGACGCCTTTGCCTCCCTGGTAGCCCGGAGACAGATCTTGTTAATGTGGAGGGACTCGAAGCCCCCCGAGTGTAGAGAGCTGGGTTAGTGACATGGCTGGGTTTCTCAGTCTTGAGAAAGTAAAGTTCGCCTCAAGAGGGTCAATGTTAGGGTTCACCCGGAGGTGGCAGCCGTTCGTCGACTTACTCGGGGAAAATTAAAATCTCAGCAGATGCAGTATTCCAAGGGGGGGGGGGGGGTTGTTGTTATATGGTTGAGGTGCGTGAAGATTGGGGTGGGGGGGAAATGTTTATTTTACCATGTTGATGTCATTGTTTATGTTACTGTTATAAAAATTTTCAAATACCTCAAAATATTATTTCAAAAAAAAATACAGTTGCTGCCCAGTGGTAGAATAGGAGGTTCAATAATGCCAGGCCTCCCTTGTGCCACCTGTGATGGTAGGTAGACTATCATCTGTATATAATATGAGTAAATCATTATCATCTGCATGTGTATTATGAGTTATGTTTTACTGTTGTAGTTCTAGCATCCGACCAGCAGGTGGGGTGAGTATGCAGGCACGGGGCCCGGGTGCACCATGTGTTCCATCAGAAGATGTTTGTTAGGAGTTGATAGCAGTCACATATTAAACAACCTCTGTAGTATCTTAGTGTGAATTAGTGTTAGACTATTATTTCCAACTGTATTAATGTTAGACATTTTAGTTATTCGTTCGTGTAATGTTCATAATAAATAACTTTGTTTATAAAACAAAGTCTAATGTTCTTCATGCATGGGGCAGTAGCATTTCTGGTTAAGAAGAATATCATAGCCATACTGCAGGAGGACACCTCTGAGGGCTCACACAATGAAGCAATCTGGGTAGAGCTCAGGAACAGGAAGGGAGCAATCACAGGCCCGCCAACTGCCAGCGAGAGATAGAGGAGCAGATAGGTAGAGAGATTTTGGATAGGTGCAAAAGTAACAGAGTTGTTGTGGTAGGGAATTTTAATTTCCCCAATATTGACTGGGACTCATTTTGTGCCAGGTGCTTGGATGGGGCAGAGGTTATAAGGTGTATCCAGCAAGGCTTCTTGATGCAATTTAAGGTAGTCCACCGGACACACATGACAGCGGCTAGCATGAGCAGGTTTTTTGGGGTAGAGGATAGGTGTGCAAGGTGCGGCTGTTGAAGGGTAAATCAACATCGGACATGTGGGAGTATTTCAAGCGACAGTAGGATTCAAGAAAGTTACGATCCTGAGAGAACAAAGGATAAGTATGGGAAGTTTACGGAGCCTTGGATAACGAGGGATATTGTGAACCTCGTCAAAAGGAAAAAGGAGGCTTTTGTACGGTCCAGAAGGGCAGGGACAGTCAAAACCCTTGAGGAGTATAAAGAAAGTAGGAAGGTACTGAAGCAGGAAATTAGCAGGGCTAGGAGGGGTCATGAAAAGTCCTTGGCAAGTCGGATTAAGGTAAATCCCAAAGCTTTTTATTCATATGTAAACAGCAAGAGGGTGGCCAGGGAAAGGATTGGACCATTTTCAGACATGGGGGGAATCTATGTATTGAGTCAATGGAAATGGGCGAGGTATTAAATGAATACTTTGCATCAGTGTTCATCAAAGACAAGGACTTTGTGGAAGATGATTCTTCGATAGGGTCTGTATGGATAGTCTGGGTCATGTTACCATCGGAAAGAAGAAGGTATTGGGTCTTTTAAAAGATATTAAGGTAGATAAGTCCCCTGGGCCGGATGGGATTTACCCCAGAATACTGCAGAAAGCAAGGGAGGAAATTGCTGGGGCCTTGACTACATCTTTGTATTCTCATTGGCTACAGGTGAGATCCCAGAGGACTGGAGAATAGCTAATGTGCTACTGCTGTTTAAGAAAGGTAGCAGGGATAATCCTGGAAACTATAGGCTGGTGAGCCTCACGTCGGTAGTTGGTAAATTATTGGGGAGAATTCTCAGGGACAGGATTTATACCCATTTGGAAACAAATGGACTCATTGGCGATAGACAGCATGATTTTGTGAAGGGGAGGTTCAGTTTTTTGAGGAGGTGACAAAGATGATTCATAGAATTTACAGTGCAGAAGGAGGCCATTCGGCCCATCGAGTCTGCACCGGCTCTTGGAAAGAGCACCCCACACAAGGTCAACACCTCCACCCTCTCCCCATAACCCAGTAACCCCACCCAACACCAAGGGCAATTTTGGACACTAAGGGCAATTTATCATGGCCAATCCACCTAACCTGCACATCTTTGGACTGTGGGAGGAAACCAGAGCACCCGGAGGAAACCCACGCACACACGGGAAGGATGTGCAGACTCCGCACAGACAGTGACCCAAGCCGGAATTGAACCTGGGACCCTGGAGCTGTGAAGCAATTGTGCTATCCACAATGCTACCGTGTTGCCCAATTGATGAGGGGAGAGTGGTGGATATTGTTTACATGGACTTCAGTAAAGCCTTTGGTGCCTCATGGCAGACTGGTACAAAAGGTGAATTCACATGGGATCAGAAGTGAGGTGGTAAGAACTGGCTCCGTCACAGAAGGCAAAGGGTAGCAGTAGAAGGGTGTTTTTCTTAATGGAAGGTTGTGACTAGTGGTGTTCCACAGGGATCTGTGCTGAGGCCTCAGTTTTTTGTAGTATACATAAAGGATTTGGAGGAAAATGTAGCTGGTCTGATTAGTAAGTTCGCGGACAACGCCAAGGTTCGAGGGGTGACAGATAGCGTTGGGGATTGTCAGAGGATACAGCAGGGCATAGATAGGTTGGAGACTTTGGGCAGAGAAATGGCAAATGGAGTTTAATCCGGACAAATGTGAGGTAATGCATTTTGGTAGGTCTAACATGGAGGGGGAATATACCATAAATGGCAAAACTCTTATGAATATAGAAAGTCAGAGAGATCTGGGCGTGCAGGGCCACAGATCTTTGAAAGTGGCAACACAAGTGGACAAGGTAGACAAGAAAGCATACGGAATGTTTGCCTTCATTGTACGGGGCATTGAGTATAAAAACTATCAAGTCATGCTGCAGTTGTATAGAACCGTGGTAAGGCCGCACTTGGAATATTGCGCACAATTCTGGTCACTACATGACCAGAAGGATGTGGAGGCTTTGGGGAGGGTGCAGAGGAGGTTTACCAGGATGTTGCTGGGTCTGGAGGGTGTTAGCTATGTGAAGAGGCCGAATAGACTCGGACTGTTTTCATTAGAACGACGGAGGTTGAGGGGTGACCTGATAGAGGTCTACAAGATTATGAGGGGCATGGATAGAGTGGATGGGCAGGCACTCCTTCCCAGGGTGGAGGGGTCAGTCATCAGGGGGCATAGGTTTAAGGACTGTGTGATAAAGTTTAGAGATGTGCGAGACAGGCGTTTTGTGCAGAGGGTGGTGAGTGTCTGGGACGCCTTTCCAGGGGAGGTTGTGGAAGCAGATACATTAATGGCGTTCAAAAGGCATCTTGACAAATACATAGATAGGATGTATATAGAGGGATACGGCACAAGGAAGTGCTGAGGGTTTTGGCCAAGATTGGTATCATGACCGGTACAGGCTTGGAGGGCCGAAGGGCCTGTTCCTGTGCTGTATTGTTCTTTGTTCTTCTTTGTTCTTTGTTCACATGGCAATATCAAGATTCAGCATCAGCCCAATCAAAGAACATTACACCACCCTTTCCTGTAGGGCGGTTTTGCAGATCCTGGGGTTCTTTCCGGCCCACACAAAAGTCGTAATTAGCTTCTCCATCTTGATGGAGAAGGATTTGGGAATAAAGATCGGGAGCGATCTGAATATGAAGAGGAACCCTGGCAGCACGTTCATTTTTATCATCTGCACTCTTTCCACCAGGGAAAGCAGGAAAGCGTTCCACTTCCCCAGGTCCCTTTCCACCTCCTCAAGGTTGGACAAAGGGGTGGCACGGTGGCACAGTTGTTAGCACTGCTGCCTATGACGCTGAGGACCTGGGTTTGTTCCTGGCCCTGGGTCACTGTCCGTGTGCACAGTAAGAAGTCTTACAACACCAGGTTAAAGTCCAATAGGTTTGTTTCGAATCACTAGCTTTCGGTGAGCCCTTGTAAAAGAGCAGTGCTCCGAAAGCTAGTGATTCGAAACAAACCTGTTGGACTTTAACCTGGTGATGTAAGACTTCGTACTGTGCTCACCCCAGTCCAACGCCGGCATCTCCACATCATGACTGTCCGTGTGGAGTTTGCACATTCTCCCCGTGTCTGTGTGGGTTTCACCCCCAGAACCCAAAGATGTGCAAGGTAGGTGGATTGGCTATGCTAAATTGCCCCTTAATTGGAAAAAATATAATTGGGTACTCTAAATTTATTTTTAAAAATTAATTAGTTTGGACAGGTTCCACTTGTAGAGCTGTGCCCATCTGTGAGCTATCTGCATCCCTAGTATCTGAACTTGGTTTGGGCCAGTATGAACAGCAGCGTTCCCATCTCTGCTTCCCCCCCCCCACTGTGGGTTCACCGGGAAGATTTTGCTCTTGCTCAGGTTTAGTTTGTATCCCGAGAAGGCTCCAAACTCCCTCAGAGGTTCCATAATCTTGCCCTTGCTAACTACGGGATTCGAGATGTAGTGGAGCAGGTCATCCGTGTCATAATATACACCAGTATATCATGGTGCAGACACACACTGATGGACACACAAGTGGGACCAATCAACATACACAACACTGCAGCCAATCACCAGTGAGAGCACACGCACTATAAAGACAGGGGGCATCAGAGTTCCCGCTCATTCGAGTAGCAGCCAGCTAGGAGCACAGAGCTCACAGCCTGCAACACAGACATTCACCATGTGCTGAGTGCATGAACTGGTTAGGACAAGGCAAAGGTCTTTAGTTAAAGCTAGTATCGTATTTACCCACAGTTCAAGTATGTTTAAATAGTTAACCTATTAATAAAATAGTGGTGCACTACTTCAAGTGTTGGTGACCTGTAGGTGATCCAGAACACCCAACACATCAATCCGCATAACAGTGCTCCCTGTCTCCCCTCTGAATGCCTCTCCACCCCTTCACTGATCTAAGAGTGATGGCTAGCGGCTCAATTGCCAGTGCAAACAGCAGGGGGACTGCACTCTGTGCAGCCGGAAATAATCAGAGCTGGTGGCGTTTGTCTGTATGTTCACCACGGGAGTGCTGTACAGCAGTTTCACCCACAAGTTGAACACTGGTCCAAACCCAAACTATTCCAGTACCTCCATGAATGGATTTCTCATTTAATCGTTAACAAAAGGGCAATCACTGTCTCATTCTAACTGGTGAGTTGGTTAAATGGTTCTGGATGGGATGAGAAGGAGGAAACATCAATTCAGTGAAGAAAGCTGATCAGGCTGACTTAATATTGTATGCACGGTTAGTTAGATATTTCAAAGTTTTGCTCAATTAGCTTGCAGGAGTTGATGGTAAATCTTTGGGGATCCTCTCTATTAATCCAAACATGAAATGGGTTGAGTGGCAACTCACAACAGAGCGAAAGGGTTTGATTTTCTCAGGACAGGCTTTAGTCTCTTTTTCATAGATTATCATAGAATTTACAGTGCAGAAGGAGGCCATTCGGCCCATCGAGTCTGCACCGGCTCTTGGAAAGAGCGCCCTGCCCAAGGTCAACACCGCCACCCTATCCCCATAACCCAGTAACCCCACCCAACACTAAGGACAATTTTGGACACTAAGGGCAATTTATCATGGCCAATCCACCTAACCTGCACATCTTTGGACTGTGGGAGGAAACCGGAGCACCCGGAGGAAACCCACGCACACACGGGGAGGACGTGCAGACTCCGCACAGACAGTGACCCAAGCCGGAATCGAACCCGGGACCCTGGAGCTGTGAAGCAATTGTGCTATCCACAAGGCCACCGTGCTGCCCGTTTTTGTATGTGAATGCTGCAGATCTGATGTACACCACAGGGAATCTTGGGTGGGATTTACCGACCAACCAGCTGCTTGGCCTGCCAGCAGGATTTTATGGTCCTGCTGTTGTTGTGAACAGGATTTCCACTGGATAAAATACCAGACCCTCTGGCACATTGCCCTTAGCACCTTCAATAACTTAAACTTACTGCTCGATTCCACTTGCCAGGCAGTTGGTTCCAATGCTGGGAAACGTCACCACTGATGGACGGCACTAGTTGGGGAGCTGTCCTGATCTGGGTCCTCACTATCTCCCCGGCTACCTAGCACAGCTGGGAAACCCTGCCCAGAATAATAATCTTTATTAGTGTCACACGTAGGCTTACATTCACACTGCAATGAAGTTACTGTGAAAATCCCCTAGTCACCACATTCCGGCACCTGTCCGGGTACACTGAGGGAGAACAGAGACAAATTGTTAAAATAGGTTTTATGTTGATCACTCGAAAATTGCTCAGGTCCATTTCATTAACATCCCGTAACAGCCTCCCCGAATAGGCGCCGGAATGTGGTGACTAGGGGCTTTTCACAGTAACTTCATTTGAACCCTACTTGTGACAATAAGCGATTTTCATTTAATTTCATCTCATTTCATTAACATGCGGTCTTGAGCCATCAGAAGCTTCTGTGAAAAAAAACTTTAGGGGGCGATTTTAGGGCCACACTGCACCTGACAATCAGCTCACCGTGGTGCAGCATGGCCAATAAAAGCAGGGAGACCCCACTGTCAGGATCTACCCGACTCACAATGCCTTGCGAGATCTAAAGCGATCTTGCGGGATGTTGCGATGTGAATCCCTCCCATTCTGGGCGGGATCACTTTTAGCAAATCTGCACATTAAAGCAACACAGTTCATAGAATCATAGAATCTACAGTGCAGAAGGACGCTATTCAGCCCATCAAGTCTGCACCAGCCCCTAGAAAGAGAAGCCTACCTAAGCCGACACCTCCACCCTATTCCCGTAACCCGGTAATCCCACATCTTTTTGGACACTAAGGGCAATTCAGCATGGCCAATCCAACTAACCTGTACATCTTTGAACTGTGGACGGAAACCGGAGCACCAGGAGGAAACCCACGTAGGCATGGGGAGAATGTGCAGACTCCGCATAGTGACCCAAGGCGGGAATCGAACCTGGGACCCTGGAGCTGAGAAGCAACTGTGCTAACCACTGTGCCAACGTGCCACCCATAAGTCTCACTTTAATGTGCAGATTCCCGACGTACCTGAGGAGTGGGATCAAGCTCCTTTTGCCTCGGAGTCCTCGGGTGAGCATTGTTTAGCACTGGTCTTCGCAAACTGGGACCAGATGGAATGGCACCTGTGGGACTCTCCCAGGGGGTCGCTGGCCCTTTGGGCAGTGGGGTACTCAGGCATGTTTGTTGGCGGCTTTGAGGCCTCACAGATTGGGCGCCATTTAAAAATGGCGTCCCGATCTCTCCTCCGTGTACAAAACGGGGCTATGTGCGGCCTCAGTCGCACGTGCCACGTTGTGACCACTTATCAGACACGAGACATGTTTTATAGCCTTGTGCTTCTCAGCGTTGCGAGCGCTGGGCAATATGCGGCTAAACGAGCTTGGTATGGGCATGCCCATAGTTATCTCCGCTGTCAGCCGTGAATTGCTGGGTCGCTGGACTGGGTCTGGACCTATCGCAATAAATAACTGGATTTAGAATAGCTGGGGCAGAATGCTTCGAATTATTTAAGTGTTCTGATACTTTAACGGCTGGAACTGACATTTTAACTAACATCTGTTTTTTTCAGCCACAAACCCCATTTGAGTTTGCGCATGTTACAGCCACGGATTCTGTTATGGGTGAGGCATTTTCAGAACCACAAAATGTATCATGGAGTTCAACCAACCTCCCCTTTTAATGTATTGTTGCTTTTCCGAGCACACGGCTTGTTCTCCAGGTGTGCGATTACAATTATGGACACGTGGGTTTTTAAACACAAAACAATGTTTATTCTATGAACTCAACTTAACCTTTTAAATAAACATTGGATCGCTTAACACCCCTTACTTCAAAGATAACCCCGAAAATAATACAACACTAAATAATCCTTCAGTTATTCCTTTCAACATCCAAGAGACTTAACACCTTTAAACAGAAACACATCAGGTTAAAGGTTTTACTATTATGAGTTTAAATCACCCAAATGATCCAGAGATAGTCTTTCATGGCAGAGATCACAGCAGATCCAGCTCATTGCAAACACAGACACTCCCAAGCTCTTTCAAACTGAAACTAAAAACTGCAAAATGGCTGATCTAAAGCCCAGCTCCACCCACACTCTGACATCACTGCATTTCTTAAAGGTACATTGCTTAAACATCCATTTCTTAAAGATACTCTCACATGACAATTCATAGAATCATGTATCACAGAAGGTGGCCATTCAGTCCACAGTGTCTGTACTGGTGCTTTCACACAGCTTTCTGTAACGTGGCAAATTTCTCATTCTGAAGTATCTAATACACACTTTTAATAAATCCCACACTCTTCTGGACAGCCCAGTTTCAAACTTAAGACTTGACATGCCATAGCTACACATTGAAGAAAGTAAGGGGAAATAATGGCAGAGAAAAGACAAGCGTCAAGGTAGGTAGGTGGTGCTACTAATGGTGCATGACTGATAAGTGGAAATTAAATCCTCAATTGAACAGTCCAGATAGAGCAAAGGCAGATAAATGGAGTTGAATGGGGAGGGGGAAACGGCTCAATTGGAAAGCTCCTGTTGTGGTGTTCCCAACGAAAAGATGAGGGTAGCATTCCTGTGCTAAACTGGATCAAAACTAAAATTGTGTCCTCATCTTGCGTAACCTATAACGGTAAAGGCTAAGATGGTATGTTCTAGTCTTAGAGAGAGAAGTAATTGGAATACAAAATACCATTGAGCCAATAAACACAGCAGCCAAATTTCCATAAAAACCTAGAACAAAATTCTGGAAAATGTTGTGGAGGGATTGAATGCGACTGATTAGGTCTGCAGGAAAAAAATGGACTAATGTTTGAAATGCGAATGTAGAGCCACAGAAATTAATGAATAAATCTTCAAGTGGATGCAGAAGAAAACCTGTAATGAGATTAATAGTTGGGCGCACAGTGGCTAGCATTGCTGCTTCACAGCGCCAGGGACCCGGGTTCAACTCTGGCCTCGGGTGACTGTGTGGAGTTTGCACTTTCTCCCAGTGTCTGCATGGGTTTCCTCCAGATGCTTCAATTTCTTCCCACAGTACAATGACGTGCAGGTTTGGTGGATTGGCCATGATCAATTGCCCCTTAGTGTCTAAAAGATGTACAGGTTACGTGGGGTTATGGGGTTAGGTTGGGGGAGTGGGCCTAGGTAGGGTGCTCTTTCAGAGTGTCAGTGCAGACTCAATGGACTGAATGGCCTCCTTCTGTACTGTAGTGATTCTATAATATGCTTCAAGTCTCAATTTTGTTTAATTAAACTGCATCCTTGAGCAGCGAAATTGGAAACAATTAGCAGGCCATGAAATAAAGGAAATTGGAAACAATCAGATCATGAGATAAAGGATAATTTATCAATGACAATATTAATGCAAGAGTTGGCTACTTATTTGTGCTAAATACACTGCTCAGTTGTGGATCTATATTAGCATTTACACAGATCTTAAAGTCAATGGCTCCAACCATTTTGAGACTTGGCATTTTCCACACTTAGAATCATAAAATCATAGAATTTACAGTGCAGAAGGTGGCCATTCGGTCCATCGAGTCTGCACCGGCCTTTCAAAAGAGCACCCTACTTAAGCCCACACTTCCACCCTATCCCTGTAACCCAGTAACCCCACCTAACCTTTTTAGACACTAAGGGCAATTTAGCATGGCCAATCCACCCAACTTGCACATCTTTTGACTGTGTGTGGTGAACCACTGTAATAGGAGATGTAAGGTAGGACCTGCACTACAGGTTCGCCGGTAGCTCCTGCCGGCTGGCTCTGCCCACGGAGAACTGTATAAATATGCATGACCTCCAGTGCCCTGCCATTTCGCCAGCTGCAGCAGGAGGCCACACATCTGACTGTAATAAAGCCACAGTTGTACCCAACTTTAGTCTTTGTGCAATTGATCGTGCATCACTGTGGGAGGAAACCTGAGCAGCCGGAGGAAACCCACGCAGACATGGGGAGAACGTGTAGACTATGAACAGACAGTGACCCTAGCTGGGAATCAGACCTAGGTTCCTGGCACGGTGAAGCAACAGTGCTAACCACTGTGCTACCTTGCCGCCCATAAAGCAAGCTGTGCCTACAATATTATTCTATTGTTACCCCTTACACATGCTAACAGACCTGCTGCCTATCTGTTTTAGATTTGGATTTCCAGCATTGCCTCTCTTGCAGCTCCTCCACCGCCCCCCCCCCCCCCCCCCCCCGCCCCGCCCCCCTCCAAACTCCCCTCCCTCACACTGAAATAAAGCAGGAAATAGATTAGGAACCGGGTGGATTGTGCTCCATCAAGGAGTAACTTTAAAGTATGAACAAGAGTTCATACCCCTGTTACTTCAGAAGACAAAGTTGCTCTCTTTGGAACCCATCCTGGATTAACATAGAATAGTCGTTGTGGATCGCCTTCACTGTCAGAATTGTTTTGGAAGCAAGATAACAGGTCTATCCTGACAATCAACTGAGACATATTACACAAAATACAAAAAGGTAAAAACAGGCAGAAGGACAATTGAAAGGAATGTTGAATGCGAAGGGCATCAGCCAACACTGTCACTCGTCTTAATATAAAGTGTGTCAGACACAAACACCAGCTGTCACCTTTTGGCTTGATAAACACTCAAGTTCAATTATTTGCTTTTGTGGCCAAATTTGACAGGAAAACCCACAGGCGTCACTGAATTCCAGTGTCTTCTGTTGCTGAGGTTCCTCCTCCTTCAGTTACCCCAAGAGGGCATTGGCAATTATGGACTCCCATTGGATTGATCTAGGATTATCATGGCAACAGGGGTGTGCTGGTGCCTTTAGCAGTTTGTCTGACCAGGAGCCTCCCTCTCTTACTGCCTGTCATCAGGTATATCCAAAGGATCTACAGGCTGATAATTAATCTGTTTGGCCATGTTATGAACAGAGGGAGTGCTGCTACCCTGTTTTAGGCAAATCAAATAACCAATTAAAATAAATCAAATAAACTGAGGGACAAATTAAAGGGGCAGCCCCTTAAAGTATGCTGCCTTAAACAAAAACAAATCACAAATTAAAGTTGAAAGTCAAACCAAGGGCGGCATGTGGTTGGCACTGGGACTGTCGCACTGAGGACCCGGGTTCGAATCCCGGCTCTGGGTCACTGTCCGTGTGGAGTTTGAACATTCTCCCTGTGTCTGTGTGGGTTTCACCCCCACAACCCAAAGATGTGCAGGTTAGGTGGATTGGCCACGCTAAATTGCCCCTTAATTGGAAAAAAAATAAATTGGTTACTCTAAATTTATAAAAAAAAGTCAAACCAAACCGTGATTAAGAGGGTCAATAATACATTCCAGTCCCTGTGGTGCCCACAGAGTATGGAAGGCCTCAACGATGCCGGTGGATGCTGCATGCTCCCTCTCCCGGGACACCCAGTCATGAATGTAGCCATTGTAGAGGGGCAGACAGTCAGATCGGATGACGCCTTGGTTCCCCTCTGCCTGGACCTGTGACCTGTAGATGGCAAGTTTGGCCAGGCCCAGGAGCAGGTTCACAAGGAGGTCCTCCTCCTTCCGCACCATCCTCTGCACAGGGTGTCCATAGATCAATAGCGTGGGACTGAAGTACAAACTAAACTGTAACAAAAGGTTTTTAAAAATAACTGAAAAGGGTCTATAAGCATGGTCGATGGACTCCACAAGGTTGCAAAAATGGCAGACCTCTTGGTAGGGGATGTTACCACTGTGTCACAAGACCTCCCTACTGCTGAGACTACTGTACTGAATCCTAATTACTTGCCAGCAGATAGATCTTCTGATTATACAACAAGCTGGTTAAATTGCTCCACAAATATGTTTAAAAAATGCCTATTGTGACTTCTAAGATAATAGACGGTGTAGCTGTACCAAGGACCCTGCGTTACCAAGAAAGTATACACCTTACATCACCTTGTTCAAAGGTGAAAGACAAATAGCAACCTGCATGAACTCTGTTATCACGTGCGCACACTGTCATGAAGTACTTATATTATAAATATTTAGCACTCGAGCTAAAATAAACTTTAAAGAAGACGGTTTAGAAAAGGGATGTATGGACAGGTAACTTGGCACCTTTGTATGACAAGAGACAATATCCAATTTGTGTTCCACAAGTGTCAATGAGATTGTTCCACTTGCTGATTTTTCTTTCACAATAAAGGACCATAATGAAAAGCTCAAGAAGAACAAGAGCCTTCATTTACTTCCAGGACCTATTCTGTACTCTGACTGCACCTAAAAAAGGCAAATTCTGATTCTTCCACCACAGGAGCCAGTTTCAGAAAGAAAGGAACTTGGCCTGCAAAGACATGTGATAAAAGTTGAGATTTCAAATCTAAGCATTTATCTTTATCTGCATTTAATCTTTGTATCTGTATTTTAGTTAATAACCATTTAAACTTTTGAATAGTTTTGTAATGAACTAACCATTACCTTTTTTAAGATTAAAACTTGTCTGCTGGGTTATTTTTAAATTGCATCACTTCAAAAATGATTTTCTAAATACTTTTATTAGAATTTTCCAATCTAACAATTAGACATTTAAACACATAGGGCTGGATTCTCCGATTGTGAGGCTATGTCCTCATGCCGGCGTGGGAACGGTGGCATTTTACGCCCGAAGATTTGGCGCAAAACGGCCACCGATCCTCCATTTGACTGGGGGCTAGCATCCGAGCAGCATAGAGTACCTGCCTCCAGCTGCCAATACGGCCTGGAGAACTGCCGGGTCCGTGGCCGGGCATGCGCACGGCGGCAGCCTGCAGCGGCCACACCGTGCAACATGGCGCCGGCTGTGCGCGGACCTGGCCTGCAAAACAGTGCCCCCCCCCCCCTTTGGCCGGCTCGCAAGCCCCGGACCACCCCCCAACAGTGCCCCCTGCCCGTGGATCAGCCCTCGTGCCCCCCTCCCCTTTGGCCGGCTCGCGAGCCCCGGACCACCCCCCAACAGTGCCCCCTGCCCGCGGATCAGCCCTCCCACAACTGTGGCGACACTGGACTGAGTCACCAGCTGCCATGCCGAGTTCCCAACAGGTGAGACCATGAGAGACCAACGGCGTCGGGAACTCGGCCGGTTGGAGGCGGAGCATCAGGGGGTGGGCCTCAGGCAACGTCCTGAGGCCGTCGATACGGCGCACGGCGTACTCTGCGAGTATGCCGCTTTGGAGGGGGTGGCGCATCGCGAAAGCGGCGCTGCCCCCGATTTGGTCGGAAACAGGCATTCTCCGGCCGATCGCTGAACCCAATTTCGGCGGCCGGAGAATCCTGCCCATAATATTTACAGAATGAGACTGTTCTTATGTACAATTTACATGTTCGCTTTTCATCGGCCCTCCCCCGTCCATTGCTCCCCCTTCCCCCTCCTCCCCCTATTGTTAATCGGGCTCCATCTTGGGTGTTGTCGTCTCTCTTTCATTTTGTAATGTTGCTGTTGCCCCTATGGCTTTGTTGGAGGGGGCTCTCTGGCACCCCCTCACTCTTTTCCCATGTCCCATCCTGATGTTTCCCTGGATTCCTTCCTTGCTGCTCCCCCTGTTCCTATCGTTCTGTGTGGTCCTGTCTGCCCTTAATGCCCCCCATTCCCCTTCCTTCTTATTCGCTATTGTCCTCGAACAGGTATTGGAACAGGTTGATGAATGGCCCCCATGCATTGTGGAAGCCCTCGTCCGACCCTCAGATGGTATACTTCTCCAGGTGGAGAAATTGCCACAGGTCTGCCAGCCAGTCTGCAGCTGTGGGTGGTGTTGCTGATCACCAGCCGAGCAGAATTCTCCAGCGTTTGATTAAGGAAGCAAAAGCTGGGGCATCAGCCCTCTTCTCCAAATGTAGTTCAGGCTGGTCTGATACCCCGAAGACTGCCACTCTTGGGCACTGCTCCACCCTCACCCCCACAACCTTGGACATTGCCTTGAAGAAGGTCGACAAGTCTGGGGCAGGTCCAAAACATGTGGGCATGGTTAACTAGGCCTCCCTGGCACCGTTCACACTTGCCCTCCACCTCCAGGAAGAACCTGCTCATTTGGATTCTGGTTGGGTCTGTGGAGCACTTTAAACTGCATGAGGTTTAGCCTTGTGCAGGAGGAGGTGGAGTTGGCTTAATTAATGCTTTGCTTCGGAGTTCCCACCCTGCTTCCATCCCTAGTTCGTCCTCCCATTTCTGTCTTGCTCTGTTTAATGGTATTCTTACTCTTTATAAAAGTTGTCATAAATGTCCCCACCGTTCCTTTCCTCCATTCTGTCCATGTCCAGCAGTTCCTCCAGCATGTGTCTTTCAGGGCCAGAGAGTACCTTGTCCTCTACTTGCGGAGAAACCTCTTGATTTGTAATTGTCGGTGCTCCTTTCCGTTCGGTAGCTCCAGCCTCTCCGTTAGCTCGTCTAGGGTTGCGAGTCTGACCCCCATGTAAAAGTCCCTGACTGCTAGCATCTCCCCGTCCTGTCTCCACTTCTTAAAAGTGGCGACTAGCATGGCTTGTGGGAATCTGTGGTTACCACAGATGGAGCGATGGTTTAACCGAATTGTCCACCAAAGTGTTGTCTCATCTGGTTCCATGTTTTTAACGTTGCTCCCACCACTGGGCTGGATGTGTATTTTGCCGGGGGGAGGGATGGGAGCGCTGCCGTGGTGAGAGCTCGGAGGGTTATTCCCTTCGAGCAGGACTCCTCCAGCCATCCCTTGCTCGTTTCCCTTACCCATCCCCTCACTCTCTCAGCTGTGGCTGCCCAGTGGTAGTATTGTAAGTTCGGAAGGGCCAGGCCGCCCATGTTTCTTCTCCTCTGCAGCGCAGTCTTGGATATTCTTGAATTCTTCCCCCCCACACAAACGCCATGATCATTTTATCTATGTTGTGGAAGGAGGCCTTGGGGCTGAAGATCGGTATGCATCTAAACAGGAAGAGGAACATTGGCAATACGTTCATCTTGATCGTCTGTACTCTCCCTGCCAGGGAAAGTGGGAGTGCATCCCATCTCTGTAGGTCCTTTTTAACTTCCTCCGCCAGACTGGTCAGGTTCCACTTGTGGATCCGTGTCCAGTCATGGGCTGTCTGGGTCCCCACGTAGCGGAATTTGCTTTGGGCCAGTTTGAAACGTAATCCATCCAGCATCATCCCCCCCCCCCCCCTTTGGGTTCACCGGGCATACCTCGCTCTTGCTCAGGTTCAGTATGCGGCCCGAGAAGGCCCCGGACTCTTCCAGGAGCTTCATGATTACCTTCAAGCCGTTCTGTTGAAGGCCTTTCCTGCGCCCAGGGAGATGATCACCTCCGGTGTTTTCTCCCTGGATGGAGTCAGTATCACACTCTGCCACTGTCTGATGTTCGCAGTTAGCTGTCTACCCTTGGCAAAGCCCGTCTGGTCCTCTGCGACCACCTCTGGCAGTAGTCCAGTCTCTTGGTCAGGATTTTCACGAGTATTTTATCATCCCAAGTTGAGAAGCGAAATGAGTCTATATGATTCGCATTCCGTTGGGTCTTTGTCTTTCTTGGGTATCAACGACATTGTGGCCTGCGCTAGCATAGGAGGGAGGGTACCCCTTGCTCGCGTGCATCTCCAAAAGTACGGGGCCAGAGCTGGTACAAATTTTTAAAGAAGCCTGGCAGGAACCCATCGGGTCCCGGCCCTTCCTGCCTGCATGGAGTTGATGCTCTCCATGACCTTCCCCCAGTCCTATTGGTGCTTCCAGCTCCCTCTGTCTATCGTCCCCGACTGGCATGTGCCATCCATCGAGGAATTGTTTAATCCCCAAGTCCCCAAAGGTGTACAGTGCCCGGTAGAAGGCCTCAAATGCTTAGTTGACCTTTTTTGGTTTGGCTCCCAGTCCACCTCTGCTATCGTTCACCTGTGCTATTTCCTCGTGGAAACCTACTTTCTCAGCTGGTGAGCCAACAGGCGGTTAGCCTTCTCGATGTGTTCATAAAAGGTCCCCCTTGTCTGGCGGAGTTGGTGCACTGCTTTCCTGGTTCTCATACTTGTTGAGTTAGCTTACCCCGCTAGTGTGGTGCCCCCCTCCCAGGGCTGATCTTACCCCTTTCCTTGAGCCCGCTAGTTTGCTGTTCCCTTGGTCTCCTGCACTCCGCTGCCCTCGCCATTTCCTGTGGTTTGACATTCCCTGTTCAGTGCGAGGTAGTGTTGACCCGGACAGTGACCCGGGGCTGGGATCGAACCACTAACGACTCCGCCACCATAATAAATATACAATTCTAAAGGAAGTACAGAAGGGGAGGGATCTGGCAGTATGTGTGTATACACTATTGAAGGTGAAAAAATGATAAGGTATATATGGGATCCTGATCATAGAGTACAAAACCAAGGAAATTCCAATAAGATTCACTGGTGTCCAATTCCAGGCACCGCAACCGAGGAAGGGTGCAGAGGCATTAGAGTATGATAACGGTTCCAGGGATGAGAGACATCAGTTACACAAGAACACAAAACAGGTGCTGAATAAACCATAAGCCAGTTGAGCCTGTTTCACCACGCAATATGATCGTCCCCCTTAACTGCATGTTCCCGCCCAATACCTAGATTCCTGAAGGACAAAAATCTGTCCATCTCAGCCCTAAACATATTCAATAATGGAACAGCCACAACTTCCTGTGGTAGAGAATTCCAAAGGTTTGAGTGAAGAAATTTCTACTCACATCAGTGATAAATTATTGATCTCTTATCCAGAGCAGTGTTCTCGGTTCCCCAACCAGGGGAAACAACCTGCAGCATGGTGGGGCAGTGGTTAGTAGTTTGATCCTGGCCCCGGGTCATTGTCCGTGTGGAGTTTGCACATTCTCCCTGTGTTTGAGTGGGTTTCGCCCCCCCCACAACCCAAAGATGTGCAGGGTAGGTGGATTGGCCACGCTAAATTGCCCATCAATTGGGAGGGGAAATGAATTGTGTACTTTACATTTTTTTTTTGAAGGATTGCATCTACGGGGTTGGTTTAGCACAGTGGGCTAAGACAGCTGGCTTGTAATGCAGAACAAGACCAGCAGCGCAGGTTCAATTCCCATTCCAGCCTCCCCGAACAGGTGCCAGAATGTGGCGACTAGGGGCTTTTCACAGTAACTTCATTGACGCCTGCTTGTGACAATAAGCTATTATCAATGTCTACCATGTCAAGCACTTTCAAAAGCTTATATGTTAGAACGATATTACCCCATTCTTCTGAACTCTAGGTTATAGGACCAATGTTCTCAGCGTCTCGTCCCGGGTACCAATTTAGTGAACATTCACTGCACTGTCTCCAATAAAAGTACTTCTTTCCTGAATCTGGCAGATTGTACTCCTTAAATGGGGAAAGTCCCTCTAAACATTCATATATACAGGTTTTCACACCTTATGAAAAAAAGTTTTTCTTTCTCATTCCCAAGGTGAATAGCATCACACTCCCTATATGATACTCCATCTGCCACTTTGTTTTCCATTTATGCATCCCACCTATATCTTTCACAACCTTTCAGAAGCTTGTATGCAACAATGATGTTACGTATTGGCCCAATTAGGTCATTAATTTGGATTGTAGAGGCACTCCACAAGTCACAGCCTGTCAACTTGAAAATGCCTCATTATTCCCTACACTCTGCTTCCTGGCTGTTAACATCCTTTTCCATGTTAATACATCATCACCCAACTCAGTGAGCCCTTATCCTGTGTATTAACCTTTTGCATGGCACCTTATCGAATGCCTTTTGGAAATTCAAGTGCTCTGGACAGCACAGTAGCAACCACTGCTGCCTCATAGCGCCGAGGACCAGTGTTCGATCCCGGCCCTAGGTCATTGATGGTGTGAAGTTTGCACATTCTCTCAGTGTCTACTTGGGTCTTACCCCCACAACCCCAAAGAAGTGGATTGGCCACGCTAAATTACCCCTTAATTGGACAAAAAAATTGGGCATTTTTAAATTTTAAAAAAGGAAATATAAGTGCATTCTGTCTACCGGTTCTCCTTTATCTACCCTATGAAACAAATACAATTGCCCCTCGGTTAGACGTGGGCTGGATACTTCTGCCCACCCGCCGCATGATCACCACGGGCGAGATGCGGACCATGTAAAGGTCCATTGATGACACTGGGAATTTCTGGTCGCCAGTCAGGCGTGGCTGGAAATTCCCGCTCAATGTTGACTTAGTGTGATCCATATTGTGATTTACGTGGATTAAGACGTAATAAGACCATAAGACATAGGACCAGAATTAGGCCACTCGGCCCATCAAGTCTGCTCCGCCATTCAATTATGGCTGATATTTATCTCATCCCCATTCTCCTGCCTTCTCCCCATAACCCCTGATCCCCTTATTAATCAAGAACCTATCCATCTCGGTCTTAAAGATACTCAGTGATTTGGCCTCCACAGCCTCCTGCGGCAAAGAGTTCAACAGATTTGCCACCCTCTGGCTGAAGAAATTCCTCCTCATCTTTGTTTTAAAGGATCATCTCTTTAGTCTGAGATTGTGTCCTCTGGTTCTAGTTTTTCCAACAAGTGGAAACATCCTCTCCACAACCACTCTATCCAGGCCTTGCAATATCCTGTAAGTTTCAATAAAATCCCCCATTTATCCTTCTAAACTGCAACGAGTACAGACCCAAAGTCTTCAACCATTCCTCATACGAAAAGCTCTTAATTCCAGGGAGCATTCTTGTGAACCTCCTCTGGACCCTTTCCAAGGCCAGCACATCCTTCCTTAGATACGGGGCCCAAAACTGCTCACAATACTCCAAATGGGGTCTGACCAGAGTGTTAGTGAAAATATGGAAAGATGTGTCATTTGAAACATGGAAGTCTGGCAATATCTGGTCTGAGAAACATGAGAGAATACAGGGAAAGATCCCACAAAGGGTTAACAGCAGCTGCCAGGAGAGGATTGTAAAATGCAGATAGCCTTGGTCAAGCAGGCTTAGCAAAAAAGACAAACAGGATTTTGAATGAAGCCAAAAACAATGGCTCACACCTTCATTGAAAGTAACTAGCTTAGTTAGCAGCTGGAAAAAAGGATGAGGTTCAGTTGAATTTGATGATAATTCTAAGTGTGAAAATTTGCTAATACCAGGTAAATTAAAGAAAACTGGAGACTATCAGTCTACGAGAAACATAATTCAAAGCCAAAATCAAAGTCAGAATTATGAGCTGAGGACACAATTAGAAAATAAAACTATAGAAATGACAGGAACCAAATCAAAATTCACACCTCTTGAAGTCAAAGCATTTTGAACATCACAAAGGAAACAATGTAATCAGATCTATGAGATGAAGTCATGTCAAAATGAATACTTAGTTGGATTAGAAGGTTTAGATCAAAGATACTTTTTACAATCAAAGTTAAATAAGAGTTACTTTACAATAACGTCATAAAAACTTAGAAAAATATATAAACCTAGAGACCAGAGCAGGAACTACCAGAACCAGAATTCAGAGAGGGGAGAAGCAGAGTCAGATTACAGTCAGCTCGGCCATGGGAAAGGGACAGGGCAAAGCAGCCGAGCTAAAATAGCTAATACATCTAAGGAAGACTAGAATTTAAAGAGGAGCCAGAGTCAGCTCAGAGATAGCCAGCAGAGTCAGCTCAGTACATGGGAAAGATAGGACACAGCAACCGAGCTCATCAGCGAATACATCTAAAGAAGACCAGACTTTTAAAAGATGGATTGTCAAGTTGGGCCTGAAGGTCCCTTCAACCAACCAGAAGGATCCAGAAGCAAGATCTTTTTACTTTTCTGTAAAGAAAGTATTTACAGCTTTTAAAAGAAAAAGTATAATAATAAAATAACTTAATTTAACCTGAAATAGTGGTTATTCCAAAGTCTACTTTACTTACTTAGCAATGCGGGACCCAGGATCGATGCTACTAAGTGGTAAGAAGATGAAATCTTTGGTGAAGGTATGGGTTATACCGGGGGATAACTTGAAAACATAGTTTGACCTGAATAGCACCCACTGAAGCCTGCATCGGAGTCGGGGAGTGAGAATCCCTGATCACCATTTAGAATGTCAGCCCTTTTTGGTATAGGGGACTTCTAAGAATAGTGGTGAGTTTTCAAAAACAAGAGCCTTATACAGCCTCAGAAGTATATCCCTGGTCTTATATTCTAGCCCTCTTGACGTGAATACTAACATTGCATTTGCTTTTCTAACTGCTGACTGAACCTGCACATTAACCTTAATAGATTCCAACAATTTCCCAACACCTAATTTGTAGTTCCCCTTTTTCTCTCTTCCTCCTTTCTTGAATAGCAGATGTACATTTGCTAACTACCAAACTACTGGGACAATTCTGGAACCAAGGGAATTTTGGAAAACAACTGCACTCACTATCTCTGTAGCTATCTCTCTTAGATCCCTAGGATTCAGGCCATCAGGTCCTTGGGATAAGTCCCATTTTAGTTGCTTACGGTTTTTAAAATATGTAGATAGATTGACAAAGCGAGCGAGCGAGAGTGCGCTCTGGAAGGATATAGAAATAAAATTAAATGTCAAAGATTTAGGGCAGCAGGCACGGGAAACTTGAAAATAAAAAAAGTCAGGAGAAGCACAGATCATGTCAATGTTTAAGAACAGGTTAAGGAAGTGGTTAAAGAAAGAGGGATAAAAGGTACATAGAAACAGGGTGGACAAATGGAATTTGGATTATTGCTCATGCAGAGAATTGTCAATATGGACCGTTTGAACAAGGCTGGTTCATATTGTAATTTCTGAATGAAGTATGGATTTTATGTTTCACTGACCTACATTTATCCCCAACCTACATATACACAATTACTGATCAGCCTTTCATTGTTCTCAGCTCAGGTGTATATTTCCAAAAGTCTCCCGGCTCACTCTTGCCATTCTTTGCCCCCCACTGTTTTCTGTATTCTTTTTGTCTATTTAGAAGATTAAGTTCCAATTTCCATTATACAACTCTGAAATACTAGCTGAAGCAAAATAATTTTCTTTTAATGGTGAATCTGTAGAAAGCATGCAAGGAACATAGCCACTACCTCCATAAGGGCAGCTGGTGCTTAGGAACATGACTTCCATGTTTCCTTTGCGCGCTACACAGCATCCCAATTTGGGAGGTAATATCACAATTACTTTTCAGTCATTTGAAATCCAAGATTCGCCATCAAACAGAACTCGAAGAGCATTTTCACCACGTGAAATTCTGCTTTGCTCTGAATTGCTGACCCCTCTACATCCTCCTAAACACTGTGTGTAAGTGGTTTATGACTGGCAAGGCATTGAACTGTTTATTGTATTGGTCTCTTTGACAGGTGGAGAGCGTGGAGAGACAACTTACATAATTTGTTATCTTTTACATCCACAATCCAACAAAGGGCTGAATCACTGTTGACCCACTCAAAGCACACTTTAAAACAAGCCATACCTTGATCCTCCCCATTCAAACTGCCAGAGCAGCTGAAATGTGGGAGGATGATAATGAAACGGTAGAAGTCTGTTAAGCAAATCTACACGGGGAGTGCAGTTTTGCACTCCGTTTTAGGTGAGAGGCAACAAGATTTCTTAACCTTTAAGCAGTGAAATGAAACAACTAAAAATGGAAATGGTAAAAGATTGGCAGAGAAAGCATCTTCAATATGATATCCACTGGAGTAGTCTACGATAAGCATAAACTGAGGGCTCATTTCAAGTGTAATTTTATAATTTTATTATGGAATTAATTAATTGGACTAGGAAGGAAGGCAGTTTATAGTAACAGGTTTATGATGCATGCACTTTTCATCCCTCAGTTTGCCAGTTTATCAAAACCAATGACTACTTTTCACTTCAGATAGCAGCAAAGTGCTTGAAATACTCAGCAGGTCTGGCAGCATCTGTAGAGATATAAACAAGAGTTAACGTAGAATTGAGTATGACTCTTCCTCAGACTGCGACAAACTCTTCACATCATCTGTGACAGATTATATTACTGGAAGTATTTCTGCAGATCAAGCAGACTGCCAATAGCTTTGAACTCAGCATCATATTTTGCAGCTACTATCTTGCATCAAGTCTAATGGATAGACTGAAACAAACAGGAAATTCTAGAAATACTCAGGTATAGAATTCCAACTGGGCCGAAGGTGGCAATTCGGCCCATCGGATCTGCTCCAACCCTCTGAAAGAGCACGCTACCTCGACCCACTCCCCTGTCCTATCCCTGTAACCCAACCCAACATGCACATCTTTGGACACCAAGAGCCACTTTAGCAGGGCCAATCCACTTAACCTGCACACCGCTGAACTGTGAAGGAAAACGGAGCACCTGGAGGAAACACGGGAAGAAAGTGCCAACTCCACAGTCACCAAAGGCCGGAATTAAACCAGGTCCCTGGAGCGGTGAGGCAGCACTGCTAACCAATTCACCGAGAGTTAAGTTTTATGTCGATAACCTTCCTTTAGAATTAACTCACCCGAGTGTCTCTAGGACCATTCACTATTAATTATCCATTCTTTCTCTCACTCTGAAGAAATAACTCTTCTAGCCCCAAGGTCAGCAACCATATTTTAAGAGCGGTCTCCACCATTTGGCAGTCACTATTTTGCGCCAGTTCCCGGCCACAACGCGATCATGTCCCAATGGCACAGGCAAATCTTAAATACATGAATAGCGTAGCAGAGTTTTAAATGATGATCCCAAGTTAAAAAACATCCCATTTTACTTCTATGATGGTTAATAGCAGCAGTCAATTTGTTTTTTTCATAGGGAAGATTTGTGAAAGTGTAAAATTGGCCCTGTGCCAGATTTTCTCATTGTCTACTCTTAACATCCTACTCATTGCTTTCTCCTTTAATAGTTTTGTACTCCAATACACAATAGTCATATCAAATGGTTCTTCTGTATGATGCCCAACAAGTATCAACTGTGCCAATCAACATAGGGGAAAAGGAACGCTAATCCTCCTCCCGGAGTATTGTGACATGAAGCAGGGTGCTGGAGGCCACGCAGTGATATTAAACTCCGATTACTCAATTAAATTTCCAGAGATAGACAATTCAATTTTCAAACATAATTTCCACCAATTTCCCCCACCCACTTTTTGTGGGAATGGTTCGGAGAAGAAAAGAGACACCATTCAGGCCACAACTGGAGATTAAAGCAGAACAAATTAATCTCCAAGAGGACAGTTTGCCTTTCAACCTGGAAGTTGAAATGAAATGAATGAAAATAGCTTATTGTCACAAGTAGGCTTCAAATGAAGTTACTGTGAAAAGCCCCTAGTCGCCACATTCCGGCGCCTGTTCGGGGAGGCTGGTACGGGAACAAATAGATCTCAAAACTGATGGTAATAAGTTCTCCAATTGTTAATGTTGTTCCAAATGGCAAATTTATTAACCAGTTAAATGTAAATGAATTGCAGTCCGACAACTCCGTGCTTGATAGATTAATTAGTTTTATAGTCACAAGTCCGCAATCTGCAACAAAACTCTTGGTCGCCTCAATTTAGGCCATTTTATAAACTAGAAATTTATTAACACTTAAGTCAATCATAAAAAGCAATTTGATACAATGCTGCAGATATAAATTCATTAACATTACACAAGATTCTACATTTGGAATTACTGGGGCAATGCTGTACATGGGGTACATTCCACTCTGCAATTTCAATGTAGTTTCACAGAACCCCAACAATAGCATAGCATTCAAGTGAGACAATTTTACCGTATCCCTCAGTTACTGAGTTCATAATTGCATGTAAAAAAAATGCTCACACATACCCACAATGTCTAGGACACATTTCAGTAATGCCCAATTGCACCTCTACATTTTCGATTCTGTTTTACATGACATTTTACATGTGAGGAACAATTTTATTCCCAAGGCGAGAATGGAGATAAGAAACAGCATTACCGAAAAGGAAGAGATGAATTGGATTTACTAATCCGTTAGTTTAGTTTTTCCCTTCAAGAAAACTAGCAATTAAGTTGTGTTTCATATTCCAGTTTAGTCAGTGATGGTGATCAAACTATAGCTTAATGTTACAGCAAGCAATTAACAGCAGGCACTGGTCCACCATAGCTGACACCTATTTTGCAAAGGAAATTAGGTAACTGCCAGACCCAGGGGCCTGATTAGAGTTTGAAGAGATCATTTAGTTTTTATTATTTATATGTACCAATGGTTCTAAGAATTAACACAAGAACCTAAAGTTTCTAAACTAAAAACCACTAGTGCACAAAAATGTACACAATGAATCGATGTATAGGCGCAGTATAAAAGCAATGCCTTATATATTTCAAAGCTTTGGCCTATATTATATATATATGTAAAATCTCCTATTGCATTTTGATCGACAGGCATATCCCAGCAATTGTGGCGACTGACCAAGGTTATTCACAAGCTGGGTAAGGCTCAAAAACAGTTACATCATTTTGCAATCAGTTCAAAAAACCTGTGACATTATTAGAATGCTAGTCAGAAGGAATTAAAACAAACATATTGCTTGGGAAGAGAATTTGGACCAAAACAAAAGAACTACTTTCAAAATATACAGACCTTTATTTACATTTCACCTCATATAGACTCTTAAGCATTCACAAATGCATCAATATTCGCAGTAAAACAGTAAAAATGAAATTTCTTCAACTGCATAGTTAAGCCAGCATACTGTCCCAGAAAGTAATGGAACTAGTCAGCCCAAGGTTACATTCAAAATATAGTCAGTGCCCAAAGCATACAAGATTCTAATGATATGAGGAATAAGTTTCATTAAAGCCTGAGCTTGGGGCTGGGGGTCTGTGCAACAACATCCCGCACCAAAACTGTATAATTCTTTTCATGCACAATAGTAACAGACTAGATACTAAACCGATTATGCTTCCAACACCCTCCACTTTCCCCTCCAACTTCCATTTGCTAAAAGCTTTCCATATTTCCTTCTGCTGGTTGGGAACTTCCAACTGCATACATTGGTCTGTACTGTTCTGCAAATTGACTGGTAAAACTACCAACCTTATAAAGTGCAACACAAACCCCTTAACTCATGGACAAGCAGATTCAAAAATCACAACACCCACTCTTCCAAAAAGTTTCTTTCAATTTTTGTTTAAGGTTTTGTTAACAAGAAAATTTATATTTAATTCCCTTCAAAAGCTGGAGAAAGGTGCAAGTTTTCTTTACAGCCCATATTTCTGTTAAAATACTGGTGAATGTAAAGCAGCTGCTTTCTCAACAAGCATGACGGGGTACACAAGTGTGACATTTAAAGATAAGAATTCAATGCACAGCAATTGGCAGATGTACACTAGATGCTGGAGGAATTTGATGATTAAAATAAAAAAGACTGAAAGTTTGTAGAGCAATGTCACATTATAACCCAAAATTCCAAGGATCTACAGAGCTGCAGCACATTTGGATACCAAGGAATAGCATGACACCAATATTTTAAAAATCCCAAAATTCACCTAACATTAAGGAAAAGGTTTTTGTGCAGACAAAGCTTTAACTGGAGAGCGGAAAGTACAGATATTTGTCTGATAAATTAAAGTGGTAAAATATAAAGACAAGAGTCAAAATTTCAGAATGAGAGTATCATTGTTCCTCACATTTGCAAACATGGAAAATTAACAAAACAAGTAAAACCTGAAATGATAAATTTAATTGTGCAGCTTCATTTCCCTTTTCCAAATATTCTTACTTACTAACCATGAACTGCATAAAATTCAAAAACCCAAACTTTAGTGTTAATACTTCCTACAATACATAACCACTTTGATAAGATTTATAGATATCAAGGTCCAAAAAAATATACATTTAACAATTAATAAATATTGATCAACAGACAACAGATCCCAGAGATCAGGCACTTTTGTTAGAAAACATTGGGGTATTATATTTTGACAATTCAGAAAACAGTGAAGCTTTTTTGCCTTTTCCAAGTGTAGAAAGAATCTGACATGTAGCTGAAGATGAGACTTGGGCCTGGCCATATGTAGGAATGTATCTGGGTAGAGATTCTCTTAAGTGGCTGGCTGATTGACAAGGCATTAATAGTGTGGATTTGGAGACCAATCATAGTCATCAGTGACTCTTCTCGAATGTTTCTTCTGGAATTAGTGTGTGGAATGGGTAGTCCCAAAACCGACTCGTAATTCCAAATCCTAAATGGGAGGGGGGAAAAGAAAGACTACAGGTTAGAAGTTGCACTACATTTGATAGATGCCAAATTAAACCTTAATGACTAGGCGCAATGAAGACTGGCATAAAGTCTTACTGACTGTAAGGTTCCAAGCTAATTCCCTGGTCTACACTCAGCTTCATCTATTTTACCCTTTCCACGGACTTTAAGTCTAGCGAAAAGCTGGGATTCCTACCCTAGATTACGTTTCATGTGGCCACTCCCCCCTCCCCCCAAAATAAAATGTACACATGCCTTTTATAAAATCACAACCTGACCAGGTTTGGCCATGGTGCACACCTCTTCCCTGCTTTTGCCCCAATCCTAACTCAAATAACTTACAACCATTCAATGTCCAGGTTGACACACAGAGGGGCCACTTGTAGGTGGTGATTTGAAAAACAAATCACTGCGTATATTCTCAGCATCTTGGAAACGCTTCCCAGATAAACCATCACTCTCCAGGGAATATTAAAGAGGTAAGTGCACAACATGGGGAGGGGGGCAATCTCTCAGAATCTCCCCTTCCTAAGGAGAGATTCACCTCACCCTAAAAGGATGAGAATAATTCTACTCAGTGCTTCATGTTCAGATCTATTTCCAGATAGATTGGACTCTGTACGAAGGAACTAAGTGGTTTGTAACCCAATGGAGGATTAACAGTTTGAATATTTTACGTACATTTGGACAGAGCCCCTCTTACTTTTAAATTTAGTCCAGCAACAGCAGTTCCAAAGCATTTCCCCCCAGATATTAGCATTACACCATATTTCCCACAGTACTTCAGCATACTTGACTGACACTGACAGCAACCTTTGAGGGGTTTTGGGTGGGGCAATATTGTCCAGAACATCCAAGAGGAACTCCCAGCTCCTCAACATACGCTGATGCCATCTTCAGTATCTATTTGAACCATCAGAATAAGCCACTGCCTCTTCCGTCCTTCAAGTACAGCATGAAAATGTAAGCTACTTGTGACACCAATAAAGATTATTATTAAAAATGCCTAGTACCTAGACATGCACAGTTTAAAATAAATTTTGTATTTTTAAGGGTGAATAAACTACTCAGCTTGGAGTTTTCCTCACACAGAAAAACACTTGATTAGCTGGGCACAAGTGGTAGAGGAGAATAAAGTGCAATAAATCGTTAATTCTGCTGTTTCCAATATTAATTACAAACATGTTAAAAAGCAGTTCTATATACCTAATCTTTGGTGTTCAAAATGATGTTTAACATGGTATGCTTTAAGTCCATAGAGGTAGCTGCCCTTCTTTGGAGTTCCATAATGTAGATAATAATGTATCATATCATAGACAACATAGCCACATAGACCTCCAACAAAGATAGACATGCCGACTGCTCCTGGAGCAAACAAGTGGAAAGCAGCAAGAAATAACACTACAACGAATGATGCTGGAACAGGCGGGAAGACCAAACGTGAACCATCAAATGGAGACTGCAGAGAGGAGAGAGAATATATTTCAGTCTTTACATGACAGGTTGCTTAGGTGCACAATTTTCATCGAACACAACCTCCTCACCTTCAACTTACAGCATTAATTTGTTTGTTTCTATATTAAGAGTAACAGATCTACTGCACAGGTAGTTTTCAGCATCAAGACCTAGTAGAACATACAGGTTTCACATCTTAAAAAAGGCAGGAGGAAGGACTTCCAAGAGTTCAAAACCTGAGTTGTAAGATTTACTTTGTGTATAATTGGGGTTTTGGGGGGGGGGGGGGGGGGGGGTGAAGTATAAACAAGGGAAAGACATTTGCAAAATAGTAAAATATTTGATATATTATTTATTTTCCTTCTTAAATCACTTGTGCATAAGATGCTGATCCAGTCATGCTCTAAATCAGGCATTGTAAAACTCAGGGGCACGACCCTCCCGGTGAGTCGCGAGCGGGTGTCGGGAGGGTCGCGGAGATGTCCGTCGCGGTGCTCTCAATCGCGCAAATCTGCGCGCAACAGCCACAGCAGCCGGCTGTTAAAAACGCCAACTGCAAGCGGCCTTCAAAATGGCCGCAAACATGTAAAAAAAGTGTGGCCGCACTGCGCATGCGTGCCAGATCATCGCCGTGCATGCGCAAAACTATGCACATGCGCGCCGATGATCGGGCACTCATGCGCAGTGCGGCCGCTTTTTTTTTAATAAACGGTCGCACCTTTTAGTTTTACAAGTTTGGGGAGGTTTTATTCATTTATTTTATCCATTTAATTTTTATTTTGTTCATTTATTTTATTCATTTTTTTAAAAAAACAAGTTCCGAAGGGGGGGGGGGGGGGGAGAATTTATTTGATGAAATTTTACCAGAAAAAAAATGCAGGACTTTGAACAGACTCCATACCTTCCGACACCGGAAGGCTTCACCTTCATCCAACAGGTTCCATTGGAGGAGCGTGTACGAGGGCCAAAGGGACCCAAAACCATTGCCTCCATTTATGTCAGCAGCAAACAAGGTAAGAGAAAATGGTGTGTCGCGCAGGTCGGCCGGCGTGGACCGTGAAGGTCGGCCGGGTCGGGTCCCGAAGGTTGGCTGGTTGGTAAAAATGGGTCCCCGGGAAAAAAGTTTGAAGAACACTGATCTAAACGACAGTTGAGGATGATGGAAATCTTTGGTCAGATAAGTAAATTAAAGCTTCCGTGCATTAAAGAGAAAAGCTCGATGGAAAACCCTTTGCACAAAGATACTCTTTTGAAAAAAAAATCTCTGCTCAACCATCTGCAATGTCTCGGCCTGGGCGTGGCAGGATCAGTGTCCCATCTGCACAAATGCTTTCTGTGATATATTGTATACACTGGTAACAGAGCCTGGTGGAACTTTAAAAGAGTGGACCGCTAACTTAGTGATTTCGGTTTCCAACTTCCAATGAATTTTTAAAAATATGTAAATAGTAGCAACACTTTCTTTGAAATTCTCTCACGGTTTTATGCCGTAGTGTTTAGAACAGAAAATAATTTCCCTTTCATTGAGTTAAGTATTGGGTTCACTTAGTTTTGGATGGAGGAATCTCTGACCAAAAGCCTGTTTTAATATCTCATACAGATCAAGAGAACCTGGTGATTTTCACCAGTCCCACACTGCAGATACCCTGCCCACAGTCTGTGATCTACAGTGCAAGTTCTGGTTAAACAACAAAGGAATAAGCGTGATAGCATTCTTAAAACAAGTGCAGGTAGAATGAGGAAGATCTACGAATTAAAAAAGATCCGCCACACAGCTTTGGCACATCAAAATATGATCAATACTTGATTGCATAGGGAAATTGCAGGTTAACCCGGACTGCTAACCTCAAGAATTCAGTGTCACAAGGCAGCTATTACAACAGAGCATATAGGAATCTATTTGAGAGGAATGAACTTGCATAGTCTTGTGAAACTATCTCATAACCAAGATGTTTATTCTGGTGTACATGTAGCAACAGTTTGTCCATATGTTCACCTAAACGTTTATCAAATGAAGTGGATGTTTTATGTGGGTCTTTATTCCATTAATGAGCATTAAGTCGAAGCACTAAATTGCTGTGGAATCTCAAATATGGTGGCTTCATGTCTCATCAAAAATATTTTATACAATAATTTCACATACCCAATAGCAAACCCCCCCAATGATAGTGCTATCCAAGACGTTAGAAGCTCACTAACTTGATGATCTGAAACTAAACTCAAGCACAATGAATGCAATTTTCAATGGGCTTCAGAATCATAACACTGGGGAGAGAGTGGAGTGATGATGCACCACAAGCGATGGTGCTGGAACTGATTATGGGACATAAAGTATGACAAAGTGCCTTAAATCCCTATTGGAGACACTAGATTCTAAACACTGTTTCGCTCTCCACAGATTCTGCCAATCCCGCTGAGTTTTTATAGCACTCTCTCTCTTTATTTCAGATGTTTAGGGTTTCTCACAATTAAAGAAAGTTTTTGTATCCATGGATTTTGATTGACAATTCAAGCGACCATCAGGTCTGAAATCACAAGTTGTATACAATCATCAAAAGTTTAAAATTATTCTTAGACATGAGAATGCCAAAAGACTTGGGAAGGAAGAATTCCTTCTTAAAATATGGACCCAACACTTAGAGAAAGAACTAGATTGCAGAACACATCCCAGAGTGAGGTCACCCGGACTCTCAGGGCTTCAGAATTGTGAACCAGTTCTTGGTCATTGTTCTCTAGTCACAATGATGTGACAGTCTTCAAAGGATGTGTGAGAGTAATGACAACAGGAGAATGACGAACTAAAAAAATACAGATGCCAGTTTTGATCATGATTACCATCCCAAATAGCTTGATCATTGAAATCCTGGATGCAGGAGATGCCATTTAACACTGATATCAAGGCCAACAGTGGGTATGGAGTGGAATAAGACTCTCTGCGGCAGCACTGAATTAGGCAGACAAGGTTCAGAAGAGAACCATTAAACTACTATATTAAGCTTTTAACAACTTTCACAGGACTTCTATAAATTGAGAAGTCAATATCCCTGCACGTCCAGTGTTCGGGACTACTTCGGCAGGAGAATAGCATTTGGAGGATGTTGTTCAAAATGAAAGCCCAAATACAATGGTAGAAACCAAAATGGCAATGCAAAGACATTTCTTAAGGGAATCGATGTTTGCCATTAGTTGCTTAACATTCTTTTATAATCAGTTACGTGTCAGCCATTAGACAGAATTTCAGTGCACATGCCAAAAAAATCTTTGCACCACAAGTTTAAAAAGTGCACAATACTACAATTAACCTTGCTGCTGCACAAAATGTACTACATCACAGGGCTACAATTAAACTTATAAGTAGTGCTGCACTCTTGAAATGCATTCATATTTCTTCAGGTTTGGCAAACCTATTCAAGTGACTCTACACAGAATACTTTAAAGGCGTGTAGACACAGTTTAGAGCAGGAAGGGCAGAAGCATATTGGCTATTTTGTGAACCTCCACTTATGGGAAAATATTTTGAAAATTGCTTAATTTATGGCTCCATATAAAACATATTGAATAAAGGGAAGAAACTACAATTTAATTTGACACCATTTACAATAGAAAAATTGGGATGTTGCTAGCGATGTGAAACATGCATCTGCCTCTGAATTGTCACAATGTCAATGTGGCAGAATTGCTGCTTCCTCTCAAGTTCTGGAATTTTGACAACCAGTTTAAGTGGATGTCAGTGACAGAATAAAATAGCATAGAAACTGCAGCGATGGACTCATCATGTCCGTCACCGAGTGATCTGAAAGGCAAAAACTCTAGTTAGGGATTGTAGCTAATTAATTACGGGGGAAAAAACTGCACGGGTTATGAAAAAAAGAGGTGAATGTAGTGCCCTGTAAAAATACCTCATTACAGCAATCTGACAGATGTCATTAATTGTTTCAACAACAAAAGAGATGAGACTTGTAAACGCACTTGTGCTTTTGCCAAGGCAAAAATTTAAGATGCAATGTCAAACTGAAAATTCAAAAACGACTGGATTTAAAGTATTTGAATAGGAATTTCATTATGGAAATCAAAGTAGCAGCCCTACTGAGAACGTCAGATCACGTCAGAGTCTATCCAATCACCTTGTGGTGTTGCCCATGAAGCATGAAGTGAAGAGTGATGAGGTAGTAATTGCTGGCAGGCGGTCTCATATGGAAAAGATATCGATGGATCAGATACTCAACCAGGGACCAAAGAAACATTCCAAGCACGAATAAAAAGGGGAAGCAGTACTTGTGGACGGGAACGGAATAATCTACAGAAAGAGAGAAACTGTTAATGAATCATTGTTCCTCATCCCACAGGTTTCAGTCACTGTTGTATCTTTCCATATTCAGGATCACTCACATTAAGCAAGACTAAATTACTCTATAAATGACGTTCTATTAAAGTTTTGGAATGCTCCAAGTTCCTGCTCTGCTTCCTTATATTCTTAAGCCAGTAATGAAAAAGTACATGAAAACATTTTTACTTAGCCCTTTTCCTTCCCGCTCCCCTCCAATGCCAATTCTTGGACATGATTCTGGTCAGGCTGTTGCCAACACTGTTTGGTAATTGGATAAAATACACAAATAGGCGTGTGTCAATCCATTCACATTTCAGACCTTCTCTTCCCCACCCCCCCCCTTGCTGAGGAATCATTCAATGCCTGCCTCGTGAGAACGTGCTGTCCATCATTCTTCAGCACAAATCTCTTGAGCTTCTAAACCATGCATTGCTACCTTCCCACAGAAGAGATTTGCAAATGCCCACAGCCTGCCAGATATATTATTTTAGAATCTATGCGACTTCAGAAGGGGCACAGTGAGAAGATATCAATAGTTGACCAAGCATCATTAAGCAAACTCAGTTACACAATTTTGGATACTTGCTATTTCAAAACTGCAGGAATACCTGTAAAGGATGTCGAAAGTCGAGTGTTGCCTTGGGCCAGCTCAGTGTAGCTGTACCAACTAAAGAAAATCACAACAGGAGTCCAAACCAAAGGTACCATATACCTGTAGAGAGACAGAGAGAGCACAGAATGAAAACAATCTGTAGAAAGCAATTAGATGAACATTGAAGTACAGATGCTATTGCGTGGGGAGCATTCTAGATTACCCATGGCACACGTCCCTCATTTTATTGGGTGGATTCCAACCTTCACACAAAGGCATGCATAATATCCAAGGACATGGTACCTTTACTGCATTCCGGTCAAAAGTCGCTTCCTTGGTCAGGTGCTGGTTTCATTAATAATGTATGAAGGCCCTCA
This sequence comes from Scyliorhinus torazame, assembly GCF_047496885.1. Classification (NCBI taxonomy): domain Eukaryota; kingdom Metazoa; phylum Chordata; class Chondrichthyes; order Carcharhiniformes; family Scyliorhinidae; genus Scyliorhinus; species Scyliorhinus torazame. The sequence goes on from NC_092716.1 coordinate 93,449,192, forward strand.
TGAGTTAGAGGCTGGAATGTAATGCAGGGACATTGGAATGTACACATGTATTCTTATCAACAAGCTCCACGTTGCAACAGGCAAGCTCAAAAGCTTTGAATATTGTTCAATCCCCACAAAGTCTTAACAAGTAATGCAACTTTTCCTGATTCATCAGGCAAATACAATCAGGTTAGTGGAATTTCTGTGACGTGGAATGCCAACCTTTGTATTGGAATTAATTATAAAGTGATCAATACTGGTCAATTCCCGATTTGAAATCTCTTAAGGAATCAAACCCATAGTCTTCCATCACAGCTTTTACATGCTGGAGAACCAGAATTATGGTTGCTGCTGATCCCAGTTGCCCCCAAGGCAATAAGTTTTATTCTGCTCATCACACAGCCAGAATAGCAGACACAGCTCCAGATACGTGGCCAATGTCTCATGCAGAAACGATACAGCTTCATTTGATTGTGTCCAGTCTCTCACTAATGCAGCCAGATAACTCTGATAAAAAGGCAACAAAGGTAAGCATCATGTCAACTGTTGTGATGAATGACAGATACCAGATCATATGCAGATCTCTGCTCTCACGTTGATTGAGATGCCATTGATTTATTAATGTTGGCAGTTTTCTGAAATAGTCCCGTTAACTTTCTTCAAAACAGGATTCTATACAGTACAATACTCTTCCCACCTTAGTCTGGTTCCTTTCTGATGTTGAATTTTGTCTGCTGCGTATCTTTCCAATTGTATTTCAATTGAATGGTATTCCTGACCCCCACCATATCAGGCATAAACAAAAACTGAAATCTAAATTGTATCAAGTTAGTTAGTATGTAATCGATTGAATGGAGTTTTTGAACCTTTTGCGCAATATAATTGAAGAGGCCAATAACTTGCCAAATTTTAGATAAGAATGGTTTCACTTTTGTCACACGTTACTTTCATCACACATTACTTTCAAAGGCTGGTAATCATTTAGAAAACACATCTGTACTTTCTAAATTCAGGCTGCTAGACTAGGGCCATCATGCTTAACATCACAAATTACTCTAAACTCCAGAACTTGCCACACCCCTAGCCTAGATGTTCCAGTACAGCTACAACACTGGCATCTACCCAGCAATGTGGAAAATTGCCCAGGTGTGTCTTGTATACAAGAAACAGGACAAATCCAGTGCAGCCAATTACCACCCTACCAATCTACACAATCAGTAGCGAAGTGCTGGAATGAGTCATCAACAGTGCTATCAGGTAGCACTTACTCAGCAATAACCTGCTCACAGACACTCAGTTTGGGTTCCGCCAGGGTCACTGCTCCTGATCTCATTACAGCCTTGGTTCAAACATGAACAAAAGTGCTGAATACCAGAGGTAAGGGGAGAGTGACTGCCCTTGACATCAAGGCAACATTTGACTGAGTATGGCATCAAGGATCCCTAGCTAAACTGGAGTTGATGGGAATCAGGGGGAAAACTCTCTGCTGGTTGGAGTCATACCTGGCACAAAGGAAGATGGTTGTGGTAGTTAGCGGTCAATCATCTCAGCTCCAGGACATCACTGCAGGAGTTCCTCAGGGTAGTGTCCTAGGCTCAACCATCTTCAGCTTTCCATCAATGACCCCCCCTTCCATCATAAGGTCAGAAGTGGGATGTTTGCAGATGACTGCACAATGTTCAGCATCATTCGCAACTCCTCAGACAATGAAACAGTCCATGTCCAAATGCAGCAAGGCCTGGACAATATTCAGGCTTGGGCTAACAAGTGGCAAGTTACATTCGTGCCACACAAGTACCAGGCAATCACTATCTCCTAGAGAGGATCTAACCACCACCCCTTGACATTCAATGGCATTACCATCGCTGAATCCTCCACAATCAACATCCTGGGAAACTGAACTGGCCTAGCTATATTAATACCATGGCTACCAGGGCAGGTCAAAAGCTAGGAATCCTGTGGCGAGTAACTCGCCCCATGATCCCCCAAAGCCTGTCCACCATCTACAAGTCACAAGTCAGGAGTTAATGGAATACTCTCCACTCGCCTGGATGAGTGCAGCAACAACAACACTCAAGAAGCTCGACACCATCCAGGCCAAAGCAGCCCGCTTGATTGCTCCCCCTTCCACAAACATTTAAACCCTCCACCATCGATGAACAGTGGCAGCCGTGTGTGCCATCTACAAGATGCACTGCAGTAACTCGCCAAGGTTCCTGAGACAGCATCTTCCAAACCCACGGCGGCAGATTCCTGAGAACCTCACCATCTGGAGGTTCACCTCCAAGTCACACACCACTATGACTTGGAAATATATCACTGTTCCTTCACTGTCACTAGGCTTTGACAAAGTGTTATCTAGACTCGAAACGTTAGCTCTCTTTTCTCTCCACAAATGCTGTCAGACCTGCTGAAATTGTCCAGTATTTTCGGTTTTTAATCTTGAAACTCCCATCCGAAGAGCACAGTGGGCGTACCTACACCTCAGGAACTGTAGAGGTTCATGGCAACTCACCACCACCTTCTGAAGGGCAACTAGGATGGGCAATAAATGCTGGCCTACCTGCACATCTTTGGGTTGTGGGGGCGAAACCCACGCAAACATGGGGAGAACGTGCAAACTGCACATGGACAGTGACCCAGAGCCGGGATCGAACCTGGGACTTCGGCGTCGTGAGGCAGCTGGGCTAACCACTGCGCCACCGTGCTGCTCTCCAACTTCATTTCTTAGTATTTACATCAGAGGCATGAGCAAGAGGTGTCTCCACTGCTTGCACTGATGGCTGATCATGAGAAAATAGTGGGCTACTTGGTGTGGTTTGAGAGTACATCATAAATCAGGGCGGTCAATAATCAATGACTTATGTTGCAACTATTTCCCATTTGAGAACCGTTTCTGTAGAACTAAAATAGTAGCAATGGCTCCAGCAGAGCCAACTTCATCCTTATTGGGAAGATCACTCTACTGGGTACACGTCTAATGTGTTGGGTGATGTAGGGCTATCCATAGAGGTCAGGGCAGAGGAGCTCATTTTTGGATTGATCACATACATGCATTACAGACCGAATGGCTTCCCAAAGTGCTATAATCTGGTTTGATTTTACATAGGGGAATTAGTGTAAACAGAGGGAATATTCTTTAATCAGAATCACATGAGAAAATGATGATTGCAAGTAAAAGGTATCTTGGTATGTTTAGGCCCAACCTCTTCAGCTGCTTCAATGACCTTTCTTCCAGAAGGTCAGAAGCAGGGAATGTTCGCTGACGAGTCACAAATGGTATGAATGCTGTGCAATTGTCAGTTCTGAAGCAGTCCATGTCCATGGGGGGGGCACATGTCAGGAGTGTGATGGAATACTCACTTGGCCTGGATGAGTGAAGATCCAACAACACAAGAAGCTCAACACCATCCAAGACAAAGCAGCCCCCTTGATCAGCGCTCCACCCACCACCACAACATTCACTCCCTCCACCACAAGCACACCGTGGCAGCAGTGTGCCCCATATACAAGATGCACTGCAACTACTTGCTCAGCCTCCTTTGACAGCACCTTCCAAAACCGCATCCTCTGCCACCTAGAAAGACAAGGGCAGCAGAAACCTAGGAACACCACCAAGTGCGAGCTCCCCTCCAAGCCACTCACCATTATGACTTGGAGCTATATTTAATGTACCATCACAGTCACTGGGTCAAAGTTTTGGAATTGTGGGTGTGTCTAGATGGTATGGACTGCAGCTATTTGAGAAGGTGGCTTACCACCACCTTCAAGAGAAATTAGAGATGGGCAACAAATGTCCTTTACCAATGATGCCCAAATCCCAGGAAATATAACATTTAATCCCTAGTTTTCTATGCTGATCCAGTTTCCTGGAATAAAAGGTTTAATCCAAAATGATGTCCAAAACCCCTTTTTCAGTTAAATTACACTGTATCTCATGAAATATAGGTACACTGCTACTTTAGTTCCTTACCAGGCGGTTTTGGAGCAGGCCTCTACAAGATCGGAATAGAAGAGGCGGATGGGCCGATCTACCGGTTGATGCACCCATTCATCATACGTCTCACGCAAATGCCCAACTTGCCAAAGCAGGGGTTTTTTCCAGTCTACTAAATCCTAGAGGATTAAAATCAGAGAGATGCACTGTATTAACACCTTGCTTGCCTTGCGAATTCAAAATTAGCAGCTGGATTAACCTTAATGCCAATTTAAGAGTCCATTTTAAAATCCACCCGGTTTTGCAACAAAATCCCGTTTCAGTTTCCTACTTTTGATGAGGAAGTTTGTGGGATTGTCATGTGTCTTGGATTCATTGTCCCAGGACAAAAGTGAAACTGATGACCTTTGGTGACTTTTGTCTCAAGTGTATCATCAAAATAAGTGAACCCAGTGATTAACGATGCTCCTCCACCCCCACCCCCACGGTAAGTAGAGGGGACTCTAGAGTCCTTAAGAAACTCAGACCCAATATGGAGCTCACTGGATTTGATAGGTTCTGAGTGTTTGTTCAATGTCTTGAATATTTGTTCCATGTCTGAGTTCGTGCATTTTACATGAATCTCATACACATGTAATGCAATAAATTCTGGAAAGTCTCAGCAGGTCTGACAGCATATGTGAAGCGAGAACTGAGCTAATAGTTTTTTGAAGAATAAAGGGATTAAGGGTTATGGTGTTCGGGCCGGAAAGTGGAGCTGAGTCCACAAAAGATCAGCCATGATCTCATTGAATGGCGGAGCAGGCTCGAGGGGCCAGATGGCCTACTCCTGCTCCTAGTTCTTATGTTCTTACGTTCTTAATGTTAAGAGTCTGAATGAATCTTTATCAGAGCTATAGGGAATTAGAAACAGGATGCGATTTTGGGCACGTTTAGCAGAGTGTTTCTCGGTGCCTGCAGCATCGACAACAACCTCACTACCAAACAGGGTGTTAATTTATTTTGGCCTTGGTGAGGAACGCCCACCGAGGATGCAGGCACCTCACTTTCTGCACGGACAAGCTCAGCTCGTCAACGCAGGAAGAAATTAGGGTGCCATTTTTAAATGCCCTGTCACCCCGATCGCTTGACCCCTCCCTTGGAATCCCCACCATGGCGTTGGGGGCCCCCCAATGCCCCAACCTATCTGTTAGAGGGTCTGAGAGCCCCCATCATGCCACCTTATAAGGGCACAGCACCCTTATAATCCTAATCCCTAATCCCTGGCATGAGCAACCTGGGCACTGCCAGCCTGGTACCCTGGGGCAGTCCTCCTGCCAGTACCATCCAGGCACCCCGGCAGGGCCCCTGCCAAGTTGCTCAGGTGGCAGTGCCCAGGCAGCAGTGAGTGTGCCAGTGTATCACCCTGCCCACAGCCTGACCCCCCCCCCAGGTCCGGTTAGGTCTGGACCACGTTTGTGGACCAGTTCTAAACAGCGCCATGGTGTGGTCTTTCGGGTACGGGCGTTCGTTCCTGGGCCTAACTGCTCACTTAAATATGTTAATTGTGACATCTTGCGAGGTCCCGTTAGATCTTGCAAGGCATTCAGTGCATTGCAAATCTCGCAAGAAGCCTCTCGAGAGATTTAACGGCCTTGTCGCGTCACTGAGTCAGGCCCAATGAGGCCGTTCATTCACGCCTCTACTGTTGTGTGTGTGTGTGTGTTTGCGTGCGTGTGTGTGTGTGGGGGGGGGGGGGGGTCTGATAGAGGGTCAGTGATAGGTGGAGGCCAGGGAGAAATTGACAAGGGATTTGTTGACAAAAAGACAAAAGGAATGTGAATGGTGGCGATCAAGGCTAAGAACGGTAGTGGCACATTAGAAAAAAAAGTTTGTGTTAATGACAGAAAAAAGGCAAGCAGCATGTCAAGAGAACAATCTGGGACAGGGAATAAATGGCCCTATTGCGGTGGAGGAGATGGCAGCAAGGGGAAAAGATGGAAAACAGAAAGGAAAAATGGAAAAAATGAAAATAAACTGAAAAATAAAAACAGGTAAAGGTGGAGGAGAGAGTTCGCAGTTGTTGAACTTAATGTAATGGAGTGCAAAAAGGATATATTAATAAAAATGTATTAATTAGATGTCGAAAGGAAGGATTTTGAGCTTCCTAAAAACCTAAGATATACCGGAGTGCTAAAGCTGCCTTGCCTTTCCGTAGATTGCTACTAAATGTTCAACTCAAGGGCGGCACGGTGGCACAGTGGTTAGCACTGCTGCCTCACACCACCGAGGACACGGGTTCAATCCCAGCCCCAGGTCACTGTCCGTGTGAAGTTTGCGCCTTCTCCGTGTCTGTATGAGTCTCACCCCCACAACCCAAAAAGATGTACAGGATAGTTGGATTGACCATGCTAAATTGCCCCTTAATTAGGGAAAAAATATAATTGGGTACTCTAAATTTCTTTTTAAAGAAGTGCCGAACTCTAGGGTTTCCCTGTAAATGTGGGTGTGAAAATGAACACTACTGTTCTCATTCTGCAGACATTCTGCTTAATTCAACAAGTTATTCAGTGCACCACAAACCATACCGATTCCTGTCAGTTGAAAATGAAATGAAAATGAAAACCGCTTATTGTCACAAGTAGGCTTCAAATGAAGTTACTGTGAAAAGACCCTAGTCGCCACATTCCAGCGCCTGTTCGGGGAGGCTGTTACGGGAATTGAACCGTGCTGCTGGCCTGCCTTGGTCTGCTTTCAAAGCCAGCGATTTAGCCCAGTGTGCTTAACCTGTTTCTCAATGTTGCTTCTCTCAATGAACTCAGCACATCACAAGGAGGTCACAGGAGTTTCAGGCCACAAGGGCAGAATCACTCAGCATGGCACAACAATTGAAATCCAGAGTTACCATTAGCTGATTAAAAAGTTCGACAAGTAACAATTGGCAGCTCACAATACAGGTTTGCCTGTCCAGAATAGAGTAATGAAGACAATCATGGAAAATGCAGTTAGTGCACTGTCACGCTAACTAATCCGGCGAGTGTTAACATTCCAGAGTGCAACACTAAGACCATAGCCCTGCCTTCAGGGGAAAGGATGAGATTTTCCCCAGAGTGGACAAATTGAATGGCAAGTTATCCCACGGCACACATTCCAACACTTCAACAAAACCCACCTTGGCGGAGACAGAGAAGCGGGATGGTTTTGCCTCTTTCAGGAGAAAGAAACAGGGGCACTGAGAAAGAGACTGACATGCAGGTGTAAATTGTAATTACTAAACCCCAAGTACAGCAGTAGTGCAATGCCTACTTCAGAGATATTTTACTTTTACATCAGAAAAAAAAAGCAAGGTTTGTGAAAGACTAACAAAAATGTTAGTATGTAGCATTTTAAAACCAGCCAACTCTCCCCTCTTATTTGGTTAAAAACACACATGTAGCAAGGGGGGCAGCTTACGAGCATGGAGAAATGGTATGCTGCCGGGTCAGCTCTGTAGGGAGGCTGCGGCAAGGGAAATTGTCCAGGTGCGGGACAAGGCAGGGAAGTTGGTGGTAGCTCCAGATCAGATTAACACGGTCTTTAAGAAATTCTGAGAGGTTGTACAGGTCAGAGCCACCTGGGGAGGCCGGGAGATGCAGGAATTTCTAGATGGGCTGGAGTACCCGAGGTGAGGGGAGGGCAGCATTCGAGGGGACGATAGTGGAGCAGGAGGTAAAAGGTGCGATTGGGAGGATGCAGTCGGGGAAGATGGCAGGGCCGGATGGGTTTTCGGTAGAATATTATTAAAAATTCAAAGATAAGCTGGTACCGCTGATGGTGGGGATGTTTGAGGAGGCGATAGGAAAGGGATTGTTACCACAAACTTTGGGGCATGTCGATTTCCCTGTTACTTAAAAAAGATAAGGATCCGACGGAGTGTGGGTCATATAGGCCCACATCACCTTTCAACGTGGACACAAAGATATTGGCGAACGTACTGGTGGGTAGGCTAGAGGAATGCTTCCCGAAGGTGATAGGTGAAGATCAGATGGGGTTTGTGAGAGGGAGCAGCTCTTTTCGAACATTAGGAGGGTATTGAACGTGGTTATGGTATCGGCGGAGTGGAAGGAAATAGAGGTGGTTGTGGCATTGGACGCTGAGAAAGCGTTTGACCGGGTAGAATGGGGGTACTTGATGGCAGTTCTAGAGCGGTTTGGAATTGGACCCAGATTTGTGGACTGGGTAAAGCTATTATATAAAGGAGCCGAGGGCCAGTGTCCACACAAACAACATCAGCTCAGAATACTTTCCTCTCCACCGTGGGACTAGGCAGGGATGTCCTATGTCCCCCCTGTTGTTTGCACTCGTGATTGTGCCATTGTACATCGCGTTAAGAAGTTTGGGGGTATTGAAAGGGATAGTGCGGGGGAGGATAGAGCATTGGGTGGGTATCCTTTTATGCTGATGACTTGTTATTATACATGTCGGAATCGAGTGTGTCAATAGGGGGAATACTGGAGCTGCTTTGGATCTTTCTCAGGGTACAAATTAAATCTAGACAAGAGTGAATATTTTGTGGCGTCTTGGCTAGTGTGGGGGCAGAGGGGGGGGGGCCATTCCGTAAGGCAGGGACTCACTTCAGATACCTGGGAGTGGAGGTTCCTCGAGATTGGGGGGGGCTCCGTAGATACAACATTTCTAGTTTGGTGGGGAGGGTGAAAGCTGATCTGGCAAGGTGGGATGATCTCCCTCTGTCACTGGTGGGTCGGGTGCAGGCAGTTGAAATGAATGTGCTGCCGCGATTCCTGTTTATTTTTCAATGCCTGCCGATTTTCCTGCCAAAGGCATTTTTTAGAGAGATTGAAGGGATGATTACCTCGTTCATATGAGAGGGAAGGTGGCCAGAATTAAAAAGGTGCTGCTACAGAGGGGAAGGGAGGCAGGGGGTTTGGGTCTTCCGAATCTGATGTATTATTACTGGGCGGCGAATGTGGAGAAGTTGTGGAGCTGGGTCAGAGGGGTTGACTCCGAATGGGTCAGGATGGAGGAGAGTTTGGGTAGGGGGTCGGGATTGAAGGCGCTAGCGACAGTGCCACTCCCGACGTCCCCGGGGAGATACTCAGGGAGTCCGGTAGTAATAGCTTCATTGAGAATTTGGAGGCAGTTTCAACAGTACTTCGGGTTGGGGGCAGGGTCAAGGGAAATGCCGATTCGTGGGAACCACAGATTTTAGCCAGGGAAGTGGGATGAAATTTCGGAGATGGGAGAAGGAATTAGGACACTAAAAGATTTGTTTCTTGGGGTCGTTTTGCGGGATTGAAGAAGCTGGGAGCGACATATGGGCTGGAGCAGGGGGAAATATTTAGATACATGCAGGTTAGAGACTTTGCCAGAAAGGAGATACAAAGCTTTCCAATAGAGCCGGCTTCCACATTGCTGGAGGAGGTGCTGACGAAAGGGGGACTGGAGAAGAGGATAGTATCGGCTATTTTGGAGGTGGAGAAGGCACCGCTAGAAGGGATCAAGGCAAGAGAGTTGGAAGACGGTATGGAGGAGGGGTTCGGTGGTGAGGTGCTGCCAGAGGGTGAACGCCTCCACCTCGTGTGCGAGGTTGGGGCTGATGCAGCTGAAGGTGATGTGTCGAGTGCACCTTACAAGGGCAAGGATGAGCCGGCTCTTTGAGGGGGTAGAAGATATGTGTGAACTTTGCGGGAGGGGGGCCCCCGCAAAGCACGCTCGTATGTTTTGGTCCTGTCCAAAGCTGGAGGATTACTGGAAGGAAGATTATTAAGATAATCTCTAAAGTGGTGCATGTGAAACTGGACCTAGGCCCTCAGGGGGCCATATTCGTGGTGTCGGACCAGCCGGGGTTGGAGATGGGTGCGGAGGCAGATGTTGTAGCCTTCACCTTGTTGATCACCCGAAGGCGGATCCTGTTAGGGTGGAAATCAACCTCTCCACCTGTGCCCTGGCATGGCGGGGGGGACCTGCTGAAATTCTTAATGCTTGAAAAGGTCAAATTTGAACTGAGGGGAACGTTGGGGTGGGGGGGGGGGGGTCTACAATTCATGGGCGTTATGCACTTTCGAGAATTGGATCACATCCAACACTAGGGGGCGAGGGGCTGAATGTGTTAATGGTGGCTATGGGGAATTCCGGATTCCTTTTTGTCATTTGTTTATGTTAACATGCGGCTAATGTCTGGGGTTGGGTTGGAGGATGGGATCGTTATTATTGATATGGGGATTGACATTACATTCGTTACCGATTATTGTTTATTGTTGGGTGTAAATTTGGGAGAAAATGTGAAAAGGAGAAGAAACACACATGTAATATCTGTAGAATTTTCTCTCTACTCCAATCTAAGTATTATTCATTTGGCCATGGTTCGACAGGCACTGCAAAACTCTTTATCCACCCCAACCATTTAATCAGATATAATCCACCCAAGCATCACAAGCAGGTTGGATTCTGTGCTGATCAGACATCCATACAAACAGGGCCATACTGATCAAGAATGAAACCCTTAATTAGTTTTCCTCTTCCTAATCCAGGAGCAGCAAGACCAATTTTGGTTCTCTGGTAGCTGTGAAAATCAGCTAACTCCAAACAGTGGTTTAAACTTGAGAGCTTCAGTTTCACCATTATACAATAGAGGTAGCATCATGCAGGTGAACGTGCAACACAAGGTTGATGTAAGGTACAAATAGGCAGTGCTTCTTCCTTGGGCACTACAAACAAAACAACAAGATTTCAATAGATCACTCAGGAATTAATCAGTAGTGCTGATAAACAAATATCCAAACTTACAAAACCTCATGCACCTATGCTCAAAATCACATTTGCTTGGAAATGTGCTTTTGTTCACTCGAGTAGAAAAAGAGAGCTCCAAGGTAAGAATACTAGTAATTAAGGAAACTAGAAAGGCTAAAATGTTAATTAAAAAACAAATAAGTTGCAAATAAAGTTCCCTGCAAACCACGTTCATATGTTTTGGCCCTGTCCAAAGCTGGAGGATTACTGGAAGGAGGTGTTTAGGGTAATCTCTATAGTGGTGCACGTGAAACTGGACCCAGGTCCTTGGGAGGCTATATTCGGGGTGTCGGACCAGCCGGGATTGGAAATGGGTGGGGAGGCAGATTTTGTAGCCTTTGCCTCGTTGATCGCCCAAAGGTGGATCCTGTTAGCGTGGAGATCAACCTCTCCACCCTGTGCCCTAGCGTGGCGGGGGGGGGGGGGGGGGGGGGGGGGTGGGTGGGGGGGGGGGACTCTTGAGAAGGTTAAATTTGAAATGAGGGGAAGGATGGAGGGGTTCTACAATTCATGGGCGTTATTCATTATGCACTTTCGAGAATTGGATCACATCGAACATTGGGGGGGGGGGGGGGGGGGGGTGCTGGGAGGGTTGGGGTTTGCTTTTATTTTCCCAGCATTGTAAATACTCTGGAGCAGATGTCTTTTTAAAAAATAAAATATTAACATATACTATATATAGTTGAGGATTAATATTGACCACCCAAAAGGAGGCAGAAAAACCGATCTTATATTCCTCCTCGACACTATTCAGAAATTAATATGCAGTAAATCACCAGTTCTGTTACAAACAATATTTTGCAATAGATTAAAGCTTTAAAGATTTCATGCCCCAAACTTCCCCAATTACTCACCCATCCCCCATTGAATTTGGATTCCTCTGTATACCCATCAGCTATCGAATGATTCTAAGGAGTTTTAAAGAAAATTACTCCACAGTTGCGCAAAGTTACTCTTGATTAAAGGATTGACTGACTCCGACTTTAACAAGCCCCTTACGTTATCTGGATCCACCGACTTGCATCTGGCATCCATCACCGAATTTGATCCCCGATTGGCTATACTTCGTTCTCGAACAGCCTGTGGAATTTTAAAAAGACAGTCGGTCATAATCCAGTATAAAAGCAGAAAACAAACCAACCATGTCGTAGTGAACCACGCATTTGCACAATAATAAAACACAACTTCACTCATGTTTTGGAATTTAATTATTTCAATTCCATGGCCTGCACGGGATAAGGGGAGGAGAGAAAAGCAAGAGAAATAGAAATGTCATCCCGACAGAACCAATGGTTCGTCAAGTTACTTTTACCTCAATGAATGAGTAATTACACAAAGTGCTTACGTTGCATCTTAGTGTTGAGACATCTTTTTCCAAAAATATACTTCATAACATTTGTGAAGATTACAAAATGTAATGTTAAATTTGAACTGATGTGGTCATGTGAGTACCTTGAAGAAATGGGTGTTGAAGGAAGAAGAAGAAAAAAAAGAAATGGACTATATTATTATACCTGTTTGCGGGTGTTATTTTCTGAAATAAAAAAGTATATTTACTGTGTGCATTTCTTAAAGGATAGTGAAAAGGTGAAAAATGAAACCATCTTGAAGTTGATGTTTTTTTTCTGGGGGGGGGGGGAAAGAAAAAGAGGTGTCATGTGAGAGTACCTTTAAGAAATGGGTGTTTATAAATGGGTGTGTATGTAAGTATCTGTAGTGAGAGTACCTTCAAGAAATGGGTGCTTATTACTGCAGTGATGTCAAAGTGGGTGGAGCTGGACTGTGTCAGCTTTATACTTTCGTTTTAGGCTGTTTGTTGCAGGGTGTTTTAGTTTCGTTTTCAGAGCCGGATAGCTGCAGTCACAGCCAGAAGGTGTATTAGAGTCTCGCTCTGTAATCTAAAGACTGTAAATTGATCCTTTGGTGATTTAAAACTAATAACTGCTCGCAGTAGTGACTTTAACCTGATGTGCTTCTGGTAAAAGGTGTTTAAGTCTTATGGATGTTAAAAGGAAAGCTTAAAGGATTACTTAGTGTTGTAGTCTTTGGGGGTTGTATTTGAATTGATGGTTACTAAGATGTTCACTGTATGTTTTAAAAAGGTTAACTGGAGTTCATAGAATAAACATTGTTTTGCTTTAAAAAATACTTTTCTATTTCTGCTGTACCACACCTGTAGAGTGGGCCGTGTGCTCCCCATACCACAATCTCGTAAAAGTTGTGGGTCCATTATACACTTTGGGGTTCTCTAAACCCTGGCCCATAACAGTGTAAAAGTGCAGAACACATCATCAGTTTCTGATCCAAATACACACTACAATTAGAGTTATACTGACAATATTAATTTCATGCTAAACATACAGCCCCAGGGTTTTTATTTTTTATACACAGTTCCCAGCCCCTCCATGTACAATGGTGAGAGTGCACAGACTGTGGCGGGCATTTCCTTTAGTGAATCCTTTTAAACATTTCCAGTGAACACAGAAACAAAATCTAATATCCTTCACATGGGAGTAGCCCAACTAAGTTAAATTAATGCTACACTTCCGGCATGCAATTTTCTCGCAACTCCAAGACATTGATTTCTTGTTGAGGTGCAATTCCATTGGCACCAGTCACTTTCCGGAGGAGAGGCAGAAATAAAAATCAAACACGGAGTCATTATTCTATTGTCATTGCTGTTGAATGCCTGCACCTACTGCTAGAAGAATGTGTGGACACCCTCCGATTGAAATGCCACAACATCCCACTCCAAGGTCGATGCAGGATTACACAAATAGTGCATTAGCCACACAATTCCGGTGCTCAGAGCGGCAAGTAGATTTAAAAAAAAAAAGTCCTATTTGCAATAATCTGATTTCAAGAAGAGATGCAGATACAAATCAGTAAAACAGATAAACTACTATGAATATGATAAGACTTCCTTGAAAGCAGATTAAATGCCATTTGACCAGTATAATTATAAATTGAATACTCAAGTCGAACAGCTGAGCAAGAACTTAAGCTTTCTTAGCTTTGGAAAACAGAACTAGAAACCAAGGCTATTTTGACGACAGAACATAAATGCCTCAGAAAAAGGCAACATTCCTAACAAAGTATTGAAGTCAGCAACTAAGCAAGCCGAAGCTTCAGTTAAAGAAACAGAACTGAAATTTGCTGGTCATTATATTCTGCTTCTGCTAAGAAAAGGAGTAATTTGTTGAGAATCGTTCCAGAATTTATTTGGGGAGGGAATAGAGGGAGGTAGATAAAACTACAGAAAAACTGTGCTTAAGCAACATGTACAACACCAGTGATAGAACCAAGTTTATCTTCTACAAATTAGAAGATAAGGAATGTCTCAGTCTTCAGATAGTTTGTTGGATACAAATCTGATTTCTCCTCAGGCTACAAGTTACTATACAATTGTGAACATTCCTCAGAATTAAAGAAAAATATACCAGCCTGAGGACCCACATTTTACAGGTCTATGAATTACCAGTTAGAAGGACCTCTGCAGGCCTATAAACATAGTCAAGTTTCATACATCAATGGGTTTTTGAGAGTGGAATCACATTATCATTGACATACAGGACTGCCTCAGTGTTAATTTCCAGGCTTTCTTAATCAAACTTGCCCCACCCAGGCTTGCTTGGAATCCCAGGAAACTCGAGATGAACTTGGTTTTCCTTCACTTCTGTCGAGCAGCTCTGTTGTAGGAGTCAGACCCTTTTTAAAAAAAAATACTCAACGTTGATCTTTTTGCATCCAAATTGGGTTTCAAGTGATGCAGAGGGGAACTTGATGGTATACATATTAGTTTCTGCAGGGTTTCTTCCTAGAATACATTAAAACCACTGATAGTCAATGGAGTCACATCAGGTGCATGTGTGTATTACGTTATTTATTTAAAAATAAATTTAAGAGTACCCAATTCTTTTTTCCAATTAATAGGCAATTTAGCATGGCCAATTGATCTACCCCGCACATATTTCTGGGTAGTGGGGGTGAGACCAATGCAGACATGGGGAGAATGTGCAAACTCCACACGGTGAGTGACCCGGGGCCTGGACGCCATGAGACAGCAGTGCTAACCACTGCACTATGCTGCCCTCCCCCCCCCCCCCCCTTATATTACGCTACTTAACTGAATATGCCCTAAATGATCATCTCCAGCATTATCCAATGGATCACAACTGATGAGATGAACAACAAATGTTTCACCAACAAAACCCAAACTCAAGCCAAGATAGCAAACCACTCTGCTAACAAGGAGTACCACTACGATGTAGGAATATTGCGCAAGAGCTGTCTCGAATTAAACCGATCAGATCTATGGAATACAAAACACAAGACCTAGCAATGTTCTTGCGATACACTGCAGGTGGTAACCAAACACCATAAATTATACCACTTCTTTGAAGGGAATGTTGTCTTTGAATGAGTGCAGGATTTAAGATCAGGCATACGTTTTCAAGTTTTAGACTGTTTCCATGAAATGGTCTTGCTAAAAGTTATGAGAAGCCAAAAGGAACGCTCCTCAAAATGGCTAGAATTTTTTAATTTTTCTATTGACGGGACAATATTAAGAGGTCCTAACTGAAATTCATCTTGCAGCCCAATCAAGGTAACCTCAGATTTTGCTGCTCTAAATGAAAGGAAATTGAAGCCAACCCTGCCATTTTTGCGTTAGCAGGTTCCACTGCCCAGCCATGGCATTTGGAAAAATTGCCTCCATTGGGCAATGCATCAAATAACATTTTTATTTGTAAAGTTCCCCAAGGCTACGGAACCAAAGAAGGAAGATGGAGTCAAGTTATAGATCAAACGAGGGGTGGTGCATTGGCGAAGTGGGTAGCACTGCTGCATCATGGTGCTGAGGACCAGAGTTTGATCCTGGCCCCAGGTCACTGTCCGTGTGGAGTTTGTACCTTTCTCTGTGTCTGCGTGGGTCTCACCCCCACAGCCCAAAGATTTGCAGATAAAAGCAAATGACTGCAGATGCTGGAATCGGAAACAAAAACAGAAAATACTGGACAATCTCAGCAGGTCTGACAGTATCTGTGGAGAGAAAAGAGAGCTAATGTTTTAAGTCTGGATGACTGTCAAAGCTGCTTTGACTCTTGGTCAGAACTGCTGAGATTGTGCAGTATTTTCAGTTTTTGTGCCAAAAGGTGTGCAGGGTAGGTGGACTGGCTACGCTAAATTGCCCCTTAATTGGGAAAAAAAAAGAATTGGGTACTTTAAATTAAAAAAATGTATAGATCAAACGTGACCCAGTTGAATAGCAGAACAGGACTCGCTTTTCTTTCCTCCTCTACTGCTGTTCTGCCTCATCATTAAGACATTGTGACTCAAAGCAAGTTGGACAAATTGTTGCCATTTTGAATGATTGGTAGCAAGCTCCACCTAGTCATCAAATTCAATGCTGTTATTCTTCAAGGCAGGCTCAGTGTATCTTTGTCACAATTTCTTTGTCTTCCCCCTGAAACATTGGGCATTTGAGAGTTGAGAGTTGACAGGAGAGAAGGATGAAGACTGTTCAACATATCCCAGTCTTTCCTTTAGCATATATGGGAGGTGGAATATTTGGCTACAAGGTGCGGATTGATATCAGTTTTGTTTTGCCAACATTCAAGGACAGGCAGAGTCGCTTGTCTGCAGACTTGAAGAGAATGAGTGACTTAAAATCTGGTGCAGAGTGGACAACACTGCACAGTGTGTGACAGGACTGAACTTGCATCCATAGTTCCCAATCTCCCTAGTGGCACCACTGGGTCAATTAGCAGCACTTGCAAAACCTTTAATATAGGCCTCCCACTAGTCGCCTTGGTGACAGAAATTAAGGATGCGAAATAAAAGCAAATACAAGAGCTTATACATCTGGTCAAACGTAGTGCATGTAACAGGTCAGTTCTGAAACAAAATATGAAGTTATGTTTTGGCAACTCAACCTGTTGCTACAAATCAAGTTCCTTTGTGACATTTGATATGATCCTGCCCGTCACCAGGCACCAGTGTTTACCACATTAAAAACAGACGCAAGTTCATGCTCACCAGCTCACATTCACAGGCCTAGAACATATAAATATCCCATTAACAAACCAAGCTTTACAAAGACCTGTGAGATCAGTGGGTACAAAAGCTGCTCCCTATTTTAAAAATGGGGTTCCATATTTCTACATTGTCCCTGCGAGAAATAGGTTTGGAGCACAAGTATGCAAGGTTATATTGTACAGATCCAGGTGATTGGCAAGTATTCTATCTCATTGTCAGTTTGGCCTTCACCAAACTCAAATCCAAGACTCTCATTATTAAATTGCATCCTTATTGGATTTTTTCTTCCCCACTCCCACCCTCCACCCAATAGGTGGTGCATTATTAGAGGAGACTTTTTGCACTACTGCTTGGAGCCGCAGGATGCCCAGTAATATGTGGGCTCACTGTTATACATTCCTGAACCAACTACAGTACTGAGAATCAGTAAAGGAAGGTTACAATACTGGGATAATTTACAAGTGGTGCAACAGCTGTTTAGCATAGGGGCAAGTAGAAAAGAAGATGCACATGAAAGCTTAATTTGGAAGGTGAAACCAATCAATTGGATTTAGGCTCATTAATGGTAAAAGTCATCTTGATTCAATTGTGAAAGGGTACACATATTGCAATTCTGGTACAATACTATTCCACACTGTTCAATAATTAGGCTGACCAGGTCCAAATGGTGATAAATATATGGATAGTATCTCAATTTATCAGCTGTATGAATAACCTGTAATGAAAATGCATGCAAGTATACTTTATAAAAAGAAATTCAAGATCAAAGAAGCTCTTCATATTAACATCTGAGCATTCAGCAGTAATGAACACTATTTACAATAGTGTTGAAGCTGCTCATCAGGATATATGGCTACCACGGGGCAAACTAGAGATTGCGAGGAGATAACTATAAAATAATTTGACTTGAGAAATAAGCACTCAACTGGACCAGTCATATAAAAGCTGTTACTACCAGACATCAGAAGTTGGGCAGCCTGCGATGAATGCCCCACCTCCCTAAAGCCTCCCACTATGGGGGCGATTCTCCAAAATGGAGACAATGTGTTCGCGGTGTCATGAACGCTGTCGCGAAACGAGTACGGGGACGACTGATTCTGTCCCAAACGGGGCCAGCACAGCACTGGAGCAGTTCACGCCTCTCGTGCCTCCCTTCCCGGCACCAAATGGGCGCCGCACCAACCTGCGCATACAACGTCTTCAGCGCTCCGGCCCTGACGCAAGATGGCATAGGAGTTCAAGGGCCGGCTGCGCAACAAAGTAGGCTCGGGGGAGGGGGTGGGAGAAAGAGGC
Source organism: Scyliorhinus torazame (assembly GCF_047496885.1). Lineage (NCBI taxonomy): Eukaryota > Metazoa > Chordata > Chondrichthyes > Carcharhiniformes > Scyliorhinidae > Scyliorhinus > Scyliorhinus torazame. The sequence goes on from NC_092716.1 coordinate 93,467,208, forward strand.
CAGCTCGCCGATCGCGGGCCAGACCCCATCAGAGCCCCCCCCCCTCCCGGGTGAAGGAGCGCTTTTCCCCACCCTACAGGCCACCTCCCCACCCTTCGCGCAGAGTTCCTACCGGCAGCGACCAGGGATGAATGGCGCGGGCGGGACTCTGCTTTTTCCGCCCGGCCGATCTGGGCCGGAGAATCGGCGACCCTGCCGATTCCAGCGGCCCGTCAAACGCGCCGCCGAAAATGGCACCGATTCTCCGCACCTTGGAGAATCGCGCACCAGCGTCGGGGCGATTCTCCGGCTCCGCGCAGGGTTCGGAGAATCTCGCCCTATATACAAGGCCCAATTTAAAAAAAAAAAATTTAGTGTACCCAATTAATTTTTTTTCTAATTAAGGGGCAATTTAGCGTGGCCAATCCACCTACCCTGCACATCTTTGGGTTGTGGGGGTGAAACCCACACAAACACAGGGAGAATGTGCAAACTCCACACGGACAGTGACCCAGAGCCGGGATCGAACCTGGGACCTCGGCGGCGTGAGGCAACAGGGCTAACCCACTGCGCCACCGTGCTGCCCCTACAAGACCCAACTTGATGGTGTGATGGAATATTCGGCACTGACCTGGATGGGTGAAGCTCCAAAAAGACATGACACCTCCATGAGTGATAGTCCACCCAATAGCTTAAAAATCCATTCCCTCCATTACTGGCGTATCATGGTTCTGGAGTACTATCTACAAGCTGCACAACAATTGGCCAAAACATCTAGGACAGCAGCTTCGATGATTTCCAACACTGAAGAATAAGAGCATAAGGGTGCATTGGAACACCATTAACTCCAACTTCCTCTACAAGTCGCACTCCATCCACTCTTGGATATTTTTCACTATTCTTTCATTTTTGCTGCATCAAGATTCTGCAACTTCCTTCCTCACAGCATTGTAGGAACAACGTCATAAGACAGACTGCAGGTATTTAAGTTGGCGCTCACTATCTTCTCAAGTGATAGGCAATAAATATCAATTTAATCAACAACTCCAAAAGAATTAACTTCTTTTCAAAAATGTTCAGTTAAGGTAAAAAATGAAAGAACGGTACCATTATAATATACAAAACAGTACCATTATAAATGGGCGTCATGGTGGCACAGTGGTTTGCACTGCTGCCTCACAGCACCAAGGGCCTGAGTTCAATTAAGACCTTCGGTGACTGTGTGGAGTTTGCATGTTCTCCCCATGTCTGCGTGGGTTTCCTCTGGGTGCTCCGGTTTCCTCCCACAGTACAAAAATGTGCTGTTTAGGTGGATTGGCCATGCTAAATTGCCTGTTAGTGTCCAAAAGGTTAGATGTGGTTACTGGGTTATGGGGATAGGTAGGGTACTCTTTCCCAGGGTCAGTGATGACTCGATGGGCTGAATGGCCTCACCCTATACTGTAGAGATTCTACAATCCTATGAAGTAGAAATCTCTTTTTCTTAAATTCACCTGATTATCATTTGCATAAACTCGGAATACGTCAATCTTCATTGTAGTATTTTTAACACCATTCTCAACTATACCACTAACCTCTGTAGGCAACACAGAACAGCTAAACTGCAGTATCAGAAGTCGGTATATCCTAGAACTAGGAACAGTACACCTTCGCTCCCATTTCAATAATAATTTAAAATATGCATTCTGTATATGATGTTTTGATCATTCAGTACATTACATCCATTATCCCTGCCAATATACTTTTTTGTGTAGAAAACCGCACATTGCTGGAACATTTGTTCTTTGAAAGCCATGCATTTATTTAGTTTCAAAAACTTTCAACCGAAACACCTCTCCAAACAATATTCAGAGCTTAACTTTCAAGCACTTTTGCCCCAACACAATGCTGGTGAGCGACACACTAAAGTTTGGGACAGCTGCCACAAATGCGTAGTAGAGAAAAAGTTTGGGGCAGCTGCCACAAATACGTAGTAGGGAAAAGACCTTCAGCCATGGTACACCAGGGCTGGAAACTCTGAAAATTCCCTCGGCTGAATATATGTGTAGGCTGTATATTAACTGTAATTATAAATGCATTGAGTAACATACAGTATTGCAAAAAATGGATTTGGTTTGCCACTTATGCAATGTCAATATTGATCAGTCATGTGACATACTCAGATTTTATGAATAAACTGTAGTTTTGGGCAGAGAGTTTGGTTGGTAGCTCTGTTCCAACACAGGGAATCAGAAAATCTTAACTATAAATGGGGTATGAATAAGAACAAGTATTCTTTATATTAGAGATTGTGAGGACTTTCCTTTGATATGAAGTCTTTTGCAGGTGAGATTATGCACACAAACCATTACTGGATTGCTCACATTGAAGTTGTTAGTAGGAGTTAGCATACATTTCTCCGGTGAAATAGATGTGCCAAAGAATGCAAGTTTCTCCAATATTTCTATAACAATCTACGGTGTTCAGATTGAAATCATGCCTTGCACTGAACAGGAATGGGTCACATTCTGCATTTTCCATTTCTTCAGCATGCGAGGAGGCAAAGTAATGTTAGCCACCCATGGCAAAAAAGTAAGCACCATAAAGGATTTAAATTTTGTGAGATACCTTTCATTAAAAAACAATTACTATTTTATAGTAAAGTGCATTTTATACAATCCATCTCATTAGTTCTACAAAAAAAGTTGATTAATCTTTGTCCTAATTCTATAATTGTACTAGAGTTCTGGTTTAAGAAGTGAATTAATAGTGTGTTTCCTTAGGCAATCTGAAAAATTACAAGGACCTCAGACTTCAAATGAAGTGAGCATCAAAGTTCAGGTAAGGGTTTTGCCACTTCTAGAAGCTTATTTAAAATGGAATGGACCAAAAACCATAATCCATGATCAAACAATGGTAAATTCTATCCAATTTAGACCAAGTGTCAGATCAAATCAAAGCATTTAATTCATGTCAAGAAGATTGTTTATACACCGAGTTATTCTCAATGGGATTTTGATTTAGTACCTGTATCCCAATTCAAGGCAGGCTCACTTTCATTTTTTACGTCTTTTACAATTATGTAGAGTTCAGCAAATCAGGGTTCACTTGTAAACACCATTTTCCAGTGTTGTTCAACTCCCACATTCAGTCAACTGTTGACAGGATTGTAATTATAGGACTATATATTACAATATAGCAATACATTACAATCCCAGATTACACCGATATCAAATGATCAGCTTTCCATCTCGCATGTAGCAATTGGTAATTCAAGACCTAGAACAACATCACAACTCCCAGGAATAACATTTCCATTATGTTACTGATGGTAAAAGCCACTTGGCCCACCCAAATTCAGAAAGAACATAACATTTCTGCCTGACCTAATTTTGATTCATTTTACAGACATTCACAAGATTTCTACCTATTCTCTCTGGAAGCAGGGGGATAGGGTGGAAGTGAAGGCTTAAGTGGGTCGGTGCAGACTCGATGGGCCGAATAGCCTCCTTCTGCACTGTATGTTCCATGTTCTATCTCATCAAGCGTCAGCTGAATATTTTACTATTTTGCTTCAAGTTTCTGAATCTGAACCCCTGACAAAAGGGAATTCAGTTTTTTCAGAGTCTTTCATTTATTTCCACACGCCAATACCCAAACACATACACAACAATTCCCACGACAACTAACCACATTTGGATCATCATTTAAACTAAACTAGAAAGAAGAAAGTAGCAACAAGTTTCATTTAGTACGTCTGGGACATTTGTTTAGTGTATCTCCCATTACCTGCCAGCGAGAATCCGGGTTTGATCCCTGCCCGTGTGGAGTTTGCACATTCTCTCTTTGTCATAGATTATCATAGAATTTACAGGGTAGGTGATTGGCCAAGTTAAATTGCCCCTTAATTGAACAAGAAATGAGGTGCTTTAACTTTATTTTTAAAAATGTATCTTCCAATACCAAATGTGCATCCTGCTGATCTCTGGTGAAATCAGAGCCTGGGCTTTTTTGAAGTTTCAACTAAATGCCTATTCTTTGACTTTACTTTCATGTCAGGCATCATCCGTCAGTCAAGGATAGCATTATATTTGCTCAGCATTATATTTGCTCATCTTGTGGTCATGCTCCACAATGCTCCTCTTCCAGTGGTTCTGCACATTAAAAACATTTGAACACTTGCCTGTGCCTCTCCTACACACCCCTTTAAAGAAAAACAAAATCATTGAAGCGCATAGGCTTGTTTCTCTCTTCGGGTTTCCTTATTGTGAAAGGAAAATAAACTAGATCTTTCACACACACTCGCTTGTTAACACGGATTTGAGACTTGGCCACAAAACAGTCTGCTGATAAACCATATAGCCAACTGCTGTTACCCATCCCGTAGGAAACTTTCTTGGTGACAGGAATGCATCAGCGCTGCAGCTGTAGCCAGTTGAAATGGTTAACACCCGATTAGAATGGCCAAACCCCGATTTAAAATGGCAAACGGAAGAGGCTGATGGGAAAATCAGCCAACAGGACTCAAACAGGCAGCTGCAGGCAAAACTGTGTATTCGCCACTGGGGAGGCCAGACAGAATCGATACCTGCAGCCATCAACATAACACACCAGCCATCTGAATATAAATTAGCAATCGGGGGAACAATGTGCAACAAATTAGACACACAAAGCCAACCCAGACTTTTCGGCGCCAGCAGGAGCCTACACAAAAGAGAGGTGAACGACCACCCCAAAACCGCCCATCGATCAAGGAATCGCTCCAGCATTGGAGAATATCGAACCAAGTGATTGGGACCAAGTCCAATCACTTGGAACCAGGTACAGGGTCCGCCCCGAAAGGCGTGAAGCCCCTGGGGACTACAAGAGTAGAGTCCAAGTCCAAGTTCAAATCGACCCTTCTTCTCCTCTCCGCACCCTTCGAGACCTTCTACAACAGCCGCTAGAATTGTAAGTCTTACTCCAACGCTCGCTACGAGATAGGCGCTCCTGGCTATCGACCTGTACCAGCTTTGAATCCCGCAGGCTCAGAACCCATACGAAAGGCCATTCGTTTCCCTGGCCTGGTGGGCCATTTCCAAAGTTAAGTATTGGCCTGTTAGTTGTTGGAAGTAGCTTAGAAGTAGAATTAATGTATAAGTATTGATTACTGTATATAATAAATGTGCGTTGATTTAACTCTTACTAAGCGGTGTGTTGGATTATTGATCATTACTCGGACTTGAACCACGTGGCGGTATCAGAAAGATACCTGGCGACTCAAGAGCAAAGGTGATAGAACAAGAACAATTAAACTAAGGCTAAAACGAGCAACACCGCTCCTTGCTATTTTCTTGCCCCCCGCCTCCTAGCCCACCACCCTGGGGCCTGGAAAACCCTTGTCCCAAGAAGTCAGAATCTGAGCCTGTTTCAGCCCATGTTCTCCAACAGCCCAATTGGGTTTATCTTTGATTCTTTTTTCTTAATAGTAGATTTTCTTGTCTTTTTTTTTTATAAATATAAACTTTGTGCATTTCCCACTGTTACAATCAGATACAATCTTTGGCATCTGAAAAGCAGTTAAACCTCAACTTAAAGGAATTAGTACTTTTTATTATACTTTAATAGTCTTATTTTTCCCGTACACAAACATTGCATAACAATGTCTCTGTTCAGCAAAATAACTGTTTGCACCATATTATTGACTAATTCAACTGTAACTCAAGGTAGGAACAAATTTACAATTTAGGAAATCACTAAATTAAAGCTTTATAAGTATTAGTTAAATCAAGGCCTCACAAAACCCCTACCTATTCTAGCTTCAATGCATGAAATTTAAATTTGGTTTGTAAATTCTGGCTCATTGCACTGCACTTGATAATTTGCAAATCTGTAGGTACGTGGTTCGACTAACCCTCTATTTAAAATAGAAAACCTAATGGAAATAATTCAGATTGCAGTAATTAAGTTTAATCATTTTGATGATAAAAACAAAATTTCATTCGAAGTTTCCAAAGCTGAACAGCAGTGTATCTCAACATTCATAACTGAACAGGAACCATTGAGGAATTAACCTTGGACGTCGTCAACACTGCCCAAAGCATAAGCTCTATCCTCTTGTCTTGCATATCCTAGGTTGTCGTCCTCACCATTGATGGGAATTGTAGTCCCCATCGTTGATGGAAGTTGCGGTTCCCCACCCCACAAAAACTCTTTAAGGCACTCCTAAAAGCCTCAAAAGTCATGCGGCTCGGTGTCAAATTGTGTTTTAAGGGCTTTGGGGTATTTTATTACATTAAAGGCATTCTATAAATGCACATAATGGTTGCTGTAACTGGTAACTATGGTAATACGCCATTCGTCAAGATACATTATGCTCAAATTCAAAGCAATTTCCAATCTTTCTGGAAAAACTGGTCATGCGACTGACAATGGAATGAAGAACATTTGGTCACACCTAGTTCGGCATTCAATTTGATCGGGTTGACATAATTAAGTAGATGAGCTCATAGTTTCATTAACCCCAAAGAACTCTCAGCAACCTGCACATTTCAAGAGAGAACAAAAAACAATTAACGTCAATTAAAAGCGGCACCACATTCTTTAGACGAGATTATAATACAAAGCAAAATATTGGGGATGCTGGAAATCTGAAATAAAAACAGACGATGCTGAAAATACTCAGGAGCTCAGGTAGCATCTATGGAGAGAAAGAGTTAATTGGCTGAACAAAATGGGAAGGGGGTGTCCTTACCCCTCACAATCAAAGTTGGCATACAGCCAACCTATTCCACAGCAACCCGCCCTGCAGCCATAATAGTTGTGTGGATAGGCTTAACATGGGCCAAGTGAGATTTCTTCTCTTCACTGGGGAGGCAGCCCCGCCCTCTGCAGCCAATCCCATTGGTTGGCAACTCTCAGTGGTGCCAAGGGTGTATTAGTAACTGCTGCCAGGATTGCAGCAAGGAGCAAAGCAGCCCATGGAACACTGGACACCAGTCAGTGCAGGACCTTGGGCATAGTTTGGTCAGGTGTGGGGGTAAGTAGGAAAAAGGGGGTTTTGATCCCAATCCGCAAAGGACAGGCCCCAATGATCAAACTTTGCCCTTCCTTCTTCTTCTTTGAAGGTTACATTTTTTTAAAACTCAAGTCTGCCCACCCCCAGGATTTTTCCTGGTGTGGGCAGTGTGTCTTCAGGGTCAACTTGCTTGGTATCAAGCCTAATTGAGCTTTGATTACCTATCTGAAAATGACAGGTGGGCTGCTGATTGTAGCACCTGCCCACCCTCTGCATTATTGGGGTGGGATGGTGGTGGGGTGGGTATCTGTTCTATTTATGGTGTGCCACCCCCACCAGAAACACACAAAATGCAGCCCACTATTTCAGGTCAAGATGATATTTAATCAGAACTGTTCAGACGGGGCAATCTCAGTCCAAAACAGGAACTCTTTCTCGTCACAGGTGCTGTCCAAACTGCTCAGTAGTTGCACCATTTTTTTTTTTGGAACATTTGCTCGATCTGACATCCCAAGTGCTTCGCAATGCAAGTCTTTCTTTGGAGCAGTTTTGGTTAATGGGAACAGAACCCAGCAAACACTAGTTCAGGTCTGTTCTTTATTCTTTCATGGGAGATGGAAGAAGAAAAAAAGAGCGAGCACATAGCTGACTATACACTTCGATACTTAAACCATTCTGGCTACTGACACAGTATAATTGGACTGTGGTGATGTGATCCATTGGCATTTTTAAACAAGGCTTATATTCACAATCCTTGTACATAACAAATACTGCTGAGAATTGTGAAATATTGAAATGATCTTGTGCTTAAATGATGGGATGTTTAAATGTAAGATTCAAGTCCTTCATAAAGAAATAGAGGAACAGTGCTTAAATTTCTATATTTGCAGTTCCCTTAACACTTCACTTAACGTGGAAAATAGTGACCACATTTCTAAAGTAGCACGGTAGCACAGTGGTTAGCATTATTGCTTCCCAAGTTCGATTCCCGGCTTGGGTCACTGTATGTGGAGTCTGCACGTTCTCCCCGTGTCTGGGTGGGTTTCCGTCCGGGTGCTCCGGTTTCCTCCCACAAGCCCCAAAAGACCTGCTGTTATGTAATTTGGACATTCTGAATTCTCATTGTGTGTACCCGGACAGGTGCCAGAATGTGGCGATTAAGGGCTTTTCACAGGAACTTCATTGCAGTGTTAATGCAAGCTTACTTGTGACAATAAAGATTATTATTCAACAGAACTCCTGAATCATTAACTTAATGGTTCTCAGTATTGAGTGATCTGCAGAAGACAACAAGTCTCCCTAAAGGATTTCTTCTTCAATTAGAAGAACATGCTTTTAGCTAAAATTGGATAAGCAAAATACATACACTTAATTAATTAATTTGGCATTATAACCATTTTCTCAAACTGGCACGGATACATTTTGGGATTAAAAAATGACAGGGCAAGTATGGGGCAGACCGGTGCCACACAGCATCAGGGACCAGATTCAATTCTGGCCTTGGGTGACTGTGTGGAGTTTGCATTTTCTCCCAGTCTCTATGTGGGTTTCCTCTGGGTGCTCCGGTTTCCTCCCAAAGTCCAAAGAAGTGCAGGTTAGGCAGATTGGCCATGCTAAATTCCCCTTAGTGTCCAAGGATGTGCAGGTTAGATTATAGAAATAGGACAGGGTTATATAGAATCCCTACAGTGCAGTAGGAGGCCATTCAGCCCATCGAGTCGGCACTGACCCTTCGAAAGACCACCCTATCGGTGCCCAATTCCCCACCATATTCCTGTAATTCTGCCCTAAGGGGCAATTTAGCATGGCTAATCCACCTAACCTGCACATCTTTGGACCACGCAATCATGGGGAGAATGTACAAACTTCACACACAGAAAGTTACCAGAGGTCGGAATCGAACCCGGGTCCCTGGCACTGTGAGGCAGCAGTGCTGGCCACTGTGCCAAATCATGGGGTTAGGGTGGGGTTGTGTGCCCAGGTAAGTTCTCTTTTGCAGGATTGGTGCATATTCGATGGGCTGAATGGCTTCCTTCTGCCCTGTAGGGATTCCATGATTTTATAAGTTGATGAGACATTAAAAAATAGTTGGGGGTAGTGCACAAAAGCAAGGAAGCTACACCAAACCTTTTAAAACTATTCTAGGCACCACATTTGGGATGTCAAAGCTTTGTAGAAGTTAAAGTGGTGCTAACTAACCAGTGCCAACACTGACACACTACAGCACAGAAGGTCGTGTATAGGTGCAGTAACAGATTACCCAGACCACTGATTGTAATACTGCAGTTTCGTAATTGCACTTCCAGCAGAGAGGCCCTTCACACTGTGCCACCTCTGAAACAATACGAGCTACCCAAGCTTACAAACCCATGAAGCAATAGGAGCTGAAGCTTACAAAACTGCAGCTTGGAGATAAACCATCAGCAGAGCAGAATATATTTGCAATTCCTATGTTTCACCTAACAATCCCGAGAGACCGTCCAAATTAACCACATGTGATGCAGTGAATAGATAAACAAAACTGGTTGAACTGGTCTTCGACTTGCGGAATTTCCTTGTCTGAACATGCACAGGGCTAAATCGCTGGCTTTTAAAGCAGGCCAGCAGCACGGTTCAATTCCCGTACCAGCCTCCCCGAACCGGCGCCGGAATGTGGCGACTAGGGGCTTTTCACAGTAACTTCATTTGAAGCCTACTTGTGACAATAAGCGATTTTCATTCATTTCATTTCACAACATTGTGTGTCAGTAATGCAGTGTCATTTCTGGCAGGATCCAACCATATGGCAACAACTGACAGGTCTGCTCCGAAGAATCCAAAAGGTTTCTCACTTGAAGATTTAAACTTCGACAATCTGAATACAGAAATAGAACAAACAAAGAACAAAGAAATGTACAGCACAGGAACAGGCCCTTCGGCCCTCCAAGCCCGCGCCGACCATACTGCCCGACTAAACTACAATCTTCTACACTTCCTGGGTCCGTATCCTTCTATTCCCATCCTATTCATATATTTGTCAAGATGCCCCTTAAATGTCCCTATCGTCCCTGCTTCCACTACCTCCTCCGGTAGCGAGTTCCAGGCACCCACTACCCTCTGCGTAAAAAACTTGCCTCGTACATCTACTCTAAACCTTGCCCCTCTCACCTTAAACCTATGCCCCCTAGTAATTGACCCCTCTACCCTGGGGAAAAGCCTCTGACTATCCACTCTGTCCATGCCCCTCATAATTTTGTAGACCTCTATCAGGTCGCCCCTCAACCTCCTTCGTTCCAGAGAGAACAAACCGAGTTTATTCAATCGCTCCTCATAGCTTATGCCCTCCATACCAGGCAACATTCTGGTAAATCTCTTCTGCACCCTCTCTAAAGCCTCCACATCCTTCTGGTAGTGTGGCGACCAGAATTGAACACTATACTCCAAGTGTGGCCTAACTAAGGTTCTATACAGCTGCAACATGACTTGCCAATTCTTATACTCAATGCCCCGTCCAATGAAGGCAAGCATGCCGTATGCCTTCTTGACTACCTTCTCCACCTGTGTTGCCCCTTTCAATGACCTGTGGACCTGTACTCCTAGATCTCTTTGACTTTCAATACTCTTGAGGGTTCTACCATTCACTGTATATTCCCTACCTGCATTAGCCCTTCCAAAATGCATTACCTCACATTTGTCCGGATTAAACTCCATCTGCCATCTCTCCGCCCAAGTCTCCAGACAACCTAAATCCTGCTGTATCCTCAGACAGTCCTCATCGCTATCCGCAATTCCACCAACCTTTGTGTCGTCTGCAAACTTACTAATCAGACCAGTTACATTTTCCTCCAAATCATTTATATATACTACAAACAGCAAAGGTCCCAGCACTGATCCCTGTGGAACACCACTGGTCACAGCCCTCCAATTAGAAAAGCATCCCTCCATTGCTACCCTCTGCCTTCTATGGCCTAGCCAGTTCTGAATCCACCTTGCCAGCTCACCCCTGATCCCGTGTGACTTCACCTTTTGTACTAGTCTACCATGAGGGACCTTGTCAAAGGCCTTACTGAAGTCCATGTAGACAACATCCACTGCCCTACCTGCATCAATCATCTTAGTGACCTCCTCGAAAAACTCTATCAAGTTAGTGAGACACGACCTCCCCTTCACAAAACCGTGCTGCCTCTCACTAATACGTCCATTTGCTTCCAAATGGGAGTAGATCCTGTCTCGAAGAATTCTCTCCAGTAATTTCCCTACCACTGAAGTAAGGCTCACCGGCCTGTAGTTCCCGGGATTATCCTTGCTACCCTTCTTAAACAGAGGAACAACATTGGCTATTCTCCAGTCCTCCGGGACATCCCCTGAAGACAGCGAGGATCCAAAGATTTCTGTCAAGGCCTCAGCAATTTCCTCTCCAGCCTCCTTCAGTATTCTGGGGTAGATCCCATCAGGCCCTGGGGACTTATCTACCTTAATATTTTTTAAGACACCCAACACCTCGTCTTTTTGGATCACAATGTGACCCAGGCTATCTACACCCCCTTCTCCAGACTCAACATCTACCAATTCCTTCTCTTTGGTGAATACTGATGCAAAGTATTCATTTAGTACCTCGCCCATTTCCTCTGGCTCCACACATAGATTCCCTTGCCTATCTTTCAGTGGGCCAACCCTTTCCCTGGCTACCCTCTTGCTTTTTATGTAAGTGTAAAAAGCCTTGGGATTTTCCTTAACCCTATTTGCCAATGACTTTTCATGACCCCTTCTAGCCCTCCTGACTCCTTGCTTAAGTTCCTTCCTACTTTCCTTATATGCCACACAGGCTTCGTCTGTTCCCAGCCTTTTAGCCCTGACAAATGCCTCCTTTTTCTTTTTGACGAGGCCTACAATATCACTCGTCATCCAAGGTTCAAATGTGATGGGCTAAGTGGAAATATGCTGCTAAAAGATAAATAAAGTAAGTAACTTGAATTGAGTAAACTTTGAATTCTAAGTAGTCTGTGCACTCAAAAGCCCAAGATCAAAACGGGAATTAAAAAAAAAAAAACCATGATTAAAAACATTCTAGACAAATAAAAAGCCAAGAGAGAGAAAAAAAAAAAGAGTAGCCCAATGAGACGCTTGAGCCTGACCCACACATTCAATCAGGCTGCAACGGAGCTGTACTGTAACTCAGCTCCATAGGACTTTACAGAATCGCTACAGTGCAGGAGGCCATTTGGGCCAAATGTGTCTCCACCGACCCTCTGAAAGAGCACCGTACCTATGCCCATTTGCCCCGTCCAATCCCCATAGCCCCACCTAACCTGCACATCTTAGGACTGGGGGAGGAAGCCAGAACACCTGGTGTAAAACCAACACAAACCAATGGGAGAACATGTAAACTCCAAAGTTGAATTTGAAACCGCCCGGTGCTGTGCGGCAGCAGTGCTAACCACTGTGTCGCCCAAGATGCTGTTACTTAATGAAAAGCTTTTAATCTCAGCCATAAAAATGTCAATTGACAAGGGCGGCATGTGGCGCTGTGGATAGCACTGGGACTGCGGTGCTGAGGACCCAGGTTCAAATCCCGGCCCTGGATCACTGCCCGTGTGGAGGATGTGCAGGTTAGATGAATTGGCCATGCTAAATTGCCCCTTAATTTGGAAAAAAAGGTTACTGGGTACTAATTTTTTTTTTTAAAAATCAATTGATAAAGAAGCCACAGCCATTTGGTTTGGGAAAAAGATACGGTTTCAGAATTCCATCACCCTTGTGAAAAACTACTATCCGATTGCACTCTTGAATGGTTCATCATAACAATAATGCAATACATAGTCCCCTTTAACCTAGATTCCTCCACCAATCCATTTCTCTAATAGTCCGATCTAATCTCTATCATTTTAAACACCTCGATTAAATTACCGTTCAAAACTTAAACTTAAGGGAATACAAATCAAATTTTTTTCAAACTTATCCTTGGGTTTAATCCTTTATATGTTGCATCTTCTCCAAGGTATACATCTTAACAGTCATTCAGTATACAAAACTGAATAAACTACTCCAAACGAGTTTCTGCACATCTGAAACAAAACTTCCTTAGATTTTGCATTCTGATCTTGGACCGTAAAGGTCAGAATCGTATCAGAGGTTTCGACTTTTTGTATCTGTACACTGGCTTTTAGTTATGGAGCAAAGGATCCCAAGTAGTAAGCACAATATGAAAGCAAACACTTCTCCTGCTTAATCACCACCAAATAAGTGATTATTTCAGTTTATACTGGGCAGCATTGATTACAATAATGGAGCGGTCACTAATTCTGCAAACTCTGACTAACAGGAAACATTGCATCACTACTATCATTCAGCACTATCCTCCTCCGCCCAGCTGAGTCGGTTCTTACAATGAACCAATTTCCTTTTACCTTCATTTACACCCTCCATATAAAAAGGTGTTGCTGCAGGAATCCATTGGGCTGGAGCTTGCCTGCACGTGTGGAATACAAGGAATATTCCTTGTTCCAAGTCCTATTCAGGTCCCTCCCATGACTCGTTCACTAAGGTATTAAAGTCTGAATCAGTGCCGTTTCCTACTCTCACACCAGAGATGGGAGATACCAATTGCCATCCTTCCCTCCTCTTCACAATCAATCCATCCCTTCCTCGATTTAACCTCCATTTCTGGGAATGGGCTATTTGGCTTACTCATCATTCCACCTGCTCCCTGAGGAATTGATTCCATTCTCCAGTTTCTCAGTTACATCTGTTCTGGAAATGTCACCTTCCAGGCCAGTGATCTTCCTTTTTTCCTCCCACAAACAAGGATTCCCTCCACTCTGGAAGATGGGGATCCCCTCAATCATGTACATTCCAGTTCCCACATTTCTTCCCTCGTCCCTTTCCCATTGAACCAGAACCATAAAAGGGGTTTTCCCCTGTCCTCACCTGCTATCTCAATAGCTTTCCTCTTTCACAGGTCTTCGCCTGCAATCTCCAGCATGATATGATCACCAAACTACCAGCCTGTGGCTTACCCACAGCTCAAGATTGGGTTGCCTCCCCTTTGAGGAAGAGGAGCACAAATTGAGTGATTGCTTTATGGAACACCACTATTCAGTCTAAAAGCATAAACCAGTTTCTGGTCGCTTGCAATTTTAATTCTCTTCCCCACTCCCTCTCTGTCCTTGATCTCCTACACTGTTCCAATGAAGCTCGAGGAACCCTCACCTCCCGATTTAGCACTCGAGTCTTCCAGACAATATTGAGCTCAACAATTTCTGCTCTCGTCTCCATTCTTTTTTGGGACAGCAGCTGTCATTGATGATTTTGCTCTTGCCTATTTATACATCCTCTTGACCCTTTTTTTGTTTCTTTACTTGTCTCTTTGCCATCTCCTTTTGCTTTGAATGATCATCCTTTGTCATTTAATCACTCCTCTCTTCCACCCCATCACAGACCTTCCCTCTTGTTCCTTGCTCGCTTTCTCTGTATTAAAACCGGTTATATATTTAACTTGGATCATTCTGATCCACCTAAACCATCAATTGTTTCTCGCTCTCCACAGATGCTACCCGACCTGCACATTCTTAACATTCTCCATTTTTGATTTAATTTTAATAATAATCTTTATTGCCACAAGTAGCACATTAACACTGCAATTAAGTTAGTGAAAAGCCCCTCGTCGCCATATTCCGGCGCCTGTTCAGGTACATGGAGGGAGAATTCAGAATGTCCAATCCACCTAACAGCACGTCTTTCGGGACTTGTGGGAGGAAATCCATGCAGACAAACGGAGACCGTGCAGACTCTGCACAGACAGTGACCCAAGCTGGGAATTGAACCTGGGACCCTGGCGCTGTGAAGCGCTACCGCTGTGCTACGGTGCTGTCCATTTTTGTTCCAGGTTTCCACCATCTACAGCACTTTATTTTTATATTGCGAGTCATTACCTGATCCGCAATATTCTCAAGTATCTAGATATTAGAAATTTACTTTTTTTCTGCTGCAAATGCCTGAATATATTCAATGTATTGTAATGGTTACCTTTTTTACCAAGACACAATGCCATGCTACTTACAATGTACTGGATCAAGGGATATAGGGGCTCAATAATTTTACAACAGAATGAAATTGCTACGTGTAAAGCTGCAGCACATTCAGGAATCTCAAACCCAGAAAAAAAAATTCAGGGACCTGAAAAGGTAGGGCTAGGGAAAATGAGACAATTTTACATGTATTGCTACAACTGCTTCATACAAGGTGGGGTTTAGCTGCACCCTCCGGATAGCACCTCCCAGTTTCCTTTATCAATACAATTTCCATTCTGCAGAAGGTGACACATTATTGGGCGCAGAGTTTCATGACACAGTTTAGGTAAACAATACGCAAAATAATGGGAGCAAACGTGTAATAACTTGGCAGGTAGTCTCAGAAACTGAAAAAAGCCAAGCAACAATGGTGCTGTTGGTGTGCTTCATCATTTGGCAATTTTTTTATAAATGTGCTGTGCTTATGGGCAACGGTTGGCTGCAATCTTTGGGAAAGAACTCAGGAGTTTTGACGTGGATTCATTTGACGGACTATTGCATGGTGCATTGAAATCATACAATCAATTATTTGGAAGTGGCATACTTTTGTTAAAAATATATTCCTTTTTCTTACCAAAATTCCCAAGCACAATTCATGGGTGCTTTATCTGCCCCAAGCAGCACACAATGATTCACGTGAAGTTTGGACTCCCAAGTCGAGAAGGAGTGAAGACCAGAAAGATGTGGCGGGGCAGTGAGTCCATCCTATTTGCCAAAGGCACGGAGATACAATAGGAATCCTACAGTTTGTTGATTTCAGTTGTGGCTTGCAAGTGCAGGCACAAGGCAGAGAGATCGGCAATATCAATATGTCAATTGAGTAGTGCATCACATTTGTGGGGGCTACAATGGGTCTGTTGTCGTGACACAACCACAGAAGGATAGTGGCTGAACAAAGTAATTGATAAAATGGCATTTTGCTTCATTCTGCCTGCCTACCAGCTCCCTCGGTGTGCCTCTTCCTTTTGGACTGGGTGGGGGGTGGTAAAGGAGTGGTGCTTACACACACTCTTCTCCCTTTCTCCCTTTCTCCCTCCCTCCCTCCCCCACCCCTACACCCCCCCCATAAATCGCCAACACCACCCACTTCTCCATCCCCCCCGTCATCATCACCTCCTCTAACAGTGTGGAGGCCGCGCCACCGGGAAGCTCTGTATCTTCTTCTTAGAGAAATCCTGGACCTGCATATACCTAAACATTTCCCTCTGCCCCAACCCATATTTCGTCTCCAGCTCCTTCAGTCCCGCAAACCGGCCCCCAGAAACAAATCCTTTAGTGCCCCAACTCCCTTCACCTCCCATCTTGGAAAACTCCCATCCCACTTCCCTGGCTCAAATCTGTGACTCCGCCGAATCGGCATTTCCCTTGACCTTGCCCCCAGCTGAAAGCGCTGGCGCAACTGCGTCCAGATTATCAATGTCGCTATTACTATCGGACTCCCTGAGTATTTCCCCGGGGCCATCGGGAGTGGCGATGTTGCCAATACCCTCAGCCCCGACCCCCTGCACAGACTCTCCTCCATAGTGACCCACTGGGAGTCCCCACCTCTAACCCAGCCCTGCACCTTCTCAGCATTCGCCGCCCAGTAATAATACAGTAAATTCTGAAGACCCAACCCTCCCGGCTGCCGCCCTCTCGGTAACAGCACAGTCGTAATCCTAGCCACCTCCCCCCCCCCGCCCCATAGAAATGAGGTAACTATATCTTATCAACCTCCTTGAAAAATGCCTTTGGCAGAATGATTGGCAGGCACTGAAAAATAAAACAAAAATCGCAGCAACACGTTGATTTTAATTTCCTGTACCAGACCTGCCAGGGACAGAGGGAGACCATCCCACCTGGTCAGATCTGCTTTCACCCTCCCCACCAAACTAGTAATGTTGTACCTACGGAGCCCCCCCCCCGCCAACCGCACCCCCAGATATCTAAAAAGTGAGTCCCTGCCCTACGGAATGGTAGCCCCTACACTCCTGCCCGAGACTCCATAAAATATTTACTTTTCTCTAAATTTAGTTTATATCCCGAAAAAGACCCAAATACTCAAAGTAACTCCAATATGCCCCCATCAACCCATTTGGTTCCGATACATACAACACCAAGTCGTCCGCATACAAAGATACCCTATGCTCTACCCCCCCTGCACACTCCCTTTCCAAACCTCCGAACTCCTCATTGCGATTTCCAAGTGTGAGGATATCCATTTTGGGAGGAATAACAGCAGAATGGATTATTATTTAAACGGTAAGATGTTAAAACATGCTGCTGTGCAGAGGGACCTGGTGCTGGTGCACGAGTCGCAAAAAGTTGGTGTGCAGGTACAACAGGTGATTAAGAAGGCTAATCGAGTTTTGTCTTTCATTGCTAGAGGGATGGAGTTCAAGACTAGGGAGGTTATGCTGCAATTGTATAAGGTGTTGGTGAGGCCGCATCTGGAGTATTGTGTTCAGTTTTGGTCTCCTTACCTGAGAAAGGACATATAGTGCAGAGGAGATTCACTAGGTTGATCCCAGAGTTGAGGGGATTAGATTATGACGAGAGGTTGAGTAGACTGGGACTGTACTCATTGGAGTTTAGAAGGATGCGGGGGGGATCTTATTGAGACATATAAAACTATGAAGAGAATAGATAGGATAGATGCGGGCAGGTTGTTTCCACTGGTCGGGGAAAGCAGAACTAGGGGGCATAGCCTCAAAATAAGGAGAGGTAGATTTAGGACGGAGTGTAGGAGGAACTTCTTCACCCAAAGGGTTGTGAATCTCTGGAATTCCTTGCCCAGTGAAGCAGTTGAGGCTCTTTCTTTAAACGTTTTTAAGAAAAAAGATAGATGCCTTTCCAAAGAATAAAGGGATTCGGGGATATGGTGTACGGGCCGGAGAGTGGAGCTGAGTCCACAAAGATCAGCCATGATCTCATTAAATGGCGGAGCAGGCTCGATGGCCTACTCCTGTTCCTAGTTCTTATGTTCTTATGGCCAAATGGCTCAATCGCAAGTCAAACAACAGAGGGGACAAAGGACATCTCTGCCTGGTCCCACGGTGCAGAGCAAAATACCCAGAATTCATGTTATTTGTGCGGACACTCGCCCACGGCTCCCTATACAGCAGCCTTTCCCAATCTAGTTATGTGGGTTCTTGATGGGAGTATTTAGCTGGATAGACCTGGAATCCCAATGACCAAAGTGCAATCTTACAACCTTCCTTTAGCACAGGCAAAAAAACTCAAAATTATTAATAACAACAATAATAATATTATGAACTCCACTGTTGGCTTTGCTCTGCAGCATGTCTTTTCAAAACCTGCAAACACCAGCTTCGGTTTGTTACATGATGTTCAGTATCTACAAACCTATTCTGTGCAGAGAAGTGACAGCCATTAAAATTGCTGGTATCTTAGCTACAAAAAAAAACTGTCTACACCCTCCCTTGGTGACAGGATGAAGCTGGTTTCATCCACTTCGCAAACCACAATGAAAATTAAACTTGCAAAGCATAGTTCCTCAGACAGCAGTCGGTATCCCATTATCACTTGGTGGTATCTAAACCTGTTACACTTGCAACTCCAAGTCCTTCTCCTAGCAAGAGTTCAATTATCTCAAACTTACCCTCCTGCTTTTCATAGATCATAGAATTTACAGTGCAGGAGGCCATTCGGCCCATCGAGTCTGCACCGGCTCTTGGAAAGAGCACCCTACCCAAGGTCAACACCTCCACCCCATCACCATAACCCAGTAACTCCACCCAACACGAAGGGCAATTTTGGACACTAAGGGCAATTTAGCATGGCCAATCCACCTAACCTGCACATCTTTGGACTGTGGGAGGAAACCGGAGCACCCGGAGGAAACCCACGCACACACTGGGGGGGATGTGCAGACTCCGCACAGACAGTGACCCAAGCCGGAATCGAACCTGGGACCCTGGAGCTGTGAAGCAATGTGCTAACCACTGGTATGCTACAGATTAATTTACAGACTCTCTCTCAATCAGCATACTATCTAATCCAGATCACATCTCAATTAAAATTAACTTCATCAATTCCACGCCAATCCTAAGATTTGGACTTTTATTTGGGGCATAATTGTGCAAGTGTTCTCCAGAATCTCAACCTGGTGCCCATTACTCTGTGCTTGCCTCAGCAGGCTATTTTACCTTCAGACACATTCCGTTCTCTTGCTCAGCCACTCGCCCTCTCTCAGACACTTCTACTCACAATCACCAGGTAGTGATTAAGTGCCACTAGCCAATTCTTTCTACTCCATAACCCAGTGATGTAAAACTAGTTACAGCCATATGAGCCAATACAGGTCATCATAACATAGGCCAGAAATTGAAACTCTGAATTCTCTGGTATGTTTAACTGGACAGCTCACTAAGCCACCAGGAACCTCCTTACACTTTTAAAATAAAATGTGCTTCCAATACCCAACCGCCGGCAGGTGGATGTTTGTGGCACTGGGTCATACTGACCAATATGATCTCAAAGGTGTTGACTTAGCTGATGTATGGATCGAGGACAAATAATGTATCAGACGTAATTTATGACAATTACCTACTAGGAATGATAACTTGCTAGTCATCATATTAAAAGCTATTTTTGAACAATTATATTATTTCTACTAGCAATTGAGATACAACTCAATACCAAAAAGTATATGCATGGAGAAGTTCTTTCTTAAAATATAGTCAATGATTCTGATAAGACCTTCTCACAAAAGCCAAGTATAGCGGGATGGAACAGGAAGCAAACTGGTATAAAAAGGGGAACAAGCTACAAGATGCTGTTTTTTCACCAATGCACTGTTGTCGGTTCAGAAAAAAAAACCTCACAAACGCCGAGCACAACATGTAATCAGCTTTCACCAAAGTAACTACAAGTAGGCCGCTATAAGATGTGCCCAATTGAAGACGGCGCTGAATATTTGTTAGTGATAACTAAACACTTGTCCAATGCACTGCGGCTGGGTTATTCTTCAAGGAAGCAAATAAATCTAACACCCCAGGCCAACACTATAGCCAAAGGAATCCATGACTGGCTTAACACGCGAGTTCCTAGATTTGAGAACAAAATGCACTGGAGGAATAAGAAAACATGAAGATGAAATCTGGATCTAATCTATATTGCTTTAGTATTCGAAAGCTGTTCAAGTCAGTACTCACCGTACACTATAGTATTCTAAAGCTGTTCAAGGCAGTACTCACCGTGTACTATAGTATTGTAAAGCTATTCAAGGCAGTACTCACCGTGCACTATAGTATTGTAAAGCTGTTCAAGGCAGTACTCACCGTACACTATAGTATTCTAAAGCTGTTCAAGGCAGTACTCACCGTACACTATAGTATTCTAAAGCTGTTCAAGGCAGTACTCACACCGTACACTATAGTATTCTAAAGCTGTTCAAGGCAGTACTCACCATACAGTATTTGGAAACAGTGACTGGGATAACCCCCATTGACAAAATTATTTTGCATAAGTTTGAGATGCAAAGGGATTGGCTTGATCATACTTTCATCACATGTGTTGTGATACCAAGATTCACAATTTCAGTTTAAACTCCAACTGCTCATTTAAAATTATCTTGTTCCACATGCACGGATTCTCAATCGCAACTGTGTTAACCAACTGGACGTAGAGACACTGCACAAGGACACACTGCCCCAGCACTCGGAGGAAAATCACAGCAGTTATTGGAAGCAGGGTAAGATTGGGCTGCACTGCCCTCCTCCACATCAAACTAATCTGGCAATGCTCAATAGCTATCTTTGCACAAGCGGGGCCAGTTAGATGAGCTGTTGGGAGAGAGATGCTGGTCAGACAAGAGATCACACCTTCTACCACAAGTTTGCAAATTTGAATAAAAGCATCACATATTTCCTTTAAAAAAAAAATTTGTATATGCAATAGTCCTTTCTGTGGGCCCAAAATGTCATCCCAGAAGCACCTACAGTTCATGTTAAGTTTGAGGAGGTCAATTACAGTCTGAATCAAATCACCAGAGCAGCCATTTCAAGGTTCTGCATCACTTCACAGGGTATTTGGCCTTTCACGAACTTAAAAAATGGCATCAACTGCAGAGTGTTGTATTAACAATGTGAAGCTCCTTATTTTGTGCTACAGCTGTCCCCGTTACCCAATGCATGGGTCTTACCCAGCTGGTACCAATTCAAAGAATCATAGAATGGCTACTGCATAGGTAGTGGCCATTTGGCCCACCGTGCCTGCCTGTGCTGGCTCTCTGCAAGACCCACTCAGCTAGTTCCATGCCACCATACTGCTCAGGTGCTTCGCTAATTCCCGTCTGAAATCCACAACTGGAAAAAAAGCATGCCGACTGTGGAGGGTGAATACTGCATATTTACATGGGAATGTAGTTCAGGGTGCAGGATCTGCGCTTTGGAGTCTGCCTGCACTGACCTATCACAAAGCCAACCTCGGTGAGCTTGGCTCATTTTACTATGAAAAGGAAGTTGTTGATTCTGCAAGACCTGCACTGAGTAACACGACTGAACGTTTTTACAAAGCAACCATCCTGGTCGTGG
This sequence comes from Scyliorhinus torazame, assembly GCF_047496885.1. Classification (NCBI taxonomy): domain Eukaryota; kingdom Metazoa; phylum Chordata; class Chondrichthyes; order Carcharhiniformes; family Scyliorhinidae; genus Scyliorhinus; species Scyliorhinus torazame. Next base: position 93,488,747 of record NC_092716.1, read on the forward strand.
TTGTGGGGCTGCATTGCAAAATCAGCAGAATGATACTGGGATAAGGCGGTTAAAAATAAAGACAGGTTACATAGACTGGGTTTGTAGTCTGGGTTTGTAGTCTCTGGAGTATAGAAGATTAAGCAGTGATTGGCTTAAAGTACTTAAGACGATGAAGGAATTTGATGTGGTGGATAAACAATTTCCTTTGGTGGGAAAGTCCAGATTCAGCCTCTTCCAAGTATCACTGACAAAAGCCATGAGCAAATATATGCAAAACAAAATTATTGGCACTTTTATTTGTACTCTAGTCTCTTTCGAATTAGATTGCATTAATCTCCAACCCCAGAAAACATTTTAAAAATCTTGTCATGGGAATATGGGCAAAGCCAACATTTAAGGTAGCACAGTGGTTAGCACCGTTGCTTCAAAGCTCCAGGGTCCCAGGTTCGATTCCCGGCTTAGATCACTGACTGTGCGGAGTCTGCACATTCTCCATGTCTGCGTGAGTTTTCTCCAGGTGCTCCGGTTTCCTCCCACAAGTCCTGAAAGACGTGCTTGTTAGGTGAATTGGACATTCTGAATTCTCCCTCAGTGTACCCAAACAGGCGCCGTAGTGTGGCAACTAGGGGAATTTCACAGTACTTCATTGCAGTGTTAATGTAAGTCTACTTGTGACACTAATAAAGATTATTATTGCCCATCCTCAAGCAGATAGTGGTGAACCACCTTCTTGAACTGCTGCAGTCTGTCTGGCGTGGGTACACATATTGGCTGTTAGGGAAGGAGTTCCAGTGACTGTAAAGGAATAGCAATTAGTTCAAAGAAAGAATGCTATGTGGTTTGGAGGCGATCTTGCTTGTGTTAGTATTCCTATGTGCCGACAGTCCTTATCCTTCCAGGTGTAAGAGGTCACAGGTTTACAAAGTGATGCAAAGAAGGCTTGGCAAGTTGCTGCAGTGCATCTTGTAGATATAGTGCCTCTTTGACACTGGGCTGGTGATAGAGAAATCAATAGCGTGCTGACCAAACAGGTTGCCTTATACAGGTTGGTATGAAGGTCCTAGATTTGGAGCCACACCCATCCGGGCAAATGAGTGTTCTATCATACTCCTGACTTGTGCCTTGCAGATTGTGGGCAAGCTTTGGTGAGTCAGGCAGTGAGTTACTCACTGCACAATCCCCAGCCTCTGACCTGCTCACGTAGCCACAGTATGTATATGGCTGGTTCAGTTCAGTTCCTAGTCAGTGTTAACCCCCAGGATGTTGATAGTGGCAGATTTGGTAATGATAGTGCCACTGAATGCCAAAGAGAGCCTGTCATTGCATGGCTTGAATGTTTCCTGTCGCTTGTATCCCAAGCTTGAATGTGCAACATGGAAGTGTGAACTGCTTCAACACTAGTCAAGAATGATGCTGAGCACTCTGCAATGAGCAAATATCTCCATAGGAAATATCACTGAGCGAGCAGCTGCAGATGATAGGGTTAGAACATTAGCTTCAGGAACTCTTGCAGTCATTTCCTGGGGCCAAGATGATTAGCCCCCTACAACCACCTTCATTTGTGCTAGATATGACTCCAACTTGGAGTTTTCACCTTGATTATCATTGATTTTGCTAGGGTTCCTTGATTCCACATCCAGTCAAATGCTGCCTTGATGTCAAGGGCAGTCACTGCCATCTCCCTTCTAGAACTGAGAGTCGATTGGTCCTGGTAAAACTGGGCAGTGAGCAGGTTATTGCTGACTGTTGCGTTACAGCACTGAGAATGACCTTTTCTCTTACTCTGCTGATGGAGTAGACAGATGAGGTAGATTGGATTCGTCGTGCTTTGTTGTAGACAGGACATGTGGGTATTTTGATGCCAGAGTTGTATCTGCACTGGAAAAACGTGGCTAGGGGTGGGGCTAGAATCGAGCACATGTCTTAGTGCTACAGTGTTGTTCTGTCAGGGCTCTGTCTTTGCTGTATCTAGTCATTCTTCAGGAGGAGACAATTGAATTGGTTGAAGACAGGTATTTGTGATGCTGGGAGGGTAGAGATGGATTTCAGGCTGAAGATGGTGACAAATGCTTCAACCTAGATTTTTGCATTGATGTTAGAGCTCTACCTTCATTCAGTATGGGAGGTACATGAAGTCCCCTCCTCTGGTTGGCTGTTTATGGTCTACCACCACTGCTGACTAGGTATGGCAGTACTGCACAGCTTTGATTTCATTGGTTGTGAGGTCACTTTGCTCGGTCTATAGCATGCTGCCTCAGCTGTTCAGCATGCATTAAATCCAGTGTAATAAGCTCACCAGATTGACACCTTATCTTTAGGCACGACTGGTGCTGCTCCCTGCATGCTTGCCTATACTCCTCATTGACCCAGACTTAATTCCTTTGCTTGATGGTAATGATAGGCGGAGGGATATGCTGGGCCATGAGACAACACATTGTGTTTGAAAGAAATTCTACTGCCGATGATGACCCACAGGGCTACCCAGTTTTGAGTTACTAGATTTGTTCTGAATCTCATTAAGCTTGGTGTTCGTGCCACACAACTCGACAGAGGGTTGTCGTCAGTACCAAAGACTGGATTTAGTCTCCACAAGGAGACTGTGGTGATCACTCCTACCAATACTATGATGGAAAGATGCAATTGTGACAAGTAGATTGGCAAGGGTGAGACAAGGTCAAGTCAGTGTTTGTCTCAGCAGTTCTCTCATCACCTGTTGTATGTCTAGCCTGGCAGACATATCCTTCTGGGCTTGATCAGCACTGCTGCTATCGGGTCACTGTGATAGGCCTTGGAAGTTCCTCACCTTAGTACATTCTGTGCCCTTGCTATCTTCAGCACTGCTTTGACTGATCAAACTGTCAGTGTATCTACCTGGCTCCTCACACATTAAGGCTTGACCACCAACTCTCACCTTAAGTGAGAGCCTAAATATGTGCCAAAATCTTTTAGAGTGGAATTTGAACCCACAGCTTCCTTAAATGCTTCTGTTTTCTTCCTCATCACTGGTTCAAGTTCAAGGTTGACAGGTATACATGCATCTTTACAATAAAATGTTTACGATCTTTCAAAACAATCAGGACACTGAAATGTTACGCTCTTCACAATGTCGGCTGTGACTGAACAATATCACTCTTGCCTCAGTCAGTATATCAGACACTTCAAATCCCCCAACAAAATGTGTCACAATCTGGAAACTACACAGATTTTTCTATATATCACACTGCCTTCTGATGTGAAGAGGGACCATGACATAGCTGGTGGTTTCCCCCACCATCTTTTCACACAGCAAAATGTCACAATCCTCACCTCCTTATCCAATCTTTATTTTTCACCTTCCCACCCAAATTAAATGTACAGTCATAAATTGAATATGGAATTCAGGTTTAATCTTTCATGGAAGGAAGTGTACAATAAATGTATCCATCAGTATAAATGCAAAAGCATAAGACGAGAAATATGTTCCTGTACAGCTTGAGTCATCATTTTCAGAGTGACACTCTCAAAGCCTGGTAGAAGACAATGCAAACAAATTGTTTAGATACAACTAAAAAGTTCAATTTGAGTCATCAAATCACAATGCCATATTCAGTTACAGTGAAAAGTGTCCCACTTGAGGGATTCAGTTCCATCCCCGTTCAATTGAGTAACAAGGAAGTGATTATTTCAAAATTTTTAACATTAATGGGAGAAATTTATTGCTTCATTAAGAGGTCAAAGCCAGTTGTTAAACAGGTTCTGAACAACTTAGCAACCAACAGGAAATGGATTATCCTGAATAACACCCATTTCTAAGTTCGGACGCTCAAATTAAAAAAAAAAGACAAAGATATGGGTAATTTGATCATGTTTGCATTTGCTCAAATTAATCTCGGGAAACAGAAACCAATAATCTTTAGCTCCCAACAATCCCATTCCATCTCCCTCCCTGGCTGTCATCTGGGCTTGAACCAGCGTATAACCTTGGCTTTCTATTTCACTCCAAGATTACTTTCTGACCCCATTACTGGTCCACTAAAATAAGTGCCTATTTCCACCTCTATAAGTTCAGTTTCCCAAGAATCCAATTCATAGCAAATCATGGAATTGATCAACTCTATCCTTAGCTGCAATACAACCCACCAGATTGCCACTGCCCGATTTAAAAAGGGGAAATATGGAAAAACTCAGCCAGTCTGACAGCATCTGTGGAGAAAGAAAGTTAACACTGCGAGCCCAGTGTGTCTCTTCTTTACACCCTAACTACCACAAATTGGGGATAAACACTGCATCAACTTTTCATTTCGTTGGCCACTTCCATTCATCCATTTTCTCTGACCCTGAAGGTGTTGACTCCTTGCTAGGATTGGGTTTTACATGTGTGAAGTACCAAAAGGCAACTTGCCCAAGTCTTCAATATTCATCTGTGTATGCCGACTTCTGCAGTCGCGGTTATTATAGCCAAGATAATTCCAGGCCCAATTCCAAGTGCCTACACAGAGCACATTTTTCTGGAGGGTCTAATGGACAGCAAACAGAAATTTTGACCAAAGTTTTCCCCTTCCAAATCCAGACTATCGAGTCCTGTCGTCAGACTCCGATTGCAATCACAAGAATAGGTCAGAACTATGCTTCTTGAGTGAGCCACATAGATCTGCCGCACGAGTAGCATTAGATACAAGCTGATCAAACTTAGTTTTGATTACCAGTTGAAACAAAAAATAATGCTGGGTTTAAATCCAATTACAAAAGGGAGAAAGAAACTAATCAAATGGAAACTTGAAAAGTTTAGCCATTGAGGGGGAAAGTGTGGCAGGGGAACTTAAAACACAAATCTGAAAATTTGCCTGGTCAATTGAAGATTACTGAAACAGCATGAAGAAATGTAATTATTACAGTGAATGTACCACAAAATTTCTCGCTATGCTTGTTACGGGCATGTCATTTGTAAGCAGATGTAAAAAGCAGAAAATGCTGGGAATACACAGATCAGAAAGCACCTGTGAATAAAAATCATTAACCTGGAACATAACCCTGATTCTCTCAAAGGATGCTGCCTTGACCTGCTGAGCATTTCCAACATCAGCAGTATTTTGCTTTTGCATTAGTCCTTTATAAGCAGCTTCTTATTGCATTCCACCGTATAAAGATGCTGTACCAAAATGCAGACGGTGTTCAGCATTCACAAGGCCTCAACAGTGACAGCAATGAAAAAAAGACTTGAATTTCTACAGCATCATTCCTTTTTGAGACAGACCAAAATGTTTTACAGCCAATGAAGCATTAAGTGTATGAACTATTGTAATACAGAAAGCATGGCAGCCAACTTGCAAGACGCAAAGTCTCACAAACAAGAAAAATAACCACACAATCTATTTTACTGATGTTGGTTGAGGGATAAATATTGGTTGGACACCAAGGAGAATTTGCCAGCTCTATCCAGACAGATGGAGCCTTGTTTTAGCACCTCATCCGAAAGTGATCACTTCTCTGACAGTGCAGCACTCCCTCGGCATTGCATTGGAGTTTCAGCCTAGATCTTTTGCTCAACTCTCTCTAGAATGGGTCTTGAAATCATGGCCTTCTGATTCTAGAGGCAAGTGTGCTACTGTTGAACAACTGCTGCCACAAGGAAGCAATTCCTAGCTTTTACATATCGTCGAATGCATTTTTGTAATTGTAGCTTCTGCGTGAAGTAGCTTGATTGCAAGAAAGCTACAAAATATAGAAATAGTGTGAAGTCAAGAGTTAACTTTGATCTAGACTCCGGAGTGAAGTTGAATGGGATTTAGAGATGGGCTTCTCACTCCAGAATTGGGTTGGGGCCCCCGACTTCAGATTTAACTCTAATCTCTTAGCATCCATTCATCGAAGAGATCGTATTGCAAATGCTGCCTTTCAATCATTATGGACCGACCGGAAGGGGGACAAATCTCAATCTAGTTTAAGGTTGGGAACAAAGTCCCATGGAAAATGACAAATCAGTTTGACCCAAAAGGCAAATTATGAAATGAAATGAAAATCTCTTATTGTCACAAGTAGGCTTCAAATGAAGTTACTGTGAAAAGCCCCTAGTCGCCACATTCCGGCACCTGTTCGGGGAGGGTGGTACGGGAATTGAACTGTGCTGCTGGCCTGCTTTCAAAGCCAGCGATTTAGTCCTGCGCTAAACCAGCCCCTCTATAGCTAAAATATGAATAATAACAAATCAATAGAAAAGAAAGCTTTGTACAGATAAGGACTGAAAGTATGTGGAATGCACAGCTCCAGAAAGCCCATGGCTGCATGAATTGTGCCATTAAAAAAGGGGGACGACGACGACTTTGGGAACCAAGAGCATTGTGAGATGAGAGAGAGCGAGAAAGGAGGGAGAGAGAGGAGAATTGGAAACGAAATAGGTTTGCACATGGCTAAAGGAATGATGGGATAAATATCAAGTGAAGACAAGAATACAAAGCACAGTTAAGTGTAAGAAAAAAATACAAAAATGAGAAGTTACAAAAGCAAAATACTGCAGAAATAAGAGTTAAAAAATGAAATGCTGGAAATACTCAGCAGGTTAGTTTGTGGGGAGGGAAAGAGTTAACTTTTCCAGACTATGATGTTATAGCAGTAGTTCTGATGAGAGATCATTTACCTGAAGCATTAACTCAGTTTTTCTATTCTAGCATTTTCTGTTTATATTCCATTATAAATTTACTGAATTTGGACTCGAGCAACATTATGGACATTGCAAAGGTCACCCTTTACTTACAAAGATATCAAGCAAGAACTGCTGGAATTTGGGAAATGGAATAGGAAGTTTTTCACTCTGGAATACAACTCTCCTTAAAAGTTAATTTGGAGTGATTGCAATTTTAACCTGTCAGACAACTCCTTCCCACACAAAATTGAACAACTTAGGAAGATTTTGTGAAGAAATTAACTCATTTGCATCGTACACGTTACCACTTTGGTGTTCAAAGTACAACTGGCTATGAAATATAATGATGACTCTTGTAACGTGGGGAAACCCACACGTCAGCCTGACGTCGGTAGTGGGGAAAATTCTAGAGCCTATTATAAAAGATTTAATAACAGAGCACTTAGAAAACAGTGGCAGGATCGGACAGAATCAGAATGGATGTACAAATAGGAAATCATGCTTGATAAATCTACTGGAAGTCTTTGATTTTTGGACTTTCAGAACATTGTCGACAAAAGTCCCACAAGAGATTAGAGTGCAAAATTAAAGCACATGAGATTGGGGCAGTGTATTGAGACGGATAGAAAACTGGTTTGTAGACAGGAAATAAAGTTAGAAGAAATGGGTCTTTTTCCAAATGGCAGGCAGTGACTAGTTGGGTATCGTAGGGATCGTTTCCAGGACCACAGATATTCACAATACACATTAATAATTTAGATGAGGGAACTAAATGTAATATCTCCAAATTTGTAGATGACACAAAGCTGGGTGCAAGGGCGAGCTGTGAGGAGGATCCAGAGATGCTTCAGTGTGATTTGGACAAGCTGAGTGAGTGGGTAAATGCATGGCAGATGCAGTGAGGGTATCCACTTTGGTAGCAAAAACAGGAAGGCTGATCACCTGAATGGCTAGAAATTGAGACAGGAACGTGCAATGGCAACGAGACCTGTATGTCTTCGTACACCAATCGCTGAAAGTAGGCATGCAGGTGCAGCAGGCCAGAGAGGCGGCAAATGGTATGCTGGACTTTATTGTAAGAGGATTAGAGTGTAGGAGCAGGGTTGTCTTGCTGAAATTATATAGTGCCTTGGTGAGACCACACCTGTAAAACTGGAAGCAGTTTTACTGCTTATCTGCGGAAGGATGTTCTTGCTATAGAGGGAGTGCAGAGAAAGTCTATCAGTCTGATTCCTGGGATGGCGGGACTGACAGTGGATTGGATTTGTCGGGGGTACAGTGAAAAGTATTGTTTTATGTACAGTCCAGATCATTCCATACATGAAAGAAAAACCATCGAGTATACATAAATACACAATGTAAATACATAGACACAGGCATTGGGTCAAGCATTCAGCAGTGCAGTACTACTCAGTAGAGAAGGTGTGAAGAGATCAGATCAGTGCAGAAGAGGGTTATTTCAGTAGTAGTGGGGAAGAAGCTGTTTTTGAGTCTGTTTGTGCATGTTCTCAGACTTTCGTATCTCCTACCCGATGGAAGAAGTTAGAAGAATGAATAAGCCAGGTGGGAGGAGTCTTTGATTATGCTGCCCGCTTTCCCAAGGCAGCAGGAGGTGTAGACAGAGGCAACAAATGGATTGGATTTGTTTATTGTCACGTGTACCGAGGAACAGTGAAAAGTATTTTTCTGCGAGCAGCTCAACAGATCATTAAGTACATGAGAAGAAAAGGGAATAAAAGAAAATACGTAATAGGGCAACACAACATATACAATGTAACTACATAAGCACTGGCATCGGATGAAGCATACAGGGTGTAGTGTTAATGAAGTCAGTCCATAAGAGGGTCATTTAGGAGTCTGGTAACAGTGGGGAAGAAGCTGTTTGAGTCTGTTTGTGCATGTTCTCAGACTTCTATATCTCCTCATTGAATACAGGAGTTGGGACGTCTTGTTGAAGTTGTACAAGACATTGGTACGGCCACACTTGGAATACTGTGTGCAGTTCTGGTCACCCTATTATAGAAAGGATATTATTAAACTAGAAAGAGTGCAGAAAAGATTTACTAGGATGTTACCGGGACTTGATGGTTTGAGTTATAAGGAGAGGCTGGATAGACTGGGACTTTTTTCCCTGGAGCGTAGGAGGCTTAGGGGTGATCTTATAGAGGTCTATAAAATAATGAGGGGCATAGATAAGGTAGATAGTCAACATCTTTTCCCAAAGGTAGGAGAGTCTAAAACTAGAGGGCATAGGTTTAAGGTGAGAGGAGAGAGATTCAGAAGGGCCCAGAGGGGCAATTTCTTCACTCAGAGGGTAGTGAGTGTCTGGAATGTGCTGCCAGAGGTAGTAGTAGAGGCGGGTACAATTGTGTCTTTTAAAAAGCATTTAGATAGTTACATGGGTAAGATGGGTATAGAGGGTTATGGGCCAAGTGTGGGCAACTGGGACTAGCTTAATGGTAAAAACTGGGCGGCATGGACTGGTTGGGCCGAAGGGCCTGTTTCCATGCTGTAAACTTCTATGATTCTATGATCTCCTGCCCGATGGAAGTAGTTGGAAGAGTGAGTAAGCCGGGTGGGAGGGATCTTTGATTATACTGCCCGCTTTCCCCAAGCAGCGGGAGGTGTAGATGGAGTCAATGGATGGGAGGCAGGTTTGTGTGATGGACTGGGCTGTGTTCACGACTCTCTGAAGTTTCTTGCGGTCCTGGGCTGAGCAGTTGCCATACCAGGCTGTGATGCAACCTGATAGGATGCTTTCTATGGTGCATCTGTAAAAGTTGGTAAGAGTCAATGTGGACATGCCGAATTTCCTTAGTTTCCTGAGGAAGTATAGGCGCTGTTGTGCTTTCTTGGTGGTAGCGTTGACGTGGGTGGACCAGGACAGATTTTTGGAGATGTGCACCCCTATGAATTTGAAACTGCTAACCATCTCCACCTCGGCCCCGTTGATGCTGACAGGGGTGTGTACAGTACTTTGCTTCCTGAAGTCAGTGACCAGCTCTTTAGTTTTGCTGGCATTGAGGGAGAGATTGTTGTCGCTACACCACTCCACTAGGTTCTCGATCTCCCTCCTGTATTCGGACTCATCGTTATTCGAGATCCGGCCCACTATGGTCGTATCGTCAGCAAACTTGTAGATGGAGTTGGAACCAAGTTTTGCCACGCAGTCGTGTGTGTACAGGGAGTAGAGTAGGGGGCTAAGTACGCAGCCTTGCGGGGCGCCGGTGTTGAGGACTATTGTGGAGGAGGTATTGTTGTTCATTCTTACTGATTGTGGTCTGTTGGTCAGAAAATCGAGGATCCAGTTGCAGAGTGGGGAGCCAAGTCCTGGGTTTTGGAGCTTTGATAGGAGCTTGGCGTGTTGAAGGCGGAGCTGTAGTCAATAAATAGGAGTCTAATGTAGGAGTCCTTGTTTTAGAGATGCTCTAGGGATGAGTGTAGGGCCAGGGAAATGGTGTCTGATGTGGACCGGTTGCAGCAGTATGCGAATTGCAGTGGATCAAGGCGTTCTGGGAGTATGGAGGTGATGCGCTTCATGATCAACCTCTCGAAGCATTTCATTACGACTGAAGTCAGGGCCACTGGTCGGTATTCATTGAGGCACGTTGCCTGGCTCTTCTTTGGTACCGGTATGATGGTGGTCTTCTTGAAGCAGGTGGGGACCTCGGAGTGGAGTCGGGACAGGTTAAAGATGTCCGTGAATACCCCTGCCAGCTGGTCCGCGCAGGCTCTGAGTGCACGACCAGGGATCCCGTCTGGGCCCGTCGCCATCCGAGGGTTCACTTTCAGGAAGGCCAATCTGACTTCGGAAGCTGTGATGGTGGGTATGGGTGAGTTATGGGCTGCTGGGGCACTCGCCAGCGGATTGTTGGTTACCTGCTCGAACCGAGCATAGAATGCATTGAGTTCATCGGGGAGAGGTGCGCTGCTGCCAGAGATACTGTTCGGCTTCGCTTTGTAGCCCGTTATGTTGTTTAGTCCTTGCCACAACCGCCGAGAGTCTGTCGGTGACTCGAGCTTGGTTTGATATTCTCTCTTGGCATTCCGGATGGCTTTGCGGAGGTCCGACCTGGATTTCTTGTATAGGTCAGGGTCGTCTGCTTGAACGCCTCAGTCTCTGTCCTTCAGTAGGGAGTCAATTTCGCGATTGAGCCATGGTTTCTGGTTGGGGAACGCACGTACTGCTTTCTTTGGCACGCAGTCGTCCACATGTTTGCTGATGACGTCTGTGACGGTGGTGGCATACTCATTTAAGTTGGTCGCTGAGTTCTTAAATATGGACCAGTCCACTGTCTCGAAGCAGTCACGTAAGAGCTCTTCTGTCTCCTTGGACCAGCATTGCAAAACCTTCTCAGCTGGATTCTCCCGCTTGAGTTTCTGCTTGTATGCCGGGAGAAGGAGCACCTTCTTGTGGTCTGATTTCCCAAAGTGCGGTCGGGGGATGGAACGGTAGGCGCCCTTGATTTTTGAGTAGCAGAGTGTCAAGAGTGTTGTCGCCCCTGGTGGGACAAGAGATGTGCTGGTGGAATTTTGCCAGTACACTCGAGGTTGGCCTTGAAGTCTCCGGCCACGATGAACAAGGCCTCCGGGTGTTCTCCGGGAGGCGGGTTTGTGTGATGGACTGGGCTGTGTTCACTACTCTCTGTAGCTTCTTATGGTCTTGGGCCGAGCAGTTGCCATACCAGGCTGTGATGCAGCCAGATAGGATGCTTTCTATGGTGCATCTGTAAAAATTGGTAAGAGTCAATGTGGATATGCCGAATTCCTTAGTTTCCTGCGAAAGTATAGGCACTGTTGTGCTTTCGTGGTCGTAGCGTTGACGTGGATGGACCAGGACAGATTGTTGATCTACACACTTAGGAATTTGAAGCTGAGGAAAAAACTTTTTCACCCAGAGTGTGGTGAGTATTTGGAATTCACTGCCTAAGTTGGCAGTTGGTGAAACGCTCAACTAAGTACCAGAGTCTGCATCTGAAGTGCTGCAACCTGCAAGGCTACTCACCAGGTGCTGGAACGTGGGATTAAAATGAGCAGCCATGTTATTTTTCTCTTTTATGGCTGGCGCAGACACAATGGGCTGAATGGCCTCTTTCTGCACTGTAACGTTTCTGTGGTTCTATTAATGACCCTTCATTTTGCAAAGGATTCATGAAACACACAAAATGATTTAAAGCAGAATCTTTATCTGACATCAAGAACTCACAGCCCCATAACCCAGTACTACATTTAAAGGAGTCCAGCAGAAAGATGCCCTCAGAAAAATATTATTAAATAGACCTTGGCTCATATGTATGTCGGAGGTACAAAGAAGAACTAGGGAAATCAAGAATCAATGGTGGACCGAGAAAGCCAAAGAGCTACAACTCCTCACTAACAAGCATGACACCCGGGGCTTCTTCAACGCCACCAAAGGAGAGACCACGTCAAAGAACTGCTTCTGGATTACTAGCCCAGTGACATTACCGCCACACCATCTCTCCATTTGTTTCAGTACTTACAACAAAAAAAACCTTCAAATTGCAAAACAGTAAGAATATTCTTGATGAATATCGAACGGGAAAATGAGAAGCCCTTTGAAACATGGAGGAGGGTTGAGAACATAGCAGGCAATTACTCTATAGGAATCTGATGCCACTCGAATCATGTTTTGTTCACCATAGCCCAACAAGAATTTGAATTGAATTGCAAGATAATTTTGGAAAGATAAATACTTACATTTAAACATAACAAAGTTAACAGATCCAATTCAGGTTCTCCTCCATTCAAATAGGAGTTCATGCAGATAATTAAAAACATTAAAAGTTGTCATATGATATCATTTTTACTTGGCATGTTAAACACATGTAAACATAAAAGGCGCGATCAGAAAGGTTTCGAAGTATCATTTGTGGCCTTCTGGAGGCCACTTCATACCCACCATTCACCCTTCCATACTCCCCCCTCCCATCCCTCTTTTCATAGACCCTCAGGCGCTGACACTTGGCAGTGCCACCCAGTGGCCTCCATTGGCCTGGGAGATTCCCCCGGGTGCAGTTCTGCCAGGTCCACATTTGTGTGGACCAGTACAGAATGGCGCTTGGCTAGGGTCTCCCTGGGAGGCCTGTTAAATACAAGGAGCCAGAGAGATCCCAGGCCAGGACGCCCATGCGAGGATGGGGCCTGCCTATTGTGGGCGGGATCCTGATCGCAGTGACTCAAGCCCTGGTAGATCTTGTGAGGCACATTGACTGTCGAGAAGCCCATGGGAAGCCTCTCCTAGCATCTCCTGCTGCGTCACATTCCCATTCGGGAGCAACGTGGCCAGTATATCACGCCCAAATAGTTTTAATGGAATGGAAACCTTCATTTTCAGTTGTGCTACAATAAAAGGAGCAAAAGGAACATAACAAACACCTGCCCCACCCAGTTCTCCCAAACAAGAAAAGATGTTACTCTGGTGAGACGTTGAAGGGACATGCATTAGTTTATCACAAATCCAACCAGCATTGTATCAAGTCAAAAGAGTCTGGTGGCTTCAATCCCGATCTACAGCATAGCACTAAACATTTAAAGCGTGTTAAGTTGATGACCTCAAAGAGTGGTTAGCACTGCTGCCTCACGGAGCAGAGGTCACAGGTTCGATCCCGGCTCTGGGTCACTGTCCGTGTGGAGTTTGCACATTCTCCCAGTGTTTGCATAGGTTTCACCCCACAACACAAAGATGTGCAGGCGAGGTGGATTGGCCATGCTAAATTGCCCCTTAATTGGACAAATTAAAAAAAAAAAAATTTAAATTCTTTTTAAAGTTGATGACCTCACTTTGACAACAGGTGTGGTTGATGTGAAAAAAATAGTGGGAGGGAACAAGGCTGGAGATTAAACAAGGTTACTGGGGCAGAGGGAGGGGCCCTTCAAAATATAGTTCATTCTGTACTTGACCCTTGAGCTTGGTAGGAAGAAACCCTTCACGACAGCAAAAAGAGAGATAACGGATTGCTGAGGCTGATGGTTCGCAAAGCCTTTGAATATTGATCTTGTAAATGTTATCCTCAGAATTACGCAGCTAGAAATCTAGGGTGGAACATCTGGGTGAGTACAGCTTCAGTGGCAAAAACAAGTTTCGCTGGAGTCACTCCAAGCAGAAGTGTAAATACAACACCCGTTGACGCTTACTAAATGTATCCAACCATGCTATGAGATTGCCTGGTAACAGATGCTAATGAACAAAGATCAGCTGCGCAGACTTTATTTTAAAAAATTGATTTGTCAAGAGGATTACACCAGGAAGCAGAGGGACTGCAATTAGACACATAACATGGAAGATGTGCAGAACTGCTTCTGGTCCTCAAGAAGTTATTTGGAGAACATTTTATGTGATATCCTTTTAATAAATTTGAGTCCAAAGTAAGCGGCACAACATCTTTCACTTTATGGCTTGATGAACACAATTGCAATCTCACGAACACCGTCCCTTCTCCACCCTACAGGTTATCCACAGATTGGTTGTCCGCCCGTAGTAGGCTACCATGAATTTCAAGGCAGCTACTTTGATCCAGTATTAAAGCTGGAAGATGATATTAACCCACTTACAAACAAAGCCAGCAATACACAGGCACCTGGTGGTATAAGCCTATCGAAGTTCCTGTGGCAATTCTTCAAAACATAGTGATCACTCCCTAAGAATGGAGAAGGATTGTAGCGAATGCTTGCACAGCTCAACTTCACAAATCAACCCTATATGATGAACAATGACTAACTCTTTATGTTTAACCAGTGTACAGAAGGAATAGAGTTCTGGGAGGGATAATCATAGAATCCCTACAGTGCAGAAGGAGACCATTTGGTCCATCAGGTCTGCACCGACCCTCTGAAAGAGCACCCTACCTAGGCCCACACCCCTGCCCTATCCCCATAACCCCACCTAACCTTTGGACACCTAGGGGCGATTTTAGAATCCTAGAATTCCAACAGCAATAGAAATAATTCATCACTTTACCTTGGATTCCAAACTGACTAAACATTGCTGTATACTGATGAGAGGTTACCTACCTGGCCCACAGTCCTTTTTGCCAATTCTCCTCAGTTCCCTCTGATCTGCACGGACTCCCCATTTCCCCCCAAAGCAATAAATTTTAAATCCTCCATTAAATCCCTCCAAGAGCTGACATCATTCCACATTTCCCCTCCAATCGTGCAACTCTGACCCTCGTGCATCTTCACCCACTCCCCCCATCCCCATCGCTGGAAAAGCCTTTATAAAAGCTTGGTTTCACTCGGAAACCTTCTCCCTAACACACTTCACTTGTGCTCTTATTTTCCTGCAACGGATACATTCCTTTATTCTTGGAACGTGGGGCCGCTGGCATGGCCTGGGATTTTGCTGCTGAACTCTAATTGCTCTGGAGCTGAATGGCTCCCCAGGCCATTTCAGAGGTTGGTTAAGAGACAACCACATTGTTGTGGATCTGGAGTCACATGTAGGCCAGACCAGGTTAAGTTGCTTCTGCCTTGCACAAGCCATCATAGGTCACTCAAAGTTGCATATCCAGTTAAAAACTGGCTTACATCAACCTCTTAAAGAATGAGACCTTTATTCTGTTCTCAGTCTCAACAGTTCCTGTGCATTGGGATGGCTTCAGTTTTCCTTTTTACATGCCCCCCCACTCTCTCAATCCTGGAGAAAAAACATGTTCGTGAACAATTCAACCATCTCTAAAAACTAATTTTTATTTTTTATTTTTTTTAATAAAATGTTTTTATTAATAATTTTTCAATAACAATATTTTCCACCTTACAAACAAACGCCCCCCCCCCCCCCCCCACAAAGAAAAGAAAGAAAGCTTGTAAGGCAAGACATGAACATGGCAAGTCAATAAGATACAGAACTTTGTACATTGGATTCTTCCCGTACATGTCAGTTTCCGGATCATTCATGTGTTTTCTTGCTCAAATGCCCCCCAGAGAACCCCCCCCCCCCCCACTCCCTCCCCATGAACGATGTCCCCCCCTCCCCCCCCCCCTGGGTTGCTGTTGCTGCTGTCCGACCTTCATCTAACCTCTAAAAACTACTTCTAAAACCACTGCGGTTATTTGGAACCAAACTAAAGTTTGGAGACTCAAGACCTTTACATCACTAAGCTCCACTTCAGTGATTTTAAACTGCACTAATAAGTGGCAGTGATTCATTGAATTAGGTGCCGTCACCGAGATCCTTTCAATTCTAACTCCATAACATCGTCAGACTTCAACCCTGTATCAGCTCATTCTGCTGAGCTCTTATTCATGCCTTTGTTATCTTTCAACTTGGTTATTCCAGCACAATCGTTGTCGGACTCATATTTTCTACCCTCCCTAAACAGGAGGTCATTGAAAACTGCTGCATCACCCTCAGCAAGTCTCATTCATCTATCGCTCTTGTGCTCACTGATTTGGTCCCTGGTTAAACAACACATCCATTTTCAAATTCTCACCCTTGGTTTCAAATCTATCTGTGGCATCAGTCCCTTTCCATCTCAAATCTCGACCCTCCGAAATATTCCCATCCTAAACTACTTCATCCTTTAAGCTTCTTCAGACCTACCTTGTTGACCAAGCTTTTGGCCATCTGCCCTAATGATGCCTTGCGTGGTTTGGTGTCTAATTTTGCTTGATAATGCTGCTGCGAAGTGTTTTGCGACATTTTATCATGTTAAAAGGTGCTATATAAATAAAAGCAGCTGTCGTTGATGATGATCCATGGCCACAACAAGGCAAATTCAATTTAATGGCAGCTTCTACATAAAAGCTATCTATATTTAAAAAGAAGTTTGAGAGAATGGGACCATTGTTGAGATAGGCTGACAACTATTTCTTTACACTAACCAGAATTAAGTTCACAATGTAAAAGCACTATAGTTTGGATTAATATATAACTAGTTACCATATGCAAGTGCCAACACATCACAGCAAATGGATGTCCGGAACATGAATCTAGAACATCTTTATTAAACACTCAAGTCAGTCATTTGGGAAGTGACCAATTGCCAATTCCTGTATTTTGGAAACACAGTTAGAAGTTCCATAGTTACGTTTTAAAAGTTCAACAACTCAAATTGCTCATGGATTCTGTTTACATGAATAGCTCCCCCCAAACTCACAAAAACAGAAACCCTGAAGTTGCCCTTTACAGCGTCAAAATATTAATGGATGAACTTTTCATTGGTTTGAAATTTTTTTAAAGAACAGAGTGCTAGAAAATAAAAACAAATCCAATTTCAATTTTTCATCCATTATTATATTTTTACAGCATCGCATGAGTCATAGTTGTTTTTGGGGTGCTCCCTTCAGAATGAACAATTTAAATGAGGTGATCTTTATTACAATTGGATACACTCAGCCCAATGGCTGAGTGTACCTTGTAAGGAAAGGCGCCTTACAGGTCCTATTCATCTCGGAACTTTGGTTGAAGGGGTCCCATTAAATTGAACAAAGCCACTTCAGATACAAACTCATCACCTTCTGCACATGGAAAGGTTTTGCTGCAGCATATCCAGTCACAGCACCCAGACTCCTTGATCAGTCAATGCTCCTAAAGCTTGAAGCACTAAACAGCAAAAACTGTCAGCTGGCTCACCACATTTGAATGACTACAACATTCTCCTTGTCCCCATGGTAAAAATCACAGACTCAAGTGAGTGAGGACCAACTTGTGACAGTAGAAATCTGGGCAGTTTGCATACAGACTTTATCCTCCCATAAATCTTGTTCTGGTGTTATATTATTTTGGTCAAATGGTCAGAATTGTTATCTATGAAATAGAACTGCAGAACTTTTTAAAAATTTAAATTTAGAGCACCCAATTCATTTTTTCCAATTAAGGGGCAATTTAGCATGTTCAATCCACCTATCTTGCACATCTTTTGGGTTGTGGGGGCAAATCCCACGCAAACACGGGGAGAATGTGCAAACACCACACGGACAGTGACCCAGAGCCGGGATCGAACCTGGGACCTCGGCGCCGTGAGACTGCAGTGCTACCACTGACACCACCGTGCTGCCCTAGAACTGCAGAATTGATAACTTAAGTTATTTAGCCGTTGTAACAGAAAAAAATATTCCAAAGTATCGCACAGAGGCACAATCAGCCAAAAACAGATGTGAATTAGGAGAGGATGACTGAAAGTTTGATCAAGAAGATATTGAAGGGCTGAGAAAACTGGTAAGTCCCTGTGAGAGGTGGGTTTTCCCACTTCAGGGGCAAGGCAACTAAAGGCAATAAAAAAAGCTATTCACGTAAGCATAATCAGTATGCAAAAAGCTTTGACCCAGAATGTGCATTTTACCCTTTCAACAGCAGAACGTGCTGGTATTACTGCAGCTTATGCTCTTAGGAATGTTGATACAATAGTTGATAATTTCTACTCTGGAAACTTAGGGCTACTGCGGCCTTTTTATGTCACAGTTTAATTGTCATTCAGGTACTGCTCTAACATCAGCAAAGTGGCACCGGTTTTCAAAAACAAAGTTTTAGCCGACATTTGGTGATTTAGCAAGTGCAGGGTGCAGGAGCTTGTTCTTCTTATGAAAATAGCAGTTGCACTGAAGGAATGGTGGTACATTTCCAAGTCAGGATTGTGTGAGGCTTGGAGGGGAACATGAAGGTACATGCATTCCCAGGCAATTGCTGCCCGTTTTCTTCTAGGTGGTAGAGTTCATGGGTTTGGAATCTAAAGGTGCTGCCAAAGGAGGCTTGACAAGTTGCTGCAGTGCATCTTCTAGATGGTACACACCACTGCCGCTGATTTGGTGATAGAGGCAGTGACTCTTCAAGATAGTGGGTGTGCTACCAATCAAGAACTCTACTCTTATAGCCACAGTATTTATGACTTGTCCAGTTCCATTTCTGGTCAATAGGAACCCTTAGGGATGGGGGATTCAATAATGGTAATGCCACTGAACGCCAACTGGAAACTTTCAGATTCTCTCTTCTTGGAGATCGTCAATGCCTGCTATTTGTGTGGTGCAAATGTTACGTGCCACTTAATAATACTTAAAATAATAATAATCTTTATTGTCACAAGTAGGCTTACATTAACACTGCAATGAAGTTACTGTGAAAAGCTCCTAGTCACCCTATTCCGGAACCTGTTCAGGTACACGGAGGGAGAATTCAGAATGCCTAAATTACCCAACAGCACATCTTTTGGGACTAGTGGGAAGAAATCGGAGCATCCGGAGGAAACCCACGCAGACACAGGGAGAACGTGCAGACTCCAGACAGACAGTGACCAAAGACGGAAATTGAACCTGGGACTCTGGAGCTGTGAAGCAACAGTGCTACCCACTGTGCTACCATGCCGCCCACACCAAACAGGTCTCTTGTTCAGGTCTTGCTGTAATATAGACACTGACTGCTTTAGTTCCTAAGAAGTCACAAATGGTGCTCAATGTTGTGCAATCATCAGTGAACATCTCCACTTGTGACCTTATGGTGGAGGAAAGATCAATGAAGAAGTACCTAAATATGGCTGGAACTAGGACAGTGGACGCAAGCAGGTGGCACAAGAATGCAGTCAGCAGCAAGGACCACATTTATGTTATGACCTAACAACATTATTTTCTTTGAATAAATATGCTATGCTAACAGAATGACTCACTAGCCAATAGAAAGCCAGATAGTTTTCAGTTCCATGGGAGTGGAAGAGCACCTCTTAAAAAAATACACATGAACCATTCCTTGGCCTGAATATGGGCAAGAGTAACAACAACTGGGAACATAATCTGTGTCTCTCCTCTTCTATGCACTGAATCACCCACCCCTCCACTTCCTGATTATATCCTCCATGTTTGGGATTGTTTTTTTTAAATGAAGATACTAAAACATTTGCAAGTCAATTGCAAAATAATTTACCACAATTACTTGCATATTTTCTATAACCAAACAGGTGCAGGCTTTTCTATCCCCTCCTCACACACAATGAATAGTTTATACGGTGCATTGTGGAGCCAATCACATTTTCACAGACTTGGAAGCTCTTGGTGGGCCCCATACAAGGGAGAGCTAAACAAACATTGAAACCTATGTGGCTACTCAGGTTCTCTGAATTCTTGCATCACAAGGAATTTGGAAAGTTGAGACAAACTTTCTGAGATGAGATGTTACATTCACCCCTCCCATATGTGTTTGCTTAGTTCAGTGACACGTTGCAGTAAATCTCAAGATTTTGTACTTCTAGCCATTCATATTAGATGCTCACACACCAAAGAATCTCTCACACTACACACACACATGCACGTCCAGCAGAACTGGCTTTTGTAAATTAACATTGTGGAAGGACTGAGGGGGGGTGGGTGGGAGCGGGAGGAATACATTCCAGGAGCAGAGTGTTAACATATCCACTGCATTCTCCTCCAACGCAAGGTTTGCATGCATACTTCAGAAATTCCAACAAGAAACAACAGACTTATAGATGGAATTGCTGGCTGGACCACTAGGAAACCTAGAATATATTGTGCCAGTATAAAAATGATGGCAATGCAATTTGTTTCAAAACATTTATGAACCATTTTAAGCACAAAATGTTCCATACATACATGCATACATACATAGAGAACAAACACTCCCAACCAGGGCACAGAGTTACAGCAGTTTTACAAATTAATTAATATTCCCAATGAGTAACAAAATTCTCAAAATGAAAACTTTGATTCTGGATTCAAATTATTCATACAGCACTGATTCCAAAGTGGTCCAGCTGTCCAGACAGTGCTGCTCTCTGAACAAAATAGCACACATCCACTTCTATAGCTGGAGGCACTTGAAGCTGGTCTTTTTGGCACTGGCTACAACCAGTCCACTCGGTCAAAAACTAGTTTCTGCAGTCTTTATCCCCCACAGACATCTCTCAAATTGGAGGGGCTTAAAAACAAATAACTTGGGTCAAAATCCAGGGAGCCCCTCCCTAACAGCACTGTGGGTATATGCGGATTACTGTTGGTCGAAGGCAGCACTTTATCACCACCCTCTCAAGGGCAAATAAGGATGAGTAATAAATGCTGGCCTAGCCAGTAAAGCCCACATCCCTTGAATGAATAAAAACACATTGTTCTCACTAATTTATGGGAAGGAATGCAACATAACTAAATATCAGTAATGAAAGCTAACACGCTTGCGAATGAATAAAAAAGCCCAGCTAGAGAGTGTGACTGGGAGATCTCAAGCTGCAAGTCTAGTATGGGGAACACCCAACATATTTACAGGCTTAAATTTCTGCCCCTCAGGAGTTGTGCAAAGCTGAACTATTAATTCTCAAAGTTTGTTTGCTTTTGCATATGGGATAATGTTGAACAATTATTTTTTATGATGTGGAGATGCCGGCGTTGGACTGGGGTGAGCATAGTAAGACGTTTTACAACACCAGGTTAAAGTCCAACAGGTTTGTTTTGATGTCACTAGCTTTCGGAGCGCCACTCCTTCCTCAGGTGAATGAAGAGGTAGGTTCCAGAAACATGTCTATGTTTCTGGAACCTACCTCTTCATTCACCTGAGGAAGGAGCAGAGCTCCGAAAGCTAGTGACATCGAAACAAACCTGTTGGACTTTAACCTGGTGTTGTAAAAATTATTTTTATGGCATCAAAAACATTCCACAGATGGATAAATGAACCCAATAGATATTAGAGTATGACCGTGAACGAAGTTCAATAGAGATCATTCAATGGAGATGTGGAGGGCCTTAATTGAGGGCATTCCAGGGTGTGGCTAGGCTATTGGAAGCACAGTCACAAATAATGGTGTGAAGTATGGGAATGGATGTATAGGACACCAGCAAAATAGAATTCAGGGAAGGGATAGTAAGGCTGGAAGAGGTTACAGAGACAGGGGCGGGATTCTCAGAGCCTCCGCGCTGAAATCGCGATCAGCGTGGGGGTGGAGAATGGCCGTCAAACCCAAGATCAGGTCCGACGGCGCTCCCACAATTCTCTGGTCCCTGGAGAATCGCCGGCAATCGGGCATGCACGGGTGACGCGGTGCCGGTCGGGGGTCATTTAAAGAGGCCCCTACGGCGATTCACCGAGTGCAGCTGGCAGAGTTCCCAATGGCGTGGTTCTCTCATGGTTCCACCCGCCGAGCACTGGTGGGGGGCAGGTGGATCATTCAAGGGGGGGGGGGGGGCCTCCAGGACAGCCAGGCTACTGATCGGGGGTGCGCGCGATCTGGGGGGGGGGCTATCTTTTTGGTGCCGGTCCACAGTGTGTGTCGGCCATGTCGCACGGGGCCGCCGTCGTAGGCCACCCCGTGCACATGCGCGGACCCTCCCGACCTGAACTGCAGGGCCTCGTATAAGCAGCCTGCAAATCGGAGAATCACCCTGGGCTTTCTCCAAGTAAGTCCAAGTGATTTGCGTGCGTTTTTCGCGGGCGTGTGAGAGCCCCATTATTGGAGAATCCCGCTCAGGGTCTTTTAAATCTAATGGCGAGAGTGTGTCCTGCAACAAGGAAAATGAAACATTCGACAATCTCAAAATTATTTTTAATAGCACATATGAAATTAAAGGTTTCAGAACAAATTAATTTAGTTTGGATGCAGAAATAAAAAGTTAAGCAGCTAAACCTTTTGCACACAGCACAATCCTGCTGGCGAAGACCATGAAGGACCAGATTGGTTTTTGGGCGAGATCCATACTGGTATTTACTTCATTTTCTGGGGCTTGTAGAGTTTCTACCCAGTCCAGCCCACACTTACAATTTCTGAAAATGTTTTGAAGCCGAACCCGCAGGCCAGACTGGCGCCTCAGAGATTTTGAAAGAGTGCCTCGATCTCCAAGTGAACTTGAGGTCCACCTCCTGCAATGTCACCCCCACACACAAGGGCATTAACCCCCTCGCCCCCCCACCCACCGTGAGGACAGTTCTCCCCAACCACTCTTTCAGGATCTCCATCCTTCACCCCCCAACCTTTAGGAGGCCCCTTCATATGCACTCTTCACCACCCCACATCCCCCCCCTTTTCATGGGCATGGCACCCCTCAGGTCGCAGCTCTTGGCAGTGGCACCCAGGCACTGCCACCCAGGCAGTGGCAAGGTGACCGGGTGCCAGAGGGAGAGCCAGGGTGCCATCATGCCCTGTCCATGACCACCCAGTGTCTCCAGTGGTCAGAGGGACCCTACCAGGTGGCATTACGCCTGGTGTGTGGACCAGCGCTAAAGGGCGCCCACGTGATCTCTCACTGGTGAGCTGGTTAGTTCCCAGGAGGCCAGTAGATGGGACTTGCATCTCGCTAATGAGATAGTGATGGGTCTTAATTGGTGTCTCGGCATGTTTGGGCGGGATCCAGAACCCACCATCAAGAGTGGACCAGTTAAATGGTGAACTGATTCACAAGCAGTGCGGATCACAATTTTGGCCTCTCCTATTCTTTAACCGGCGCGGGTACAGCTCGGCCGTTAAATTGTGCCCAGGATGATTTCACCCTTCAAGCCCTTTGCGTGTCTTTATACTCAACATAATCGTCCTCCCACCTTATTGCCATTTGGTTTAATATCGTTTCTCCAGCATGTATTTATCTAGTTTCCTCTTACATGTATCTGTGATATTTGCTTCAACTTTCAAATGTGATACAAAGTTTGACATTCTAACCACTTTCTGGATAAAATAAATCTGGCTGGGAGTCCTTACCGAGTTATGGTGTTTATCTTGTATTTATGACCCTAGGTTTTAGATACCTTGTAGTTCAGCTCCACTTTGCTTGTACAAATGGTAATCAGGTAAGCATGCAGTATGCCCAGGAAGTAATGGAACATTCTATTGGTTTTAGAATGTTCTATCACCTTATCTTCAGCAAGAGGGAGAACAGCAATGTCATCGTACAAAGCCATATATTGAACTGCTATAGAACCAAAAATTAAGATTATTTTTGAGTCAAGTTCCAGGTTCAAACCCATTTAAGCAACTGAGCACAAAAACTAAGGTTGATACTCCAATGCAATACTGAAGGACTGCTATACTGTCAGAGGTGCTGACTTACGGACAAAATTGGGTGGATGGAAAGAACTCATGGCACTCTTGAAGAGCAGGGAAGTTATTCCCGGTATACTGATTAATGCTCATCTATCAAATCATCACAAAAATCTGATTAACTGCCCGTTATCGCATTGCTGTTTGCAACGGTTAACTGCCTATTATTACACTGCTGTTTGCACATACTGACAGCCACATCTGCAACATTGCAAGTCACTATACTTCAGAAAGAGCTTCGCTGGCTATAAAGATTTCCAGTGGTCATGAAAATATCGATGCATCCAGTGGTCATGGAAATATTGATGCAAACTTTTCTTTTTTTTTGTCTTCCCACTCCGTATGGAAGTGATTTGGCTTGAATATTTCAAAAACTACAGGACAAGCTTGGAGAAGATTTAGTCTCCAAGACTGGGCTAAAATCACACTGTTGAGGCTGAATATAGGGAGGTATAACATAAGCCACACCTTTCCTTAACCCTGTGACAACATTCGGAATTTGTAATAATGTGGAACAATCCAATTCTTATAAATCACAACTTGGGAAAACTAGATAACTGAAACATTGGGCGCCAATGAATCGCCATGCTGCACCCAAAAAGCAGATCGCCACAGCCCAGCATGGCCGATAGAAGCCGAGAGATCCCGCTCCCAAGATCTACCCGGCTCACAACCCCTTGCGAGGTTTAACAAGATCTTGCGAGACGTTGCGATGTAAACCCTGCCCATTGTGGACGGGATCATTTTTTTTTAAGCAAATCTGCATATTAGAGCGAGATAGCTAGTCTCACATTAATGTGCAAATTGCCGAGGTACCCGAGGCGTGGGATTTATTTCCTTTGCGCCTCGGAGAACTCGAGCAAGTGCCATTCAGTACTGGTCGCCACAAATGGGGACCAGGCGAAACGGCACTCGTGGGGGTCTCCCATAGGATCGTGATATGGGCCAGGGTTTAGATAACCCCAAAGTGTATCATGGAGTTCACCTGATCTACAGCTATTAATAGATTGTGGTATGGGGAGCACACGGCCCACTCTACGGGTGTTCACCCTGGCAATGACCTTGAAAACTGTACCAATTCAGTCTTGACTCGGAAATTTAAAACCCAGTATCTTCTTAATTCTGTCACTGTCAATACCAACCTCTGCCCTCTTAACATGATAAGTACAGTTTAACATTGATTCTATGAACATGTGCTGACACTTCTCAATAACTCCCTCATATCAACTGCCAGTAATAGTCATCTGTCAAAATCAAACCGGTGAGCCTCCCAATCACATCTTCATCACACTGTTCACTTCTGCCAGAGTCATTGATTGCAAGTCATGAACTGAAGGGAGATGGTGACATAATGGTATCTCACTGAATGCTGAAATCCAGGCCTAGGCTGATGCTTTGGGGACACAGGTTGTTGTATTTCTGCTTTACTAATGTTCTTTCAGACAGGAAATCCGCCATCCTTGCTTGGTCTGGCCTACACATGACTCCAGATCCAGAGCAATGCGAGCCACTCAGTTTAAGGGCAGTTCGGGGTGGGCACTAAATGCTGACATGGCCAGTGACACCCACATCCCATGATTGGCTAATTTGGCTCCACCTTGCCAGTGTGGAGGTCATGGCAAATTGAAAAAGGTAATATTTTACCCTCGGCAGCAAACACACCAATTGAGCCATCAGGAGAACCCAATTATATATTTTAAAGCAGAGATATTTGGACTTTCCTCCAAACCATGATCCCCACCATCACCCCCCCACCACCACCACCAACACCTCGCCTCCTAGTTTTCAGGGGTGAAATAAACAGGGACATTGGTAAGCATTTATCAGATGACCAAGTCTGCTTACAGCCTGGACATTTTGAGACAACTTCAAAATATGCTTAATCGTAGCAAAGATGTGAGACCTTTAATATATATACACATATATATATGCAAATCGCCCATTCCTTTCTCATACTGTACTTAATATTCTAAATGAGTAGTAACTAAATAACATGAACAATATTTGCTAGAAGAATTATTTTTAGTTACAAAGAGCACAATTTAAGTGCCAATAAAAATGAGACAAAATGAGGAATGGAGAAGGTTTTGGATGCGGAGATCAATAATTAACTTGTATGTTTATATAGTACACAATGGTGCAGAATTATTTTCTAACATTAGGTACAGTGTACATCATGTGAGCAGACAACATTTGGGAAGTGTATTCAAGTTCAAATTAAAATCAAAATACTGGTGCTGGAGGGAACATATGGAAGAGATAAACAGGGTTAACATTTCAAGTCAATGGCCTTTAATAAGAATGGTCAATGACCTGAAAAGCTAACAATTTCTCTTTACATGTTGCTATCTGTGGCATGCAGAATGTTTCCAGCATTTTCTCTCTCAACTTTCCAAATCCATCAGACCCATTTCAAAACAGCGTTGCCAACCCTCCTGGGTTGCCCTGGAGTCTCCAGAAATTAAGGACTAATTGCCAGAACATTGCTGAGCAGCAGTTCAGGCGCCATCACAGGGGCATTGAGAAGTAGGTTCTTCTCTCTTCACCCCCATCTTCTCCTGTCCCCGCCAGCTCCACCACCCTTTTTCTTTAAACAATTTTCATTATACAAATATTGGAGGTAGAGAATGAAGGGTGTTGGCTGCCTGGATTATTCATGACAATCAGGTGAAAATGTTGGTTGTCAAACTGGTTTACAAAGATGGAGCTTCATAAAAGGGTGGATATGGGGCAACCAATGATGGGACAGCAAGGGTGTGTTACTCAGGAGGTAGGTAATGTGATTATAGCTCTCAAAAAAAATGCATCCAGAATTGTTAACCCAATTTGAAAAGTATATGACTTGAGTTTTTCCATTGCAAGCCAACTGGATATAAATTTTACAATGAGGTAATCGGCTATGAAACTACTTGAGAATATGCCTTTATATACCAGAGGGGAAAGCCCAAATTCTACAAATGAATGCAAGTATCGGTTTACAGAAAATGCAAGTAGTACACAAGTTATTGAAGACTGAAGCAAAATTCTTCTACAGTGGCTGTGCTCGATGCTGCAGCATACACCAATCTGTAATTGTATAACACCTTTATTATACAAACATTCCCAAGATTCCAGAGTGTAATCAGAATTATTTTTTGGTATTAAAGCACATATTAGGACCAAAAGCTTGGTTAAACAGGTCAGTTAGGAGGACCTCAAAAAAAAGAGAAAAGGAAAGGATTTAGAGCTTATGGTCAAGATAGATAACTGCCATTTGTGGAACAAGGAAAAGCAGGAATGCACAAGAGGTCAAAATTGTAGGGCACGTGAGATTTAACAAAATCTCATGAGACGGTGCGATGGGCAGCACGGTAGCACAGTGGTTAGCACTATAGCTTCACAGGGCCAGGGGTCTCAGGTTCGATTCCCGGCTTGGGTCACTGTCTGTGTGTAGTCTGCACGTTCTCCCCATGTCTGTGTGGGTTTCCTCCGGATGCTCTGGTTTCCTCCCAGAAGTCCAGAAATATGTGCTATTAGGCAATTTGGACATTCTGAATTCTCCCTCTGTGAACCTGAACAGGGACCGATGTGGCGACCAAGGGCTTTTCACAGTAACTTCATTGCAGTGTTAATGTAAGCCTAGTTGTGACAATAAAGATTATTATTATCTGGATCTCGCCCTCACTGGGGATGGTCCAGAGCAGCATATTTAAATGATCCATTAGGCTACTTTAAATATGCATCCACAGGATTCTCTCAGCACCCGGGATATAACAGCCATGCCTGGGACGTCTCAATAGGGCACCATTTAGTACTGGTTCCCATTAACATGGACAGTGTGCGTGTCAGACACTGCTAGGGTGTCCAGGTGCCAAGTTGGCAATGTCAGGGATTGGGCCCAGGAGGGATCTCTCAGGTTGGGCCGGGGGGAGCAAGATTGGGACAGCCTTCCAAAATGCTGCCCCGCACAGTAGCAGTGGCTAGCACTGTTGCTTCACAGCGCCAGGATCCATGGCTTGATCACCGGCTAGGGTCATTGTCTGTGCGGAGTCTGTACCTACTCCGTGTGTCTGCAGGGGTTTCCTCCAGGTGCTCCGGTTTCCTCCCACAAGTCCTGAAGGCTGTGGATTTAGATATTCTGAATTCTCCCTCCGTGTACCTGAACAGGCACCGGAATGTGGCGACCAGGGGCTTTTCACAGTAACTTCATTGCAGTGTTAATGTAAGCCTACTTGTGACAAAGGGATCATAATCATCATCTGCAGGGAGCTTTTCCTGCCAGCAAGCTTCAGCACACCAATTGCGGCCTCAGCGGAGAGAAACGTTGAGGCTAAAAAAAAGGTAATGACACTGAGAAACACCCCGCTAAATGAGCCCAAAACTGGGTATAGATTTTTCCTGGTTGAATCGCGCCCCGAGGAGGACCAGGGGATGTTACAGAAAATACCATGGAATGATTTGAAGATGCAGTTGAGAATTTAAACGAAAGAGGGGGCATTACTGGACTGTGTAGGCCAGTAAACTGGGTGGGGTAGTTTTTTTTTGGGGGGGGGGGGGGGGGGGGGGTTGCAGCAGGGTGAAGTGTGGTTTGTGAGTGAATGGACCAGCTCAAGCCAATAGGCAATTGAAAGTGGGAAATCAGTCAGAAATGTATTAAGAGAGTCAAATCTGATATAGCAAGAGAGAAAAAAAACTCTTCTGGATGACTGAACTTTTAAAAGGGTTAATTAACTCATTCTGAATTACAAGCTAAATCTTCAGAATTTACTTATAATATATCTCCGCAATTTAAATAGTCTGCTTAGGAATAATCAATAGCTCTTAACTCCAATGTTAGCCATGCCAACTAACATGGCGATCTTGGTGCACAATGGCTCATATTTTCTGCTCAGCAAAGGTCATCATTTTGGTTGTGCTCTATTTGCATATCCTTCATTACCTGCAGGCTGATGATATCTCCAAGGCAACACATGCAACAAGAAGCTTGTTCCTCCTTTTGATGAGAGGTGAGCAGGTGGAGAAAGGACCCGAGGCCATCTGGGTTGTGACATCAATTCCCCAATCACCTCCACCTCACCCCACAAAAATAAAAATCATTAAAGGAATTTAATGTAAAGGGATTGCAACTCAATAAACCAGAAGAATAAATCACTTCAATACAACTGAACAGAATTCTTCACCGGTATTATGACTAATCAATCACTAATAGGGCCAGAAAACTGACCAGAAGTATCTTTTTTAGCCCCATGCAAAAAGTCATCCACAGAAATGCAGGCTTTCATACAAGAACTATTTCCTCAACAGCTTCTGCAGCAAGGTCAAAGTTGATAAAATAATAGCGGGCGTTGCTTTCATTTTCCATTGAGAGTATTATTAAAAAATGGATGGGTAAAATTGAAGTTGTTTATTATGCTGTACTTGTTTATACCGACACTTCAACCTTACAAGGAAAAAATATGTACCAGAGGGTAGATTAAGGTAGGTCTGTATTTAATGGTCACATTCCGTTAAGTTAACACATTAAACATGTTGAACAAAGTATTCATGAGGGGTCAACTGGAGAAGTGTTGCACGTGCAAAATTAAAACCGTCAACCCTGATTTAACACAAGGTGATTATTGGGCAAGTGATACCAAATAGAACAGAACGAATACTGTGACTTTTGAGCCAATACATTTTCCATTTCAAATTTAATTGAGCTGCTGTAGGATTGTGTTTGTTACACAGTGCACACAGCAAGGCACTGAAAGAGAAGGAAAACAACTGGAGCATTGTCAGTGATAGAAAACAAGACTGATTCTTTGGCGGGGGAAAATATTAGGGATTTGCAATGAATGAAAGAATGCAGTTTGTGAAAAGTGAAACACAGTAGCCTCTTTTACGGTCACAATTGTTTTATGGACGTCTGATTTGCGAGGATGCTGCAAACAACTTAAGTATCTGCTTTGTTAACGTGCTGCAATTGCAAAGTAGACCCCAACAGGGAAGAGAAATAAAGGTTACAACTGTGACAAGGACCTCCAGCATTGGGAAATGTACAGTAAATACAAAGCACCAGTGAACACTGCCCCCAAAACACATCAATGTTACATGTCCATTGTCTTTTAATGTAGTTAAATAATAGTGTTGGAAATGGTAAGAATGTCGTTTGAGGGAGTTGATCATGAATGTTACTTAGAACATAAGAACATAAGAACCAGGAACAGGAGTAGGCCATCTGGCCCCTCGAGCCTGCTCCGCCATTTAATGAGATCATGGCTGATCTTTGTGGACTCAGCTCCACTCTCCGGCCCGTACACCATATCCCCGAATCCCTTTATTCTTAAGAAAGGCATCTATCTTTTTCTTAAAAATGTTTAAAGAAGGAGCCTCAACTGCTTCACTGGGCAAGGAATTCCAGAGATTCACAACCCTTTGGGTGAAGAAGTTCCTCCTACACTCCGTCCTAAATCTACCTCCCCTTATTTTGAGGCTATGCCCCCTAGTTCTGCTTTCCCCGACCAGTGGAAACAACCTGCCGCATCTATCCTATCTATTCTCTTCATAGTTTTATATGTCTCAATAAGATCCCCCCGCATCCTTCTAAACTCCAATGAGTACAGTCCCAGTCTACTCAATCTCTCGTCATAATCTAATCCCCTCAACTCTGGGATCAACCTAGTGAATCTCCTCTGCACTCCCTCCAGTGCCAATATGTCCTTTTTCAGGTAAGGAGACCAAAACTGAACACAATACTCCAGATGCGGCCTCACCAACACCCTATACTATTGCAGCATAACCTCCCTAGTCTTGAACTCCATCCCTCTAGCAATGAAAGACAAAACTCGATTAGCCTTCTTAATCACCTGTTGCACCTGCACACCAACTTTTTGCGACTCGTGCACCAGCACACCCAGGTCCCTCTGCACAGCAGCATGTTTTAACATCTTACCGTTTAAATAATAATCCATTCTGCTGTTATTCCTCCCAAAATGGATAGTCTCACACTTGGCAACATTGAATTCCATCTGCCAGACCCTAGCCCATTCACCTAACCTATCCAAATCCTTCTGCAGACTTACGGTATCCTCTGCCCTTTTTGCTTTACCACTCATCTTCGTGACGTCTGCAAACTTTGACACATTGCACTTGGTCCAAACTCCAAATCGTCTATGTAAATTGTGAACAACTGCGGGCCCAACACTGATCCTTGAGGGACCCCACTAGTTACAGGTTGCCAACCAGAGAAACACCCATTTATCCCCACTCTCTGCTTTCTGTTAGTTAACCAATCCTCTACCCATGCTACCACTTTACCCTCAATGCCATGCATCTTTAGTTTATGCAGCAACCTTGTGTGGCACCTTGTCAAAAGCTTTCTGGAAATCCAGATATACCACATTCATTGGCTCCCCGTTATCTACTGCACTGGTAACACCCTCAAAACATTCTACCAGATTAGTCAGACACGACCTACCCTTTGTGAACCCATGCTGCGTCTGCCCAATGGGACAATTTCCCTCCAGGTGCCCCGCTATTTCCTCCTTAATGATAGATTCCAGCATTTTCCCTACAACCGAAGTGAAGCTTACCGGCCTATAATTACCCGCTTTCTGCCGACCTCCTTTTTTAAACAGTGGTGTCACGTTTGCTACTTTCCACTTATCAGTCTAAGCCCGAGTGTTGCCCAGGCCTTACTGTGTATGGGCAAGGACCGCTTCAGGATCTGCGGAGTTGTGAATATTATTGAACACTATGCAAGATCATCCGTTAAAGGGAATGTCACTGATGAAATAACGGAAGATGCTGGGCCTAGGCCACTATCCGAGCTACTCCTGTAGTGACATACTGAAACGGAGATGACAACCCTGCAGCTACCATAACCATCTTCCTTTGTATTTGATATGACTAACCAGTGAAGAATTCCCCCCTTCCACCCAAACACAGCAACTTCAATTTGCTAGGGCTGATTGCTGCCACACTTGCAAACGCATAAATGAGGAAGTGTAAGGCCATTTGATCCTCGAGCCTGTACCACCATTCAACAGGATTGTCAACTTTTGCCAAATACTGCCTTGATCTCAAGAGTAGTCGCTCTTATCTCATTGCTTTCATCCATGTTTGGACCAAGGCTGTAAATGAGATTCAAAGCCTAATGTCCCTGGCAGAACACAAAACAGTCAGTGAGCATGTTATTGCCAACTAAGTGTCACTTTTAAGAACACATTGTCTGACTTTAGGAGGTTGGTAATTGGCCAGTTTGAAGCTGGCCTTTTATGTGGACAGGACATACCTGGGTAATTAGAACATAGAACAATACAGCGCAGTAAAGGCCCTTCAGCCCTTGATGTTGCGCCGGCCTGTGAAACCACTCTAAAGCCCATCTACACGATTCCCTTATCGTCCATATGTCTATCCAATGACCATTTGAATGCCCGTAGTGTTGGTGAGTCCACTACTGTTGCAGGCAGGGCATTCCACGCCCTTACTACTCTCGGAGTAAAGAACCTATCTCTGACATCTGTTTTATATCTATCTCCCCACAATTTAAAGCTATGTCCCCTCATGCTAGACATCACCATCCGAGGAAAAAGACTCTCACTGTCCACCCTATCCAATCCGCTGATCATCTTGTATGCCTCAATTAAGTCACCTCTTAACCTTCTTCTCCTTAACGAAAACAGCCTCAAGTCCCTCAGCCTTTCCTCACAAGATCGTCCCTCCATACCAGGCAACATTCTGGTAAATCTCGTCTGCACCCTTTCCAGTGCTTCCACATCCTTCCTATAATGCGGCGACCAGAAATGCACGCAATACTCCAAATGCGGCCGCACCAGAGTTTTGTACAGCTGCAACAGGACCTCATGGCTCCGAAACTCAATCCCTCTACAAATAAAAGCTAACACACCGTACGCCTTCTTAACAACCCTCTCAACCTGGGTGGCAACTTTCAGGGATCTATGTACATGGACACCGAGATCTCTCTGCTCATCCACACTGCCAAGAATCTTACCATTAGCCCAGTACTCGGTCTTCCTGTTATTCCTTCCAAAATGAATCACCTCACACTTTTCTGCATTAAACTCCATTTGCCACCTCTCAGCCCAGCGCTGCAGCTTATCTATGTCCCTCTGTAACTTGTAACATCCTTCCGCACTGTCCACAACTCCACCGACTTTAGTGTCTTCTGCAAATTTACTCACCCATCCTTCCAGGTCATTTATAAAAATGACAAACAGCAGTGGCCCAAAAACAGATCCTGGTGGTACACCACTAGTAACTGGCCTCCAGTCTGAACATTTCCCATCAACCACCACCCTTTGTCTTCTCCCAGCTGGCCAATTTCTGATCCAAACTGCTAAATCACCCTGAATCCCATGCCTCCGTATTTTCTGCAGTAACCTACCATGGGGAACCTTATCAAACGCTTCACTGAAATCCATATACACCACATCAACTGCTTTACTCTCATCCACCTGTTTGGTCACCTTCTCAAAGAACTCAATAAGGTTTGTGAGGCACGACCTACCCTTCATAAAACCGTGTTGACTATCTCTAATCAAATTATTCCTTTCCAGATGATTATACATCCCATCTCTTATGAACCTTTCCAATATTTTGCCCACAACAGAAGTAAGGCTCACTGGTCTATAGTTACCAGGGTTGTCTCGACTCCCCTTCTTGAACAAGGGGACAACATTTGCTATCCTCCAGTCTTCTGGCACTATTCCTGTAGACAAAGGTGACTTAAAGATCAAAGCCAAAGGCTCAGCAATCTCCTCCCTAGCTTCCCAGAGAATCCCAGGATAAATCACATCCAGCCCAGGGGACTTATCTATTTTCACACTTTCCAGAATTGCTAACACCTTCTCCTTATGAACCTCAAGCCCTTCTGGTCTAGTAGCTTGAATCTCAGTATTCTCCTCGACAACATTGTCTTTTTCCTGTGTGAATACTGATGAAAAATATTCATTTAGCACCTCTCCTCTCTTCGGACTCCAAGCACAACTTCCCACTACTGTCCTTGACTGGCCCTACTCTTACTCTAGTCATTCGTTTATTCCGGACATATCTATAGAAATGCTCTTCGGGAGGGTTTAAATTAGTTCAGCAGGGGCTTGGGAAACTGAATTATAGCTCCAGTATACAGGAGGTTGAGAGTAGTGAGGTCATGAGTAAGGTTTCAAAGTTGCAGGAGTGTACCGGCAGTCAGGAAGGTGGTTTAAAGTGTGTCTTCAATGCCAGGAGCATCCGGAATAAGGTGGGTAAATTTGCAGCATGGGTTGGTACCTGGGACTTCGATGTTGTGGCCATTTCGGAGACATGGATAGAGGACAGGAATGGTTGTTGCAGGTGCCGGGGTTTAGATATTTCAGTAAGCTCGGGGAAGGTGGTAAAAGAGGGGGAGGGGTAGCATTGTTAGTCAAGGACAGTATTACGGTGGCAGAAAGGACGTTTGACGAGGGCTTATCTACTGAGGTAGTATGGGCTGAGGTTAGAAACAGGAAAGGAGAGGTCACCCTGTTAGGGGTTTTCTATAGGCCTCCGAAAAGTTCCAGAGATGTAGAGGAAAGGATTGCAAAGATGATTCTGCATAGGAAAGAAAGCAATAGGGTAGTTGTCATGGGGGACTTTAACTTTCCAAATATTGACTGGAAACGCTATAGTTAGAGTACTTTAGATGGGTCTGTTTTTGTCCAATGTGTGCAGGAAGGTTTCCTGACACAGTATGTAGATAGGCCAACGAGAGGCGAGGCCATATTGGATTTGGTACTGGGTAATGAACCAGGAGAGGTGTTAGATTTGGAGGTAGGTGAGCACTTTGGTGATAGTGACCACAATTCGATTACGTTTACTTTAGTGATGGAAAGGGATAGGTATATATCGCAGGGCAAGAGTTATATCTGGGGGAAAGGCAATTATGATGCGATGAGGCATGACTAAGGGTGCATCGGATGGAGAGGAAACCTGCAGGGGATGGGCACAATGGAAATATGGAGCTTGTTCAAGGAACAGCTACTGCGTGTCCCTTATAAGTATGTACCTGTCAGGCAGGGAGGAAGTGGTCGAGCAAGGGAACCGTGGTTTACTAAAGCAGTCAAAACAATTGTCAAGAGGAAGAAGGAGGCTTATGTAAAGATAAGACATGAAGGTTCAGTTAGGGCGCTCGAGAGTTACAAGTTAGCTAGGAAGGACCTAAAGAGAGAGCTAAGAAGAGCCAGGAGGGGACATGAGAAGTCTTTGGCAGGTAGGATCAAGAATAACCCTAGTTTAAACCCTCCCGAAGAGCATTAGCAAATTTCCCCCCCAGGATATTGGTACCCCTCTGGTCCAGGTGCAGACCATCCCGTTTGTAGAGGTCCCACCGACCCCAGAATGAGCCCCAATTATCCAGAAATCTGAAACCCTCCCTCCTACACCATCCCTGTTGCCACGTGTTCAACTCCTCTCTCTCCCTATTCCTCGTCTCGCTATCACGTGGCACAGATAACCCAGAGATAATAACTCTGTTTGTCCTAGATCTAAGTTTCCACCCTAGCTCCCTGAATTCGTGCCTTACATCCCTATCCCTTTTCCTACCTATCACAGACCCTGGCACCTGGGAGGCAACACACCAACCGAGAGTCTCTCTCCTTCCCACAGAATCTCCTATCTATCCCCCTAGCTATGGAGTCTCCAATGACTAATGCTCTACTCCTCTCCCCTCTTCCCTTCTGAGCATCAGGGACAGACTCCGTGCCAGAACCTGTACCCATGGCTTACCCTGGTAAGTCCCCCCCCCCCCCCCCCCCAAATAGTATCTAAAGCGGTATACTTATTACTAAGGGGAACGACCACAGAGGATCCCTGTACTGACTGCTTCCTCCCAGCCCCTCTCACCGTCACCCATCTATCTTTATTCTTCGAAGTAAGTACATCCCTGAAGCTTCTATCTATGACCACCTCTGCCTCCCGAATGATCCGAAGTTCATCCAGCTCCCTAACGCGGTTTCGGAGGAGCTGGGTGCACTTCCCACAGATGAAATCAGCAGGGACACTGACGGCGTCCCTCACCTCAAACATTCTGCAGGAGGAACATTGCACTACCTTCCCTGCCATCCCCTCTAGATAAAAAAAAGAACTTACCTGTTATTCTCTCCCCTTCTCAGCAAGCACTCACTCAGCAACCTCTGCACCCCGCATGATAACACCAGAGGGAAAATAAAAGAAAAACTACTTACCAGTCCCAGCCAATCCCTTACCTGCAGGCTGTGACGTCACGGTTCAATTTCTTTCTACTTCTACCTGCCCTCAAGCCTTCCTCTTGATCTTTCCTGCCCTCAAGCCTTCCTCTTGATCTTTCCTGCCCTCAAGCCTTCCTCTTGATCTTTACAGCGGTTCTTTTTTTTTGGTTAGAGGGGGCAGGGAGGGAAACACTGACGGAGTGTTTCGGGTTGAAGTGTCACTTGACAACAGCTCCTCCACAAACCACCTTCAAGTTAGGGTGAGCACACGAACGTATGCAAATTTCCCCCACAAGTAGCTCCGCTCTACTGCCCGCTGCTGGATGCTCGTCTTCACTTGAACAGCTAGGGTCTCTTGCTCAGGTACACCAAGTTAGGGAGTAGACCTTCAATTTTCACATTGCTGGGTAGATGCCAAGGTTGTAGCTGCACTGGAGCACCTTGCCTAGAGACCTGGCTAGCCTGGATCACAAGTCTTTAAATACTATTGCCGGAATGTTGTCAGGGCCCATCGCCTTTGGAGTATCCTGCCCCTTCAGCTGTTCCTTGATATTATGCACTGATTAACTATATGCTGGGTTTTGGACTATGGGTTCTGCCATCATTGAGGATGCCGATGTTTGTGAAGCCTCCTTGTTTTAATTGTCCTCCAACATTCATAACTAATATATCAGGACTGTTGAACTAGTCTGACCTATTGGTTGTCATATTGCTGTGCTCTCGCTAAAGCATGGATGTAGTCCTGGGTTGTAGCTGCAGCAGGATGGCTGCTCGTTTTTAAGCAGTCCAAAGATGTGCAGGTTAGGTGGATTGGCCATGATAAATTGCCCTTAGTATCTAAAAATTGCCTTTAGTGTTGGGTGGGGTTACTGGGATAGGGTGGAGGTGTTGACCTTGGGTAGGGTGCTCTTTCCAAGAGCCGGTGCAGACTCGATGGACCGAATGGCCTCCTTCTGCACTGTAAATTCTATGACATGCCTGGTTCTGTTCCTGTCATGCTCTCTTACACTCCTCGTTGAACCAGGTCGATCTCCTGGCTTGATGGCAATGGTAGAATGTGTGATATGCCAACGCATGAGGTTACAGGATTATAGTTGAATAAAATTCTGCCACTGCTCATGGTTCAAAGAATCTCGTCGATGCTGCGAGATAGTTCCAAATCTATTCCATTTAACACAGAAAATCTCAAAGTTTTATAACCCATGTCTTTAATCGCGACCTCTCTGCTTCCAGAAATCTATTCGACCAAACCTCATTCATCCTGTGGATGAATTGCTCTCTCCATTTTTTCTCAATAGGTTTCCCAATTGCCAGCACCGACACATAAGGCAATTCTCTGTTCAAGACGGTGCATGGGCAAAATGGCCCCAGGTTTTCGCTAAAGCATTTCAACCATAAGTTGAAGGTTGAACAAGACTGCTTTGGCAAAAGGTCATCTGGACTCAAACGTTAGCTCTTTTCTCTAGTCACAGATGCTGCCAGACCTGCTGAGATTTTCCAGCATTTTCTCTTTGGCTTTTATAAGTTGAAGGTATACAGACAGTTATCAAACGATAAGAATGTCATTGTGAAAACAGTCCGAAAGGGTAAAGTTTTGAAATTCATAAACTTCAGCAGAGTTTGAACATCAGGGAGAATCTGCTTTACTTCTCATTCCTTCCCCCAACAGGAAGGCACGTGGAACTGACTCCCACAAAAACAACTGAAATAAACCTAGCACCTTTCATGACCTGCAGATGACCCAAACTGCTGATCAGCCAAGTACCTCTGAAGTGTAGGTACTGTTGCAATGGCAGGAAACATGGCTGCCAATGTGCACAAAGTCCCACAAGCAGCAACAAGATAAGTTACTGTACAGCCGTTTTTGCTGGTTGGTGGATAGACATTCCTTTGGGCTTGGGAGAGATCCCTTTCTGGTGATCACTTGTGCCCACTTGTCATGTGAGAGTAC
This sequence comes from Scyliorhinus torazame, assembly GCF_047496885.1. Classification (NCBI taxonomy): domain Eukaryota; kingdom Metazoa; phylum Chordata; class Chondrichthyes; order Carcharhiniformes; family Scyliorhinidae; genus Scyliorhinus; species Scyliorhinus torazame. The sequence continues at coordinate 93,526,457 of NC_092716.1, forward strand.
CTTTAAGATTTGGGTGTTTAAGAAATGTACCTTTAAGAAATGGGTATTTATTAGTGATGTCAGAATGTGGGTGGAGCTGGGCTGTCTGTCAGCTTTTTACTTACATTTTAGGCTGTTTACTGCAGGGTGTTTTATAGTTTCGTTTTCAGTGTTGGAGCTGAAGCCAGACCAAGCAGTTGTACTGCTGTACTCTCTGCCATCAAAAGACTATCTCTTGATCATTTGGTGAATTCAGAATTATAAATGTTTTCAGTAGTGAATGTAAACCTGATGTGCTTCTGTTAAAAGAGTGTTTCTTCTGTCTTCTGGATGTTGTTTGGGAAGTTATTAAGGATTACTTGGTGTTGTATTCGAATTGATGGTTGCTAAGATGTTCACTGTACGTTTTAAAAAAGGTTAACTTGAGTTCATAGAATAAACATTGTTTTGCTTTAAAAAATACTTTTCCATTTCTGCTGTACCCCATCTGTAGAGTGGGCCGTGTGCTCCCCATACCACAATCTAGTAAAAGGTGAGGGTCAGATGAACTCCATGATACACTTGGAGGTTCTCTAATCCCTGGTCCATAACACACTTGAGAACTGGGCACATTAATTTGGATTTAACATCGCAACGAAGGAGGCAGCACCTTTGAAGGTGGAACATCCCTCAGTATTGCACCCCGGTATCAGCCCTGGATTATGTTCAAGTCACCAGATTGGGCCTAGAGTCAAAAATCATCTGACTCAAGAAACAAGTGCACTACCACGGAACCAAATATTGAGGCTACATATTCTGCTGCTTCCTTACATGATGCAATTAGTTTATGCAGTCAAATAAAAGCAAAATATTGCAGATTCTGGCAATCCAAAATAAAAACAGAAAATGCTGGAAAGTCTGACCTCATCGTCTCTGGAGGAGATCTTTCCTCCACAGCTTCTAACCTCAGGCCCAAAACCTTGCACAGGCTGATTTAGCCGCCTACCCAAAATCCACATACAGGACAGTCCTGGAAGAGATGCAATGTATCAGCCTGTAACTTGCCTCTCAGAACTAATTTCTTCCCATTCAGACTCCAATCTCTCTCCCTTTGTCCAGCTCCTTCCCACCCATATTCGTGAGTTCTCAGATGCCCTACGTCAGATCAACACCATATCAACAATTTCCAATTTCCTGGCCCTAACCACCTCTTCACCATCAATGTCCAATCCCTCTACCTCCGTCCCCACAGGAGGGCCTGAGAGCTCTCGGTTTCTACCTTGAGTTTAAACATAGATGCGATCAGACCTGCTGAGTTTCTCCAGCATTTTCAATTTTTACTATAGACTACGCAGTTCGTGGCTGAACCAAGCAAATCAATCAAGTCTCAGTGTGGTCCATAATTGGTGCTGAATTACCTACGTCAGCAGAGGCAGCGTTGGGCAGCAGATTTAGACACACCTTGAGTAATAACTGTCCATTCAACATCAACAACCTCCTGGATGGGAACATTTCCGGTCTAGTCTAACTGAAGCTAATCCCTCCGAGCGTCATCTGCACCAGGGTCTCTGATCTGGACTTTGACCCTGAAATGGTCGCCAAGAATCAGAGGTATGAAAATGTTGCCCATTGTAAGATACACAAACATTTTTCTGCATCAGAGGAACACCCTAGAAATCAGTTGATGACTGGTTTCGACTCAGAGGAATCTGCAATAAAATATTCTACAACGGTAGACATTTAATATAGAGGCTCACACAAAATGGTCGCTTGGACAAAAGCCCCCACTGGGTTCCAAATATCACATAACCCACCAAAGCAATTAATAGTTCGAGAAATGGAAAGGCGGTCGCAAAAGAAAAAAGGCATTTCAAACAGAAAATACCCAGAGCAGTGGGTGGCATGATGGCACAGTGGTTAGCACTGCTGCCACACGGCACTGAGGACCCGGGTTCGATTCCGGCCTGTGTGGAGTTTGCACATTCTCCGTGCCTGTGTGGGTCTCACCCCCATAATCCTAAACTGTGCAGGATAGGTGCATTGACCACGGTAAATTGCCCCTTAATTGGAGAAAAATATATATTTTTTAATACCCAGAGCAGTTGGCGACTACAGCAGGCTGCATATTGGAGCAATCCAATAGTGTGGCTGCCTGCCACACTGCCAGGTTATGGAGATGTTGTTGTTGTGAGAACGTTACATCAGGGGTGTCAGTGGAGATGCAAGGGTGGATAACTATTCTGGAGTGTTGCATAACCACGTTTGGGGATTAGGGAGTATTGTGCACAGAACGTTCCCTAAAGGGGATTAAACAGATGGGGCCAAAGTCCACAATAGGACATCACATGTGAAGATATAGCTTGATGACAGGAATGGCCTCTCTCATTTCACACTTTGGTTCTTTGTTGGTGTATTGAGAATATTTTAAAGATATTTTCAACTGGGATTGTCTGTTTAAAACTACCAATGGAGAATCCCAAATTATTCGCTCTGCTGTCGCTGGCAAACAAAGTATGTTTTTGAACATTAAAACCTTCAAACTGAGTAACAAATAACTTCTGAATATCTAGACAAGCTGCTCAGTCATACACATGCAGAAACTGTGCTGAAGCTGCAAGTATAGAGTTGGAGCAAAGTAGAAAAAGCTTCGCCTAGTCCACCATGTACAATGTGTTTAACTGTTGGATATGTAAATATATGGATAATACTGCATTCAAGATGCTCGGATTAACAACATTCCTTGACAATAATAAATCCTCCTCTCCCTACCAGGTTGAATTCCAATTATTTTACTCCCCATAATCTTCGCAAAGGTCTGATGGATAACTATCATTCTGCCTCACAAAGGCAACTCTTCTCCAAGATAAGTTATGTCCATGCCTGCACCTTGCCTATGCTTGGGGTATATATTTGAAGTACATTTACCCATTATAGTCAAAGTCAGCTGCAAGAAAGATGAGGCAACATTACTTTGTCCAGGAGCCATTGAGACTTACTTAAAAAGGAGGTGCCACCTCAACAAACTAAATCCTGCTGCAGGCAATGCGGACTCTCATTATTTTCTGACTAAAAAAAGGTTTGAGTTCCACTACTAGGAGTGGTTTAGTCACTTTCGCCTCCAGCCCTTCCATTCAACCAAATAGTTTTTTACCCAACTTCCAGTATATATATTTTTTTAAATGTTCAAAAGTAAAATGAAATGAAAGGTGCTTTTAAAAATCACTCATCTGATTTTTCTCTGCATTGCTCACAGCAGTGTCCAGAGATTTATCTTTTAATATCCGGAGAGTTGACAACCGTAACCACCACACATAGAAAGGTCATTGATGTGATGCATAAGTCATGGGCCTGCACATTGGGGGGTGGTAGGAGAGATAAATCAAGATGGTCAAAAATGTCTCAAAATGCTACCCATCTCTTCTTGCAGTATGGTTACATTAGGAGGACAGTTATCACTCTGAGCTGGACAATGTATAGCTGGTACCTCAAAATCCTGGAGAAGTGCCACCAGTGCTGCCTCTCCACAAGATCCTGTAAATCCATTGGCTGAAAAGACACATTAACGTCAAGTGTTCTCACTAGGTCAACACCCCATCATCGAAACATTGATCACACTCGATTAGTTCTGCTGGGTGAACCACATTGCCTGTATGCCTAACACAAGACTCTCAAAACGAATGCTCTACTCGGAGCTTCAACACGGCAAGGAAGCCCTATGAGGGCAGAGGAAATGCTTCCAGGACATTCCAAGCCTCCAGGAAAAAATTCAACATCCCCACCAACATCTGTGAGTCACTGGCCTAAGACCATCCAAAGCGGAAAAAAAGTATCCGGGAAGGAGCCAGATTTTGTCACTGAGAGCAAGCCGAAGCCAGGCATCGACAGCAAAATGAGTGCATGGCAACCCAGGCACCCCACCCACCCATTCCTCCAACCATCGTCTTTCGCACCTGTGGCAGAGACTGCAGGTCATGCATTGGACTCCTCAGTCACCCGAGAACTCACCTTTAGTGTGGAAGCTAGTCATCCTCCTAGACTCCGAAGGACAGCCCAAGAAGAAGATGGAAAAAGTGCAAATGTTAGTGCACCAGGAACCAAGGAAATATAGATTATTTGCAATGTAAACAGTTAGAATTCCAATGAATTCTAATTAACAGAAGTGAATATTAGTGAAGTCCAATATAACTTGGATAAAAAGTTTAGATTTTCCACATTTGCTCTTGATCACTAAACATTGGGCTGGGCAGGATTCTCCGTCAGCTGATGCTGGAATCGGGAACCGCGATTGGGCAGAGAATCAGTTCTAATGCAGAAATCGTGGCAGGCGCCTGTTGCACGATAAATCGCAATTCCCCATCACCTCGACAGTGGCGTCAATGCGTTCCAAAACGCATGTTCAGTAAACACCCTTGGCATATCATTAGCGGGCCCGATCCGGTATTCTCCTGTGCCTCGATTCTCCGCTTTCACTGTGGAGAATTCCCGATGGTGAGGTTCACTTGTGCTTTTAAAAATCGTGAAACAGGCGCCATGGCTGCTGAGGGAGAGAGAGGAGGGGGTATGAAACGTTTTTTTGTTTGTTCATGGGATGTGGGCGTCACTGGCATTTATTGCCCATCCCCAGTTGCCCATGATGGGGCAATTAAGAGTCAACCACATTGCTGTGGGTCTGAAGTCACTTGTAGCCAAGACAAGATAAGGATGGCAGATTTCCTTCCCTAAAGGACATTAGTGAACCAGATGGGTTTTTACAACAACCGACGATGGTTTCATGGTCATCATTGACTTCTAATTTTTTTTTTTTTTTAAATTTAGAGTGCCCAATTATTTTTTTTCCCAATTAAGGGGCAATTTAGCTTGGCCAATCCACCTAGCCTACACATCTTTGGGTTGTGCGGGTGCAATCCACGCGAACACATGGAGAATGTGCAAACTCCACGTGAACAGTGATCCGGAGCCGGGATCGAACCCGGGTCCTTAGCGTTGTGAGGCAGCAGTGCTAACCACTGTGCCACCGTGCTGCCTTCACGTTTAATTATTTAATTCAAATTTCACCATCTGAGGTGGTGGGATTTGAACCTGGAACCCCACAGCGTTACTCTGGGTTTCTGGATTACTAGTCATGTGACAATATCACTGCCACCGCCTCCCTTACAACATCGCCATAGTTTGCAGACAGTTGTGCCGCTGGCGGGGGGGCTTCTGCCAGGGCCGGGGAGTAGCGGGGTGTGGTCAGGAGGTGGGCTGTGGGGTCGGGGTGGAGACGGAACACCATTGCCGCAGCTTGCAATGCAGCCATGCAGCTGCGCACGCCGTTGACTGCCCACTGTGAACTTAGGGCCGCAGGTCTTATGCTTGTCCCTCCAGGGCACCCCCTAGGTGTTCTCAGGCCCCAGCCGACCCATCAGCAGGATGGGCACACTCCAGCGCTACAAGTGCCATTGTGTTGGCTGGGATGAGCGTGTGTGGGGAGTGGAGTGTGCATATGCGGCTTCAGCTCGTCAGCCTCCCCCAAGTGTCAATCACAGGCCCAGCAAATCCTCCACCATTTTTCAATGAAATTGATTGGGTTCCACGTGGTGCCAGTACTAGTCCCTTACCAGTCGCTGAAGTCGGTCCAGGTGCGGCGCCAATTTTGCTGTCGAGGAACTCCACCAATCCTGCCCCGGCTAGTCTCAAGAATAGAGACTCCCGCCGAATGACTCAGGTTCACAAGTAACAACAGACAAGTTACTCAAACATTTCTGAAACCAAATGCGATACCGATGGTCTTTCCAGTAAGAGTCACTGCAGGGTGATCTCAAACAAAGTTAACATTTTTGCCCTTCACTAGCCTAAATATATCAGAAGCAGTTGTGAGCTACTGAACTCTGAAGCTACCCCATCATAATCTTGACCAAAATGATGCGGTACAGTACCGCACCACCTACATTGCCAGTTATATCATCAATCCAAACACCAGAATTATTCCCACTGATTCTAAAACCGAGTTCAGAGCTCTTTGTACTCACAGAACCAGCCAACCCCCCCACCCTTCCAACGTTACCCCACCCAACAGTAAGGGCAATGTTTGGACATGAAGGACAATTTAGCATGGCCAATCCACTTAACCTGCACATCTTTGGACTGTGGGGGGAAACTGGAGCACCCGGAGGAAACCCACGCACACACGGGGAGAACGTGCAGACTCCGCACAGACAGTGACCCAAGCCGGGAATCGAACCTGGGACCCTGGAGCTGTGAAGCAATTGTGCTAACCACTATGCTACCGTGCTGCCCAACGCTTTCCCCCCCTCCTAGTTACTGCACATTTCTGTTCAATCTATTGTTATTGAGTGGGGCATGCAGTAAACTGCTCCAAGCTTTCCATCTGCCTGCATCTGAAAAAGAGTACAGCTCCCAATCCTGCATCTGCAGCAATAATAGGTAGTTCTGGGTCATAGTGAGATAAAATATCAGGTGATATGAGACCCTTTGATTTTCTCAAAAGACATCTGTTGGATTCCTCCCAGCACCATTTATTGCCTTGTCGTAATAGTAGGCGTGATGGCACAGCTAAATTGGGCAGGAATTTATTAACTCGGTTTACCATACCTAGGAATATTTGGAACTCAAAGTCATGGTCCAAGGAGCTGCAAATTCCTTTATTGCTGTCTTCTGTGGACCAACTACCAGATGCTTCCACAATATACCCAAAGAACTTGACGGTCAGCAAGAATTCACATTTGTTGTTGAACACAAGTCTTGCTTCCTGCAGGCATTGTAGCACAGCTCACTCTGTTCTGAGTGGATCCATGGATCAGGACATAATCCATGTGACATACAATCCCAGCTAGTCCTTCTGGGTTACTTGCACATAGCCACTGGAAGATTTGTGGTGCTGAAGGGTAATCTGCTGAAACAAGACTTCTCCAACGGTGTAAAGGTTGCAAGATCCAGGCTTTTCATGGAGGAGCTGCCAAAAACCTCTATTTGCATCTAGCTTGGTGACGATTGAACTGTTTCCAGATTTCATCCAGAGAATTTGGGATAAACTTCACATTCAACAACTGCTTTGTTCAGCAGTGAAACATCTACACAGAACTTTGAAATTAGATGCCTAAAATTCTGCATGGTCCTTAAGTAGTCATATGATCAAGCTGTAACTCCTAACCCCACCCTTCCTAACTCAGCATGTGCTTTTCAAACATCCATCTCCTTGGCACTCATGTTAAAAGCTGTACAAACACATGTTGCTGATTCTCCTCTGCCTCAAATGACAACAGGTTTTTATTCAGTGGAAACTTCAGGAGGTAACATGAATGCTTTTACACCACTGACAAGCCACCATCAGATCAGAGCTCAGGCTCACCTGCCAGTTTGTCTCAGACAACTAAAACACATCAGCGTTGCTCTGTTTTAACAAATACATCCACATCTTGCATTTCAACTCAAAACTTTGAGATCATGCATCATGATGCCAATATTAGAGTCTTAGCCCGAGGTTTGCCTCTGGAACATATCAGTAGCGCCAAAGCAAAGTTACCAAACACCCACGTCAAGGAGCTTGGCCAGATAACGCACTTCCGTAGCTTCAAACCCACAATCACCCCCTCAATCACCCCCTCAAAAAAGCTCTGTCTAGTTAAGTCAATCCCTACACTGCAGCCAAGTATGAGGGGACGTGGAAAGGGAAACAATAGCAAGAGGAAAGGAGCAAGTAACTGGCTGAGTGATAGGATTGGGTGCTCAGAGATTCAGGAGAAAAAGATATTTGCTCATGGCTCCCAGTTGTGGGTGGGGAGGTCTTGTAGCACAGTGGGTGGTGCCCCAACCTCAGCCAGCTCTGTATCAGAGTCCCACCTGAGGACTTAATAGCCAAGGAAGCAGTGCCCATAACATGGCCAAACAGTTTGAATACCAAATCATAGATCGTAGAACAGTACAGCACAGAACAGGCTCTTCGGCCCTCGATGTTGTGCCGAGCATTGTCCGAAACCAAGATCAAACTATCCCACTCCCTGTCATTCTGGTGTGCTCCATGTGACTATCCAATAACCACTTGAAAGTTCCTAAAGTCCTTCCAACACATTCCAACAGCGGGAAATAAAAGCAAGAGGGATTCCTGGTCAGTAATGGAGTCAGATGGAAAGAATATTGGGAGTCTCTACTACACTATCCATAGCTCCAGACTGCAACATGCATGTTAAAAGTGTATTTTGCAACAGCAACTTGGATTCAAGAGTGGACTGTAACAAACTACCACCACCCACAATGCCTTGTTTCAGTTGACCAATGAACCAAATAAAAACTGGCTGAAGCCCACTGCCAGCCTCTTTTGCAGCCACTCATGTGCCGTACTCCTCCTGCACCAATATGAAGAGATATCCTGCAGTTCAGGTCATAGAGGCACTGAAGTACAATACAAATAAACATCACACCCTGTTTTAAGAGAATAACTTCGCTGCACTGTATGTTTTAAATCACTTCTCTGTAAAGCTCTGTTATTCGTACCAAGGGAACAAGCTGTCCACAAAGTTAGCTGTTTCAGATTTAAACAGCCTATCTTTTAATGAGTCTACAGAGCGGTCAATCCTGAAATCGTAGAGAGGTCCCTCAATTCAATGGCTCCAACAGGATAAAAAGGCACCTTTAGTTTTCCAGAGGAATGCTGAACTCATATGCACATGCAGATCCATTAAACCTCAGAGCCAATGTTTGATCTCGGTCCATCTCCATAAAACAATCCAGTTCTCCAGAAATAGAAGAGAATAAAAACATATACCATGTAGAAAAGTATATTAGATCTGAAGCATATACACTTAGGTTACTGAAAGCATGTCCGACTTGGTGGTCCACTCAACTGTATCTGAGAAAACAAGTGAACCAATGGGGTGATTTTTAAGGCGCACTTTACCCTTTGAGGTTAAATCCTAGTTTTCAAAGTTAATTAGAGCTCCAACAATAAGTAGTCAACGGAATGAGTAACGTAACAATCTGAATAAAATGTCTGTGTGATGGGGGCATGCAAAGGGAGAAGAAAAATAAAAACAGATTTGTTAACAGCCGCAATTTCGGGCAGTACAGTGGCGCAGTGGTTAGCATTGCAATCTCACGGTGCCGAGGTCCCAGGTTCGATCCCAGCTCTGGGTCACTGTCCTGTGGAGTTTCCACATTCTCACCATGTTTGCGTGGGTTTCGCCCCCACAACCTAAAGATGTACAGGATAGGTGCATTGGCCATGCTAAATTGCCCCTTAATTGGAAAAATTAATTGGGTACTCTAAATTTTTTGAAAAGCCACAATTTCAATCAATGCAGAAAAGTGGTTATTTTTAGGGCGCTTGCATTTCTATAGCACCCATGGCCAGTTACCTCAGTTGGCTACACAGCTGGTTCGTGATGCAGAGCAAGGCCAACAGCGCCGATTCAATTTAGGTCCTGCCTTCTCAACCTTGCCCCTTGCCTGAGGTGTGGTGACCCTCAGGTTAAATCACCACCAGTCAGCTCTCCCCCCTCAAAAGGGAAAGCAACCCATGGTCATCTGGGATTATGGTGACGTTACTTTACTTTAGCACCTATCACAGATAATGGATGTTTCTGAAATGTAGTTATTATTGGAATGTGACAAACTAGGTGATCTGCTTGTGATGTTTGGCGAGGGATGGATGTTTTCTAGAACATGGAGACTTCCCTTGTTGTTTTTAGAAGCATCAAGGGATTGCTTCAGCTCACCTGGGGGGAGAATCAGGGCTTTTTGATTCGCATTGCAACTGAAAGTATGTGCAGTATTTCCGCAGTACTGCACTGACGTATTATCATGGACTCACATCTCTGGAGTGAAGTTGGAACCCGTAGCTTTCCAACTCAATTCTGAGACTGAACCATTGAGATGGCAACTCTCAACTCCCTTCTATTTCCCTTAATAAAAATTTACATAGCAAAAGCAGTAGGCGGTTGTACTGGGCTAAACAACTTGAGGTCTTGACTTCAGATTTCATTCCGAAAACTAGTAATTTATGGACTAGTTGTTGTAAAATCTCAAGTAGCTCAGGGAAAGAAACCTGCAAATTCGACCCAGTCTGGACTACATGGTGGATTCTTCTTGCCCGTGAGGAACCTGGGGGTGAGCAATCATTACAGCCTCGTCAGTGCTGCTCACATAAAACATGGTATTGTACTCTACATCCATATAATTAACGTTTTCTACTCACCCTGTCCAGCAACTCCCAACTTTTAAAAGCCCGACATAATCCTAAATTCTGCTAAATTGCTGACAAACCATCTGTGACATAAAAATGCTTTTGAATCGCCCATGGTGCTGGAATCCAACAGAAATTCAATGGAGAGTGCAGGAGGGCCTGCCAGAAACATCACAAGGTACACCGAAATATGAGGTGTCAATCTAGTGGAACTTCAACACAGGATTGACTACCTGCATGACAGACAGAAGCTGCATGCGATGGGCAAAGCAAATCAATCCTATAATCAATGGATCAGATCCAAGCTCTGCAGTCCTGCCACATCCAGTTGTGAATAGTGGTGGACAATTAAACAACTCACTCGAGCAGCAGGCTCCACAAATATCCCCTTCCTCAGTAATGGGAGAGTCTAGCAGATCAATGCAACACTTGCAACCATCTACTGCCAAAAGTGCCAACTGAATGATCCATCTCAAGCCACCCGAGGACCCCAGAATCACAGTTCAATTCACTCGACATGATATCAAGAAACCACTCAAGTCACTAGGTTCTGCAAAGGCTTTGGGCTCCAACAACATGGAGAGAATAGTACTGAAGTCTTTTACTCCAGAGCTAGCCATGCCCTTAGTCAAGCTGTTCCAGTATGGCTAGCACGCCGGCATCTTTCCGGCAATGTGGAAAATTGCCCCGTTATCTCCTGCAGGAGCAGGAGAAATCCAATCTGGTCATTACTGCCCCATCAAAGTGTGAGATTGACAGGGCTATCAAGCTGTACTCACTCAGCAATAACCTATCACTGACACTCAGTTTGGGTCCATCAGGGCCACTTAGCTCCTGACCTCATTGCAACTTGATCACACAGACACAAAGAGCTGAATTCTAGAGACGAGGCGAGTGTGACTACCCTTGATATCAAGGCAGCATGTGATAAGACAATGACCTTCCTCCATCATAAGACCAGAAGTCGGGATGTTCACAGATTATTGCACAATAAGTGCACCAATCCTCAGATACTGAAGCAGTTCATGTGCACATGGTTAAGAACTGGACATTTTTCAGGATTGGGATGATTGCCTGGGACTTGTGGTGCGAACAATAACTACCTCCAACAAGACAGAATGTATTCATCTCCCCATGACACTGCCATTGCTGAATCCTTCATTGTCAAGATCCTATGGGCTATCATTGACCCGAAACTGAACTGGACCAGCCTGAGAAATATCGTGACTATAAAAGCAGGTCAAAGGCCGATAATTCTGTGGCGAACAACTCACCACATGTGCGCAATTTAACAGAAAAATATTTAAGTGTCATTCTGGGCAAGTTTGGAGGGGTGTTTTTCGTCGGCCTTTTCGGTGAGATCCATACTGATATTTACTGACACTTAGTCATTCTTTTGGATCTTGGGTTGTTCTGGTCCACCCTAGCCCACCTTTTTTCAGCAATGTAGAGCTGGACTCACTGGCAAGACCAGCTCCTCAAGGTTGGGTTGCCACTTAGAAAGGGTGCCCAGATCTCCAAGTGAGCTTGAGGGTCCCCCACACCCACGGGCATTTCACCCCCCCCCCCCCCCCCCGCCCCCAAGAAAAACACATGAGCATTAGCCCACATCCCCCAAGTGAGTACACCCTGCTATTGGGCCGCTGAGGGCCCCCTTCCCCATTTTCATGCTGCCCCACCCCCTCATCTTTAAGCCCCCCTCCTTTTCAGGACCCTCACCCTTCATACCTCCTTATCCCCCCCTTTCAGTGCAATCTTGACAGTGCCCCATCAGCCTGGCAGTGCTATCCAAGAGCCTTGGCAATGCCAGGGTGGCAGTGCCAAGGTGCCAGTCTGGCACTGCCAAGGTGCCTGGGGCCAGGAGGAGAGCCAGGGTGGGACCCTGCCCTGTCTACCCAGGGATCTCCAATGGCCTGAGAGACACCCCAAATGCCATTACACCAGGTCCACATTTGCGTGGACCAGTGCTAAGCGGCGCCATTGTGAAGTCTCCCAGGCATGGGCTTTAGTTCCCAGGCCCGGGAGAATTGGGGGCCGGCACATTTAAATTAGCCTAATGGTTCACTTAAATATGTGATCTTGCGAGGCGTTAAGAACTCGTGAAAGGTCGCCCATGAGACTGAACGGCCTCACCACATTACCGAGTGGGGAGGCCGTTCGATTGTACTAACGTCTCTGTTCACGAAGCTCAACAACATCCAGTCCAAATGGTAAGCAGTGGCATAGTGGTACTTTCACTGGACTAGGAATCCAGACACCCAGGTTAAAGCTCTTGGGATCCAGGTTAGAATTCCACCATGATAAATTGTGACATTTGAATTCAATAAATCAGAAAATCTGGAATTAGAGGTCTAATGGTGACCATGACCACTTCTTTAAAAAAAAAACACATCTGGTTCACTAATGCCTGTGAGGGAAGGGAATCTCTCATCCCTTAACTTGGTCTGACAAATCCGGTTGATTCTCTGCCACTCAATTCAAAGGCAATTAGGGAGAGGCAATAAATGCTGGCCCAGCCAGCAACATCCACATTCCATGAATTAATAGGGGAAAAAAAAGCCCTCTTGATGGTCACCCCATCCATCATTCACAACCGCACAGTGACAACAGTGCAGTGTGTACCATCCACAAGATGCACTGCAGTATCTCATCAAGGCTCCTTCGCCAGCATGTTTCAACTTCCACCATCCAGAAGGACAAGGGCATCAGATACATGGAAACAGCACCACCTGGAGGTTGCCCCCTCACCCCCATCACACGCCATCTGGAAATATATTGCCGTTCTTTCACTGTCACTGGGTCTAAATTGTGGAACCCATGTTCCTACAGCACTTCAGCAGTTCAAGGAGAAAACTCACTGCCACCTTCTCATGGGCAATAAATGTTGGTCTGGGGCAGCTCTAACGTCCTATGAACAAATAAAAGTGTTTTAGTGGCATAACCCTTTCCTTCATAGAGCCAATATATGCATCCAATGAACAAGCTCTTGCCATCTTGTTCATACATTTCAGTGGCCTAAGGGGAACAACAGAATATTTTGGCTGTACATGGAGATTTGGTGGACTGGGGGGTGCAGGGAGAAAAAGGGTGAGAGTGTTGCCAGGTGTGATATTTCTGACTGAGCTGGAGACGGCACAGTGGTTAGCACTGCTGCCTCGCAGCACCAGGGGCACGGGTTCGATCACAGTCTTGAGCGACTGTCTGTGTGGAATTTTCACATTCTCCCAGTGTCTACTTGGGTTTCCTCCCCCAGTCCAAAGGTGGGGTTATGGGGATAGTGTGGCCTGCTCTTTCAGAGAGTCGGTGCAAACTCAATGGGCCGAATGGCCTTCTTCGGCACTATAGGGATTCTATGGAACACGAAGGGTAGCTTCTTTTGAGTACGCTGAAAGTTCTCAATTATAGATCGTGCCTTCTGATCTAGCATGGGTAATAAGAACCTAGTCTCACTAAAAAGGTGCAAAAAATGTACATTTGTGAACCGTACAAGTTCATTGAACACAATTGCCAAAACATTCAGTGCAATTTCATCCTCAACCATGGTGGCATCCCCACCATTAGACAGACTACGCTCTCAATGGGCTGATAATTGAAAGAAAGGGTCTCTAAGCCTCGAACAAAAACTCGCCATGTCCCTCCCAATTTATGGATTCAGCAATATGTAAAAATATTAATGCAGGGCAGACTTGTATTTTGAGAGAAATAATACAACTGATCTTAACTCAACATGGAAAATATGCCCAACTCAAGAACGTGTACGAAGACAGGGTACACGCTAGTTGATCGTGTGGCAAGTAGAAGAGGGAAAATATCCTGTTATTTAGCACAGAAAGACCTAAAAAGTCCGACCACAAGGTTTCAACGCCAAGAATGAAGTGAGAATTTGTTTTATATGGAATACAAGTTAGTGTCTGCACAGCATGATCATGAACAATTCTTTTTTTTTTTTAAATTTAGAGTACCCAATTCTTTTTTTCCCAATTAAGGGGCAATTTCACGTGGCCAATTCATCGACCCTGCACATCTTTTCGGGTTGTAGAGGTGAGACCCACAAAGACACGGGGAGAATGTGCAAACTCCACATGGGCGGTGATCCAGAGTTGGGATCGAACCCAGGTCCTCAGCGTCGTGAGGCAGCAGTGCTAAACTCTTACTGTGCTCACGAACAATTCATGCAGTTTTCTAATATGCTATTATGTGCTTAAATAGGAACAGTACGAAGTCTTACAACACCAGGTTAAAGTCCAACAGGTTTGTTTCGATGTCACTAGCTTTCGGAGCGCTGCTCCTTCCTCAGGTGAATCTTCACCTGAGGAAGGGCCAGCGCTCCGAAAGCTAGTGACATCGAAACAAACCTGTTGGACTTTAACCTGGTGTTGTAAGACTTCGTACTGTGCTCACCCCAGTCCAACGCCGGCATCTCCACATCATGGCTTAAATAGGAAGGCATCTACAAAGTGCCCACTTCCCAACATTCCTTCCAAAAGTACCATTTTGACCACCTATCCATTTACAATCTTTATTTGAGCCCATCTACAAAAATCTTAGATAATTGCTCATAAATATTGCCTTGCCTCCAATCCTGTCCCACAAGAAGTAACTTCTCCAAGTCACCTCTGTCACCAAACTGCCCCATCTCTTCTACACCAGGGAGTGACCATATGAGCTTTCGCGAGGTAACTTTGCTTGACGCAGTCCCCCCTATTTTTAGCATAGTTGTTTCTTAAAATTAAATCAGCCATTCCAAAATAATAAACAATAGAAGTATAGGCATATTGTCACTACCTCACTCTATTAAAGTGCATACTTAACGGCAAGCTTTATTGCCAAGGATCAGGTTTTATGGTCTCCAGATTATTTGGTGCGCATGTTAATGACCTGGACTTGGGTATTCAGGGCAGAATTTCAAAGTTTGCAGTCGGTACAAATCCCAGAAATGTTGCAACCACAATGAAGAGGATACCAACATACCTCAAGGCCAGAGACTACGGAAAATCGGCAAACATGGCAGACAAAATCTGACCCAGAGAATGTTAAGTGATACTCTTTGGCACAAGATCAAGGAGGCATTATGAACTAAATGGTATAATTTTAAATGGGTACAGGAGCAAAGAAACCAGAGAACATATGCCCACAACTTGTTGATGGTAACAGGACAAGTTGACAAAGCTGTTTCGTGAAAAAGCATGTAGGAATCGTTGGTGCCGTTCAGAGGCAGAGGATACAAAAGCAAGCGTGCCATAGCAAACCGTTAGAACATGGTTAGGTCTTAGTTGGAGAATGTAACCAATTCTGGGCACTACATTTGGAAGACAGGTGGCATGGCCTTATAGAGTCATAGAATTTACAGTGAAGGCCATTCGGCCCATCAAGTCTGCACCGGCTCCTGGAAAGAGCATCCCACTTAAGCCCAGGCCTCCACTTCATTCCCGTAACCCAGTAACCCCACCTAGCCTTTTTGGACACCAAGGGCAATTTATCATGGCCAATCCACCTAACCTGCACATCTTTGGACTGTGGGAGGAAACCGGAGCACATGGGGGAAACCCATGCAGACACGGGGAGAAAGTGCAGACTCTGCACAGACAGTGACCCAAGCCGGGAATCGAACCTGGAGCTGTGAAGCAACAGTGCTAACCACTGTGCTGGCTTAAAAAGAGTGCGGAAGTGATTTACTAAAATGTACCCAGGATGAGGGGCCTCAGTTATGAGCAGAGACTGGGGAAGCCGGGGCTCCTTTTTGAACAGGGAAGGGGAGATTTGATAGGGGTGGGTGGGTGTGTTCAAATGCACAAATGGTTTCGAGAGAAGAAATAAAGAGTAGAAACTGCTCCCAATGACATGAACGCTGATAACAATGTGCGATTGGCAGAGAACCAGAAGCAACCGGGTTTGGGGAGGGGGAAGTAACAGGTGCTGATTGAGGATGCCTGAAGGGTTGGTGGAAGGTGATTCATTAGCTGCTTTCAAAATGGAATGGATCTATGCTTAAAGGAAAAACAAATCAGTGGGTTATGTGGAAAGAGCAGAGGAGTGGTACTAATTGGATAGTTCTGTTAAAGAGTTGGCATAGATAAGACATGATAATGATCTTCTGTGCCGCGTTCTTGTATGAGGCCATGGTGAATCTGACCATTCCTGCTAATCGCACATTTCCAAGCTATTTCAGAACTTGATAAATGTATTCATTCGCCTACAAAGCAGACAAAACCTGTGCTCTATTTCAGTGCTGTGTTATAGGAACAACTTTTACACAGGGACTGAACCGTGGCACTCGAAACTTGGGGGGGGGGGGGGGGGGGGGCTGTGACCCTGCAATTCATGGAATACACGGCCAATTCCTCACAGTAACTAGAGAATTCCTTCCGGCATGAGTTTCTTTGCGTTTGCAGTTTCAGCAAGGTCTATTTATTTTAAATGCATTTTTACAAATCTTCTCTCCCACAGACACCCTCCCGACAAAAAGGGGGAGGGCGGGAGAAACGAGAAATAAATGCACTTGCTAAACCGGTTTGGTTGTTAACCTGTCGGTTAACGCCCTTTAAAAAAAAAAGACTTGCTGTTGCACCTGTTTCTCAACGACAGGGATCAATGCACAAATCCACTCTCCCTCCCCTGGGTACAAATCCCTGAAACTCAA
Organism: Scyliorhinus torazame; assembly: GCF_047496885.1. Lineage (NCBI taxonomy): Eukaryota > Metazoa > Chordata > Chondrichthyes > Carcharhiniformes > Scyliorhinidae > Scyliorhinus > Scyliorhinus torazame. Next base: position 93,543,235 of record NC_092716.1, read on the forward strand.
ATAATGGCCATGAAATACGTCGTATTTCTTAAAGCCCATTTCCCCTTTCCACAGGCGTAAGCTATTTTTCTCTTTTACTTTCGCTCAGATTTTTTTTTTTTCAAAAAAGACTCAAAACAGTTCTCCGCACTGATCGAGAGAACATTGAAACGGTGCCTCTCACTTTTCGCCACACACACAGCCTGGATTCTCTCAGTCCAAGTACTGGAGCAGGTGCATTTTTTCTTTCGAACAAAAACAAAAACAGGCACTGAAGTAAGTCACAGTAGACTAGAGAGAGCATCCAGAACTTCCGGGTGTGCTGTTTACACAAAGCCAAAAGATTTTAATTGTCAAGTTGTGCATAAATCTTTCCGCTCGATTTAGTTCCATTGCTGCACGACCCGTATCCCTCACTCTGCACTTACTGACTGTATTAAAAGTTTCACATACGGAGAGTTTTTTAAAAAATGGTTTTAGATTCCAAATTTGCTTTTTTTTTGTCTGCGAGAAACATTGCGCGTTTTCTTCACTTTAATGAAAAGATGACTTTGCACAAAATGTCACTTGGAGGGGGCGCTGCAAGAGGTGACTGGGAGGGGCCCGGGTCACTTTAGTGAGTTGACCCCCAAACTTTTTTTTTAAAAGTTCTCGACTTACTTGTTTTTTCTGGGCGAATTCTTCCACCTCCTCTTCCTCCTCGTCCTCCTCCACCTGGTTGTCCTGCCTCAGCTCCCCAATGTAGTACTGCTGCAGCCAGCGCAAGGCGTTGGGGCTGTGTCGGTGTGGCGGTCCTGCCATGTCCCGGCTCACGTCCCTGCCCGCCCGCTGGACGATCATCTGTTCGCCGCCCGGGTGGCGCTGGATGAACGCTGACACGTCGTACACCCGCCGCTCGTGGATGATCCAGCAGGAGTCCACTGTCGTGTGCTGCTGCACCTCGTCTATACTGAAGTAGCGCTTCTTCTCCATCTCTGTGTGTGTATCTGGCTGTCCTCCTTTCCGGCTGTAGGGAATCCTACAGCTCCGGCTGTATTAATCACTACACTGCTCCTTGCCCTGCCTTGCCTCACCTCCCAATACTCACATTCCACTACTGTACAACTCGCGACCGCCTCCACTGCCCAGCATTAACATAATGAGCCATGACGCCAACATACACCTGACACGGTCCCGCCCTCTGCCGAACTATGTGGCCCAGCATTCATATTAATGAGACTTCCTCCGTTGACTAAGACAACCAGACACCCATCCATCTCCCTCATCCCACCTCCATATCTCGCCTCCCATCACTGCTGGAGAGCGAGGAGGTTGGACCTGGAGCAGCTTAGCTGCTGCACTTTGAGCGGGAAACTCTGGCCTCTCAGGGTGTCTACCTGCTGGCTCTCCCATCTCTCAAGCCCCCTCCCCTCCACGTCTGCTTTAAGCTTGTTCAGTGAGTTATCAGTCGAGGCACGGATTGTATCTCCGCCGTGTTATTGATACAGTAAGAAGTCTCACAGCACCAGGTTAAAGTCCAACAGGTTTATTTGAAATCGCAAGCTTTCAGAGCGCTGCACCTTCATCAGGTGAAGTGGGTGGAGGCAGGTGTTATTGATGGTCTAAATGGCCCCTGGAAGATCTGAGGCCACCCCGGCTAATCCTCTCTCCTCCTTGAAAATCCTCATTTTTGACTAAGCTTGCATAAGCGCCTGTCATATATAATTGGGCATTTGAAATTTATTTAAAAATATCTCAAACCATCAAGTCCCAGTAGCAGCCTAGTGTTATGGGCCAGGGTTTAGAGAACCCCAAAGTGTATCATGGAGTTCACCTGACCCACAACTTTTTTTTCTTTTTAAAAAAATATTTTTATTCAAATTTTTCCAACAAAATGTTTTAACAAACAAGCCCCCCCCCATAACAAAAAGAAGAAAGAACACAAACATCACAATCAAAAATAATAAACTACTTATACATTGGGTTTCTCCCGCATATATTAACCCCCCCATATGACATTCAAGAGTACCCTTGGGGACCCCCCCCACCCGCCCAAATACCCCCCCGAAAGAGACCCCCCCCCCCCCCCCGCCACCCCCCCCCCCCCCGGGTTGCTGCTGCTGACCTCCTCCTAGCGCTCCACGAGATAGTCTAGGAACGGTTGCCACCGCCTGAAGAACCCCTGCACAGACCCTCGTAAGGCAAACCTTATCCTCTCCAGCTTAATGAACTTTCACCACCTTGGACATAGTCCTCGCAAGACCCCTCCAAAACCCCTCCAGTGTCGGGCACGACCAGAACATGTGGACGTGATTTGCCGGACTCCCCGAGCTCCTCCCACATTTGTCCTCCACCCCAAAGAACCTACTCATCCTCGCCCCTGTCATATGTGCTCTGTGAACAACCTTGAATTGTATTACGCAGAGCCTGGCGCAAGAGGAGGAAGAATTAACCCTACTCAGGGCATCAGCCCACAGACTCTCATCAATCTCCTCCCCAAGCTCCTCCTCCCACTTGCCCTTTAGCTCCTCTACCGAAACCTCCTCCTCTTTCATCTCCTGATAGATCGCCGAAACCTTGCCTTCTCCGACCCATACACCCGAAATCACCCTGTCCTGAATCCTCTGTGCCGGGGCAACGGGAATTCCCTCACCTGCCGCCTCACAAACGCCTTCACTTGCATATACCTGAACGCATTTCCCGGGGATAACCCAAACTTCTCTTCCAGCGCCCCTAGGCTCGCAAATGTCCCACCTATAAACAGGTCCCCCATTCTTCTGATCCCTGCCCGATGCCAGCTCTGAAACCTCCCGTCCATCCTTCCCAGGACAAATCGATGGTTCTCCCGAATCGGGGACCAAACCGAGGCTCCCATCTCGCCTCTATGCCGCCTCCACTGCCCCCAGATCATCAACGTTGCCGCCACCACCGGACCCGTGGTGTACCTTGTCGGCGAGAGCGGCAGCGGTGCCATCACCAGCGCCCTCAGGCTCGTGCCCCTGCAGAACGCCATCTCCAACCTTCGCCATCGCCACCTACCAAGCCCTGACCCACAACTTTTAATAGATTGTGGTATGGGGAGCACACGGCCCACTCTACAGGTGTGGTACGGCAGAAATGGAAAAGTATTTTTTAAAGCAAAACAATGTTTATTCTATGAACTCAAGTGAACCTTTTTAAAACATACAGTGAACATCTTAGCAACCATCAATTCAAATACAAACCCCAAAGAATACAACACTAAATAATCCTTAATAAATTCCCAAACAACATTCAGAAGACAAAAGACCCTTTTAACACAAAGATCAGGTTTAAATTCACCATTGAAAGCAGTTACCACTTTGAAAATCCCAAATGAACATTCATAAACTTGCAGAGATTCATACACATCCTGCTGTGATTTCAGCTTCCCCAAAACTAAAATGAAACCAAACTCACCCTGCAGCAAAAAGCCTAAAGCAAAATTAAAAAGCTGACAGACAGCCCAGCTCCACCCACTCTCTGACATCACTGCAGTAATAAACACCCATTTCTTAAAGGTACTCTCACATGACACCAGTAAATCTTTTCTGCACTTTTTCTAGTTTAATAATATCCTTTCTGTAGTAGGGTGACCAGAACGGTACACAGTATTCCAAGTGTGTCCTAAATAATGTCTTGTACAACTTCAACAAGATGTCCCAACTCCTGTATTCAATGTTCTAACCAATGAAACCAATGAATGCCTTCTTCACCACCCTGTCCACCTGTCACTCCACTTTCAAGGAGCTATAAAACTGTGCTCCTAGATCTCTTTGTTCTATAACTCTCCCGAACACCCTATTATTAACTGAATAGGTCCTGCCCCGATTCGATCGACCAAAAGGCATCACCTCACATTTATCTAAATTAAACTATATCTGCCATTCATCGGCCCACTGGCCAATTGATCAAAATCCCATTGCAATCCTAGATAAGCTTCTTCACTGTCCACTATGCCACCAATCTTGGTGTCATCTGCAAACTTACTAACCATGCCTCCTAAATTCTCATCCAAATAAATAAATAACAAATAACAGTGCACCCAGCACGGATCTCCGAGGCACACCGCTGATCACAGGCTTCCAGTTTGAGAAACAGTCCGTGAGATTTAACCTTATGCAACAACCTACCATGCGGTACCTTGCTAAAGTCCATGTAGATAACGTCGACTGCACTGCCCACATCTACCTTCTTGGTTACCCCTTCAAAAGATTCAATCCAATTCGTGAGACATGGGGCAGGATTCTCCATTACCTGACGCCGATATTGTAATCGGCGATCAGGCGGAGTATCGACTCAGACACCTAAATAGGGGTCGACGCCAGTTTGATGCTGGTCAGCCATGCTCCACCCCCTGCAAAATGGTGTCATCGCATCACGCACAGTACGACGTTGCAACGCCGTTGGTGCATCATCAGCAGGCCCTCCCGCGATGTTCTATACTCGATGGGCCGAGTTCCCGACTGCACGGGACACGTGGTCTCAGTGGTCAGGAACCTGACATGGCGGCTGCGGACTGTGTCCAGCGCCGCCACACTCGGCCAAAATCCATGCCGCTGGCCAGGGACGCGTCCGCGTGGGCTGGGGGGACTGGTGGGGGGGTGGCCAGGGGTGGCCTGTGGGGTCGCGGATGGCGGGTTGGGTCCTCGCACGGTTGGCGCCATGTTGTACTGCGCAACCGCTGCAGGTCACCGCAGTACGCATGCGCGGTCAGGGACCGGCCATTCTCCGGCAGTTTTTGGCACGGGAGCCGGGAGTTTCAACTGGCGCCGCTGCTAGCCCCTCACCAGTCCCGGAAATGGTGAAGGTTGGTGCCGATTGTTTTGTTGTAAAACGCCTGCGAATTCTCCATTTGAGCTGGCACTTAGCTTCTGAAACGGAGAATCCAGCCCATGATTTTCCACTCACAAAGCCATGCTGACTGTTCCTAATCAGTCCATACTTCTCTCAATGCCTGTAAATCCTGTCTCTCAGAATACCTTCGAACAACTTCCCACGACAGACGTTAGGTTCACGGGTCTGTCGTCCCCAGGCTTTTGCCTGCCCTCACAACCAACCAGGTTCCTCACCTGTGCAATGTCAGTATTAAAACAAATCTTTCTTACAGACTGATAATCCCACCAACTTTCAGGAAGTTTCTGAAGTGATTTTTCACTCTCTGGTGTATTTTCATGCTTTGTAAAGTATTTGGATTTAGCTGGATTGATCTCATTCAGTGTAAATAAACAAAATACAAGAAGATAAGCACCTTGTTTATTTTGTGTGATATTTTACAGCCAGTATAGTGTAAGGAGGTTGTGGTATTTCCCCTTTAGGCAAACAGGAAGATTAAATCCAGTACTGCCTATAATGCACGTACTATTTATAAATTTAAATGCCAGTCTTGGTTCAAGATCTAGAACTCTTTACCTCTTAAATTAGAGTTTCAATGGGCAGCACGGTGGTTAGCATTGCTGCCTCACGGCGCCGAGGTGTCAGGTTCGATCCCGGCTCTGGGTCACTGTCCGTGTGGAGTTTGCACATTCGCCCCGTGTTTGCGTGGGTTTTGCCCGCATAACCCAAAGATGTGCAGGGTAGGTGGATTGGCCACACTAAATTGCCCCTTAATTGGAAAAAATGAATTGGGTACTCTAAATTTAAAAAAAAAAAAAAATTAGAGTTTCAAATCTCACTCAAGAGGTTTGAGCACATACTCCAGCTCCCATCTCAGTGTGCTGCTGTTGGATTGTTGCGCTGTTGGAGGTTGTTGCTCTTATTAGCCTTAGTTTATTACCTCTGATTATGTCACCTTTGCTCATGAGTCGCCAGGTATCTTTCTGAGACCGCCACGTGGTTCAAGCTCGAGTTATGATTAATAAGTCAGCACACCGCTTAGTAAGATTGAAATCAACGGTCATTTATTATATACAACAAGTAATGCTTACACAATAATGCTACTCTCTATATAGGAACCTACCACTACTGGCCAATACTTAACTTTAGGAAGGGCCCACCAGGTCAGGGAAATGAATGGCTTATCGAATCGGATCTGGCCCGTGGGATTCAAAAGGCTGATGCGGGTCGATGGCTAGGAGTCTCTATCGGGTAGCGATCGCTGGAGTCAAACTTACGCTTTCTGGTCGATGTTCTTGCGAAGGTCGCGAGCAGGCGAAGAAGGGAGAGAGAGCGATCTGAACTTGGCCCCTCACGTTATAGGGTCCCGGGGCTTCCCGCCTCTCGGGGCGGCCCTTGACCCTGAGTCCCAAGTGATTGGATTTGTTCCCAATCACTGGGTTCGATATATCCAATAACGGGGCGATTCCTCAATCGGGGGGTGGTCGTTCACCTGTCTTTGTTTCGGCCACTGCAGGTGCCGACAGGTCTGGCCCGGCATTCAATTGCTAATATGTTGCAATTGTTCCCGGGGATAGCCGATTAAACTGCAGATGTCTGGGTTGATGTGCTGCTAATAGTCTTGAGTATCGATCTGGGCCGACTTCCCCAGAGCCGAATACGCTATTCTGTCTGCAGCTGTCCGTTTGTGTCCTGTTGCCTGCTTTTCCCATCAGCCTTTTCGGTTAGCCATATTAAATCGGGTTTTGGCCAAATTAATAGGGAATCAGCCATTTTAGGTGGCTACAAGGTGCTATTCAGATGAGATGTTAAACGAAGGCTGTATTTGTCTCTCAAGTGGGCATAAAAGATCCCATGGCACAATTTCTTCCTGTCCAAAGTCCTTGAATGTATTGTTCCTTTCTAAATCTGTACACATCATCCACACAATTCCATGTTTGAATCTCTACAATCAAGTTTCCAGATCCGATGGCGTATTGCAATGGTCCTTGTTAAAATCACACATGATGTTGTTTGTGATCATCTAAACTATTCTTTCTCATCCTTCTCACCCTGTCTGGAGGTAAAGTTGATCACAGCATCCTCTGCCAGTGCCTCTCCTCTGTTACCAGCTGGGTGGGACTGCTCTAGCTTGCTTCCATTCTTATCTATTTAATCATAGCCAGAGAATCAGTTGAAATGACTTCTCTTCCTGCTCCCTCAAAGTTAACTCTGGAGGTCACCAAAGATCTATTCCTGGCCCCTATTGATTTCTCATCGACATGATAACCCTGGCCTATATCACCCAAAGATGCAATATCAGATTATGCAAGCTTGCAGACAATGGTCAGCTCGACCTCACCTTGGAATCCACAACTGCCTGTAATTTGGCATTCTGCTTGTCCATCATCCTATATTGGTTGAGTCGAAATTTCTTCCAACTCAATAGTAGGAAGACTGAAACCATTATTTTGGGTCCCCAGTACAAATATGTACTCTGTTCACCATTTCAATCCCTGGTAACTGCTTTAAGCTGAGCAAGACCATTCTCAACCTTTGTGTTTGACCCCAAGTTGTGCTTCCAACCACTTGTACACACAATCATGAAGACTTCTTACTTCAACCTCGGTAATATCGCTCAATTTCAACCCTCCTTAAGCTCAGCTGCTTATCCATACTTTTATTACTTCCATTTCTTGACCATTCCAATACATTTCTGGCCATCTCTCTCTTCTATCCCTCTACCCCAAATAGTTTTGTGCTCGTACAAAACTCTGTTGCCATATTTCAACTTATATTTTGACCTTCAGTGGCTCCCTGTCTGACAATTCATAAATTTCAAATTCTTCATCCTTGTTTTCAAATCTGTACATGGCCTTGTCCCTTCCTATCTGTATAATTGCTTCTAACCTTATAAATCTCCGAGGAGCCTGTACTCCTCCAATTCTGGCCTTTTGAGTATCTGGATTTTTAATCACTCTACTGGTGGTTGTGCTTTCAGTTGACTTGACCCTGTAAATGCCTCTCAAAATCTCCCATCTCCCACCATTTCCCTCCTCTTTATTACGACACCCTGGGGTAGTGCGCAATCAGTTCCAGCCCCTCTTGACCTGGAGTCCGAACATAATTGAATTAACCAATACACTCTGGTTTCTCTTCATATCATATAAATCTTTTCCAAGTGAATTCATCAATAATTCTTAGAAAAATACCCAAAGTCTTTGGCCCTTGGCTGTCCAATAATTACAGTCACCAGGTTTGTAAATTTAAACACAATTACTTTTTATTTATAACAAAAAACATAATTAAATATGCAGCAAATAAAACTGATTAACTATTACCTAATTCCTAATCCCCACTTTAACTTCCCTCCACCCTCTACACACACACACACACACACACAAGACAGACAAACAAAAAGGAGTATAAAAATAATAAGGATGAAAGTCAAATGATAAGAGTCTTTGTTTCAGATGGTTGTTTTTAGCACCTTTGCTTCAATCCAGGCTTTCAGTTCAAGGTTTTCACTGTAGGCCTACACAGATTCTGTGTCCAGCTATGCAGTTTTTTCTTCCTTCAATCTAGGCTTTTGAACCCAGGGCTCTGTTTGCAGCCTGTGATGGTTTCCCTGTAGATTCAGAAAGACATCAACTCACAGCCTTTCTGGAGAGAGGGAGCAGGTCCTTGTCCCTGTGCTTCCACAAATCAAACTGCTTTCCTTAGGTCTTTGGAAATCATCCCACTCAGGTACAATCCAATTACCACCTGTTACCGGGCAGAATACGGCCTTTTGCCAATTCACTGGCCACCAGCCAAACAATCGAACCGAGTCCCACCCCATCTCTCAGGTACCGAGAAGTCTTGTCCTTGCTGTCCAAAGCTAGCAGAGTATTCTCTATTGTAACTTTTGAATTCCTCATTCTTGCTGCTGCGTGATTTAAAGATACAGGTCAATTAAGCATCCATGGATCAAAAATGATATAGCAAAAATAAAAAAAAGGGAAATAAGGGAATCAGCAGGAAAGATCCTTACATCTTGTAAAATGATTCTGTGCTGTTACCTCTGGTGTCCCCAAGGATCTAAACTTAGCCCCCTCCTATTTCTCCTCTATATTCTGTACTTCGATGACATTGGGTATGTCCTACAACCATGCAGTGCCAGAAAAACAGCTCACCATGGCGCAGCATGCCTGTTGAAAGTGGGGAGGCCCCGCTCCCGAGATCTACCCAGCTTGCAACGTCTCGCGAGATTCAACGTGATCTTGTGGGATGTTGTGAGGTGAAACCCGCCTACAATAGTCGGGACCGGCCTTTGGCAAAATCTGCATATTAGAGTGAGGCAGTAAGCCTTACAGTAATGGGCAGATTCCCAAGGTACTTGAGGCTTTGGTATTCAACCCCTTCATTCCAGAGACCTCGAGAGAACGCTGTTTTGTACTGATCCCCAGAAATGGAATGACATTTGTGGGGGTCTCCAAGGGGTTCGGAGACCCACTGCTGCATGCCCTTTGGGCAGGGCAGCGCTGCCACCTGAGTACCAGCCTGGCACTGCCAAGGTGCCCAGGTGGCACTGCCAGCTGGCATGGGCACTACCAGGTTGGCACAGCCAAGATGCCAAGCTGGCATTTTTTGTGCAAGATCGGGCTGAGGTTGCCTGGCGTGGGTGTGGGGGAGGTCCAGGTACCCTCCAATATTGTGTTTGAGCTGGTGGGAGGTCAGGGATTATTTCAGGGCTTTGGAGATCGGGACGCCATTTAGAAATGGCATTCCAATCTCTCGCTTCAACGAGGACTTCCCGCAAGCAGAGCTCCCCATTGTACAAAATGAGGCTATGTGCGGCCCCGGCCGCGCGTTCCCTGTTCAGGCCCCTTATTCAACACGAGTCGCATTGAAAAGTCATGTGTTTCTCGGCACTGCGAGTGCCGGGAAGCACGTGGCTAAACGTGCTTGCTAGGGGACTTTGTTCCTTTTTAGGAAGATTGTGGCCAATGTCTGAAAGCACACCATTGGTTTTCATATGTGAGAAGGAGGAATTGAAGGAAATTAATATTACAAAAAAACAGTGCTGGAGAAATTCATGGAACTAAAAGTTAATAAATCCTCAAGGCCTGACAATAAGAGACAATTTGTTCTTCATTCTTGTGAGTTAAGGTGCCACAGATAACCAGCATGGTCAGGATTCACTCATGAATCCCACAAGTCACATTTGTTTTAACGCTTGAGATTCTTGTGGGGAACGTAAAGGATATAAAGTATGCTTAAACTTCCTGCTTGAATTGTGGCCAAATCCTTTATTTTTATGTGGGCAACAGAGGAGCTGGAATGCAAAATCAACCCCAGGATAGGCATTTTAATTTAAGTTGATGTATTTCCTTGTAGGTTTTTGTTGTTATAGAGGGGTGAGAGTGCCCCTTTCAAATGGGGCAATTAATTAGGGATGGATTGTTTTGTATATGAAAAGAGTGACATAAAACATTTGTAATTTATTGACATCATGTTGCATCCTTAAAATAAGTGCAACTTGTGTTTCTTTATATAAATACTGCATGCAAGAGTTTGTAGAGGTGAGAATAGTTTAATATTTTGTCTGCAGTAGCTACTTAGTGTCCATGGTGAGCACCAGTGCTCTTTAGTTGAATCACTTGGTATGAATTGGATGTTCTTTCATTGCCTGTTGTGTGAGCCTCTTCTTTCTTTGTTTGCATGTATTAATTGCAAGTAATTAACTGTGGATTACACAATGAACTTGATTACATGTTGCTCTTTGTGGTTCAGTGTGAATATCATTATGCATCATGGACACAGATTGTTTGTCATTCTCCTTTACAGTGCTTTTGAAAAAAAGACTAAAATCTTTTTTTTAAAGATTACTCCTCTCAGCTGATGTTGTTGTTTGCAATTTTTTTCCTTTAATCTTTCATGGGATATGGGCGTCGCTGACCTTGAATTGAGTGTCTCGCTCGGCCATTTCAGAGGGCTGTTAAGAGTCAACCCACATTGCTAAGAGTCTGGAGTCACATGTAGGCCGTATCGGGTAAGGATGGCAGATTTCCACGCCTGAAGGATATTAATGAACCAGATGGGCTTTTAACAACAATTAATGATAGTTTCATGGAGGCTAGTTTATAATTCCAGATTTTGTTACAAGTTAATATTGAACTTTTAGATTGAGATTTTATTACTTGTATTTAAATTCTGCCAACCTCCATGGTGGGGTTTGAACTCATGTCCTCAGAGCATTTACCTGGGCCTATGGATTACTACCCAGTGACATTACCACTCTGCCACCATCTCCCAAATACATTATTGTACTATAATCATTACCAACTCACCACACTCTCAAATAATCAAAGAAAACAATGGTCTGGATTCTCTGATTTTGGGGCTATCTCTGGCGTTTTACATGGGAAAAATTGGCGAGGTCCCAGCACCGACTCTCTGACCAGTGAGGGGCTAGCAGCGGCGCCACGATATAAACGCCTGTGGAGTTACCAGTTCCATGGCCATACATGTGTTTGGCGGCAACCTGCAACAGTCACGCCGTACAACATGGCGCCGGCTATGCCACCCCCGGGCCACCCCCGGGCCCCCCCCCCCACCAGTTCCCCAGCCCTCACCAAAGCACCCTCGGCCAGCAGTACATCTCCCGCCCGATTATTGCCGGCGTTGGACACAGTCCGCAGCTGCCACGCTGGGATCTCGACCGCTGAGACCATGAGTCAACTGTGTGGTCGGGAACTCGGCCCATCGGGGAGGGCCTTCAGGTAACGTCCTGAGGCCGTCCCAATGATGTGCGGCGTGCTCCTCAATGATGCTGTTTTGGAGGGGGTGGAGGATCCGAAAACAGGCACCGTCCCCGATTCCATCGTAAAAAGTGATTCTCCGCCTGGTCGCCAATTATGAAATTGGCGTCGGGGAACGGAGAATCCTGCGCAATATTTTCTTCTTTCTCCCAAGATTCCCCCATTTACTCAATATAACTTACACCTCAATTTTTGTACCATGTAGATTTACTTTCACAAATATGGGTTAAAGAAAGCCTGCATAGATTCCTAAAGGAAAGATTATGTTTGACTGACTTGCTGGAGTTTTGTTTGGCGGTAACAGAGGGTTGATGAGGACAATGCTGCAGTGCTGTGCATGGACTTCCTAAAGGTGTTCGATACAGTGCCGCACAACAGACTTGTGAGAAAAGTTAAAGCTCATGGAATAAAAGGGACAGTAGCAACATGGATATGGAATTGACTGAATGACAGGAAACAGAAGATAATTGTCAATGGGCGTTTTTTGGACTGGAAATAGATCTGAAATGGATTTCTATGTATGCACTGTTTGGCAATGAAAATAAATAAATAAATGCGTTCCCCAGGGCTCAGCATTGGGACCCTTGTTTCTCTTGATATATATTAATGACCTGGACTATGGTGTACAGGGCACAATTCGATATGAAATTTGGGAGCATTGTGAACTGTGAAGAGGATAGTGTAGACCTTCAAATGTATGTAGACAAATTGGTGGGGTGGTCGTACAAGTAGCAGCTGAAGTTCAATGTGGAGAAATGTAAAGTGATTCATTTTAGTAGGAAGAACATAGAGAGACAACATGAAATAAATGGCACACTTCTAAATTGAGTGTAGGAACAGAGAGGGACCTTGGTGTATATGTGCATATGTCATTGATCGTGGCAAAACAGCTTGAGAGAGTGGTTAATTGAGCATACAGCATCCTGGACTTTATTAATAGTGCCGTACAGTAAAGAGAAAGGAGGTTACGTTGAAGTTGTGTCGGACACTAGTTTGGCCTCCTGTATGGAGCACAGCATCCAGACTTGGGCAGCACACTTCAGGAAAGATGTGAAGGCATTGGAGAGAGTGCAGAAAAGTTTCATAAGAATGGCTCCGGGGATGAAGGACATCAGTTATGAAGGTGGATGGGGAAGTTAGCATCGTTTTGCTGGGAGGGGTTTGGACATTCAGTGCAAAGCACATAGGCACAAAATTAAAAACAAGAACATCAATAACAACATCAGAAAATACATACATAAAAATCCATTGTATCTTCCTCCAGTCCAAAAAATGGCCATTTACGATGACCTTCTGGTTCCTGTCACTCAGCCAATTCCAGGTGCATGTTGCTACTGTCCCTTTTATTCCATGAGCTTTAACTTTTCTCACAAGTCTGTTGTGCGGCACTGTATCGAACACCTTTAGGAAGTCCATGCACAGCACTGCAGCATTGTCCTCATCAACCCTCTGTTACAGCCCCCCAAAACTCCAGCAAATCATTAGAAATGGCGAAACCGTTCCCATTAATGAAAAGATTGAGAACGAGAGGGCACAAATTTAAAGTCATTGGTAAAAGAAGCAAAAGTGATGGGGAAAAACGTTTCCAGGCAGTGAATGGTAAAGATCTGGAATGCAGTGCCTAAGAGCATGGTGGAGAGAAGTTGAATCAAAGCATTCAAAAGGGAATTGGGCTGTTATCTAAAAAGAAAGAATGTCTAGGTTTATGGAGAAAAGGAGGAGAATGGCACTCAGTGCATTGTTCATTCAGAGAGCCGGTGCAAACATGATGGGCCGAATGGCCTCCTTCTGCACTGTAACAATTCTGTGATTCTGGAATGTACATGTATATCTTACATGTATATCTTGCACATTGGCGACTTTTCACATTAATCTAAGATATTTATAATCTTTAGATAAATGACTTAACACCAGAACTGAGTCCTTAAAGGGCCACAAATATTTTTAATAAAATAAAACAATTCGCGGGAATGTTAATTCACAATACAATGCATTACACAACATCTCTCCTTACAAATCATTGTAAAGGCACGCCTGTGGTATGTACATTGCTTATGCTGCAGCACAACCTGCTATTGTCTCCTCGCGCAGAACAAAAGCTTCCCTATACAACGGGGTTGCTCATATTTATAGGCCTAACAAGTTAGATGTACGTATTTATGAAAAGGTAGGATCCAAATAGCATACTTACGTCAACATGTAAATAAAGGCAGAGCCCATGAGAAAACAGAGGGAAACATGGGACAAATTATTCCAGAAGCTCTTCAACAAACCCACATCATTGTGCACCGACAAGTTCATGTGCAACCTTCAGCCGAAAGGTGATGGAAAACTGTCATGGCCAAGGGACAACAAAGCTACCAATACCATTCTTTAATGTGAAGAAATTTTTAAAAAGCTTTTCAAGTATTTTGAGTTGCAAATATTATGCAAGTTAAATAATATTGTTTAACTGGCAACATTAAAACACATGTAGATGGACAGCACGATGGTGCAGTAGTTAGCACTGCTGCCTCCCGGCACAGAGGACCCAGGTTCGATTCCGGCCCCGGGTCACTGTCCCCGTGGAGTTTGCACATTCTCCCCGAGTCTGCATGGGTCTCACCCCTACAACCCAAAAAGATATGCAGGTTAGGTAGATTGGCCAGGCTAAATTGCCCCTTAATTGGAAAAAAAGAATTGGGTACTCAAAATGTATTAAAACAAACACATATAGTTCCCCACCTGAGTTAAGAATCATGCTATTTTGAAGTGCTATAGCAATACCTAGGTGTAACTGTGTAATGCATTTGTTACTTTATAGGAACCTCAGTGAGGTAGATACATGATAACATTGCAAACAGGCTTTTCCCCATGATTAATTTCACTTATTGACTAAGGGAGGGATCTTGTTTCAATGTTCCAAAAGGTCAGTTTCTGAATGGAGCAACATATTTTTTACTGTATCGCTGAGTTATATGCTGCATCCTCTCCCCAATGACCCAGTTCGTTGAGGAAAAAGGAAGGCTTGCGTTTACTGTAGCAACAGTCCATGTATTAGAAAGAGCAATCAGATAAATGACCAAATAATCTGTTTCAATTATGTAGGGTGAGCGAAAAGTGTGGGCCATAAGCTCCTCAGAAAGAGGCCATTCAGCCCTTCAAGGCTATTCCACCATTAAATAAGATTGTGGACTTGAGTCCACTTTCCTGCCTTCCCAACTCCCAAACAACCATAATCTTTGACTCCATTGTAGACCAAAAATCTTTCTGACTCAGCCTTGAATATATTCAGCAACCCAGCCACCATTGTTCGCTGGTAAATAATCCGCTGAGAGAATAAATTCCTCCTCATCTCCATTTTAAATGGGGAAACCCCTTATTTTTAAATTTTTCCTTAACAAAGAGTCAAGCTCCCTCAGAATCCTTTGTGTTTCAATAAGATCACTTCTCATTCTTTCAAACTCCAATGAGTGCAACCTGTTCAACTTTTCTTCATAAAACAACCCCTTCACCCCAGGAATCAGCCTCGTAAACCTTTCTCTGAACTGCTTCCAACTCTTCTTAAGTGGTAGTAGGGAAAATGCTGGCATTTATTATAAAGGATATGACAAATGAACACTTAGAACATAGTAATCTGTCTGGGCAGAGTCATCATGGATTTATGAAAGGGAAATCATGTTTAACAAACCTGTTGGAGCTTTTGGAGGCTGTAACTAGCAGAATAGATAATGGGGAACCAGTGGATGTAATGTATCTGGATTTTTAGAAGACTGTCGAAAAGGTCCCTCACAAAAGGTTGGTAAGTAGAATTAGAACCCATGAGATTACTGGGAGTGATTGAGAACTGATTAACGCACAGAAAACAGAAGCCCCGATTTAGCGGCTGCACTAGCCACGGGGCAAATGCCATAATGGCTGCTAAATCTCACGAAAGGTCAAAAACAGGATTTGCACCATTGATATTTTGGTTTCGGATCTTCCCCTCTCCTCCTCCTCTGGTGACATGATCAGGTTCACGCCCAGGAAGGGTGTGGACCGGATTTGCATACATTGGAATTGCATGAGCCGGTTTGATGCCACTACCTCTGCCCTCAAGATAATTTCCCATCCAGCCGGGACGACGTCATGCTGGTGCTGGTGACGTCACGAAAACAAGTCGTGATGACCATGCCGGGGGTGCACAGGTAAGTATAGCCTCCGGGTGGTGAGGAGCAAGCAGGGCACTGCCCCTGGCCCTCCCCCCTCGCCAGAATGACCCCACAAACCACAGTCCCCAGATTCTCTGTGCACTGAGGGCCCGTGAATCTGGAGAGAAAAATTGGCTATGCAGCTGGAGAGCTATGTGCCGGTTTTCTCACTGAAACTGACATTCTGACAAGCTTGGCGAAGATTCCACGCAGAGTGTAGGAATAAATGGGTCATTATCAGGTCGTCAGGATGTGACTAGTGCGATACTACAAGGATCAGTGCCTGGATCACAGCTATTCACAATCTATATAAATGATTTGCATATGGGGACCAAATATAATATTTCCAACTAGATGGGTATGCGAATGGTGTGGAGGATGTAAAGAGGCTTCAAGGGGACTTAGACAGGCTACGTGAGTGGGCAAGAATGTGACAGATGGAATGTTAAGTGAAAAAATGTGGTTATCCACTTTGGTAGAAAAAGCAGAAACGCAGAGTATTTTTAAAATGGTGAGTGATTGGAAAGTTTTGATGTCTAAAGGGTCTTGGGTGTTCTTGTTTATGAGTCACTAAAAGCTAACACGTAGGTGCCTCAGGCAATTCGGAAGGCAAAGGGTATGTTGGCCTTTATCGCAAGAGGATTTGTGTACAGGAGCTGCTATTGAATCTTGGTGTTACTGCACCCATACCATTGCGTACACTTTTGGTCTCCTGAACTAAGGAAGGATATACTCACCATAGAGAGATTGCAACAAAAGCTCACCAGACTGATTCCTGGGATGGCGAGATTGAGGAGACTGGGCCTGTATTCTCTATAGTTTAGAAAGATGAGAGGCGATCTCATTGAAGTGTGCAAATTTCTTATAGAGCTAAGCAAGGAATAGGCAGGAAGGATGTTTCACCTGGCCTGGGGGGGGGTGGGGGTCTCGATAACCAGAAGACCATCTCAGAATAAGGGGTAGGCCATTTAGGACTGAGATGAGGAGCAATTCCTTCACTCAAGGCTGGGAAATCTTTGGAATTCTATACCCCACAGGAGAGTGGAGGCTCAGTCATTGACTATGTTTAAGACTGACATTGATAGATTTCTAGGTGTTAAAGATGTGGGAAAATGGTGTTGAGGTCGAAGTTTTAACTGATCTACCTGAATGGTGATTCAGGCTCAAGGGGTCACATGGCCTACTCCCACTCTTATGTTCCTAAGTAAGGAGACCAAAATTATACACACTATTCGAGTCTCAGTAATACCTATACAATTGTGGCAAGACATCCCTACTTTTATTCTCCATCCCTTTTACAATTAAAGCTAACATACTATTTGCTTTCCTAATTACTTGCAGTAACTCTACGCTAACCTTTGGTGATTCAGGTACAAAGATCCCCCAATCCCTCCGTGCCTACAACCCCTCCGTACCTCCAATCCCTCTGTGCTGTAGTATCCTGCAGTCTCTCTCCATTTAAATAATCTGCTGTTTTTCTATTCTTCCTGCCCAAGTGGGCAACCTCCCATTTTCCCAAGTACTCTACCTGCCAAATTTCTGTCCACTCACTTAGCCCCTCTATATCGATTTGAGGACTCTTTTGTGTCCTCCCCACAATTTGCTTTCCCACCTCTCTTTGTGACCTCAACAAATGTGGTTGCAATACACTGGGTGCCTTCATCAAAGTCATGAAAATGGATCGGAAATAGTTGAGACTCCAGCACTGATCCCTGTACTGTAGACATCTATCACTCTCCACCAATTACGTTTGCCACCCTGAAAATGACCCAGTTTTTCTGACTCTTTGTTTCCTTTGCCTAAACGCTGGGAAATTCCCCTGTTGTTCTTTGTGTTGTGCCAAGGGATCTTTGACATCCACCCAAGGGGGAAGATTGAGCCTCGATTTCACATCTCACCTGAAATATGCCACATTCAGCATTGCGGCACTCTCTCAATATTGCTCAGGGGTGACGGGGTCGGGGGACGGGGATGGGAGTAGTCTTGATTATGTACAAATGTTTCTGAACCTACCTGGTCAGAGTTGAGAATGCTACTGAATCAAGGCTGACTACCTGGACAAGGCAAACCAGCTTCTCGCAGATGGTCTTTGACAAGCCTTCTTCATAATTAGTAGGTGACCTTCAGTGTGAGGGTTGGCTTCGTATTCGGCTAGGATGCATACTGAAGGAGCAGTGATATTTAGTATATCCCAGTTAGCTATGAGTCACCCAGAATGGAGGCGGAGGCATGATGAAAACTCTGAAGACTGTAACCAATTGGGACTGACGTATTAATGAGGGGCTGAAAAATGTTCATTCTCTGGTCTGTGAAGAAAGACTAATTCAAGGAACACAACTGACAGGTTTGACTATTTAACTTTCAGGATCAATTTTGTGAGATGAACGATCCGTTTATAGATTCATAGAGTCATGGATGTTTACAGCATGGAAACAGGCCCTTTGGCCCAGCTTATATCACTAAGCTAGTCCCACTCGCCCGCATTTGGCCCATATCCCTCTATACCCACCCTGCCCATGTAACAGTCTAACTGCTTTTTAAAGGACAAAATTGTATCTGCCTCTACCACTGCCTCTGGCAGCTCATTCCAGATGCTCACCACCCTCTGTGTGAAGAGATTTCCCCTCTGGTCTCTTTTGTATCTCTCCCCTCTCACCTTAAACCTACGCCCTCTAGTTCTAGGCTCCTCTACCTTTGGGAAAAGGTGTTTACTATGCATTTAGTAATTCAGTATGGTGTGGGTGTTATCAATCATCCAGAGAGGTATTGTGCGTGTAGAATGGAAATCCCACCCACAAATCTCAAAGAAATAAACAGTTCTGTTGTTTGTTATCCCAGATTATTTTATGCACTAGGTTATACAATGGATTGCAGGTAATAAGGACTCTTGCCGAAAGGAACTGATCTCTATGTTTGGCAGGCATCTCATTCAACACTTTAAACATTCAGTGGTATCACCTCCGGTTGCGGCTATACTGAGCTAAGTCGCACGTTCGGCAGCTCCCGCCAGAAATTGACTTTCTGGGCTCTTTTTAGGGGCCCCAGCTGCATTTGTTCGACGGTTCCCAGTGTGGGAAGGTGACAGTACGATTTCCCTGGCACTGTATGGATTGGACCAGGAGTGGAGCGGTAAAAAAAGTGATTCTGGTGCAGCGAAAAGTGCCAGGGAGGAAAACCAAGATGGCGGCGGGTGGAGACCAGGCAGCGTGGGCGCAGTGGTCGCAAGAGCAGCAGGAGTTTCTCAAGTGCTGCTTCACGGAATTGAAAGCAGAGCTGCTGGAGCCGATGAAGCCTTCGATCGACAAGCTGGTTGAGACCCAGAAGGCCCAAGGGGCGGCGATCCGGGAGGTGCGGCAGAAGGCCTCGGAGAATGAGGACGAGATATTGGACCTGGCAGTGAAGGTAGAGGCGAACGAGGCGCTGAAATGGCAGGAGAAGTTCGAGGACATGAAGAATCTGTCGAGGAGGAAGAACCTGCGGATTCTGGGTCTCCCGGAGGGAGTGGAGGGCTTGGATGCTGGAGCATACGTGGTCACGATGCTGAACACGTTGATGGGCGCGGGTGCCTTCCCGAGGCCCCTAGAGCTGGATGGGGCCCATCGAGTCCTGGCGAGGAGGCCCAAGTCTAACGAGCCGCCGCGGGCGGTATTGGTGCGGTTCCACCGCTTGGTGGATAGGGAGTGTGTCCTAAGATGGGCATAAAAGGAGCGGAGCAGCAGGTGGGAGAATGCAGAGGTCCGTATATACCAGGACTGGAGCGCAGAGGTGGCCAAGAAGAGGGCCGGGTACAATCGGGCCAAGGCGGTTCTGCAACGGAAGGGGGTGGAATTTGGGATGCTGCAGCCGGCGCGACTGTGGGTCATGTTTAAGGACCGGCACCATTACTTTGAGACGCCGGAGGAGGCGTGGACCTTTATCCAGGCCGAAAAGTTGGACACGGACTGAGGGTCGGTTGTGAGGGGATGTCCCGGGGGGTTTACTGTGGTTACTGTCCTTGGGGTAATGTTGGGGGATGTTCTGTTCTGTTCTGTACTGTTTCCTTGGATGCTGGGTGGGGTAGGGTGAAATGGTTCGAAGTGGGGGTATTGTGAGAGTGTGGGCGTCGGTGGTTGGAGGGACAGGGCCCCGTTGGGGGGGAGGGTAGATGGGAGGCCTGAGGTGGGGGAGCTGGCATTAGGCCGCAAAAGGGAGCTGCGCCAGAGAGGGCGGGGCCGGTTGAGACGAACGGAGGTCGCATGAGAGTTGGGGGTGGATGCTCCCTTGAGGGGTGGGGCATGTTGGTGTCTACTCACTTGTGCTGTCCTGTGTAGGTCGCTGATCTTTTTCCGGCACTGGAGGCCAGTCCTCCTGGTCGCACTCCCCGAGCTGACAGCTGCTGCCACCAAATCCCAGGCTGCCCAATGCCTGACCCTCCGGGAACCTGAAGGGAACAGGATATCCCTCCTAGCCTCCACTATGTCCAGGAGCCTCCCCAGGTCAGTGTCCCCGAATCTTGAGGCTGGTCTCCTTGGGGCCATTGTTGTCAGCTGGCTGGGGTTGGCTGAGCAAGAGCAGCTTAAGTGCTGCTCGACCTAGTTAGCGGGGGCTGATCCCGGCAAATCAGCTGGCGAGCCTTCATTTGCGGTGTGACGCCTGTGAGGCCTTGTTAAGTGGACCAATTAATGTTGAATAGCATGTTGGCCTCGCTGGGCTGTGTGCCGGGAAGCTCGAGGCAATTTCCACTCGCTACCAGACTTAGAATTTATTCCAGAGAATCGCACCCAAGGTCGCTGATCTAAATAAAATAAACTACATAGGAATGAGGGGTGAGTTGGCAATGGTAGATTGGCAGACATAAACATAGAAATATTTATGGTACAAAAGAAGGCCATTGGGACAATCTTGACCTATCTAAAAAATAAGAATCCAGTCTAAACGCAACTTCCAACACTTTGGGCTGGATTGTCCCATTGGGAGAAGTCCCCACATCGGCGTGAAAACGGTGGAGTTTTACGGCAGGAAAACTGGTGCAAAACGGTCACCGATTCCCTGCTCCGGGGGGGTGCGGCTGTCAGCCAGGCAGTGTAGAGCTCGCAGCTTTAGCTGCCGATACGGCCAGGAGCATTGCCGGGTCCATGGCCGCGCATGTGCACGGCAGCAGCCTGCAGCGGCCGCACCATGCTTCATGGTGGACGCAGCCGCAGACCCGGACCGCAAAAATACTTCCCCCTTCGGCTGGCTCGCGGGCCCCGGACCACCCATCCACTGTGCCCCCCGCCCTGAATAAAGTCTCCCCTGCCCACATATCGGCCCTCCCCCGACTGTGGCAGCGCATGACTCAGTCCGCAGCCGCGCATGACTCAGTCCGCAGCCATGCATGACTCAGTCCGCAGCCATGCATGACTCAGTCCGCAGCCGCCACACTGAGTTCCAGACGGGTGAGACCATGAGAGTCCCACGCCATCGGGAACTCGGCCGGTTGGGGATGGAGCATCGCGGGGCGGCCTCAGGCCGTGGATACATGGCGTGGTGTACTCCTCGAGTACATTGTTTTTCAGGGGGCGAATCATCGCGAAAGTGGCACCGCCCCCGATTTTGTCGTTATCGGGAATTCTCCGCCCTGTAACCGAAAGCAATTTCAGCACCGGGGATCGGAGAATCCAGCCCATAGTCTCCAAATCAGAGAATCCAGCCCATGTGGTTGGGAGGCTGGAGAATCCTGCCCTTTGTCTATCACCCTGGTAGCAACTGGTTCGATTCTTGGCATGGGTCACTGTCTGTGTGGAGTCTGCACATTCTCCCCGTATCTGCGTGGGTTTGTTCCGGATGCTCCGGTTCCCTCCCACAAGTCCCGAAAGTCGCGCTGTTAGGATATTTTGAAATACTGATTTCTTCCTCTGTGTACCCAAACAGGCACCGGAGTGTGGCAAACTAGGGGTTTTTCACAGTAATTTGATTGCAGCGTAAGCCTACATGTAAACCTACTTGTGACAATAAAAACGATTATTAAAAAAACACTTAAAGTGCATAACCAAGTGTTTATTAAACACGGACATTCTGTATTTATCATCCTTTCAGGCAGCAAGTTTCAGACCCCCACCACCCTCAACTCCTCAATTCTCCTAATCCTTCCACCAGCTCTTTTAAATCTATCACCAATTTTTGACCTCGTTGCTAACAGAAATAGGTCTTTACCATCCACTCTATCCAGGCCCTCACAATTTTATACATCCTTATTAAATTTCTGCTCAAAATCCTCTGTTCCAAAGAAAAGTCTATCCAATCTTTCCTCATAGCTAAAACTCTCCACTCCTGGTATCACCCTTGTAACTCTCTTCTGTACCCTCCTCCTGTAATGCAGTGACCAGAACCGCATGCAGAACACCAGCTGCAGCCTAACTAGAGTTTTATATTGTTCTCGCCTAACCTCCCTGTTCTGATACTCTTAAGTTTCAGGAAAAAAGGAAACCACCTTGCATAGCTTCTTAACCAACTTTATCTATCTGTCCTTCTCCCTTAAGTGATCTGTAGACAATACATTCCAAAGTCTCTCTGTTTCTCTAGACGTTTCAGCATGCTGCCATTTATTGTGTATCCCCTTGCCCTGTTTGGCTTCCCCAAATGCATTGACTCACATTTCTCTGATTGAATTCCATTTGTCACTTTGCTGCCCAACTGACCAGTCTATTGATATAGAAACATAGAAACTAGGACCAGGAGTAGGCCATTCGGCCCTTCGAGCCTGCTCCGCCATTCAACATGATCATGGCTGATCCTCAATCTCAATACCATATTCCCACTTTCCCCACATACCCCCTGATGCAATTGAAATGGAAAACTTATCTATCTCTTTCTTTTTTTTTCTTTTGAATAAAGTTAGAGTACCCAATTCATTTTTTCCAATTAAGGGTCAATTTAGTGTGACCAATCCACCTACACTGCACATCTTGGGTTGTGGGGGTGAAACGCACGCAAACAGGGGGGGAATGTGCAAACTCCACATGGAAAGTGACCCAGGGCCGGGATTGAACCTGGGACCTCAGCGCCGTGAGACAGCAGTGCTAACCACTGCACCACCATGCTGTCCCTTTCTTAAATACATTCAGTGACTTGGCTTCCTCAGCCTTCTGTGATAGAGAATTCCACAGGTTCACTGCTCTCTGAGGGAAGATATATTTCCTCATCTCCGTCCTAAATGGTCCACCCCGTATTCTGAGACTGTCCCCGGTCCCCCAACCAGGGAAAACATCCTCCCTGCATCCAGTCTGATCCCTGTTAGAATTTTATATGTTTCAATCAGATCTCTTCTCATCCTTCTAAACTCTAGTGAATACAGGCCCAGTCAAACCAATCTCTCCTCATCGGACAGTCCTGCCAACCGCGGTATCAGCCGACTGAACCTCCACTGCATTCCCTCTGTGGCAATTACTATCCCTCAATCAACAGCTTTCTCCCTCACCATCAACCATATTTCCAATTTTTGTGTCGTCTGCAAACCTCTTAATTAATACCCCACATCTAAGTCTAAATCATCGATATACACCACAAACATCAAGGAACCCAGTACTGAGCACAGTGAAACCCCACTGGAAACATACTTCCAGCCATACAAATACCTATCCACCACTACACTCCGCTTCCTGCCACTGTGCCAATTTTGGATCCAACTTGCCACCTTGGATCCAGTGAGCTTTTAATTTAATGATCAATCTTCCATGTGGGACCTTGGCAAAATTCTTGCTAAATTCCATATGGACTACATTAAACTCACTACCTTTATTTACCCTCATGGTTACTTAAAAATAATTCAGCCAAGTTTAGTCAGACATGGCCTTCCCTTAACAGGTCCATTTTGACTGACCATGGGCGGGATTCTCCGACCCCCCGCCGGGTCGGGAATCGCCGGGGGCTGGTGTGAATCCCGCCCCCGCCGGTTGCCGAATTCTCCGGCACCAGATATTCGGTGGGGGTGGGAATCGCGCCGTGCCGGTTGGGGGCCCCCCCCCGGCGATTCTCCGGCCCGCAATGGGCCGAAGTCCCGCTGCTGGAATGCCTGTCCCGCCGGCGAGAATCAAACCACCTCTCTTACCGGCAGGACAAGGCGGCGCGGGCAGGCTCCGGGGTCCTGGGGGGGGTGCGGGGCGATCTGGCCCCAGGGGGTGCCCCCACAGTGGCCTGGCCCGCGATCGGGGCCCACCGATCCGCGGGCGGGCCTGTGCCGTGGGGGCACTCTTTTCCTTCCGCCTTCGTCATGGTCTCCACTATGGCGGAGGCGGAAGAGACCCCCTCCACTGCGCATGCGCGGGGATGCCGTGAGCGGCCGCTGACGCTCCCGCACATGTGCCGCACGGCAAAGTCATTTCCGCGCCAGCTGGCAGGGCACCAAAGGCCTTTCCTGCCAGCTGGCGGGGCGGAAATCAGTCCGGCGCAGGCCTAGCCCCTCAAGCTGAGGGCTCGGCCCCTCAAGATGCGGAGGATTCCGCACCTTTAGGGTGGCGCGATGCCGGACTGATTCGCGCCGTTTTTGGCGTCGGTCGGCGGACATCGTGCCGATTGCAGGGAATCCCGCCCCATATCTTTCTAAATGATGATTTATTACCATCTCTCAGAATCTTTTCTAATAACAAGCAAGATTGGGCAGACTGCATTGTAATTTTCATTTTTAATATGTGGTCGGTAAGCAAGGGCTAATATTTAATATTTAAAGAATGAATGCATAATTTGCAACAAACATACATTGGTCTCATTGCTGCTAACAAGAGGGGTCAAAGATAATATTAGAACACGGGAAAAGACTTATAATGTTGCCAAGAAGAAACGTAAGCCTTGAGAATGGGAGAATTTTCAAATTCAGCGAAGGAGGTCCAAGTAATCAATAGAAAAGGACATAGGAGAATGGAAGAAGGCGAGCAAGAGACATAACAACAGAGTATAAAAGCAAATTACTGCGCATGCTGGAATCTGAAACCAAAGAGAAAATGCTGGAAAATCTCAGCAAGTCTGGCAGCATCTGCAGGGAGAGAAAAGAGCTAACGTTTCAGTCCAGATGACCCTTTGTCAAAGCTGAAAGCGATGCTGCAAGATCTGCTGAGATTTTCCAACAGAGTATAAATGTTTCTGTAGGTGTGTAAATAGGAAGAGAGTAGTGAAATTAAACATGGGACCATTATAAACAGACAAGTGAAATTATAATGGGGAATGGAGAAATGGCAGAAATATTAAACAAGTAGTTTGTACCTGTCTTCACAATCAAAGGCTCAGAAAACATTCCAGAAATAGTGGAAAACCAAAGGCCCAGCAAGAACATTACAGCCCAGTACAGGCCCTTCGGCCCTCGATGTTGCACCGACCTGTGAAACCAATCTAAAACCCATCTACACTATTCCATTATCATCCATATGTTTATCCAATGACCATTTAAATGCCCTTAATGTTGGCGAGTCCACTACTGTTGCAGGCAGGGCATTCCACACCCCTACTACTCTCTGAGCAAAGAACCTACCTCTGACATATGTCTATCTCCCCTCAATTTAAAGCTATGTCCCCTTGTGCTAGACATCACCATCCGAGGAAAAAGGCTCTCACTGTCCACCCTATCTAATCCTCTGATCATCTTGTATGCCTCTATTAAGTCACCTCTTAACCTTCTTCTCTCTAACGAAAGCAGCCTCAAGTCCCTCAGCCTTTCCTCATAAGATCTTCCCTCCATACCAGGCAACATCCTGGTAAATCTCCTCTGCACTCTTTCCAATGCTTCCACATCCTTCCTATAATGCGGCGACCAGAACTGCACGCAATACTTCAAATGCGGCCGCACCAGAATTTTGTACAGTTGCAACATGACCTCATGGCTCCGAAACTCAATCCCTCTACCAATAAAAGCTAACACAGCGTACGCCTTCTTAACAACCCTATCAACCTGGGTGGCAACTTTCAGGGATCTATGTACATGGACACCGAGATCTCTCTGCTCATCCACACTATCAAGAATCTTACCATTAGCCCAGTACTCTGTATTCCTGTTATTCCTTCCAAAATGAATCACCTCACACTTTTCTGCATTAAACTCCATTTGCCACTTCTCAGCCCAGCTCTGCAGCTTATCTATGTCCCTCTGTAACCTGCAACATCCTTCCGCACTGTCCACAACTTCACCGACTTTAGTGTCATCCGCAAATTTACTCACCCATCCTTCTACGCCCCCCTCCAGGTCATTTATAAAAATAACAAACAGCAGTGGCCCCAAAACAGATCCTTGTGGTACACCACTAGTAACTGAACTCCAGGCTGAACATTTCCCAGTCTGACAGCTAAGACAAAAAGAGGAAACTCCACACATGGAGAACTTAAATAATTTAGCATGTGTAAAGAAATAGTATCAGATGAATTCATGGGACTACATGGTGACAAATCCTCTGGACCTTCAGCTTAGGGTTTTAAGAGAGGTAGCTACAGAAATGGTGGATACATCGGTTGTGATCTTCCAGAATTCCTGAGATTTTAAAACAGCTCTCAAGGATTGAAACATTTCCCTGCTATATATGAAAGGAAGAAGAGAGAAAGTGGGAACTACAGGCCAGTTGGTTTAATATCAGTTTTTGCAAAATGTTGGAAACTATTATTGGTAAATAATCTGACTAAGCAGAGTCGACACAGGTACATGATGGGAAAAGTATCTTGACAAATCTGTTCATATGCCTTGAGGATGTAACTCTTAAGTGGGAACCAGGAAATATAGTGTATTTGTTTTTTCAAAAAGCATTTAATAAGGTTCCACAGAAGACGCTATTACTTGGGTTATTCAGAACAGATCTAGCAGCTCAAAACTTGGTATCCATGAAAACTGGATATAGGCCATCAGCAGCAATGGAATTGTACATGCACACAATCTGTAACCACATGCCCAGGATATCCCACAATGTACCATTACCATCGACCCGAGTTCAATGAGGAGAACAGGACAGCATGTAAAAGCAGTGCCAGACATATTTAAAAATGAGATACCAATGTGGTGAATCTGCAACACAGGACTACATGCATGCTAAACAGTGGAGACATACCTAATGAGGCTTGGGTGAGAACCCAGGCAACCATTATTCTTGTTGAAACACCAGGGGCCGATGCCGAAATCGGGAAAGGCAATGGGGCGGAGAATCAGTTCCGACGGTAAATTCGCGGCAGGCACCAATTTGACGCCAAATCACAATGCTCCAGCACCTCGACAGCCGCATCAATGATTCTGGAACGTACGCACAGTAGGCACCGTTTGCTTATCATTAGTGGGCCTGACCCAGTATTCTCAGGGGCCTCCGAATGACAGTTCACTTGTGCTTTTAAAATCATGAAACCAGCGTGGCGGCTACTGAGGGAGAGAGGGGGTAAGGAAAGTGTCCAACATTGCCATAGTTTGCAACCAGTTGTGCCGCTGGCCTGGGGGCTTCTGGCAGGGCTGGGGGAGTAGTGGGGGTGGCCAGGAGGTGGGCTGCGGGGTCGGAGTGGAATGGCATGGAACACCATTGCCACAGCCGGCAAGGCAGTCATGTATCTACGCACACCGCGAATAGGCCACATTGGTCTTGGTGCCACGGGTAGTGTGGGTTCCCCCATGGCACCTCCCTGGTGTGTTGGGTGCTCTGGATCCGTGGAACACATACAGGTCACCAACACTGAAAATAGTGCAACACTATTTTATTGAATCATTAACTGTTGTAACATACTCTGACTGTGGGTTAACACGATACTAGCTTTAACTAAAGACCTTTGCCTTGTCCTAACCAGTCGATGCACTAAGCACATGGTGAAGGTCTGTGCTGTAGGCTGTGAGCTCTGTCCTCCTAGCTAGCTGCAGCTCGAATGAGCGGGAACTCTGATGCCCCCTGTCTTTATAGTGCATGTGCTCTCACTGGTGATTGGCTGCGGTGTTGTGTGTGTTGATTGGTCACACTGTGTGTCCATCAGTGTGTGTCTGCACCATGATATACTGGTGTATATTTATGACACTCCCTAGGTGCCATCTGGCCCCAGCCCACCCATCAGCTGTATGGGCACGCTCCAGCACAACCAGTGCCATCTTGTTGGCTGGAATGAGTGTGTGTGGGGATTGCAATGTGTATATGTGGCTGCAGCTTGTCAACCTCCTGAGTGTCAGTCACGGACCTGGCCAATTCCGCACCGTTTTTCATTGGAATTGATTGTGTTCCACGTGGCGCCAGTGCTAGACCCTCAATAGTAGCGGAATTGGTCCAGGTGTGGCGCCAGTTTTTCTGTCGTGAGAAACCACGAGTTCTGCGTTGGCGTCAACACTTAGTGCGGGATTCTCCGGCTGTGTTTGCCCGCCAACCGGAGAATCCTGCCCGAGGTCAATGGAGTTCTCCAGTCTATGCGGCTCACCCGTGGCGCTCTTGCGGTGGGTAGGCCGTGAAAATCCAGCCCTTAGTCTCAAAAACGGAGAATCCTGCCCCTGAGCTTCAGAGAAAACACTTATTGATTGCACCTCAGGCTGTCTGATCTCTTCAATCAATTTCACAATGTTTACTTACACAAGTTTCAGTTGTTTCAAGAAGTTGCGGGTGGGATTTACTGAGCAACCTGTCACGTGTTTTTCGGAGGCGCAGGCAGCCTGCCAGTCAATGAAATTTCCCATTGACTGCATCCCTCGTCTCCGGGAAACCTGAGGTGGGGGTGCGGCGTCATTTTTTCATATCCTACTCACCTTAGGGTTCATCGGTTTTACACAATATGGGCCAGGAAGTGTAATAGCTTGGCATGAGAATATTCCACTACACTTCTGACTTGTGCCTCGTCGATGGTGGCCAGGCTTTGGGGAGTCAGGAAGTGAGTTACTCGCTGTAGGATTCTGAGCCTGTGACCTGCCCTGGTAGCCCCAGTATTAATATGGCTATTCCAGTTCAGTTTCTGATCAATGGTAACTCCCAGGATCTTGACTGTGGGGGATTCAGCGACAGTAATGCCATTGAATATCATGGGGTGATGGTTAGATCCTCTCTTATAGGAGATAGTCATTGCCTGGCACTTGTGTGGCATGAATGTAACTTGCTACTTGTCAGCTGGTTCGGTAAAACTGTTGGATTGTTGTAAAAACCTATCTGGTTCAAAGCTGAGATTGATTGATATTTGTTATGCAAGTGTGTTAAAGGACCAGGAACCAAGGCAGCTGATGGAGTTAAGAATACAGATCAGCTGTGGTCTTATTGAATAGCAACACAAGTTGGTGTGGCAGAATGGCTTTGTTGAGGCTTTTGCTCAACATTTTGCTCATTCCTGGCACCTATCCTTCACTGATGTTATTTCTTCGTTTGTGTCCGCTTACCCAGTGTCCAGGGATTTGTACTAGTGTCCAGGGATTTTGATGCATGCCTCAGCTTTGTGTATGTTTGCACATCTTTGCCTGTGCACCTGGGTCGGCTCTACCTTCTGTTTACTTCTGCAGCTGTGCAGACAGAAATGTTCGTCATATCTTATACAATGCTGAATTGAAAAGGAAAGGAATGGAAACTAATCACAGGTTGGCTCCTGCTATTGATTGCTACCCACTGACAGCAAATGGAATGCACAGTTGGGTGAGGACAGAATTAGGCAGCCTTGCTGAATAACTGTTGGTCCTCATCACCTCGGCTCAACCTTGAGGAATGGTCACACAGACAACTGGAGAGCTGCTGGCCAGCTTGCAGTCGCTGTGGAGGGGAATGCGTGATCAGTCTCAGCCATTCCGCAGACACCTAGCAGAGAGGGCAGAGCCATCATCATGCAGCTCAACAGGTTTAGAGGAGGGCACTGACAAGAGGACAGCTGGTATACAGGGCAAGGCTCAGGGAGATGCAAGGAAAGAAATGGAAGCAGATGAAAGAGTTTGAATATACAGAACAAATTCATAAAGAAGAAGTCACATTGGTCGGACCAAAGGACAAGGACAATAAATGGGGACGTATCTCAGTCTGCCCTATTGTGGTGGTTTTATAACGCAATCACAATTACAGGGCTTCACAGAAAAGCTGCTTATGTAAACATTTTAGACCGTTTCAAAGCAATAACATCTCAATTATAAGCTGTTTTGTTTTTCTTGGCTCTCAGTGCTGTACAATGCACGCCTTTCACACTGAGGGAGGTCTGTAAAGGCTGTGAATGAGGAATCATACTGCTGGTCATCACTGGCTTTGTAAGGTTCTAGCAATGTGGGGAAGAAAATCCACCTGTTTGGTTGCTGTATGCCACAACTGGAGCTAGAACAGCGGAAACATAACGGTGCAGAAAGAGGCCATTGAGCCCATCATGATAGCACCAGTTATTTTATCTCCCTCTGCCACTAATGGTAAAGGCACTTAATATAAAATGGAGCTGTAATGCTTCACTGAATGATGCTTGAAATATGCTGCTTGTTTTGTCAAAGCTGTGTTTGCGCACTGTTCCTGGGCCATTTTTTTACATCCCTGGTGAATAGGGACTAAAGCAAAACAAAGAAAGTTCTGTAAACAGTCAAACAAAGCAACCGAGTAGGAGTAAGTGAGGGGGAGGGGAGCGAGAGGGAGAAGTAGAAATAGGGCGAGCAAGAGAATGTGAGGAGAAAGAGTGAGAGGAAGAATCGGGGCCGGCTAGATGAAGAGAGGGAGAAAGTGAGGAGTTAAATTAGTGACACAATTTTGTCCCTTTCTGGGAAAAATATTATTTGTGATACTCAGTACTTTGGTTGAAAAAGATCCATCATCAGGGCAGATGGAGTCTGGTACAGATGGTCACCATCCAGCACAGTGCAATGTCTCAGATGTAACATAAATGAATGAATGGGTGCAAAGTAGTTTTCTGGATTCGAATCTTGTTTGTTCTGACAAACAGTGACTGTGCGACTAGACTGTGAAAAAACCCCCAATCAGCCTCTGGAGAGAATTATCACGAAATAGGAGAGTGAATGGGAGGGTTTAAACTAGTATGGCAGGGGGGTGGGCGCGGGAGTAATAGGTCAGAAGGTGAGAGCATTGAGGGAGAACTAGGGAATAGGGACAGTGGGGCTCTTGAGGCAGAGCAGACAGGGAGAAGTTGCTGAACACAGCGGGTCTGGTGGCCTGAAGTGCATATGTTTTAATGCAAGGAGCATTACGGGTAAGGCAGATGAACTTAGAGCTTGGATTACTACTTGGAACTATGATGTTGTTGCCATTACAGAGACCTGGTTGAGGGAAGGGCAGGATTGGCGGCTAAACGTTCCAGGATTTAGATGTTTCAGGCGGGATAGAGGGGGATGTAAAAGGGGAGGCGGAGTTGCGCTACTTGTTCGGGAGAATATCACAGCTATACTGCGAGAGGACACCTCAGAGGGCAGTGAGGCTATATGGGTAGAGATCAGGAATAAGAAGGGTGCAGTCACAATGTTGGGGGTATACTACAAGCCTCCCAACAGCCAGCGGGAGATAGAGGAGCAGATAGGTAGACAGATTTTGGAAAAGAGTAAAAACAGGGTTGTGGTGATGGGAGACTTCAACTTCCCCAATATTGACTGGGACTCACTTAGTGCCAGGGGCTTAGACGGGGCGGAGTTTGTAAGGAGCATCCAGGAGGGCTTCTTAAAACAATATGTAAACAGTCCAACTAGGGAAGGGGCGGTACTGGACCTGGTATTGGGGAATGAGCCCGGCCAGGTGGTAGATGTTTCAGTAGGGGAGCATTTCGGTAACAGTGACCACAATTCAGTAAGTTTTAAAGTACTGGTGGACAAGGATAAGAGTGGTCCGAGGATGAATGTGCTAAATTGGGGGAAGGCTAATTATAACAATATGAGGCGGGAACTGAAGAACATAGATTGGGGGCGGATGTTTGAGGGCAAATCAACATCTGACATGTGGGAGGCTTTCAAGTGTCAGTTGAAAGGAATACAGGACAGGCATGTTCCTGTGAGGAAGAAAGATAAATACGGCAATTTTCGGGAACCTTGGATGACGAGTGATATTGTAGGCCTCGTCAAAAAGAAAAAGGAGGCATTTGTCAGGGCTAAAAGGCTGGGAACAGACGAAGCCTGTGTGGCATATAAGGAAAGTAGGAAGGAACTTAAGCAAGGAGTCAGGAGGGCTAGAAGGGGTCATGAAAAGTCATTGGCAAATAGGGTTAAGGAAAATCCCAAGGCTTTTTACACGTACATAAAAAGCAAGAGGGTAGCCAGGGAAAGGGATGGCCCACTGAAGGATAGGCAAGGGAATCTATGTGTGGAGCCAGAGGAAATGGGCGAGGTACTAAATGAATACTTTGCATCAGTATTCACCAAAGAGAAGGAATTGGTAGATGTTGAGTCTGGAGAAGGGGGTGTAGATAGCCTGGGTCACATTGTGATCCAAAAAGACGAGGTGTTGGGTGTCTTAAAAAATATTAAGGTAGATAAGTCCCCAGGGCCTGATGGGATCTACCCCAGAATACTGAAGGAGGCTGGAGAGGAAATTGCTGAGGCCTTGACAGAAATATTTGGATCCTCGCTGTCTTCAGGGGATGTCCCGGAGGACTGGAGAATAGCCAATGTTGTTCCTCTGTTTAAGAAGGGTAGCAAGGATAATCCAGGGAACTACAGGCCGGTGAGCCTTACTTCAGTGGTAGGGAAATTACTGGAGAGAATTCTTCGAGACAGGATCTACTCCCATTTGGAAGCAAATGGACGTATTAGTGAGAGGCAGCACGGTTTTGTGAAGGGGAGGTCGTGTCTCACTAACTTGATAGAGTTTTTCGAGGAGGTCACTAAGATGATTGATGCAGGTAGGGCAGTAGATGTTGTCTATATGGACTTCAGTAAGGCCTTTGACAAGGTCCCTCATGGTAGACTAGTACAAAAGGTGAAGTCACACGGGATCAGGGGTGAACTGGCAAGGTGGATACAGAACTGGCTAGGCCATAGAAGGCAGAGGGTAGCAATGGAGGGATGCTTTTCTAATTGGAGGGCTGTGACCAGTGGTGTTCCACAGGGATCAGTGCTGGGACCTTTGCTCTTTGTAGTATATATAAATGATTTGGAGGAAAATGTAACTGGTCTGATTAGTAAGTTTGCAGATGACACAAAGGTTGGTGGAATTGCGGATAGCGATGAGGACTGTCTGAGGATACAGCAGGATTTAGATTGTCTGGAGACTTGGGCGGAGAGATGGCAGATGGAGTTTAATCCGGACAAATGTGAGGTAATGCATTTTGGAAGGGCTAATGCAGGTAGGGAATATACAGTGAATGGTAGAACCCTCAAGAGTATTGAAAGTCAAAGAGATCTAGGAGTACAGGTCCACAGGTCATTGAAAGGGGCAACACAGGTGGAGAAGGTAGTCAAGAAGGCATACGGCATGCTTGCCTTCATTGGCCGGGGCATTGAGTATAAGAATTGGCAAGTCATGTTGCAGCTGTATAGAACCTTAGTTAGGCCACACTTGGAGTATAGTGTTCAATTCTGGTCGCCACACTACCAGAAGGATGTGGAGGCTTTAGAGAGGGTGCAGAAGAGATTTACCAGAATGTTGCCTGGTCTGGAGGGCATAAGCTATGAGGAGCGATTGAATAAACTCGGTTTGTTCTCACTGGAACGAAGGAGGTTGAGGGGCGACCTGATAGAGGTATACAAAATTATGAGGGGCATAGACAGAGTGGATAGTCAGAGGCTTTTCCCCAGGGTAGAGGGGTCAATTACTAGGGGGCATAGGTTTAAGGTGAGAGGGGCAAGGTTTAGAGTAGATGTACGAGGCAAGTTTTTTACGCAGAGGGTAGTGGGTGCCTGGAACTCACTACCGGAGGAGTTAGTGGAAGCAGGGACGATAGGGACATTTAAGGGGCATCTTGACAAATATATGAATAAGATGGGAATAGAAGGATACGGACCCAGGAAGTGTAGAAGATTGTAGTTTAGTCGGGCAGTATGGTCGGCACGGGCTTGGAGGGCCGAAGGGCCTGTTCCTGTGCTGTACATTTCTTTGTTCTTTGTTGTTGTTGTTGAATGGAAAACTACCCAGAAAAGAGCAGCGAAACTAAACCTATATTCGAACTTTGTAACATGATTTGCATTGGTTTCAACTGTGATAATGCCTCTAGGTTAGGAAGGAGAAAATAGGTTCCCACTCCTGATTCCTATCCAATGGTGCCTCCCAGGAATGCACGCACGCACGTGGATACGAGTGAGAAATGGGTTCACACATGATTCACCCACCTGTGGAAAAAAAATTTGCATTTATAAAGTCTTTCCTGCTCCTGGAATATCCCAAAATGCTTTACAGCCAATGAAATACTTTTGAGTGTAGTCACTGTTGTTATGTCATAAATGTGGCATCCAATTTGCACACAGGAAACTCCCCTAAACAACAATGTGATAATGATCAGAAAGCCTGTTTTTTGTGACATTGATTGAAGATAACTATTAGTCGTGACACTAATATCTCTTCCACTCTGCTTCAAAAAATACCCCGGGTATTTATAGCCTCCAGCAGGCAGATGGATTTAATATTTCATCAGGAAGATAGCATTTTACAAAAAGAATGTGTATTAAAACGGTCAGCAGATAAAATCACTGTTGCAATGTTGCCCACACGGCTTTACTTGTTTACTGGACGTGGGGGCTCAAATATGGTGATTGGGACAGGTTGGCAGAATGGCTGATCCAGCTCCAATTTACAGCCATCCTTTCAAACAGTGACAATGATGGAATCTAAAACAAGGGGCGAAATTCTCCCCAAACGGCGCGATGTCCGCCGACTGGCGCCCAAAACGGCGCCAATCAGACGGGCATCGCGCCGCCCCAAAGGTGCGGAATGCTCCGCATCTTTGGGGGCCGAGCCCCAACATTGAGGGGCTAGGCCGGCGCCGGAGGGATTTCCGCCCCGCCAGCTGGCGGAAACGGCCTTTGTTGCCCCGCCAGCTGGCGCGGAAATGACATGTCGGGGCGGTGCATGCGCGGGAGCGTCAGCGGCCGCTGACAGTTTCCCGCGCATGCGCAGTGGGGAGAGTCTCTTCCGCCTCCGCCATGGTGGAGACCGTTGCGGAGGCGGAAGGGAAAGAGTGCCCCCACGGCACAGGCCTGCCCGCGGATCAGTGGGCCCCGATCGCGGGCCAGGCCACCGTGGGGCACCCCCCGGGGTCAGATCACCCCGCGCCCCCCCCCAGGACCCCGGAGCCCGCCCACGCCGCCTTGTCCCGCCAGTAAATAGGTACTCTAATTTACGCCGGCTGGACAGGCAATTTATCGGCGGGACTTCGGCCCATCCGGGCCGGAGAATCCAGCGGGGGGGGGCCCGCCAACCGACGCGGCCCGATTCCCGCCCCCGCCGAATATCCGGTACCGGAGACTTCGGCAACCGGCGGGGGCGGGATTCACGGCAGCCAACGGCCATTCTCCGACCCGCTGGGGGGGTCGGAGAATGACGCCCCAGGTCTCAGCATCTCACTGATTTTAATATCACTCTTCTCTTCCATCTTCCGGAGTTGGAGCTCTGTTTTCCGAGGGTCAGGCTTTCATTGTGTGTTTGCGTGGTAGTTAACGGTAGCGCAGTTCATAATTCACCAGAGGACTGGAACCTCCTCTCACCTTCTTACACCATCTGTATTATTACACTATTAGATTGACCCTCACTCCACCTCTAAAACCTCAGCAGCTCAATACACATCCCATATGCCCACTCACCCATCCCCCAACCTACATAGCCTTTGAGGTTCACCATTACCAGGTATGGTGATTGTCCCTTTAAGGGCAACGCAGTCGAGTAAGGATCACATGGCCAGTGTGACCAATCAGAACTCAGAGTGTGGAATCACCCCATGATGAGAAAGGCTTCTTAGGCAGAGACATTTTGGGAGCTGGCTACAGCCATGAGGCTTCTGTGCAA
Source organism: Scyliorhinus torazame (assembly GCF_047496885.1). Classification (NCBI taxonomy): domain Eukaryota; kingdom Metazoa; phylum Chordata; class Chondrichthyes; order Carcharhiniformes; family Scyliorhinidae; genus Scyliorhinus; species Scyliorhinus torazame. The sequence goes on from NC_092716.1 coordinate 93,578,821, forward strand.
TTCTTAATTAACAAATACCTTTTGGGTTCATTAATGAAGTCTGTGAATGTGCATCTTTATACCAGGATATTGCTATTGGCATTCTTGTCTATTGGCATATTTCTGCATGATTTTGTGTCTGCCCCTTTACTCCTTTAACAGAACCCTAAGCCGAGTCCTCACTGCATCTCAACAAATAATCCAGCCTCAATCTCCTCCCATAGCCAGCTAACTCCAGGCCTGGTCACTGCCTCACCTCCCTCTTTAACATTCTCTATTTAATTTTATTTTGTTTAAATAAATTTAGATTAACCAATTCTTTTTTTTTTCCAATTAAGGGGCAATTCAGCATGGCCTAGGCTGCACATCTTTGGGTTGTGGGGGTGAGACCCACGCAGACACGGGGAGAATGTGCAAACTCCACACGGACAGTGACCCAGGGCCGGGATCGAACCTGGGACCTTGGTGTTGTGAGACAGCAGTGGCGCCGTCTCCTTCCTTTTTCAACAGCATAAAACCCCATCACATTCTTACCTATCTTCTGTTCTGAACAAGAGCCATGTTTGAGCTGGAACATCAACGCTGTTCCTCTCTCCACTTGAGTTTTTTCTGCACTCTCCTGTTTTTATTTCAGACCTCCAGCACCCGCAGTATTTTTGCTTTTATGATATTTAGACTCTGCTGCAGTTAATCATGTCAGCTGTTCTATTGCCACTGAACTCAGTGTAGTTCTTTAGAATCATTAAATTATCTCTGTGACATTTGGTGTTCTATCTGGTTTTGTAATGCTGCACGATTTTATATGTACAGAACGTCGTCATTTCTTACACCCGAAGCTGGCTCAACAAGTGACTGTATTTAGCATAATTTTCAGAAGATAAAGTCCAATTGTTCAACTGGTTACAATTGGTTTCAGCTAAGCTAACTCAGCCGGCTGTGAGTGTCAATTTGAATATTTATAAAGCACAATGGTGATAGAGGCAGGAAGATCTATTGTACTCTGTGTCTACCAATACTGTACTCAACGGGTGGAATTTTACTGAAAAATGTATAAATTCATTTGTGGCAGGTTTTGCAGGGAATTTCCTGCCGTTTCGGCCGGCAACTTCCCCACCGCTTTCTAATGCCACTTGGGGCACAATTCTCTGGCCTCATTACGTTCTTGCTCAAGCGATACAAGGCTGGTGAATGGCGGGAGAGGCCGAAAATGAGAACCTCGCCAGGCGCCAAACAGTTTGCAATGCAATTATCACCACTTTAGCCTTATTTTCATACAATTAACGGGAGCCACACCATATCCAACGGCCACCCGTCTTTCATCAGCCTCCCCGCAAGGGTCACGCTGGCGGTGATTAGTACTCATTAAAAAAAATATGAACCTGGCGGAAGAGCTTCTGCGGTGAGCCGAGGCGGTGAGTCGCCATCTTTGATATAGACAAAGAGCCCGGGGCACTGGGCCTTGCCACCCTAGTGTTCGGCGGATGTGTTGGGGACCATCTGCTGGGGGGCGTGCACCTTCCGCAGGGGTGGGTTGTGCCATTGGAAGGGGAGCGGGGAGAGGAAGGGGAAGGAGGCGCTGGGAGCAACCGCTCACGGCACCAGCATGCCAACCCCTGGATCCTGTGTACCCATTCTGGGGGCAATCCTAGCCCCTGCCCGTCTGCCCCACCGACCCCCACTGACTGCCGAGGATTCTGGCCGTGCGGTTGAAGACTGTTGCTAATAGGGAATTGCCAATCGTGGTTAAGTCAGCACTTCACACAACCCAAGTGGATTCCCGAATGTGGGAGGGCATGTAGCATGTGTGAGTCATTACCGAGCAACAATCAGACCTTGATGCATGGACACTGTGCTTGAACACTGCGGGAGGCAACACCACACACGCAGCAGCCAACACCTGAACACCCAGGGGATGGGTCACAGCTCCGGGGACATGTCAACAGCTGGAGGGTGGGTGAGTACCACGGGGACCGGGGGGTTGCCTGGAGAGATGGGCCAAGGGTTCGGAGGTCGGTCCGCATTGGGAAGCAAGTGATAGACACGTCATATTAGTTGTGGTCAAGAGTGTTTATTGTGTTTTACAATTCCCCACACTCTCAATGGTGCCTCCCTGTGGTGGTATGCATTAGGGGTATTACGGTACCCTGTGATGCCGAGAGGCTATTGGTGGATAGACGCCGGGTCCCGATTGGATCAGCCGCCTACTGGCTCCACCCAGTAAGGCGGCGTATAAGAGCCTGGGTTCTCCCAGCAGCCGTATTCTGTAACTGTGCTGCTGGGGAACAAGTCTGTGTAATAAAGCCATCGATTGACTCCATCTCATCTCGTCTCGTGAGTGATTGATTGTACTACAATTTATTACGCAAACTTTAAAGAACATGGAGCTCCGAATCACTCCGGAGTGTCTGCGAATCAGCCCCCACGCGGCAAACTCAGCGGCCACTTTTAAACACTGGTTAGCGTGTTTTGAAGGATGCCTCCGAACGGCCACCTGCGTACCTACAGAAGACCAGAAAATGCTGGTCCTGCCATTCCAGAGTGAGCCCGGAAATCTACACTCTCATAGAGGACGCGGACATTTACCAGGCGGCGCTCGCCATGCTGAGAGGACTCTATGTTCGGCCCGTCAACCAGGTTTACGCACGCCACCAGCTCGCGACGAGACGGCAAATCCACGGGGAATCGCTGGACAAATTCTACAGTGCGCTGCTAATACTGGGGAGAAATTGCAACTGCCCACCGGTTCCGGCTAATGAACATACGGAGCTACTGATTCGGGATGCTTTCATGGCAGGTATGCTTTCGTCCCAAATTCACCAGCGATTGCTTGAACGAGACTCACTAGGCCTCAAGCAGGCACGGGCCCGCGCGGCCTCGTTCGATGTGGCATCGCAGAACGCCCGTGCCTACGCCCCCGACCGCGCGGTAGCCCCTTGGGCACCGTGGACCCCCGGCACCCCCCCTCTACCGCAGGCCTGTGCTGTCAGAGCGCCAGATCACGCGGGGGAGCCCCGCTGCTACTTTTGTGGGCAAGCGAAACACCCCTGACTGCGCTGCCCGGCCCGCTCAGCCCTCTGTAAAGGGTGTGGCAAAAAGGGGCACTTTGTAGCAGTGTGCCAAGCCCGGGGGGTCGCTGCAATCTCCGGGGGAGAACCAAGACCCCAACTTCAACCCCCCCAACGATCCATGTGCGACCACCGGGCGCCACCATCTTGGGTCCCGGACTCCATGCGGAAGGGATGGGTGCCGCCATTTTGTGCTCCTCCGGCCACGTGCGATCAATGGGCGGCGCCATCTTGTCCACCCCCGACCGTGTGCGACCCGTGGACGCTGCCATCATGGCTGACGGCTAAGGACCCCGGGATGGACGGCCCCACGGGCCTGAGGAAAACGCCCCGATGCAGCAAGAGTGACTGGCTTCGGTGACATTGGACCATTCGCGGCCCCGAACGCTCCAAACGGCAACAACGACGGTATTCATAAACGGGTACGAAACGCCCTGCCTGATCGACTCTGGGAGCACGGAGAGTTTTATACATCCCGATACGGTAAGACGCTGTTCCCTTCCGATCCACCCGAGTAATCAAAAGATTTTCCTGGTAGCAGGATCCCATTCTGTAGAGATCAAAGGGTTCTGCATCGCGAACCTCACAGTGCAGGGGAGGGAGTTCAAGAACTATCGGCTTTACGTCCTTCCCCACCTCTGTGCTGCCACACTCCTGGGGTTGGATTTCCAGTGCAACCTCCAGAGTTTAACGTTTCAATTCGGCGGCCCTATACCCCCACTCACTATCTGCGGCCTCGCGACCCTCAAGGTCGACCCGCCTTCCCTGTTTGCGAACCTCACCCTGGATTGCAAACCCGTCGCCACTAGGAGCAGATGGTACAGCGCCCAGGACCAAACCTTTATCCGGTCAGAAGTCCAACGGCTGCTGAGGGAAGGCATAGTCCAGGCCACCAATAGTCCCTGGAGAGCTCAGGTGGTAGTTGTAAAGACCAGGGAGAAGCAGAGGATGGTCATAGACTATAGTCAAACCATCAATAGGTACACGCAGCTGGATGCGTACCCTCTCCCCCACATTGTCAATCGGATTGCACAGTACAAGGTCTTTTCCACGGTGGACCTTAAGTCTGCCTTAAGTGCGAAACGGAGTTATAGGCCCAGACCCGGAACGCATGCGCCCCCTTCTGGAGTTCCCCCTCCCTCACTGCTCCAAGGCCCTGAAACGCTGCCTGGGCCTTTTCTCTTATTACGCCCAGTTGGTCCCCAACTATGCGGACAAGGCCCGTCCGCTAATTCAGTCCACTGTCTTTCCCCTGTCGACAGAGGCCCACCAGGCCTTCAGCCGCATCAAAGCGGATATCGCAAAGGCCACGATGCATGCCATCGACGAGTCCCTCCCCTTCCAAGTCGAGAGTGACGTATCCGACATAGCTCTGGTGGCCACCCTCAAGCGGGCAGACCCGTGGCCTTTTTCTCATGCACCCTCCACGCCTCAGAAATCCGCCACTCCTCAGTGGAGAAAGAGGCCCAGGCCATAGTGGAAGCTGTGTGACATTGGAGGCATTACCTGGCCGGCAGGAGATTCACTCTCCTCACTGGCCAACGGTCGGTTGCCTTCATGTTCGATAATGCACAGCGGGGCAAGATCAAGAACGACAAGATCTTGCGGTGGAGGATCGAACTCTCCACCTATAACTATGAGATCTTGTATCGTCCCGGGAAGCTAAACGAGCCTCCTGATGCCCTATCCCACGGCACATGTGCCAACGCACAAGTGGACCGCCTCCAAGCCCTCCACGAGGACCTCTGCCACTCGGGGGTCACTCGGTTCTATCACTTCGTCAAGACCCGCAACCTGCCCTACTCCATTGAGGAGGTCAGAACAGCCACCAGGAACTGCCAAATCTGCGCAGAGTGCAAGCCGCACTTCTACAGGCCAGATAAAGCGCACCTGATAAAGGCTTCCCCTCCCTTTGAACGCCTCAGTCTGGACTTCAAAGGCCCCCTCCCCGCCACCGACCGCAACACGTACTTCCTGAACGTGATTGACGAGTAGGGGGTGGATGCTCGCGTGGGGGCGAAAAGATCTCGGGGCGGGGGGCGGGGGGTGCAGAAGACGTCGGTGTCTGTTCATCCGTGCTGCCCAGTGTAGGTCGTTGACCTTTTTTCGGCACTGAAGGCTAATCCTCCTGGTCACACTCGCCGAGCTGACAGCTGCTGCCACCTCACCCCAGGCAGCACTGGCTGTCCTATGGCTCACTCTCCGAGATCCTCAGGGGAACAGGAAATCCCTCCTGGCCTCAACTGCGTTTAGCAGCCTCTCCAGGTCAGCGTCCCCGAATCTTGGGACCGGTCTCCTCGGTGCCACAGTTGCAAGCTAGCTGGGGTTGGCTGAGCAAGTGCAGCTTAAGTGCTGCTCGACGTTGTTAGCAGGGGGCTGGCGAGCGCGGTCCTGGTGAATCAGCTGGCGAGCCTTCATTTGCGGTGAAAAGCCGGTGGGGCCTCGTTAAGTGAACCCATTAACGTTGAAAAGCATTGTTGGCCTCGCTGGGCCGAGCGCCTGAAGCTCACGGCTGTTCCCGCTCGTCACCACACCTAGAAATCTTTCCGGAGAATCGTACCCAAAGTCTTTTATTTGGGCCCTGGGGAGTTTCTCACCAGATTACCCCACTGTGGTAAACCACTGTGGCACCTGTATTCGGTGATGTACGGTACGACCTGTCCTACAGGTTCGCCAGTAGTCCCTGCCTGCTGTCTCCGCCCAGGAGGCGGGGTATAAATATCCATGTCCTCCAGCCAGCAGCCATTTCGCCAGCTGCTGTGGGAGGCCACACATCTGATAGCAATAAAGCCTCAGTTGGATTCAACTATCGTCTTTCCTCCAATTGATCGTGCCTCAATTTATTGCTATCAGTTTCTAAGGATGGGCCTCCGTATCAAACCGGATCGCCTGCAGCTGGATCCGCATTCAAGCGACGCCTGAAAGGACTTCCAGCACTGGTTAGCTTGCTTCGAGGCGTATATCAACGCTGCACCAACCCCTGTTCCGGAGGCTCAGAAGATTCAGATTTTTTATTCCAGGTTGAGCTCCAATGTCTTTCCGTAAATCCAGGACGCGCCGAATTACGCCAAACCATGCCTCTACTCAAGGACAACTAAGCACAGAAAACTAACACGCTCTTCGCCAGGCATGCACTCGCCACTCGCTCTCAACTCCCTGGTGAGTCCATAGAAGACTTCTGGCGGGCCCGAATCCCACTAGTCCGGAACTGTGATTGTCAGGCCGTTATGGCCATGGAACACTCAGACCTCCTTACGCTGGGACGCTTTTGTGACTGGAATTGGGTCAGATCTCATACGCCAGAGGCTCCTAGAAGGGGCCACGCGCGACCTCGCAGAGACTAAAACGCTAGCGCTCTCCATGACGGTCGCCCTGCGCAACATCCAGTCCTACACCCCCAGTCGCGTGGCCCACCCCTCCTACGCTTCGTGGACCCCACAGACAGCCGCCCCAGCGGGGGCGCTGCCCACCCAATACGCCTGCGCTGCACACCAGGCAGCGAACCCCGGGGGCCCCCAATGCTATTTTGCGGCCAACAGAAGCACCTCCGCCAACGCTGCCCGGCCCGCGCTGCCCTTTGTAAAGCTTGCGGGAAGAAGGGCCACTTCGCTGCGGTGTGCCAGGTCCGCTCAGTAGCCACTATCGCCCCCACCCCTCTCGGTAATGGACAATGGGCGCCGCCATCCCCCCCCTCAGACCACGTGCGGCCAGTGGGCGCTGCCATCTTCCCCTCCGTGCAACACGTGCGTTCCATGGGCGCCGCCATTTTGTAAACCTCAAGATCTTCGGGCGCCGCCATCTTGTCCACCCCTCAGCACATGGGCACCACCAGCGTTCCAGGACCCGGGCTCACCAGCCGCCCCATTACCCGACGACCGACCAAGACTCGCCTCCATGTCAATCGACCAGTCTCGTCCGCATAACCTGACCAACGCATCCACCAGCGTGAAAGTCGATGGACATGTAACCTCCTGCCTGCTGGACTCCGGGAGCACCGAAACCTTCATACACCCGGATACGGTAAGGCGCTGCTCCCTCATGATACACCCTTCCAACCAAAAAATCTCCCTGGCCTCCAGATCCCAATGCTTAGCCCGTACTGTACGGTCATGCTCACGGTCCAGGGCGTAGAATTCAGCGGCTTCTGCCGCTACGTCCTCCCTAACCTCTGCGCTGCACTAATCCTTGGCCTGGACTTCCAGTGCAACCTCCAGACCCTAACTCTGAAATTCGGCGGGCCCTTACCACCCCTTCTTACTGTTTGTGGCCTCGTGACCCTAAAGGTCGACCCACCTTCCCTCTTTGCCAATCTAACTCCAGATTGCAAACCCGTCGCCACCAAGAGCAGATGGTACAGCACCCAGGACAAGACCTTCATCAGGTCCGAAGTCCAGCGGCTGCTTCGGGATGGCATCATCAAGGCCAGCCACAGCCCCTGGAGAGCTCAAGTGGTAGTAGGTAAAACTGGGGAGAAACACTGAATGGTCGTGGACCACAGCCAGACCATCAACCTGTACACGCAGCTCGACGCGTACCCCCTCCCACGCATATCTGACATGGTTAACCAGATTGCGCAGTACCGGGTCTTCTGAAGGGTAGACCTGAAATCCGCCTACCACCAGCTCCCCATCAGTAAATCGGACCGTCCATACACCGACTTCGAGGCAGACGGCCGCCTATACCACTTCCTTAAGGTCCCCTTCGGCGTCACAAACGGGGTCTCGGTCTTCCAAAGGGAGATCGACCGAATGGTCGACTGGTACAGGTTGCAGGCCACCTTTCCGTACCTAGACAACGTCAGCATCTGTGGCCATGATCAGCAGGACCATGACGCCAACCTTGCTAAATTTCTCCACACCGCTACTCTCCTAAACCTCACTTACAACAAGGAGAAGTGCGTGTTCAGCACGAGCCGCTTAGCCATCCTCGGCTACGTGGTCCAGAACGGAGTTCTGGGGCCCGATCCCAACCGCATGCGCCCCCTCATGGAGCTCCCCCTCCCTCACTGCCCCAAGGCCCTCAAACGCTGCCTGGGGTTCTTTTCGTACTCTGCTCAGTGGGTCCCAAACTATGCGGACAAGGCCCGCCCACTCATACAGTCCACCCAGTTTCCCCTGACGGTCGAGGCCCAACTGGCCTTCGGCCGGATCAGAGCTGATATTGCCAAGGCCACAATGCACGCTGTAGATGAGACACTGCCCTTCCAAGTAGAAAGCGACGCATCAGATTGGGGCAGCACGGTAGCCTTGTGGATAGCACAATTGCTTCACAGCTCCAGGGTCCCAGGTTCGATTCCAGCTTGGGTCACTGTCTGTGCGGAGTCTGCACATCCTCCCTGTGTGTGCGTGGGTTTCCTCCGGGTGCTCCGGTTTCCTCCCACAGTCCAAAGATGTGCAGGTTAGGTGGATTGGCCATGATAAATTGCCCTTAGTGTCCAAAATTGCCCTTAGTGTTGGGTGGGGTTACTGGGTTATGGGGATAGGGTGGCGGTGTTGACCTTGGGTAGGGTGCTCTTTCCAAGAGCCGGTGCAGACTTGATGGGCCGAATGGCCTCCTTCTGCACTGTAAATTCTATGATGTCGCCCTTGCCACCACCCTCAATCAGGCAGGCAGGCCCGTGGCATTCTTTTCCCGTACCCTTCATGCCTCAGAAATTCAGCACTCATCCGTCGAAAAGGAGGCCCAAGCTATCGTTGAAGCTGTGCGTCATTGGAGGCATTACCTGGCCGGCAGGAGATTCACTCTCCTCACTCACCAATGGTCGGTAGCCTTCATGTTCAACAACACACAGCGGGGCAATATCAAAAATGATAAAATCTTGCGGTGGAGAATCGAGCTCTCCACCTATAATTACGAGATTATGTATCGCCCCGGCAAACTCAACGAACCTCCAGACGCCCTCTCCCGAGGTACATGTGCCAGCGCACAGGTAGACCGACTCCGGGCCCTGCACGACAGCCTTTGTCACCCAGGAGTCACACGGTTGTACCACTTCATTAAGGCACATAATCTGCCCTACTCCGTCGAGGAAGTAAGGACAATCACCAGGGACTGCCAGGTCTGTGCGGAGTGCAAGCCGCACTTCTACCGGCCGGACCGCGTGCGCCTGGTGAAGGCCTCCCGCCCCTTTGAATGCCTCAGCGTGGACTTCAAAGGCCCCCTCCCCTCCACCAACCGTCACACATATTTTCTGTGTGATCGACGAATACTCTAGATTCCCCTTTGCCATCCCATGCCCCGACATGACGTCTGCCACCGTCATTAAAGCCCTCAACACAATCTTCACTCTGTTCGGTTTCCCCGCCTACATCCACAGTGACAGGGGATCCTCATTCATGAGTGATGAGTTGCGTCAGTTCCTGCTCAGCAGGGGTATCGCCTCCAGCAGAACGATAAGCTATAACCCCCGGGGAAACGGACAGGTAGAAAGGGAGAATGGGACGGTATGGAGGGCTGTCCAGCTGGCCCTACGATCCAGAAACCTCCTGGCCTCCCGCTGGCAGGAGGTCCTCTCTGATGCACTCCACTCAATTCACTCATTACTCTGCACTGCCACTAACAATACACCCCATGAACCTCTTTTTGTCTTCCCCAGGAAGTCCACATCCGGGGTGTCACTCCTGACTTGGCTCGCAGCTCCGGGAACCGTGCTTCTCCGTAAGCACGCCTGACTTCACAAGGCGGACCCGTTGGTGGAGAGGGTGCACTTGCTCCACGCAAACCCCCAGTACGCCTACGTGGCGTTCCCCGACGGCCTCCAGGATACTGTCTCCCTCAGGGACCTGGCACCAGCAGGTTCCACCCCCACAACCCCTGCGCCCCCGGCGCCACTCTCCCCTCCCCCGTCACTCCCAACAGCACCCTCCCCAGGAACATCCCCCCCCCCCCCCCCCCCCCCCCCCCCCCACTGCCCACCCCCGATGATGAAGAGGATTTTGGCACGCTCCCGGAGTCACCATCGACCAGATCAGCACCAACATTGCCGACACCACTGCGTCGATCCCAGAGGAACATCAAGGACCCGGACCGGCTAAACCTCTGACCAGTCCACCGGACATCAAAGGACATTTGTTTGCTCAAATCTTGTAAATATTAACTCATTGTTGTATATAGTTATCCACCACCCCCGCCGGACTCAATTTTTAACAGGGGCGAATGTGGTAAACCACTGTTGCATCTGTATTAGGTGATGTACGGTAGGACCTGCACGACAGGTTCGCCGGTAGTCCCTGCCTCCTGCCTCCGCTCAGGAGGCGGGGTATAAATATGCGTGTCCTCCAGCCAGCATTTCTCCAGCTGCTGTGGGAGGCCACACATCTGATAGTAATAAAGCCTCAGTTGGATTCAACTATCATCTTTCGTCCAATTGATCGTGCCTCACCCACACTGCATGTTTTGCGTCGTGGGAGGCGGCCCGCCAGAGGGATCTACCAGTCCTGCTGTTGTCAACAGGTTTTCTTGTTGGAATGTTTTTTAGCACTGGGGAGCTGAACTCAGAGATTGGGCCGCCATTTTGAAAGGGTGCCTCGATCTCTAAGTGAGCTTGTGGGTCCCCCACACCCCCCACCCGTGGGCAATGTCACTCCCTACACACATGGGCATTACTGCCCCCCCCCCAAGTGAAGACACCCCACTGTGGGATCCCTCAGGGCCCACTTCTTCAAGCCCACCCCTCTAGGACCCCCGCCCGTCACTCCTCCCAACCTCCCAGATACCTCTATTTACCTTCCCTGCACCAGCCCCCTCCCCCCCTTCATACACCCCTCCACCCTCCTTTCATGGGCAGGGTCCCCCTCGACTCTGTGCAGTACCACCCTGGCACCCAGTGCTCCTGCCAGCTTTGCCATGCCATCCGGGCACCTTGACAGTGCTAAGGTGCCTGCATTCCAGGGGGCGTGTCAGGGAGCTACCCTGCACAATCTCCAGCTACCCAGGGGCCTCTGATGGTCTGGTGGACCCCCCAGTACCATTCTGTCTGGTCCACGTTTGTGTGGTCCAGTGCTGATCGATGCCCAGCTGCAGCCTCGCTGTGGAGGTCGATAAACCCGAGTAAACCCACCCACGCAGGTTTAAAACCTATGTAGGCGTGCCTCATTTGGTCACGCCCTCTTTGGGTGAGAGTTTGATTCCAATGCCTTGCAGGCCTTGCGTATATCCCACGAGGTGTAAATGTTGCCGGGAAGCCGGCGCGAGGCCTCTCCTGGGATCTACCAGCTGCATTGTGGTCTCGCCTGAGTGCAACACGGCCAGTGGATCACGGCCAACAAATCATTGAGCAGATATTGAGCGAAGTTCTCCTTTTAGGTCGTGATTTAATGACCGCTTCGCACTGAGGCGAAAGCGCAATGAGGTTGTTAAATCGCGGGAGAGGCCAAAAATGAGAACCGCCCCGGTCGCCGATCCTTTTGCGATCTAACCGGCCTGCTCCCATTGGCGAAATCAGGATCTGGCCGCAGCTTGGTGAGAAACCAATAATCACCACGGAAGCCCAATCTCCATACAATTAACATGAGCGACTCCCTGTCCAATTACCTCCTGTGATCTAACGGCCTCCCCAATAAGTGGTCATGCGGACACTGATACATGCACCTTTTAAAAAAAGTGAAGCTAGCGGAAGGGCTGCTGTGGGGCCCTGAGGAGGTGAACAGCTAACTACGTTCACAGGCAAATAGGCCGGGGGCATTGGGTTTGCTGCCCCGGTGCTGGGGGGGGGGGGGTTATGGGGGAGGCTCCTGGGGTCAGCCTCGGTCGGGGGGTTCCGCCATCGGGGGTGGGCGGTTGCAGATTTGGGGGTGGTGGTGGCTGCCCATTGTCTCGGCTGGGGGGGGCCATATAGAGCGGCCCCCGAACGGCGCCGCGCCAATGGCGGCGATTCTCCGGTGACCGGAGAATCAGTGGACCGGTGTCGGGGCGTCGTCGCGTGAATCGCAGCCAGCCCTGCGATTCTGCAACCCGGCCCCGGGGTCAGCGAATCCTGCCCTAAGTGTTGACACCCTCGTGAAAACGGTGGAGTTTTACTCCTGAAAATCCTGGAAAAAAGTGACACGAATTCATAGCCCTGCAGGGGGCTAGCCGGGACCCGGGTAAATCTCGCAGCTTTTGCTGCAGATACAGGCTCCCGCACTTCAAGGTTCACGCATATGCACGGTGGCGGCTCCAGCGGCCGCGCCGTGCTCCATGGCGGACGCGGACTGCGGAGCTAGACCCAAGAAAGGGACCCCCCGATCGGCCGAGCTCCCGGCCCTCAAATCCCTCACAAGCACTCCGCGGCCGCCTATATGGCCCCCCATGGCCTCCGATCAGCCTGCCCCCGACCAAGCGAGTATCCCGCCCGGCAATACCAGGTTAGTTCCACGCCGTTGGAAGTTGGCCGGTCGGGGGCGGAGAATGTCGGAGCGGGCCTCTGGAATGGCCCCCGGTGGTGCGGGGTACTCCCCGGTGACACCGCTTTTCGGTGCCCGGAGAATCGCCGAACCGGCACCGGGCCCAATTTTGGCGTCAAACTGGATTCTTCGCCTCGGTGCCGGCCCCGATTTTGGCGTCGGGGTGCGGAGAATCCAGCTCGTGGAATCCCTACAGTGCAGAAGGAAGCCATTCAGCCCATCGAGTCTGCACCAACCCTCCGAAAGGCCATCGTACCTAGGCCCACTCCCCTGCCCTGTCCTCGTAGCCTCAGTTAACTTTCACAACTTTGGACTGTGGTAGCCTGTGTAGATGTTGTTATGGGCGAGGCTTTCCAGAACCCCAAAATGTATCATGGAGTTCAACCAACCTCTCCCTTTAATGGATTTGTTGCTTTTCCTAGCACACGGCCTTTTCCCTAGGTGTGGGATTACAATTATGGACACGTGGGTTTTTAAACACAAAACACTGTTTATTCCATGAACTCAACTTAACACCTTAAATAAACCTTGGATCTCTTAACACCCCTTACTTCAAAGATAACTCAGAAAATATTGCACGAGTAAATACTTCCTTAAAATGTTCCATCAAACTTCCAAGAGACTTTAAACAGTATCACATCAGGTTAAAGGATATATATATTTTCTGTAGAATGGCAGAGACTGTCGCAAACTGGCTTTCTACTTTTAAACTGCTCTCAGCAAAACTAGCCAGGCACTTTTTAGCTGCTCTCAGCAAAACCAAACTGCAAGACTTGCAGCTCTCTGGAAACACACAGACACTGCTTTTAAACTGAAACTAAAAACCTGCAAAATGGCTGACCTAAAGTCCAGCCCCACCCACTCTCTGACATCACTGTTTTCTTAAAGGTACATTGCTTACACATCCATTTCTTAAAAGCACTCTTGCATGACAGGTATTACGGTACCTGGTAATGCTAGAACACCATTGGTAGATATTGTATGTTTCCTATTGGTCAAGCTGTATGGTAGCTCCGCCCTGCAAGGCGGGTTGTAAGAACCCGTGCCGCCCCAGCAGCCTTCATTCTGTACCTGAGCTGCTGGGGGAATCATCTAGCTTATTAAAGCCTTCAGTTGGACTACAACCTCGCTTTAGTGGTCACTGATCGTGCATCAATTTAATAAGCTAGATTTAAAAGGATGGAGCTCCGAATCAAGCCAGTGTGTCTGCAACTCAGCCCCCATGCGGCGAACTCAGCAGCAATCTTCAAGCACTGGTTGGCGTGTTTTAAAGGATATCTCGGAATGGCTGAAAACACACCCACAGGAGAGCAGAAAATGCAAGTCCTGCACTCGAGGGTGAGCCCGGAAATTTGCACCCTCATCGAGGACGCGGAAGACTTGATGCAGCAATAGAGCTGCTAAAAGGACATTATATTCGCCCGGTAAACCAGGTCTACGCCAGACATCTGTTAGCAACGAGGCGACAAATCCCTGCGGAATTGCTGGGAGAATTCTACCGTGCGCTCCTGGTGTTGGGGAGAAACTGCAGCTGCCCGCAGGTTTCGGCGAGCGACCACACTGAACTCTTGATCCAGGACGCTTTCGTGGCAGGTATGCTGTCCTCCCAAATCCTGCAGCGATTGCAGGAAAAAGACACCCTAGGCCTCAAGGAAGCACAGGCCCTTGCAGGCTCCCTGGATGTGGCCTCCAGAAACGCCCGTGCTTACATTCCCAATCGCGCGGCAGCCCTCTGGGCAGCGTGGAACTCCTCCGCAGCCGACCCCGAGACATCCCCCACCCCCCCACAAGCTTGTGCTGCAAGGCGGCCTGGCAACCCCAAGGTGCCCCGCTGCTACTTTTGCGGGCAGGCCAAGCACCCCCGGCAGCGCTGCCCAGCCCGCGCATCCACCTGCAAGGGATGCGGTAAAAAGGGCCACTTCGTGGTGGTATGCCAGGCCCGTGCGGTCGCCGCAGTCTCCGGCGGCGAATGCGGACCGCCACCACAAACCTCTCCATGGTCCACGTGAGGCCAGCGGGCACCACCATCTTCCTACTCCAGGGCCACGTGCGGCCCCCGGGCACCGCCATCTTGTCCCGCGGACGCCACGTTCGATGGATGGGTGCTGCCATTTTGTGCACCCCCAGCCATGTGCGACCAATGGGAGCCACCATCTTGGATGGACTCTCAGGACCCCAGCTCGGCTGACCGCACACCGCCCGAAGAGAACACTCAACTGCTGCGATTAGCCTCGGTGACCCTGGACCAGTCCCGGCCTCGAACACTCCCAACTGCTACAACAACAGTACTAATCAACGGGCACGAGACGTCCTGCTTAATTGACTCTGGGAGCACGGAGAGCTTCGTACACCCCAACACGGTAAGGCGCTGTTCTCTCCTCGTCCGCCCCGTTAATCAAAAATCTCCCTGGCCTCCGGTTCCCACTCAGTAGAGATAAAGGGGTTTTATGTAGCAAACCTCACAGTCCAGGGAAGGGAGTTTAAAAATTACCGGCTCTACGTCCTTCCCCACCTCTGCGCTGCCACACTCCTAGGTTTAGACTTCCAGTGTAATCTCCAAAGTCTAACTTTTAAATTTGGCGGCCCTATACCCCCCCTCACTGTCTGCGGCCTCATGACCCTCAAGGTCGATTTGCCTTCCCTGTTTGCGACCCTCACCCCGGATTGCAAACCCGCCGCCACCAGGAGCAGACTGTACAGTGCCCAGGATCAGGGGCGAGAATCGCCGGGGGCTGGCGTGAATCCCGCCCCCGCTGGTTGCCGAAGTCTCCGGCACCAGAGATTCGGCGGGGGCTGGAATCGCGCCGCGCCGGTTGGCGGGCCCCCCCGCTCGATTCTCCGGCCCGGATGGGCCGAAGTCCCGCCGCTAAAATGCCTGTCCTGCCGGCGTAAATTAAACCACCTACCTTACCGGCGGGACAAGGCGGCGCGGGCGGGCTCTGGGGTCCTGGGGGGGGGCCTGGCCCGCGATCGGGGCCCACCGATCCGCGGGCGGGCCTGTGCCGTGGGGGCACTCTTTCCCTTCCGCCTCCGCCACGGTCTCCACCATGGCGGAGGCAGAAGAGACTCTCGCCACTGCGCATGCGCGGGAAGCTGTCAGCGGCCGCTGACGCTCCCGCGCATGCGCCGCCCAGGGATGTCATTTCCGCGCCAGCTGGCGAGGCACCAAAGGCCTTTTCCGCCAGCTGGCGGGGCGGAAATTCATCCGCCGCCGACCTAGCCCCTCAAGGTTGGGGCTCGGCCCAAAGATGCGAGCATTCCGCACCCTTGGGGCGGCGCGATGCCCGTCTGATTTGCGCCGTTTTGGGCGCCAGTCGGCGGACATCGTGCCGTTTCCGGAGAATTTCGCCCCAGATCTTTATTAGGTCAAGGTCCAAAGGCTACTGAGGAAAGGAGTCATTGAAGCCAGCAACAGTCCCTGGAGAGCTCAAGTAGTGGTGGTAAAGACCGGGGAGAAGCATAGGATGGTCATCGACTACAGTCAGACCATCAACAGGTTTACGCAGCCGGACGCGTACCCTCTCCCCCGCATATCCGACCTCGTAAACAGGATCGCACTTTACAAGGTCTTCTCCACTGTGGATCTTAAGTCCGCCTACCACCAGCTCCCATCTGCACTAGTGACCACAAATACACTGCCTTCGAGGCAGATGGGCGGCTCTATCACTTCTTAAGGGTTCACTTCGGTGTCACCAACGGGGTCTCGGTCTTCCAGCGCGAGATGGACAGAATGGTTGACCGGTACGGTTTATGGGCAACATTCCCGTATCCCGATAATGTCACCACCTGCGGCCACGACCAGCAGGACCACGACACCAACCTCCAAAAATTCCTCCAGACCGCAAAGATCCTTAACCTTACATACAATAAGGATAAATGCGTGTTTAGCACCGACCGCCTAGCCATCCTCGGCTACGTAGTGCGAAATGGAGTTATAGGCCCTGACCCTGAACGCATGCTCCCCCTTATGGAGTTCCCCCTCCCTCACTTCTCCAAGGCCCTGAAGCGCTGCCTAGGGTTTTTCTCTTACTATGCCCAGTGGGTTCCCAACTATGCGGACAAGGCCCGTCCCCTGATCCAATCCACAGTTTTTCCCCTGTCGATAGAGGCCCACCAGGCCTTCAGCAGCATCAAAGCAGACATTGCAAAGGCCACGATGCGCGCCATCGACGAGTCCCTCCCCTTCCAGGGCGAGAGCGATGCGTCTGACGTAGCTCTGGCGGCCACCCTCAACCAAGCGGGCAGACCCGTGGCCTTCTTCTCACGTACCCTCCTTGCTTCCGAAATCCGCCACTCCTCAGTCGAAAAGGAGGCCCAGGTCATATTGGAAGCTGTGCGACATTGGAGGCATTACCTGGCTGGCAGGAGATTCACTCTCCTCACTGACCAACGGTCGGTTGCATTCATGTTCGATAATGCACAGCGGGGCAAGATAAAAAACGATAAGGTTTGCGGTGGAGGATCAAACTCTCCATCTACAACTACAAGATCTTGTATCGTCCCGGGAAGCTAAACGATCCTCCTGATCCCCTGTCCCACGGCACATGTGCCAACGCACAAGTGGACCGCCTCTGAGCCCTCCACGAGGACCTCTGCCACCCGGGGGTCACTCGCCTTTTCCACTTTATCAAGACCCGCAACCTGCCCGACTCCATCGAGGTGGTCAGGACAGCCACCCGGGACTGCCAAATCTGCGCGGAGTGCAAACCACGCTTCTACCGGCCAGAGAAAGCGCACCTGATAAAGGCTTCCCGTCTCTTTGAACGCCTCAGCATGGACTTCAAAGGCCCCCTCCCCTCCATCGACCGCACACGTACTTCCTGAACGTGATTGACGAGTACTCCCGGTTCCCATTCGCCATCCCCTGCCCCGACATGACCACAATTACCATCGTCAAGGCCCTCCATAGCATCTTTGCACTGTTTGGGTTCCCCGCCTACATACATAGTGATAGGGGGTCCTCCTTTATGAGCGATGAACTGTGTCAATTCCTGCTCAGCAAGGGCATCGCCTCGAGCAGGACGACCAGTTACAACCCCCGGGGTAATGGACAGGTAGAGAGGGAGAACGGAACGGTCTGGAAGACCGTCCTACTGGCCCTACGGTCCAGGAATCTCCCAGTCTCCCGCTGGCAGGAAGTCCTCCCGGATGCCCTCCGCTCCATCCGGTCACTGCTTTGTACCACAACCAACCAAACACCTCACGAACATCTCCTTGTCTTCCCCAGGAAGTCCTCCTCTGGGACCTTGCTCCCGACCTGGCTGGCTGCTCCCCGACCCATCCTGCTCCGAAAACACGTGCGGGCGCACAAGTCGGACCCGTTGGTCGAGAGGGTCCATCTTCTCCACGCTAACCCCCAGTACGCCTACATGGCGTACCCTGACGGCCGACAAGATGCGGTCTCCCTATGAGACCTGGCGCCCGCCGGAGCCCCACGCACACCCCAGCCACCAGTCCCACCCTCCCTCCCACCAGTGCACCTTACAGGAGCATCGGTGCTTCCGCCGGCCCCGTCTAAGCCCCCCCCCAACCATCGACGCACCCCACAGATGCTCCCTTCCCAGGTCAACCGTTTTCCCCACCAACGCTGTATAGGGGTGTCGAAGCTGCCACAGGGATCAAGGCCACGCCCCCAGAGTCACAGACGCCCGAGCCTCCACCGGAGTCACCACCGAGGCTCCGACGATCACAGAGGACGACCACGGCCCCCAATCGACTGATTGCTTCATTTTAAAGTGTGTTAATTATGAATCAAAAATTGTATATAGTAAATAGAATTGTAAATAGTTATAAAATGCTGTACGGAGGTATTATGGTACCTCCATAACTATAATTTCTACCACGTTACCATGTTGTAATATCAGGCCACTACCCCCGCTGGACTATTTTTTAACAGGGGGTGAATGTGGTAGTCTGTGTAGAGGTATTATGGTACCTGGTAATGCTGGAACACCATTGGTAGATATTGTATATTTCCTATTGGTCAAGCTGTATGGTAGCTCTGCCCTGCTAGGCGGGGTATAAGAACCTGTGCCGCCCTAGCAGCCTTCATTCTGTACCTGAGCTGCTGGGGGGAACATCTAGCTTATTAAAGCCTTCGGTTGGACTACAACCTCGCTTTAGTGGTCATTGATCGTGCATCATGGACACTAAGGGAAACTTTAGCATGGCTAATCCACCTAACGTGCATATCTTTGGACTGTGGGGGAAACCAGAGCACCCAGAGGAAACCTATACAGACATGGTGAGAAAGTGCAAACTCCACACCGACAGTAACCCGGGTCCCTGGCGCTGTGAGACAGCAGTGCTAACCACTGCACCACCATGCTGTCCTTGAGAAAGCAGTGCTAAACTACTGTGCTACCTTGCCGATGATACTGAATGTGT
Source organism: Scyliorhinus torazame (assembly GCF_047496885.1). Taxonomy (NCBI): domain Eukaryota; kingdom Metazoa; phylum Chordata; class Chondrichthyes; order Carcharhiniformes; family Scyliorhinidae; genus Scyliorhinus; species Scyliorhinus torazame. The sequence continues at coordinate 93,597,635 of NC_092716.1, forward strand.
TCCTGGTATTTCTGAGCTTACACTGGCTGTAGTAACAATGAGTTTGCAGTTGGCATTCTCAGGTTAGGTGGATACATGCTCATCATATTTTCTCATGTGTTCGTCATCCTCACCTCACCATGGGTCATCCGGTACAATCAGGCCACAAATCAGGTGGTTTGATGATACACTGGAGGTGATCGCAAAGCATTTTACTTTGCCTTTATCACTGCTAAGCATGCTGACTCAATGGGGTAGATTTTTAACATGCTCCTTGAACTTTCACACACCCCATATTTAGCACAGACGGTGACTAAGCAGATAAATATAACCTGGCTTCCTGCCTGCTCCCCTGCTGACTCTCGTGATCCCGCCTTCCACACCAACTATCAGTATCTATATTGCATTTCTGATCTGAATCTACGACATCCGATCCACGAAACCACATTGCATTTTACAGCCTGGAAACAGGCCATTTGGCCCAACAGCTCCATCCTGGTATTTGTGGTCCACGCAAGCCTCCTCCCACCCATGCTTCGCTGGCTGAAGTTTCTTCCAAGCGAATAGCCCCCTATCTTTCTGAAGGGGAAAATAAATATTGGGCAGTTCCTGTAACATTCCTGAGTGGTAAGTCGTATCTCAGCTCCAGTGCCTTCCTCTTCCACAGCCGGCCTTAACTTGCTGCAGTAAAGGGAAACCCTGCTGGGATGCAGTTGCATGTGACCTTCCCACCAGCCCAAGCTGCCATCTTTGAATCTTGAATGTCAATTGCCAATGTAAATTCTGGTGGGATTGATTGGGCCTGAATCTGTGTTTATTTGATTGGGGTGGAAATTCATAATCTTTGCCAATAAAAAAGGTCAGTGTGAACCTAAAGTGGGGATGTATTATTTTATAACTCTCAATGACTTTTACACTGAAATTATCAACAAGAGATTCACTCAAAACCATGACCATTCACTTTGCAGCTTGATCTTCATAGCTCTGCTGGGCAGTGACACAGATTGAATAATCGAGAAGCGAGAACACTTCACAAATTAATCTTTTCCATTCTTTCAAAGGCATACTTTTAATAATCTTTATTATTGTCACAAGTAGGCTTACATTAACACTGCAATGAAGTTCCTGTTAAGATACCTTTATTTAAAAGAAAGCAGTGCTTTCTAGAGCTGCTTTTACTTTTGTTAAAGACTGGAATCAGTTATCCAAAGATATTGGCTGGAATTTTTACAACAGCTGGGAAGTCCTGCTGTCAGGAACAAAAGTGTAAACTGAGCCTACATGGACAGATGGCAGGACCCCAGTTGGCAGGGTGACCAGTTGGCCCTTATTTTACAGGATCACCCTGTATCTGAGTCCACTGTCCCATGTCCCATGTTGTATGGTGCCGGGATGCTGTCTGTCTTGTAATTCGGATCTTGTAGTTTCACACACGGTGCAGGAGCCGCCCGCTTCATGTTTGCACTTTATAGCAGCACTGGCTGCTGCTCTCACAGCTCTGGCAGAAATGCCCTCACCCTCCGCTGCCTCTGATCAACTCCACGGCAGGCTCCCCCTCAAGTTTCTCAGAGATTTGGTCACCCTGATAAGAAGGATATTATCAGCAGTGGCCAGTTGATGGCCAACAAGGGACCATCATATAATTGAGGGTGGGAATGTGCCTCTCAGAGCTGCCCGCTCAATCAGAGGACCACCAATAAGCGTGCCATTTCAGGGAAAAGGAGAGGCTGCTTCCACACTGAGGTGCTACTACAGTTAAGTTTGTTCTTTGTACCATGTCGGGAGCAGGCAGGCATGGCCCAGTTGTATAAGTCAAAATAACAAGTGTGTACACGTAAAAATCTGTGACATTGCTTTCAAATTTAATTGACGATGGGGCAGATATATAAAGGCTGTAAAGGCTTTTCCTCAAGCAATCACTAGAGGGCAGTACAATAATGGCAGCACAAAAGGTTCAAACTCAAGTTAATCATTTTAATTAAAATCACAGTCTTAACTCCTCTTCGATGCTGGAGAAAAACACCAACTCTGTCAGCTTCAGCAAGGTCTTTAGAATTGACATGGCGATTAGTGAATGAGGAAAGGTTGCATCAGTATGGATTTAATTCACTGGAGTTCAGCTGAACGAGGGGGAACTTCATAGAAATCAATACAATTCTAACAGGACTAGACAGAGTTGATGCAAGAAGGATGTTCCCAATGGTGGGGGTGTCCAGAATCCGGGGCGGGATTCTCCTACCCCCCCGCCGAGTCGGAGAATCGCCCGAGGGCTGGCGTGAATCCCGCCCCCGCCGGTTGCCGAATTCTCTGGCACCGGATATTCGGCGGAGGTGGGAATTGCGCCATGCCGGTTGGCGGCCCCCCCCCCCCCCGGCGATACTCCGACCCGCGATGGGCCGAAGTCCCGCTGCTGGAATGCCTGTCCCGCCGGCGAGAATCAAACCACCTCTCTTACCGGCGGGACAAGGCGGCGCGGGCGGGCTCCAGGGCGATCGGGGCCCACCGATCCGTGGGCGGGCCTGTGCCGTGGGGGCACTCTATTCCTTCCGCCTTCGCCATGGTCTCCACTATGGCAGAGGCGGGAGAGACCCCCTCCACTGCGCATGCGCGGGAGCGTCAGCGGCCGCTCACGGCATCCCCGCACGGCAAGGTCATTTCCGCGCCAGCTGGCGGGGCACCAAAGGCCTTTCCTGCCAGCTGGCGGGGCGGAAATCAGTCTGGCGTGTGTCTAGCCCCTCAAGGTGAGGGCTCGGCCCCATAGGATGTGGAGAATTCCGCACCTTTGGGGCGGCGCGATGCCGGACTGATTTGCGCCGTTTTTGGCGCCGGTCGGCGGACATCGCGCCAATTGCGGAGAATTCCGCCCCAGGATTCACAATCTGAGGATACGGGATGGCGCATTTAGGACAGAGATGAGGAGAAATTTCTTCACCCAGAGAGTGGTGAGCCTGTGGAATTTGTTACCACAGGAAGTAGTTGAGCTTTCAAGAAGCAGTTCAATATAACACTTGGGGTGAAGGCGATCAAAGGATATCGGGGGAAGGCGGGATTAAGCTATTGTGTTGGATGATCAGCCATGATCATAATGAATGGCAGGGCAGGATCGAAGGGCTGAATGGCCTCCCGCTCCTATTTCTATGTTTCTATGGAGAGCAAAATAAACAAATAATTACATGCTAACCTAGCCTACAAGTTTCACTCTTAACATTGGTAGTAATACTACAAACAGGCGAATTAGGAGCTGGAGTAGGCCATTTGGCTCCTCGAGCCTGCACCGCCATCCAATAAAACCATGGCTGATCTGCTTGTAGCCTCAACTCCACATTCCAGCCTATCCGTGATCACCAACGACTCCCTTGTTAGTCAAGGATGTATTTACCTCACCTTAAAATTATTCCGAAAATTATGTACTATTACAATTCATATTTAATAATAATAATCTTTATTAGTGCCACAAGTAGGCTTACAGTAACACTGTAATGAAGTTACTGTGAAAATGCCTGAGTCGCCACACTCTGGCGCCTGTTCGGGCACACAGAGGGAGAATTCAGAATGTCCAAATCGCAAAACAAACACATCGTTCAGGACTTGTGGGAGGAAACTGGAGCACCCGGAGCAAGCCCACGCAGACACGGAGAGAACGTGCAGACTCCGCACATACAGTGACCCAAGCGGGAATCGAACCCGGGTCCCTGTGCTGTGAAGCAACAGTGCTAACCACTGTGCTACCGTGCCACTCCTTGAATACAATAGTATTATTTTGATGATCTGCATTTATCCACATTAGCATAATTAATGTAAGAATTGTTATAAAGTATTTCACAAACCCAGTGTGGAATGTGAGATTAGGAAGGGAGACCAAAAGCCTAACAACAGCTTGTGAGTGCAATAAAAAGTGATTGCCCATCATTTTCCCCAACATGTTTTGTTCTATTCTCCTTCAAGACACCAGTCTGTTTACTGACCAAAGTGACCACACAGATCCTTGCGAGTGAGTTTTGGCAATCTACTTCACCAGAGGAGAACCATAGGCAGGGCCCATGATGCCCTCACTCACCACCGCTGTCTTTCAGCTGGGGCTGCTGGAGCAGCGGCTGGGGCCAATCATCATTTTATTTAATCAACCACAATTTATGTTTGCACAATGACATTAATTTAGAAACACATCTCAATTTTGGCGGGGCAGCTGAGAGGGTTGACACCCAGACTTGATTACTCTGGCACAGTCCTGGGCATCAGTCTCCCACATTCTACCCTCTGTAACCATGAGGTCATCAAAAACTCTGCTGCCTGTGCTTCAGTCGCACCAAATCCTGTTTCATAGAACCATAGAATTCGTACAATGCAGAAGGAGGCCATTGGGCCCATCGAGTCTGCACCGACCCTACCTAGGCCCAATCCACCGCCCTATCCCCATAACCTCACTTCGCCTGCACATTTTTGGACACTAAGGGGAAATTTAGCATGGCCAATCCACCTAGCCTGCACATCTTTGGACTGCGGGAGGAAACCGGAGCACCCGGAGGAAACCCACGCAGACATGGGGAGAACGTGCAGACTCCACACAGACAGTTAATTACCCAAGGCTGGAATTGAACCCAGGTCCCTGGCACTGTGAGGCAGCAGTGCTAACCACTGTGTCACCGCGTGTCTTTTTCCCATGATCTCTCGTTGACTGACCTATATTGGCTCCCAGTTAAACAATACCACTCTTTAAAAATTTGTCAATTTCTGTCAAAATTTGTTTTTGACAAAGAGTGATCCAGACTCGAAACGTTAGCTCCATTTTCTCTCCACAGAGGCTGTCAGACCTGCTGAGATTGTCCAGTATTTTCTGTCTTTATTAAAAAATTTGTACCTCATTTTCAAATCCCTTTGTGGTCTCCCTCCTCCCTACCTCTGTAATCGCCTCCAGCCTTATCACTCTTTTAGATATGCATGCTTCTCCAATTCTAGTCTCTTGAGCATCCCTGATTTTAGTTGCTGCATCATTGGCAGCCTTGCCTTCAGCTGATCAGGTCTGAGCTCTAGAATGGTGATACAGTTCAAAGTCTTGCTCCAGAGGGAGTGCAGCGAAGGTTTACCAGACTGATTCCTGGATGGCAGGATGGATGTATGAGGAGAGATTGAGTTGGTGGCCATGGAGTGAAAGGTCACACATTTGGCAGCTCCCGCTCTTGGTGGCCTTTTTGTGGCTTTTAAGCTGAATTTCCACAGGTATTTTTCAAAATAAAGGTGTAAAAGCGAGAGGAGAAGGAGGTGACCCCTAGTTTATGGAGCTGCGCCCAAGGAAAAATCGAAAAAGGAGGAATCAAAAGTTGGTTGGAAGCGAGGACCAGAGTTCGAAGGAGACAATGGCAGGGACGCAGGGTCTGATCTCGCCAGCTCAATGGTTGACGAAGCAGTTGGTGGACTTCTTGACTGAGAAGGTCACTCAACATCACAAGGAGTGTGCGGAGGTCCTGGCCCGGGCGGTGGACTCGATCAGGGCGGTGGTCGACCGCGTGGAGGAGAGATTAACGACCCCAATGACCTCTAGAAGCTGGAGGATCTGGAGGCGGAACGAGAGGAGCAGTCCACCGCGATGGCAGCGGAGATCGGGATGCTACAGCACCAACAGAAACGACTGCTGGAGAAAGTGGAGGACCTGGAGAACTGCTCTCGGAGACAGAGGGCGGGATTCTCCGCGAACTGGCGAGGCGGGTCATTCCGACACTGAGGAGCGGCGTGAACCACTCCGGCTTTGAGCCGCCCCGAAGGTGCGGAATCCTCCGCACCTTCAGGGACTAGGCCGGCGGCGGAGTGTTTGGCGCCGTGCCAGCTGCCGCGGAAGGGCTTGGAGACGCGGCAACAGGCGCCGAAGGGCCTCATCCCAGCGCCTGCTCAGGGGGGTTCTTCTCCGCACCGGCCATAGTGGAGGTTAACAGCGGCCGGTGCAGAGGGAAAGAGTGCCCCCGCGCACAGGCCTGCCCGCGGATCGGTGGGCCCCGATCACGGGCCAGGCCACTGTGGGGGCACCTCCCGGGGCCAAATTCCCCCACCGCCGCCCCCCCCCCGCTGCCGCCGCCTCCCCCCCCCCGCTGCCGCCGCTCCCCCCCCCCCCCCCGCTGCCGCCGTGCGTGGAGCTAGGTCCCGCCGGTAAGGACCTGTTGCGATTTACACCGGCGGGACCCGCCAAAAACGGACGGCCACTCGGCCCAAGGCGGGCCAGAGAATCGCCGGGGGGGGGGCCGATGCCAGTCACCGCCGACCGGCGCACCGCGATTCCTGCCCCCAGCCAAAACCCCGGCGTCGGAGAATTTGGCAGCCGACGGGGGCGGGGTTCACGCCTCCCCCCGGCCATTCTCCGACCCGGCGGGGGGTCGGAGAATCCCGCCCAGAATATCCGGATCGTTGGTCTGCCAGAGGGGAAGGAAGGAACGGATGCCGGTGCATATGCGGGGAAGATGCGAGAAAAGTTGATAGGGGAGGATGTGTTCCCCACGCTGTTGGAGGTGGACCGGACCCACAGGGAGCTTATGCGTAAGCCCCAGGGGCGTGAGCCCCCGAGTACGATGGTGGTACGACTGCATCGGTTCCTAGATAAGGAACGCATTATGAGGTGGGCCAGGCAGACGAAATGGTGCATGTGGGAAGATGCTGAGTCCAGGTGTACCAGGACTTGGGTGCAGAACTCGCAAAGAGGAAGGCAAGTTTGAATAAAGTCAAGGAGGCCCCATATGAGAAGCAAATAAAGTTTGGACTGCTTTACCCAGCCCATCTATGGGCGACTTATGCGAGTCGGGAGCTGTACTTTGGCTCCCGGAGGACGTGGCGGACTTTATGGCGGACAATAACCTGATGGAAAAACAAGGACCTTGAACCTTGACTTTGGAGAACTGAGCTAGGAGTGATGTTTAACTTTGTAAAAACTTTTAACTTGCTATTTAATTTGCGATGTTTGAAAAGTTGTTTGAGATTTGCATGTATAATTCCTTTTTCTTTTTATTCTGTCGGTTCCATTTGGCTCTGTTTGAAGGTATTTGACTAGATACGATTTTGTTCAGAGAGGAGGGTTGGGCCTTTGTGCTTGGACCTAGGGAGGGGTTTGTTTGTTTTTTGTGTTTTTTACCATTGTTGTGGGAACTTATGCTAAGAGTGGGGGGGAGGGGAACCAGCAGGTGGTAGGATGCTAGGCACAAGGGGCGGGAGCTGCCAGGCTAGCTGGGAGGGCATGGAAGCAAAGTGGGGTGTGAGTTTAAGATTAACGTAGTGGGGGGGATGGGGTGGAGGAGGGGCGGACGGGAGGGGGGAGTAGTCTACTGACAAGGAAGGGACTTTTAGGGTGTTGGAGGAGGAAAGTGGATGATGGTCACTGCCAGGGGGCGGGCCAGGTGTTGTGCGGGTCATGGGCCAAGGGCTGGCCTAGGAAGGGTCATGGCTGATCAACAGGGGAGGGGATTAGGGTGCCCCCCGACCAGGCTAGTCAAATGGAATGTTCGTGGACTGAATGGGCCGGTCAAAAGAGCCCATGTGTTCACACACATGAGGCAGCTGAAGGCGGACGTGGCCATGTTGCAAGAGACGTACTTGAAGCTGGGAGACCAAGTTAGACTGAAGAAGGAATGGGTCGGACAGGTGTTTCATTCAGGTGTTTAAAACAAGGGGGTTGGCAATTCTGGATAATAAAAAGATGGCATTCGAGGTGGGAAAGATAGAGGCAGACCTGGGGGGTAGATTTATTATGGTCAGTGGGAAGCTGGAGGGAATGGCTGTGGTGTTGGTGAATATTTATGCCCCAAACTGGGATGATATCGCGTTTGTCAGGAGGGTGCTAGGGACGATTCCGGCCCTCGACTCGCACCGGCTGATTATGAGGGGGGATTTTAACACGGTTCTGGATCCGAGACTAGACCGGTCGAGTTCCAGGTCGGGAAAAGTATCAACAATGGCGAAAGAATTGTGGGGGTTTATGGAGCGCATGGGGATGTGGACCAGTGGAGATTCGGGAGGCCAAGGAACAAGGAATATTCATTTTACTCCCACGTGCACAAGGTGTATTCCAGGAGAGACTTTTTCGTACTTGACAAAACGCTGTTAGCAGGAGTGGAGGGCACTGAGCACTCAGCAATCGTGGTGTTGGATCACGCTCCATATTGGATAGACTTACGGGTGAGTACAGGAAAGACCCAGCGTCTGCAGTGGAGGTTAGATGTAGGGCTGTTAGTGGAGGATGAGATCTGTGAGCGGGTGAGAGAGGCCATTTGAGGGTATATAAAGAACAGCCATACAGGCGGGACCATGGCAGGGGTGGTTTGGGAAGCATTGAAGGCTGTTATCAGAGGGGAATTTATTTTGATTCGGACCCACAGGGAGAAGACTGAACGGGCGGAGTTGGACAGGCTGGAAGGTGAAATCTTACAGGTGGACAGGAGATATGCGGCGTCTCCGGATGAGGAGCTCCTGAAGGAGCGTCAGAGACTCCAAATGGAATTTGGGCTTCTGTCCACAGGTAAAGCAGAAGGGCAGCTGAGGAGGGTACAAGGGGCAATATGTGAATATGGGGAGAAAGCTAGTCGGATGTTAGCACATCAGCTGAGGAAGCAGGAGGCGGGAAGGGAAATTAGGAAGGTAAAGTGTATGAGGGGGAAGGTGGTGGTGGATCTGGGGGCGGTAAATGATGTGTTTCGCAAATTGTATCGTCGACTTTATAAATCGAACCCCCAGCCGGGGAGGAGGGTATGAAGCAATATTTGTGGGGGCTAGAGTTCCAGAAGGTAGATGAGGAGCTGGTGGAGGGCCTGGGGGCCCCAATTGGGCTCGGAGAGGTGATATACGGGTTGGGGGCGATGCAATCGGGTAAGGCCCGGGACCGGATAGATGCTGAGTGAAGTTTTATAAAACATTTTCTGGGTTACTGGGGCCACTCCTGGTTAAGGCTTTTAATGAGTCTAAGGAGCGGGGAAGGCTCCCCCCAACGTTATCACAGGCATCCATCTCTCTCATCCTGAAGCAGGATAAGGATAAGGATCCAGAGAGCAATGTTACAGATGTGGAAATAGGTGGTCTTAGCAATGGCACTGCTATGAGGTTGGAAGGTCCACTCTGGATCAGAGGTGACACCAAGGGTATGGACAGACTTGCTTAATCTCAGACTGTTGCCAAGAAGAGTGATGGAGTCAGTGGCTAGGGATCAAACTTTTCAGTCTTCCCAATGTTTAATTGGAGGATATTTCTGCTTCTCGAATAAGCAATACGAAGATAAGAAGGAGGCCATAATCAGAAGAACCATAAGAAATAAGGGGGCCATTCATCCCTCAAGCCTCTCTGCCATTCAACTAGATCATGGTTGATCTAATTAAGTTGACTTAAGTCCACTTTCCTGTGCGCCCCCCCCCCCATGAACCTTGAAACCCTTGTAGATCTAATTAAGTTGACTTAAGTCCACTTTCCTGTGCGCCCCCCCCCCCCGCCATGAACCTTGAAACCCTTGTAGATCTAATTGTATAGGGCATTGGTGAGGTCACACTTGGAGTACTGTGTGCAGTTTTGGTGTCATTATCTGAGGAAGGATGTTCTTGCTATGGAGGGAGTGCAGCGAAGGTTTACCAGGCTGATTTTTGGAATGGTGGGACTGTCATATGAGGAGAGACTAAGTCGGTTAGGATTATTTCATTGGAGTTTTGAAGAGTGAGAGGGGACCTCATAGGCACTTATAAAATTCTGACAGTCCAAAGATGTGCAGTTTAGGTGGATTGGCCATGATAAATTGCCTTAGTGTCCAAAATTGCCCTTAGTGTTGGGTGGGGTTACTGGGTTATGGGGATAGGGTGGAGGTGTTGACCTTGGGTAGGGTGCTGTTTCCAAGAGCCAATGCAGACTCGATGGGCCGAATGACCTCCTTCTGCACTGTAAATTCTATGATTAGACAGGGTAAATTCAGAAAGAATGCTCCCGATGGTGGGGGAATCCAGAACTAGGAGTCATAGTTTGAGGTTAAGGGGTAAACCTTTTACGACTGAGGTGAGGAGAAATTTCTTCACCCAGAGTGTGGTGAATCTGTGGAATTTACTACCACAGGAAGTAGTTGAGGCCAAAACGTTGTGTATTTTGAAGAAGGAATTAGATATAGCTCTTGGGCTAAAGGGACCAAGGAATATGGGGGAAGGCGGGATCTGGGTATTGAACTTGATGATCAGCCATGATCACGATCAATGGTGGAGCAGTATCGAAGGGCGAATGGCCTCCTCCTGCTACTATTTTCTATGTAAAGCATGTCTTTCTCAGTCTGAAATATATTCAATACCTAGCACGGGAGGGTTTAAACTAGTATGGCAGTACCGGAGCAATAGGCCAGAAGGTGAAAGCATTGAGGGAGAACTAGGGAATAGGGCCAGTATGGCTCTGAGGAAGAGCAGACAGGGAGATGTTGCTGAAAACAGCGGGTCTGGTGGCCTGAAGTGCATATGTTTTAATGCAAGAAGTATTATGGGTAAGGCAGATGAACTTAGAGCTTGGATTAGTACTTGGAACTATGATGTTGTTGCCATTACAGAGACCTGGTTGAGGGAAGGACAGGATTGGCAGCTAAACGTTCCAGGATTTAGATGTTTCAGGCGGGATAGAGGGGAATGTAAAAGGGGTGGCGGAGTTGCGCTATTGGTTAGGGAGAATATCACAGCTGCACTACGGGAGGACACCTCAGAGGGCAGTGAGGCTATATGGGTAGAGATCAGGGGCGAAATTCTCTGGTATCGGCGCGATGTCCGTCGACCGGCGCCAAAAACGGCGCAAATCAGTCGGGCATCGCGCCGCCCCAAAGGTGCGGAATCCTCCGCATCTTGGGAGGCCGAGCCCAAACCTTGAGGGGCTAGGCCCGCGGCGGACTGATTTCCGCCCCGCCAGCTGGGAGCGTTAGCGGCCGCTCATGGCATCCCCGCGCATGTGGAGGGAGTCTCTTCCGCCTCCCCATGGTGGAGACCGTGGCTAAGGCGGAAGGAAAAGAGGGCCCCCACGGCACAGGCCCGCCCGCGGATCGGTGGGCCCCGATCGCGGGCCAGGCCACCGTGGGGGCATCCCCCGGGGCCAGATCGCCCCGTGCCCCCAGGACCCCGGAGCCCGCCCGCGCCGCCTTGTCCCGCCGGTAAGGTAGGTGGTTTAATCCACGCTGGCGAGACAGGCATTCTAGCAGCGGGACTTAGGCCCATCTGGGCCGGAGAATCGCTGGTGGGGAGTCCGCCAACCGGCGCGATTCCCGCCCCCGCGGAATCTCCGGTGCCGGAGAATTCAGCAACCGGCGGGGGCGGGATTCACGCCAGCCCCCGGCGATTCTCCGACCCGGCGGGGGGTCGGAGAATCTGGCCCCGGGTATAAGAAGGGTGCAGTCACAATGTTGGGGGTTGACTACAGGCCTCCCAACAGCCAGCGGGAGATAGAGGAGCAGATAGGTAGACAGATTCTGGAAATGAGTAAAAACAACAGGGTTGTTGTGATGGGAGACTTCAACGTCCCCAATATTGACTGGGACTCACTTAGCGCTAGGTGTCATGATATTCAAACATACATCATAACACATACATAATGATAGACAGACCAACGGACCAATTAGCACACATAACACAACAGCCAATCACAGACAAGAGCAGACACAGTATAGGACAAGAAACACGACACTTCCTGGGCAGTCCATCTGGAGACAGCACAGGGCCAGGACCTCATAGCAAGACATTCACACAGTCACAACGTGCTGAGTACCAAGTCTGATGTATAAATAGTTAGATGGAATAAAACTGCGTTGTACCAATCGCAACCGTGTTGGTTCGTCTGTACCTCAGAGCACCCAACACCTCATGATACCAGGAGTGAATCGATATCTACCGGCAAATCTGCCATCCTGAGCCATGGACACCCGCAACAAACCGCAGCCGTTGCAAGTCGCTGGGAACCTGGGCACAAATTGGAAGCTCTTCAAGCAGCGCTTCGAACTCTTCATGCAAGCCAATGAAAAACAGGGCGCCTCGGACGAAACAAAGATTGCCATTCTCCTCACTAACGCAGGTCAGCACGCCATCGATGTATACAACTCCTTGGTGTTCGCGGAAGGCGAGAACAAAGCTAAGTATGACACGGTCCTCCTCAAGCTCGACAAGCACTTCAACGTTGAGGTCAACGAACGCTTTGAGAGGTATGTCTTTCAGCAGCGCCTGCAAGGTAAGGATGAGTTCTTTCAGTCCTTCCTGACGCACCTCTGCATACTCGTGCAGTCCTGCGGTTACGACACCACCTCAGAGTCCATGATCCGTGACCAGACCGTTTTTGGCGTTGCCTCCAGTGGCCTACGCCAGCAGCTTCTAAAAATTCAAGGCCTGACCTTAGCATCTGCAGTTGAAGCCTATGTCCTGCATGAGAATGCGACTAGCCGATATGCCCAATTGCAGGCGACCGAATCGGCACGGAGGGGGTCCCACGCGATCGAATCGGCAAGCCAGGCCGCCCACGAGGCCGAACGCGTCCAGGCAATCGTGTTTCTCCCGGCCCGCGGCCCGGACGAGGGCGGCCGTTTCACACGCTTTTTAAGGTCTCCCGCGTTTGTGCGCGCCAAAACCTACGGCAACACTGAGGGACGTGCTGCGCAGGCGCGCCCGATGCAAGACCGAACTGCGCATGCACAGTGGCGTAACGAACGCCATGACGTCATGGCGTGCGGCAACTGTGGAGCTGCACATTTAAAAGGGCAATGTCCTGCAAAAACCCGACAATGCCTACGCTGTGGCAAGATGGGCCACTACGCTGCCTTCTGTCGAGAGGCTCAACCTGTTGATCTTCCACATCTCCGACAACCTCGCAGGAACGTGCGGACCATTCAGCCTCCACATCACGACATCCAAACCGACGACACAGATGACCAAGACGCCTTCCGGGTTGCGGTCATTGATGCGAACCGGGTCAACACCATCAATCCGGGCGATGAATGGAGTGCCACCCTAATGGTCAACCGATCGCCGATCACTTTCCGCCTGGACACTGGCGCCTCCGCCAACCTCATAGCATGGTCAGCCTTCTACGCCATAAAGGTCAGACCACCAATCCAGCCATCCCGGTGCAAGATGGTCGACTACAACGGGAACGTTATCCCGGCCATGGGATCCTGCCAGCTCCAGGTGACACACACGGCCACACTCTCGTTCGAGATAGTTGGCTCATCGAAGGACTCCCTGCTGGGCGCACAGGCATGCAAGGCTCTCCACCTTGTGCAACGAATCCTCTCTCTCTCTCCAGACGGCACGTCTGACTTCCCGGATGCAGAGTTCTACGCACAGCTCCAATCGCTCCTCGCCCACAACCAGGAGGCATTCGAAGGCATGGGAACACTGCCATACACCTACCGAATTCGCCTCAAACTGGACGCCATCCCGGTCGTTCACGCACCTCGCAGGGTTCCTGCGCCACTTAAAGACCGCCTCAAGCAGCAGCTGCAGGATCTCCAGGACCAAGGGGTCCTATCCAGGGTCACGGAGCCCACGCCATGGGTCAGCTCCATGGTGTGTGTCAAGAAGCCCGCTGGCGAGCTCCGCATCTGTATTGACCTCAAAGACCTCAATAATAATATTTTGAGGGAACATTATACCATACCCAAACGGGAGGAGATTACCAGTGAAATGGCCCAGGCGAAGATATTCACGAAACTAGATGCGTCTAAAGGATTTTGGCAGATCCAACTGGACCCGTCCAGCCGAAAGCTATGTACCTTCAACACCCCTTTCGGCAGGTTCTGCTACAACCGGATGCCATTTGGCATCATCTCGGCATCCGAGGTCTTCCATAGAATCATGGAGCAGATGATGGAAGGCATCGAAGGGGTGCGCGTATATGTGGACGATGTCATCATCTGGTCCACCACACTGCAGGAGCACATATATCGTCTCCAACGCGTTTTTGCCCGCATACGGGAAAACGGCCTGCGCCTCAACCGAGCCAAGTGCTCCTTTGGCCAGACCGAGTTGAAGTTCCTGGGGGACTATATCTCCCGGTCAGGGGTCCGTCCGGATGCAGACAAGGTGAGCGCCATCACAGCCATGCCGCAGCCGGCCGACAAGAAGGCTGTCCTACGCTTCCTTGGCATGGTCCACTTCCTGGGGAAGTTCATTCCCAACCTTGCCTCCCACACGACGACTCTGCGCCACCTTGTCAGAAAATCCACAGAGTTCCAGTGGCAACACACGCACCAGCTGGAATGGGAGGAGCTCAAACGCAAACTCACTACGGCACCAGTGTTGCCGTTTTTTGACACGTCTCGTGCCACCAAAATCTCAACTGATGCCAGCCAATCCGGCATTGGAGCAGTGCTCCTGCAGAGGGATGACACGGCATCATGGGCCCCAGTGGCCTATGCATCGCGGGCCATGACCCCCACAGAGCAGCGCTACGCGCAAATCAAAAAAGAATGCCTGGGCTTGCTAACCGGTTTAGACAAGTTCCACGATTACGTCTATGGTCTTCCACGGTTCACGGTCGAAACTGACCACCACCCCCTGGTCAGCATAATAAACAAGGACCTGAACGAGATGACCCCTCGCCTCCAGCGCATCCTACTTAAACTCAGGAGGTACGACTTCCAACTGGTCTACACTCCAGGGAAGGACCTCATCGTGGCGGATGCCCTATCCACAGCAGTGAGGGGTTCGTATGTCAGGTCGAGGCACAGGTGGCTTTCACATCGGCCAATCTGCCAGCTACTAATGCACGTCTGGCCCACATTCGCCGTGAGACTGTGGCTGACCCCCTTCTACAACGTGTGATGCGCCACATGACGGAAGGGTGGCTCAAGGGGCAGTGCCCACAATTCTACAATGTACGAGACGACCTAGCCATCAATGATGGTGTCCTTCTGAAGCTGGACCGGATTGTGATTCCGCACAGCATGCGCCAGCTGGTTCTCGACCAACTACATGAAGGCCACTTGGGGGTCGAGAAGTGCAGACGGAGGGCTCGTGGGGCGGTATACTGGCCGGGCATCAGTGACGATATTGCCAACATGGTGCTCAACTGTACAACCTGCCAAAGGTTTCAGCCGGCGCAACCTCCTGAGACAATTCTGTCCCATGAGCTGGTGACGTCCCCCTGGGCGAAGGTGGGTGTCGACCTATTTCATGCGCTCAGCATGGACTATGTCATCATAGTTGACTACTTCTCAAACTACCCAGAAGTCATACGCCTTCACGATTTGACGTCGTCTGCTGTCATCCGGGCCTGCAAAGACACCTTTGCTCACCACGGCATTCCGATGACTGTCATGTCGGACAATGGGCCCTGTTTTGCCAGCCATGAATGGTCATCCTTTGCTGCTTCGTATGGCTTCACACACGTGACGTCCAGCCCTCTGCATCCCCAGTCCAATGGAAAGGCGGAGAAGGGCGTTCACATTGCCAAGCGGCTCCTCTGCAAGGCTGCTGCTGCCGGGTGGGACTTCTACCTCGCCCTGCTGGCCTATTGCTCGGCCCCACTAGCCACTGGTCTCTCACCAGCACAGCTGCTGATGGGTCGCGCCCTCAGAACCACTGTGCCTTCCATCCTGGCACCAATAATAGACCATGCTCCGGTACTGCATAGGATGCAACTGCAGCGCGATCGCCAGAAGAGATCGTACAGCATACGGGCAACTGATCTTCCCTCCCTGGCCCCTGGAGACAACGTCTGCATCCACCTACCAGACGGTGGCTGGTCAGCACCTGCCGAAGTTCTCCGACGCGTGGCTCCCTGCTCGTTCCTGGTAAGCATGCCGGATGGCTCCGTGTGTAGGCGCAATCGCCGAGCCCTTCGCTTACTACCACGCTCGCAACGGGACCCTACACAGACGCCGTGTCCTCCACTGGTTCCTGATAGCGACTTCGTGGAGCTGCCATATACCATGCCCCTTCTGTCGCCACCCGTGGCCAGGCTCGCACCTCAGCCGGTGGTTCTCGACCCACCCTTGAGGCGGTCAACCCAAATTCGTCGCCCACCTACCAGACTGGATTTATGAGACTGTTCACACGTCAAACTTTTGCAACCACTGTTTTATAACATGTCACTGTTTTATCGTTACAGGCCTCGTTTGATCGTTCCAAATTTCCACGTTGTTCTTCTTTTGTTATGGTACAACCTCGTTAGCATGTCACACCTGACATCGCCCCTTGTATATAGTTAAGCCCCATGTACATGATGTAAATATTACGCACACACACACCTTTAGCTGCACTCAGGACACATTTATATTTATAACCACGTAGACACATAATCTTGTAAAAAAAAGAGGGATGTCATGATATTCAAACATACATCATAACACATACATAATGATAGACAGACCAACGGACCAATTAGCACACATAACACGACAGCCAATCACAGACAAGAGCAGACACAGTATAAGACAAGGAACACGACACTTCCTGGGCAGTACATCTGGAGACAGCACAGGGCCAGGACCTCATAGCAAGACACTCACACAGTCACAACGTGCTGAGTACCAAGTCTGCTGTATAAATAGTTAGATGGAATAAAACTGCGTTGTAACAATTGCAACTGTGTTGGTTCGTCTGTACCTCAGAGCACCCAACACCTCACTAAGTGCTTAGACGGGGCAGAGTTTGTAAGGAGCATCCAGGAGGGCTTCTTAAAACACTAAGCAGATAGTCTAACTAGGGAAGGGGCTGTACTGGACCTGGTATTGGGGAATGAGCCCGGCCAGGTGGTAGAGGTTTCAGGAGGGGAGCATTTCGGGAACAGTGACCACAATTCAGTAAGTTTTAAAGTGCTGGTGGACAAGGATAAGAGTGGTCCTTGGGTGAATGTGCTAAATTGGGGGAAGGCTAATTATAACAAGATTGGTGGAAACTGAAGAACCTTGGGGGCGATTCTCCACTCCCGCGCCGGTTGGGAGAATCGCCTGTGCCGCCAAAATTTCCCGCGGCGCCGGTCCGACACCCTCCCGCAATTCTCCCAAGCGGCGGGCACGGCCCCGTCGAGTTCCGCGGGCCGCAGGCCGGAGAATCGGCCGAGACACCCAAAATGGCGATTCTTCGGCACGCCTGCTATTCTCAGGCACGGATACGCCGAGCGGCCAGCCCAAAACGGCGGGTTCCCCCCAGCGCCGTCCACACCTGGTCGCTGCCGTCGGGAACAGCACGGGAACGCTGGGGGGGGGGGGGGGGCGGCGGCCTTGGGGGGGGGCGGGAATCCTGCACCTGGAGGTACCTCAAATGTGGGGTGGCCCGCGATCGGTGCTCACCGATTGTCGGGCCGTTCTCTCTGAAGGAGGACCTGCTTCCTTCTGCAGCCCCGCAAGATCCGTCCGCCATCTTCTTGCGGGGCGGACTCGGAGAGGACGGCATCCACGCATGCGCGGGTTGGTGCCGGCCAACCCGCACATGCGCGGGTGACCCCAGTTATGCGGCGCCGGCCGCGTCATGTATGCGGCACCGCCTTTATGTGGCGACAAGGCCTGGCACGTGTAGATGACGCGGCCCTGCTCCTAGCCCATTATCGGGCCCTGAATCGGTCGGGATAGGGGCCATTCCGCGCCGTCGTGAACCTAAACGGCGTTCACGACGGCGTGGGCACTTCGGCGCCGGAGTGGAGAATCCCGCCCCTAGATTGGGGGCGGATGTTTGAGGGTAAATCAACATCTGACGTGTGGGAGGCTTTCAAATGTCAGTTGAAAGAAATTCAGGACCAGCATGTTCCTATACGGAAGAAGGATAAATACTGCAAATTTTGGGAACCTTGGATGACGAGTGATATTGTAGGCCTCGTCAAAAAGAAAAAGGAGGCATTTGTCAGGGCTAGAAGGCTGGGAACAGACGAAGCCTGTGTGGAATATAAGGAAAGTAGGAAGGAACTTAAGCAAGGTGTCAGGAGGGCTAGAAAGGGTCACGAAAAGTCATTGGCAAATAGGTTTAAGGAAAATCCCAAGGCTTTTTACACGTACATAAAAAGCAAGAGGGTAGCCAGGGAAAGGGTTGGCCCACTGAAGGATAGGCAAGGGAATCTATGTGTGGAGCCAGAGGAAATGGGCGAGGTACTAAATGAATACTTTGCATCAGTATTCACCAAAGAGAAGGAATTGGTGGATGTTGAGTCTGGAGAAGGGTGTGTAGATAGCCTGGGTCACATTGAAATCCAAAAAATGAGGTGTTGGGCGTCTTGAAAAATATTAAGGTAGATAAGTCCCCAGGGCCTGATGGGATCTACCCCAGAATACTGAAGGAGGCTAGAGAGGAAATTGCTGAGGCCTTGACAGAAATCTTTGGATCCTCACTGTCCTCAGGTGATGTCACGGAAGACTGGAGACTAGCCAATGTTGTTCCTTTGTTTAAGAAGGGTAGCAAGGATAATCCAGGGGACTACAGGCCGGTGAGCCTTATGTCAGTGGTAGGGAAATTACTGGAGAGAGTTCTTCGAGACAGGATCTACTCCCATTTGGAAGCAAATGGACGTATTAGTGAGAGGCAGCATGGTTTTGTGAAGGGGAGGTCGTGGCTCACTAACTTGATAGAGTTTTCCGAAGAGGTCACAAAGATGATTTATGCAGGTAGGGCAGTGGATGTTATCTATATGGACTTCAGTAAGGCCTTTGACCAGGTCCCTCATGGTAGACTGGTACAGAAGTGAAATCTACAGGATCAGGGGTGAGCTGGCAAGGTGAATACAGGACTGGCTAGGTCATAGAAGGCAGAGAGTAGCAATGGAAGGGTGCTTTTGTAATTGGAGGGCTGTGACTAGTGGTGTTCCACAGGGATCAGTGCTGGGACCTTTGCTGTTCGTAGTATATATAAATGATTTGGAGGAAAATGTAACTGGTCTGATTAGTAAGTTTGCAGACGACACAAAGGTTGGTGGAATTGCGGATAGCGATGAGAACTGTCAGAGGATACAGCAGGGTTTAGATCGTTTGGAGACTTGGGCGGAGAGATGGCAGATGGAGTTTAATCCCAAATGTGAGGTACTGCATTTTGGAAGGTCTACTGCAGGTAGGGAATATACAGTGAATGGTAGAACCCTCAAGAGTATTGAAAGTCAGAGAGATCTAGGTGTACAGGTCCACAGGTCACTGAAAGGAGCAACACAGGTGGAGAAGGTAGTCAAGAAGGCATATGGCATGCTTGCCTTCATTGAGTATAAGAATTGACAAGTCATGTTGCAGCTGTATAGAATCTTAGTTAGGCCACACTTGGAGTATAGTGTTCAATTCTGGTCGCCACACTACGAGAAGGATGTGGAGGCTTTAGAGAGGGTGCAGAAGGGATTTACCAGGATGTTGCCTGGTATGGAGGGCATTAGCTATGAGGAGCGGTTGAATAAACTCGGTTTATTCTCACTGGAACGACGGAGGCTAAGGGGCGACCTGATAGAGGTCTACAAAATTATGAGGGGCATAGACAGAGTGGATAGTCAGAGGCTTTTCCCCAGGGTAGAGGGGTCAATTACTAGGGGGCATAGGTTTAAGGTGCGAGGGGCAAGGTTTAGAGTAGATGTACGAGGCAGGTTTTTTACACAGAGGGTAGTGGGTGCCTGGAACTCGCTGCCGGAGGAGGTGGTGGAAGCAGCGACGATAGTGACGTTTAAGGGGCATCTTGACAAATACATGAATAGGATGGGAATAGAGGGATACGGACCCAGGAAGTGTCGAAGATTTTAGTTTAGACAGGCAGCATGGTCGGCACGGGCTTGGAGGGTCGAAGGGTCTGTTCCTGTGCTGTACTTTTCTTTGTTCTTGTTCTTTGTTCATTACTTTCTGGGAAGAGAATTAGAAAGATTAGAGGGCAGCACGGTGGCACAATGGTTAGCATTGCTGCCTCATGTCACCGAGGTCCAAGTTCGATCTCGGCTCTGTATCACTGTCCGAGTGGAGTTTGCACATTCTCCCCGTGTCTGCGTGGGTCTCACCCACCCCCCCAACCCAAAGATGTGCTGGGTAGGTGGATTGGCCACACTAAATTCCCCCTTAATTGGAAAAAATTAATTGGGTACACTGAATTTATAACAGAAAAAGAAAGATTAGCAATACTTTGACAGAAAAAATTCCTCCTCATCTCGGAGTTTTCTTTTTAGAAAATATTTTATTGAAGCATTTGTAATTTTCACAATTTAACATGTTGACATTTCTAAAACAACCACGCAGGTCGACGCAGAAAATACCCCCTAAAGTAACAACAAACAATAAACCACGTACCCCACATCTCCTGCCCTATCCGTATACCAAGTTCCCTGTCCTTATTTAACATTACCATGCCTCCTGTTTTCCTTTCCCCCCTTACTGCTGACGTTCAGTTTTTTCTTTTTTTAGCAAACAATTTTATTGAGATATTTTAGGCATATAGAAAAAGTGACATTGTACAGTACAAACAAAAAGAAGTCAAGGCACAAATTAAACATAGTGCAAACCACGGCTTTGTTCACGCAAGGACCTGCCTCAATATCCCCCTACTCTCATCGAAACAAACCTGTTGGACTTTAACCTGGTGCTGTAAAGCTTCTTACTGTACTCTACTCTACCCTAGCCCCCTCCCCTCCTCCCCATGCTGACGCTTACTCCTCTGCGAAGAAGTCAATAAATGGCTGCCACCTTCGGGCGAACCCTAGTAGCGAACTTCTCAAGGCGAATTTGACTTTCTCTAGGCCAAGAAAGCTCGCCATATCCGATAGCCATACCTCAGCCCTCGGGGGATTTGAGTCCCTCCATGCTAGCAGTATTCGCCGCCGGGCTACCAGGGAAGCAAAGGCCAGAACGTCGGCCTCTCTCTCTTCCTGGACTCCCGGGTCCTCCGAAACCCCAAAGATTGCCACCTCCGGGCTCATTACCACCCCAGTTTTCAATACCCGGGACATGACATCGGCAAATCCCTGCCAGTACCCCCTGAGTTTAGGGCACGACCAGAACATGTGTACACGGTTAGCCGGGTCCGCGGCGCATCTAGCACACTTGTCCTCCAGCCCGAAGAATCTGCTCATCCGGACCACCATCATGTGGTCCCGGTGCACGACCTTAAACTGGATCAGGCTGAGCCTGGCGCATGTTGCGGTCGTGTTTACTCTGCCCAGGGCTTCTGCCCAGATACCGTCCTCCATCTCCCCCCCCCGAGCTCCTCTTCCCACTTAAGCTTCAGGTCCTCGGTCTGCGTATCCTCAGCTCCCATTCGTTCCTTGTAGATGTCTGAGACTCTACCCTCTCCCACCTCTCCCCTAGAAACTATCCTGTCCTGCCTCCCCTTCAGCGGGAGACGTGGGAAGGACGGCACCAGTCTGCGTACAAAATCCCGCACCTGTAAGTATCTAAATTCGTTCCCCCTCACCAGCCCAAGCTTCTCCTCCAGCTCATGCTCGGAAAGCTCCCTTCCAGGAACAGATCCCCCATCCTCACAATCCCCGCCCTCCTCCACAGTCGATACCCCCCCCCGTCCATGTTCCCCGGGGCAAATCGGTGGTTGCCGCAGATTGGGGTCCACACCGATGCTCTTACCTTCCCTACATGCCTCCTCCACTGGCCCCAGATCCGAAGAGCCGCCACCACTATCGGGCTGGTGGAGTACCGTGCCGGCGGAAGCGGCAGAGGTGCCGTGACCAGAGCTGCTAAGCTAATGCCCCTGCACTCCGCTCCCAAACCGACCCCGCACCCACCATCCATTTCCTTATCATCGCTATGTTGGCAGCCCAGTAATAGTTGTTGAAGTTCGGCAACGCCAGCCCCCCTTCTCCTCTGTTCCTTTCAAGCATCACCCTCTTCACCCACAGGGACTTTCCCGCCCATACAAATCTCAGAATAATTTTATTCAGCCTCTTAAAGAAGGACCGCGGGATAAAGATGGAGAGACACTGACAAACAAACAAGAATCGCAGGACAATCGTCATCTTAACAGTCTGCACCCTCCCCACCTCCGGACCTCCTCCCTCACTCATTCCACCAGTCGGGACAGGTTGAGCTTATACAACTTGCCCCAGTCCCGTGCCACCTGAATCCCCAAATATTGGAAACTCTCCCCCACTAGTCTGAACGGCAACCCCTTCAGCCTACTCTCCTGCCCCCTCGCCTGAATTACAAACAACTCGCTCTTAGCCATGTTCAGTTTGTATCCAGCCAAATTCCCTCAGGGTTGCCATAATACTGTCTATCCCCACCATTGGATCTGATATGTATAACAGCAGATCGTCTGCGTATAACGAGACTCTATGTTCCACTACCCCCCTGACCAGCCCTTTCCAGCCCCTAGAAACTCTCAGAGCAATTGCCAGCGGCTCTGTGGTCGGTGCAAACAGCAGTGGGGAGAGAGGGCAGTCCTGTCTTGTCCCATGGTGCAGTCTAAAGTAGTCCGATGTCATCCTGTTCATCCTTACACTCGCCTCCGGGGCCTGATATAATAGCCTAACCCCGTCGATGAATCCCGCTCCGAACCGAAACGGCCTAGTACCTCCCACAGATAATCCCACTCGACCCGGTCAAAAGCCTTTTCAGCATCCATGGCTACCACTATCTCTACCTCCCTACTCTCCGGGGGCATCATAATCACGTTGAGCAGCCTTCTTATGTTGGCCACCAGCTGACTCCCCTTTACAATCCCGGTTTGGTCTCCACAATTACATCCGGTACACAGTCCTCAATTCTAGTCGCCAAGATCTTGGCCAGTAACTTGGCATCTACGTTGATCAAAGAGATCGGCCTGTATGACCCACAAGCCTCCGGGTCCTTATCCCGTTTCAGAATGAGCGAGGTGGTGGCCTGCGACATTGTCGGGAGTAAACTCCCTCTGTCTCTTGCCTCGTTAAAGACCCTGACCAGCACTGGCCCCATTATCCCGGCAAATTTTTGTAAAACTCCACCGGATACCCGTCTGGCCCCGGGGCTTTACCCGACTGCATGACCTTCAGGCCCCCCAATACCTCTTCGATCCTGACCCGGGCCCCCAGTCCGTGACGTTCAGTTTTTGTTAAAGAAATCGATGAACGGCTGCCAACTCCGGGCGAATCCCTGTATTGATCCTCTCAGAGCGAACTTGATTTTCTCCAGACTGAGAAACCCTACCATATCGCTGACCCACACTCCTGATTTTGGGGGCTCCGAGTCCCCCCATCTCAGCAAGATGGTAGGATGGTAGCAGAGATGGTAGCAGAGCCGTCTTCGGGCCACCAGCGAGGAGAAGGCCAGAATATTGGCCTCCCTCCCCCTCCTTTGCCCCCGGATCCTCCAACACCCCAAATATTGCTAATTCTGGACTCGGAGTTATCCTACCTCCCAGGACTTCTGACATAACATCTGCAAATCCCTGCCAGAATTCCCTCAGTTTCGGACATGCCCAAAACATATGAACATGGTTCGATGGACTACCCCCACACTGCCCACATCTGTCCTCCACCTTCTTGAAGAACCTACTCATCTGGGCTACCGTTATGTGGGCCCTGTGGACTATCTTGAACTGAATCAAGCTGAGTCTAGCACAGGACAAGGATGCATTTACCCTTTTCAAGGCTTTTTCCCACAGTTCAGTTTCCAGCTCCCCTCCCACCTCCTTTTCCCACTTCCGCTTCACCTCTCTGATAGGGGCTCCTTCCCACTCTAACAATTCCCTGTATATGTCTGACACCTTCCCACCTCCAACCCCTGTTTTTGACAGCACCTTATCCGGTAGTCCCCTCAGGGGGAGGCAAAGAAAGCTTGGAACCTGTCTCCGTACAAAGTCCCGCACTTGAAGATACCGAAAACCTTTCCCACCCGGCAAATCAAGCTCCTCCTCTAATGTCTCCAAGGTCGGGAAGCCCGCCTGGATGAATAGATCCCCAAACCTCTCAATCTCTGCCTGCTGCCATATCTTAAAGCCCCCATCCAACCCCCCCTGGGACAAACCGGTGATTGTCACAGATCGGTGACCACACTGACGCCCCCTCCAGTCTCGTATGCTGCTTCCATTGCCCCCACACCCTCAGGGCTGCCACCACCACAGGACTTGTGGAGTACTGAGCCGATGAGACCAGCAGGGGTGTCGTAAGTAAAGCTTCCAGACTCGTACCTGTGGTGATGTGCATCATGTTACACCCACAACATAACAAATCATGGTACCAGGAGGAAGGTGTTTCAATCCAGATAGCCATACCTCAGTGTACAGTGACAACCAGCAACGATACCCAGGCAAGATGTTTGAGATCCGGATTCTGCAGCGGCTCCAGTGCCTCGGCGATCTCCACGAAAACTGGCGGGCATTCCGGCAAAGGTTTGAAATCTTCCTGGTCGCAGCCGACCTAGAAGACGTGGCCGATGCTAAAAAGACAGAGCTTCTGCTCACCATCGCCGGTGCCAAAGCAGAAGAAATCTTTTAAAAATTCAAGTTCTCCAAAGGGCAAAACAGGAGCGACTTCCAGGCAGTCCTGGACAAATACGGCAAATACTGCGAAGAAAACACACTCCAACCAGCAAGAAAAGGTAAGAGAAACGCCAGTACTCACCACGATGCCGAGATCCCGGAGCAGAGAACAGTTTTGATCGGTGGCCATCTTTCTAAAGGGACTGCACTGAACAGTTGCGTGAGAAGCGCACACAACGGGAAGGTCTGTTTGCGTATGCGCGAGATGCCGCGCATGCGCAATCACGAAAACGGCCATCGGTAAAGGAACAGCGATCTGCGCATGCGCAATCGCTTCCTACGCGCTACGTCACATGCATCATGATGTCAGAGGCCCCGGACCACGCCCATTTAAAGGGGAAACGTCTCAAATCAAATAAAAAATATTGTAAAGCCGTAAAACAACCTTCCTTCACCTGGAATGACAGCACAATGCCTCAAATTGAACCAGGAAATGAAATTAACCTCTGAAGAACCCTGCAACAAGCAGTTACCTATGCCCAAACCGATGATTCCGACCTTGAATACTTCGATACCGACCTTTACATTTTCTCTGGACCTCGCGAGCCGAATGCCAGCTCCGATGCAAACAGTGATGATATAGTCCTAGAAGACTACGACTCGGACGAACCTTTCACCTTGGGAGGCTACCCCAGTACCAAATCCAAACCACAACTAGACGTGTTGCACATTGCCGACCCCCGTATTGAATCCAACGTAGACGCGGATTCGTTCTTCGGATTTGAGGATCCTCAGCCCAGCAGATATGACATCCCAACTCGTGAGTGCAGGATGACGCTGCAGCCTGAAACCAAGAGACAGAGAGCGGTACAAGCCCACAGAGAGCGGCCTGCTGCCACACAGAGCGTGGTCCACGCACCGCTCAGGGATCCCGACTCCACAAAAGAAGACACGCAAGACCCCACACCGCAGTCCTTGCATGAACAAGAAGTGACTCCAGTGTCACAAGCCTCCGCAGCAAGCTTGTGGACAGACTCCACGATAGAAGAAACGCAAGACTCCGACGCGCAGTCCTTGCAGGAACAAGACCATGAGGGTCTAGCAACCTCCTCTGATCAACTAGCGGCAGACGATGCAAGTCTGCCATGCTCAAGTAAACAGCAAGAAGACTATGACAGTCTACCACGCTCCAGTGCACAGCAGGACGACCATGACGGCCTATCATGCTACAGTGAAGAACAAAGCGACAATGACAGTCCAAGCCCAAATGAAGGACAACGGCAAGACAATGACAGTTCACCCACATTGTTTGCACCACCAGATGAAGACTCTGACAATTTACCCAACCCAAGTGAACAACAAGCAGCTACTGAGGCTCTACCCACGATATGTGAGACGAGTGACAACAGCACCCCACTTCCCATGCAAGATGTGCAAAGTGACAGACCTCAGCTAGTGTGTACAGAGGCACTCGACGATCACTGTGAGACCACTGGTGACTCCGGTGACACTATGATACTTCCACCCTCATCCGCTTGAACCGCTCCACAAGTCAATGCATTCCTGCATGTTCTGACTCCAGACATGCAGCTTCAAGAAATCTCATCTGACTCCAGTGAACCTGCCAAGACACCGGACGGGGAACATCAACAAACCAACACTGGCTCAGTTACAACAGACCAAACTCCAGATGGGGAGTACCCGAACGCCGACTCTGATTCACGTAAGCCGGACTTTACTCCAGACAGGGAGTGCCGCAACCTCAGTGATGGCACGCTCAGGGTGACAGCAGATGCCACAACGACAGGAGATGGATCACTTAACAATTACACTGGGTCAGTAATAACAAGCAGCGGCTACAGTCCAAGAGGAATACACCGATATTCACCACAGCTATATCCACACATTTTTTCCACACCAGCAGTGCAGCCAATGCTGGACAAGCCCAGTATTCAGGCATGCTGCAGCCAGCAGTCTATGCAGCATATTCTCAAACAGGCCAGCACTACGGATTGCCCACTAATGGGATCGAGACCGAAGGAGGACTACCGCAAGCGCAATCTGCACTACAGACTGGATGCCTTAGTTACAGCCCAGGATTTGCTGCACCCCAGCCTGGCCAGACGGCATATTCCTATCAGATGCAAGGTTCTAGTTTCACACCATCACCAGGTATTTATGCGAGCAGCAATTCTGTTTCCAATTCGACAAGCTTCAACGGTTCTCAGCAGGATCACCCTTCCAGCACAGCATGTGGCCAGAACCAGTATGTACAGTCTTATCCAACTTCAACATATGGCACATCCATGACCTCGAAAGATATTGTTGATGGTACCTCTTCAACGTCAACACCTTTTCAGCTACAAGATGCCATCCGACAGCACCATCATAAACATTGAAAAAAGAAAGGGACTCCAAATCAGACAGCGAAGTGATTTGACCACTTCTTGGTTCCTGTGGCACAGGGATGTTGATGGCGTTCATAACCAAGAGAGACATTTGACCATGATGATTGATGGTTTTTGGACTCACACAAATGATGTGGACTTATTGTTTAATCATTGTCCCCATGACTTGTATATACCTTACCTTAACTACCTGTACTTTGTTCAATTTTCTCAAAGTGTACAGAAAATATGTAACATATAAAAAAGGGGGGATGTGTTGATGTGCATCAATGTAAATGCATGTAGGCTAGCTAGACACTAGAGGGAGCACCAGAAACATCACACACACAACCAATAGATCAGTTAGATAGGACGTGACCAATGGACATTCACGATGCACACGGAGGTGCCATGACCACAGGGGGGCATTACACCAAACCATATATAAAGGACACCACACACATGATCTGCCTCTTTCCAGTGGAGACAGACTGTGAGTAGAGACACAAGGTTGATTCAATATTACACCCACCACGTGGATTGCAGCAACTGGTTTGTCAGCCTGGGTAGCTATAGTAGGATTAGCAGTAGTGTTGAACCCAAGTAATAGAAGTGTAAATAGTTTAATAAACGTGTTGAAGTTATCTCCACGTCTGAACCTTCCTTTGTCAAGTGCACCACAAGGAAGCCGCTTATGTTACACCTACAACATAACAAATCAGTACCTTTGCAGGATGCTGCCTCCATCCACTCCCAGACTGACCCCTCCCCCACTACCCACTTCCTGACGATAGATATGTTGGCAGCCCAGTAATAGTTAATAAAGCTCGTGAGAGCCAAGCCCCCTTCCCCGCGGGCCCGTTCCAGGAGTACCCTCTTTACTCTCGGGGTTTTATCCGCCCATATAAACCTCGATATCGCCACATTAATACTTCTGAAAAAAGCCTTTGGGACAAAAATCAGGAGACACTGAAAAAAGAAAAGCAGTCTCGGAAGGACCGTCATCTTCACTGTCTGAACCCTCCCCGCCAGCGTCAGTGGGAGCAAGTCCCATCTACAAAAATCCCTTCTCATTTGATCCACTGCTTTGCCCAAATTTAACTTGTGAAGCTGCCCCCAATCCTTGGCCGCTTGAATCCCCAGGTACCTAAAACTCCTCCGAACCACTTTGAAAGGTAGCTCCTTCAGCCTCCTTTCCTGCCCCCGTGCCTGGATCACGAACATCTAGCTTTTTCCCATATTTAACTTATAGCCTGAAAATCGCCCAAATTCTCCTAATACCTCCATGATTTCGGTCATCCGCCCCACCAGGTCCATGACATAAAGCAGCAAATCGTCCGCATAGAGAGAGACCCTCTGTTCCACTCCCTCTCACTATACCCCTCCAGGTATTCGCTGCTCTCAGAGCCATTGCTCAGGGTTCTATGGCCATGACAAACAGTAATGGGACTGAAGGTCTGGTTGCTCAATTTTCTGAAGACACAAGGATAAGTAGGACAGTAAATTATGAAGAGCACATAAGGAGGCTACAAAAGGACATCGATAAGTTAAGTGAGTGGGCAAAAATCTGGAGTATAATGTGGACAAATGTGTAATTACCCATTTTGACAGGAAGAATAAAAAGGAATGCTTATTTAAATGGTGAAAGATTGCAGAGCTCTGAGCTGCAGAGGGATCTGGGTGTCCTAGTGCATGAATCACAAAAGGCTGGTTTACAAGGTGCAGCAATTTAAAAAATAACAATATTTTTTTAATTCAAGTTTTGCAAAGTTTTTCATAATAAATAGTAATAATCCTAACACAGCAAAATAGACTGAACATTAACATAGTGCAAAAAGAGAATATACAATAGCAATTGACTAGACGTGACCCCACGCGCCTCAGTCTTCCCACACCCTCCCAACGGAGCACTCACCCCCACTCCCCTACGGGTCGCTGCTGCTGCTGACGTTTTAATTTTCCCTGAGAAGCCATCGGACAGTATTATGCCCCCCGCTCAACAGCAGCAGCTCTGTACACTTGGCAAAATTATTTACACACATAAGTAGACATCTGTTCGTGGTGTTGTCGTCCCTTGCTTCTCCCAGACGGAGTTCAGTGCCGTTGTCATCTCGTTCCGCTTCTGCGCACTTCCGCTTCTGCGGCCCTCCCAGCTTCCCCGTTTTCTCTGTTCCTGTGGATGTTAAGTTTGTTGACTTTTCCCTGCCTCCCCCTCCCCCTCCCTGGCTCTCCTCTATTGTTCCGTCTTTTCCCTCTACCCCCTCTCTCTCCACACCTACCCCCCCCCCCCCCCCCCCCCCCCCCCCCCCCCCCCCGGCGTGACTCACCTTTCCTTTCTCTTAGATTTAGCTGTCCCCCCCTCCCGGTCTATCTCTCCCTCTCAAGCTTTGGCTACTCTCCCCTGTTTCTTGGCTACCTGGCTATTCTTCTGCTTGTTTGTTGGCCACAAACAGGTCTCGGAACAATTGGGTGAATGGCTCCCACGTTCTGTGCTGAGCCCTGCGCACGTGGAGATGGAGTTGACCCTATGCAGTGCTTCGCTCCAGAGTCCCCACCCTATTTCGATCCCCAGGTCCTCCTCCACTTCATTCTTGTTGCGTCCAATACGGTGTCGGCCCCTTCTACCAGTCAGTCATACATGTCACTACAGTTTCCTTTATCTTGTATGCTTGCATCCAGTAACTCTTCCAGTAGTGTTTGTCGTGGCGGTTGTGGGTATGTCCCTGTCTCCTTTCGTAGGACGTTTTTTAGTTGCAGGTACCTTAGCTCGTTCCCCCTGGCTAGCTGGAATTTCTCTGTCAGTTCGCCCAGTGTTGCGATCCTGCCGTCTGTGTATATGTCCCTGACTGTCAGTGTCCTTCTGTCCTGTCCCCACCTTTTAAAGGTGGCGTCAGTCAGTGCTGGCGTGAACCTATGGTTGTTGCAGATGGGAGCGAGACCCAACATTCTGGTCAGGCCAAATTGTTGCCGTAGTTGGTTCCAGGACTGGAGGGTGGCAATTACCACCGGGCTGCTGGAGTGTTTTTTGGGTGGGGATGGGAGCGCCACCGTGGCGAGGGCCTGGAGGAGGGTCCCCCTGCAGGAGGCCTCTTCCGCGCGCACCCACTCAGCTTCTGGCTCCTTGATCCATCCCCTTATTCGCTCGGCCGTCACCGCCCAGTGATAGAATTGTAGTTTTGGGAGGGCTAGCACCCCCCCCCCCCCCCCCCGGATTTTGTTTTTTGTAGGAACTTCTTTGAGATCCTAGCATTCTCCCGCTCCCCCCCTTTTTTTTAACTTCCTTTGTCAGACTGGTGAGGTTCCATTTGTGGATCCCTTTCCAGTCATGGGCTATTTGGGTCCCCAGGTAGCGGAATTTGTGTCGGGCTTGTTTAAGCGGCAGTCCCGTTAGGGCTGCCCCACCTACTTGTGGGTGTACCGGGAAGATCTCGCTTTTGCTCATGTTGAGTTTGTAGCCCGTGAAGGCGCCAAACTCTTTTAGGAGCGCGATGGTTCCGTCCATGCTGCTCTGTTGGTCCAAAATGTAGAGGAGCAGGTCATCTGCATAGAGTGAGACTCTGTGTTCTCTGCCACCCATTCGGATCCCCCTCCAACTTTTTGCTGCTCTGAACGCGGTTGCTCGTGGTTCGATCGCAAGAGCGAACAGCAGCGGAGACAGTGGACATCCTTGTCTGGTGCCCCTGTGCAGCTGGAAGTATCAGGAGTTGGTGTTGTTGGTCCGTACGCTCGCCATGGGGGCGTTGTATAGGAGCTTTACCCAGGAGGTGAACTCTGTTCCAAGCCCGAACCACTCCAGTACCACTATGAGGTATTTCCATTCGACTCTAAGAAGGTCTTTTCTGCATCTAGGGAGACGATCACCTCTGGTGTTCTTTCCCCGGAGGGGGTCATTATCACGTTCAGTAGGCGCCTGATGTTTGAGGTAAGCTGTCTACTTTTGACAAAGCCCATCTGGTCCTCTGCGAACACCTCAGGTACACAGTGTAGCCACCTGGGTTGGCCACTTCCCGACTTAAAATGGAGAACCGCAAAGACTAAAGGGAAATTCAGCCAACACAGGCAAAAAAATGAGCAAGTGCAGAAATCCTGGGCGAGATTCTCCACTCCCGCGCCGGTTGGGAGAATCGCCAGGGCCGCCAAAATTACCCGGGACGCCGGTCCGACGCCCTCCCGCGATTCTCCCAAGCGGCTGGAACGGCCCGGTCGAGTTCCGTGGGCCGCAGGCCGGAGACACCCAAAATGGCGATTCTCCGGCACCCCCGCTATTCTCAGGCCCGGATGGGCCGGGCGGCCAGGCCAAAACGGCGGGTTCCCCCCAGCACCGTCCACACCTGGTCGCTGCCATCGTGAACAGTGCGTGAACGCTGGGGGGGGGCGGCCTGTGGGGGGGGGGGATCCTGCACCAGAGGGTACCTCAAATATGGGGTGGCCCGCGATCGGTGCCCACCGATCGTCGGGCCGTCCTCTCTGAAGGAGGGATTCCCAGGCATAATTGACACACTTAAGGTGAATAAGGCCAAGCCAGACTCCTTGGCGCCAGCAGAAGCCAAGACAAAGGAAGGCCAACGGATACTCAGGGACCGCCCAGCGATCAGGGAACAACTCCAGTATTGGAGAAATCGATCCAACTGATCGGAATGTAGTCCAATCACTTGGAACCAGGTACGGGGTCTGCCCTGAAGGGTAGGAAGCCCCTGGGGACTATAAAGTAAAGCCCCCAAGTTCAAATCGGTCTTCTTGGCAGGGTCTCTCAGCAACGAATCAACCCTTGAGAGTGAACTGCCTAAGCTGCCGCACCAACCAAGTAAGTCTCAAGTCAACGCTCACTACGAGATAGGCGCTCCTAGCCACAAGTCCATACCAGCTTTTGAATCCTGCAGACTCAGGACTTGAACGAAAGGCCATTTGTTCCCCTGATCTGGTGGGCCAATTCCGAAGCTAAGTATAGGCCTTTTAGTGATAGAAATAGTCTAGAAAGTAGAGTTATATGCAGAAGTAGTGACTTACTGTATATAATAAATGTGTTTTGATTTGAATCTTACTAATTGGTGCGTTGAGTTATTGATCAGTACTTAAACTTGAACCTCGTGGCGGTATCATAAAGACACCTGGCGACTCTAGAGTAAAGGTTAAACAATCAGAGCAAATTACGAATTAAGAGCCAACCAAAGGTTAGCAACAACAGTCTTCAAACCTTTTGGCTAGAATTTTGGCCAGTATTTTGGCGTCTGCATTCAGCAGCGAGATGGGTCTGTATGACCCACATTCCGTTGGGTCTTTGTCTTTCTGAGGTATCAGCGAGATTGCGGCCTGTGCTAGCGTGGGTGGCAGTGTGCCCTTCGCTATCGAGTCTGTGAACATCTCCCGCAAGTGCGGGGCCAGTGCTGTCGCAAATTTTTTGTAGAGGTCCGCCGGGAACCCGTCAGGTCCTGGCGCCTTCCCCGCCTGCATGGAGCTAATGCTGTCCATGATCTCTCCCAGTGCGAGTGGTGCTTCCAAGCCCCGTTTTTTGCCCTCCCCCACGACTGAAATGTCCAGTCCATCAAGGAACCGTTTCATCCCAGACTCCCCCATTGGGGGCTCTGAGGTGTACAGCCCTTGGTAGAAGGCCTTGAAGGTTTTGTTGATCTTTTCTGTTTCTGTTTCTAACGTGCCTCTGGTATCCCTGATTTGTGCAATTTCTCTGGTGGCTGCCTGCTTTCTCAGCTGGTGTGCCAGCAGGCGGCTGGCTTTGTCTCCGTGTTCGTCTAGGGTCCCACGTGCCTGGCGGAGTTGAAGCACTGCTTTCCTGGTGGAGAGCAGATCAAAGTTCCTTTGTAACTCTTTCCTCTCCGCCAGGAGCTCTACGGTCGGGGCCTCGGAGTATTTACGGTCTACCTCCAGTATGGAGTCGGCCAGCTGCTGCCTCGCCACCCTTTCCTCCCTATCTCTTCGCGCTTTGATTTCCCCTCTTAGTACGGCCTTTAGTGCTTCCCAGAACGTGGAGGGTGAGACCTCCCCGTTCTGGTTGTTCTCTGTGTACTCTGCAATGGCCCGTGACAACCTTTCGTTAAAGGCCTTGTCCGCTAGTAGGGCTAGGTCCAACCTCCATGTGGGGCATTGGGCCCTGCCCGTCTCCAGCCTCATGTCATGTAGTGTGGACCGTGGTCTGATATCACAATTGCAGAGTATTCCACCTTGTCTATCCCCGGAAGCACCGTTTTCCCCACCACAAAGAAGTCAATTCTGGTGTAAAGTTGTGTACCGGGGGGAAGAAGGAGAATTCCTTCTCCCCCGGGTGGGCGAACCTCCAGGGGTCCACCGCTCCCACCTGCTCCATAAAGTGACTGAGTTCCCTTGCCATGCTTGAGGTTTTCCCCGTTTTAGGGTTTGATCTGTCTGTCTGTGGGGTCCTGTACACAGTTGAAGTTCCCCCCCATGATTAGTCGATGCGTCGCTATGTCAGGGATTTCTGCCATGGTCTTCTTGATGAAGCTCGTGTCGTCCCAGTTGGGTACGTACACGTTAACTAGTACTACCGGTGCCCCATCCAGGGCCCGGCTGACCCCCCCGGGTCCGTAACCGTCTTTGTCGCCCTAAACATCGTCCTCTTGCCGATCAATATCGCCACCCCCCCTGGCCCTTGTCCCATAGCAGGAATGGTAGGTTTGTCCCACCCAGCCTTTCTTACCCCTAGTCGGTCCTGCTCTCTCAGGTGTGTCCCTTGGAGAATGACTATGTCGGCCCTCATATTTCCGAGGTGGGTGAGGACTCTGGATCTCTTCACTGGGCCATTGAGTCCCCTTACGTTCCAGGTGACTATCCTGGTGGGGGGTTTCTGCCCCCTCGCTCCTGTGGGATTAACCATACTTACCTGGTGGACGCGTCCCTGCCCTCCGAGGTTCCCCTTTGTTAGGGGGCCGTCCAGGATGGCCGCTGTCACTGCTCTCGCCATGCGGTCGGGTCCCTGCGCTCTGGGGTTTCCCTTTGTCCAGGGGGCACCCGACATGGCCGTCCACTGTGTGTCCGCCATGCGGGTAGTCCCCTGCACTCTGGGGTCTCCCTTCGCCCAGAGACCGTACTGGGTGGGTGCTTGCAGCGATTCCTTGTTTTGAGCCCTTGGTTGTGGCACTTTGTAGCCCAATTCCTTTTCTAGCCTTGTTCGTCCCTCCCTCCCTGTCCCCCCCCCCCCCTCCCGGTCTCTCCCCTTCCCCCCCTCTCCCTTGTACCCCTCCTTTGTCCCTCTTTCCCCTGTTCCTGTCCCAGTTTGCTCTCCCGTCTCTGTTGAGCTGTCCCCCCCCACCTCCAGCCTGGCGCCTTCCCCCCTGTTGGGGACGTGCTGCGGCCCTGCTTTGTTGCATGCCTCCGGCGCTAGCTTTCCTGCTAGTGCGGTGGCCCCCTTCTCTTTTGTGACCACAATTCGGTGACGTTTACGTTAATGATGGAAAGGGATAAGTATACACCACAGGGCAAGAGTTATAGCTGGGGGAAGGGCAATTATGATGCCATTAGACGTGACTTGGTGGGGATAAGGTGGAGAAGTAGGCTGCAAGTGTTGGGCACACTGGATAAGTGGGGCTTGTTCAAGGATCAGCTACTGCGTGTTCTTGATAAGTATGTACCGGTCAGACAGGGAGGAAGGTGTCGAGCGAGGGAACCGTGGTTTACCAAGGAAGTGGAATCTCTTGTTAAGAGGAAGAAGGAGGCCTATGTGAAGATGAAGTGTGAAGTTTCGGTTGGGGCGATGGATAGTTACAAGGTAGCGAGGAAGGATCTAAAGAGAGAGCTAAGACGAGCAAGGAGGGGACATGAGAAGTATTTGGCAGGAAGGATCAAGGAAAACCCAAAAGCTTTCTATAGGTATGTCAGGAATAAGCGAATGACTAGGGAAAGAGTAGGACCAGTCAAGGACAGGGATGGGAAATTGTGTGTGGAGTCTGAAGAGATAGGCGAGATACTAAATGAATATTTTTCGTCAGTATTCACTCAGGAAAAAGATAATGTTGTGGAGGAGAATGCTGAGCCCCAGGCTAATAGAATAGATGGCATTGAGGTACGTAGGGAAGAGGTGTTGGCAATTCTGGACAGGCTGAAAATAGATAAGTCCCCGGGACCTGATGGGATTTATCCTAGGATTCTATGGGAGGCCAGGGAAGAGATTGCTGGACCTTTGGCTTTGATTTTTATGTCATCATTGGCTACAGGAATAGTGCCAGAGGACTGGAGGACAGCAAATGTGGTCCCTTTGTTCAAAAAGGGGAGCAGAGACAACCCCGGCAACTATAGGCCGGTGAGCCTCACGTCTGTAGTGGGTAAAGTCTTGGAGGGGATTATAAGAGACAAGATTTATAATCATCTAGATAGGAATAATATGATCAGGGATAGTCAGCATGGCTTTGTGAAGGGTAGGTCATGCCTCACAAACCTTATTGAGTTCTTTGAGAAGGTGACTGAACAGGTAGACGAGGGTAGAGCAGTTGATGTGGTGTATATGGATTTCAGCAAAGCGTTTGATAAGGTTCCCCACGGTAGGCTATTGCAAAAAATACGGAGGCTGGGGATTGAGGGTGATTTAGAGATGTGGATCAGAAATTGGCTAGCTGAAAGAAGACAGAGGGTGGTGGTTGATGGGAAATGTTCAGAATGGAGTACAGTCACAAGTGGAGTACCACAAGGATCTGTTCTGGGGCCGTTGCTGTTTGTCATTTTTATCAATGACCTAGAGGAAGGCGCAGAAGGGTGGGTGAGTAAATTTGCAGATGATACTAAAGTCGGTGGTGTTGTCGATAGTGTGGAAGGATGTAGCAGATTACAGAGGGATATAGATAAGCTGCAGAGCTGGGCCGAGAGGTGGCAAATGGAGTTTAATGTAGAGAAGTGTGAGGTGATTCACTTTGGAAGGAATAACAGGAATGCGGAATATTTGGCTAATGGTAAAGTTCTTGAAAGTGTGGATGAGCAGAGGGATCAAGGTGTCCATGTACATAGATCCCTAAAAGTTGCCACCCAGGTTGATAGGGTTGTGAAGAAGGCCTATGGAGTGTTGGCCTTTATTGGTAGAGGGATTGAGTTCCGGAGTCGGGAGGTCATGTTGCAGCTGTACAGAACTCTGGTACGGCCGCATTTGGAGTATTGCGTACAGTTCTGGTCACCGCATTATAGGAAGGACGTGGAGGCTTTGGAGCGGGTGCAGAGGAGATTTACCAGGATGTTGCCTGGTATGGAGGGAAAATCTTATGAGGAAAGGCTGATGGACTTGAGGTTGTTTTCGTTGGAGAGAAGAAGGTTAAGAGGAGACTTAATAGAGGCATACAAAATGATCAGGGGGTTGGATAGGGTGGACAGTGAGAGCCTTCTCCCGCGGATGGATATGGCTGGCACGAGGGGACATAACTTTAAACTGAGGGGTAATAGATATAGGACAGAGGTCAGAGGTAGGTTCTTTACGCAAAGAGTAGTGAGGCCGTGGAATGCCCTACCTGCTACAGTGGTGAACTCGCCAACATTGAGGGCATTTAAAAGTTTATTGGATAAATATATGGATGATAATGGCATAGTGTAGGTTGGATGGCTTTTGTTTCGGTGCAACATCGTGGGCCGAAGGGCCTGTACTGCGCTGTATTGTTCTATGTTCTATGTTCTATGTTCTATGTTCTCGGGAGTTACTGTCTCGCTTCTCCCCTGCCCGGCCTCTACGGTTTTCTGTCCGGTCTTCCCCTATCCTACCCTGCACTCCTCTTGCTTGCTCTTCCTTCTCCGCTACTCTCGTTCCCTCGTGCTGGGGCCTGGCCTCCCACCTGAAGCGGTCGCTAGGGCAGTGGTTTGCTTTTTGTTCAGGGTGCGCTCACCGTGGCGGGGGGCCTGCTGTTGCCTCCCCCCTCTCCCCCCCCCGTACTTCCCCACGTATGCCGTGGGGTTTCTACCCTCGATCCCCTCTGGTAAGCCCACTATCCTGACATTTTGCCTCCTCGAGCGGTTTTTCTGGTCGTCCACTCTGCCTTTCAGGCTCCCCTGTGTTGTGCCCAATCTCGCCACCTCCCTCTCCAGGGCCGTGATCCGGTCGCTCACGTCAGTCGCTGCTTTCTCCAGCTCCTTGATGGTCGCCTCTTGGGCTTCCAGTTTCTCCTCTGCTCTGCCCAGTGCCTGCTGCACCTCCGCCAGGGCCTTGACCATCGCTGCCTGCACTGCGGCCTCTATGTCTGCCCTAGCCTTTGCCTTGTTTACCTGCTGATGTTCCCTCAGCGCATCGGCAAAGGCTGCCTTCCAGTCCCAGCTCCCCCCTGCTCCGGGGGAGACTGCACCTGTCTGCCCAGCTCTTTTTGATGCGGTGATACTTCCGTTCTGCCGCTTTGCCCGCTGATTGGCTTGTCTGAACTGGCTCGCCCATTGCCCCACCTGTCTTTGGTGCCCCTTCTCCCTCTGCTTTGGCTCCCTTCCGGCACTTTCCCCCCCCTTTTTTTTTCCCTCCCCCCCCTCTTATTTATTTATTTATTTTCTCCCCCCTTCCCTTTTTCTTCTCCCCTCCCTTCTCTCCTTTACCACTTTATTTTTCCCTCTTTTATAAAATTCTTCTCAGGTGAACTTGTTTTGGGTGAGAACAAGAAAAGTGCAAAAAGAATTTAAAAAAAAAAAGTTTTAAAAGTTTAAAAGTTTTCTTTTCAGAGTTTTGTTTTTGCAAAAGTTCTTTTTTCCTTTCTTTTCCCTCGCTCACCCAGGTCGAGAGAGAGAGAGAGTGGCTTCTGGTCTGGAGTCCCTCTTTGTTCCTGTCTCGTGGTGGTCGTCGCCGGCGGTGGGGGGTGGGGGTCGGTCGGACGGTCCCCGCTTCATTCCCCGCTGCTCGGCAAGACCATGCAGACGCTGCGACAACGAATGAACGGACATCGCGCGACAATCACCAGGCAGGAATGTTCCCTTCCAGTCAGGGAACACTTCAGCAGTCAAGGGCATTCAGCCTCTGATCTCCGGGTAAGCGTTCTCCAAGGCGGCCTTCAGGACGCGCGACAACGCAGAATCGCCGAGCAGAAACTTATAGCCAAGTTCCGCACACATGAGTGCGGCCTCAACCGGGACCTGGGATTCATGTCGCATTACATTCATTCCCCACCACCTGGCCTGCGAAATCCTACCAACTGTCCTGGCTTGACACAATTCACACCTTTAACCTGGGGTTAACCCATCTCTGGATCTGTAAAGATTTAATCACCTGCTAATGCTCGTATTCCAAGCACTGTCTGGCATCTTTGAATCTGTCTATATATGTGTTTCTGGAACATACCTCTTCATTCACCTGAGGAAGGAGCAGCGCTCCGAAAGCTAGTGACACCGAAACAAACCTGTTGGACTTTAACCTGGTGTTGTAAGACTTCTTACTGTGCTCACCCCAGTCCAACGCCGGCATCTCCACATCATGGCTAAAAATAATGGGGGAGGAGCGATGAAATTAGATGTAACCCATGGTGATGAACCAGATGTTGCAGAATTCACGGGAACATGGTGAAAATAAAGAATGGGATTGAAATTCCAGTACTGCAGATTATAACATGCAGGGAAGAAGGTTGCTGTGCTAATGAGATACAGAATAGCAGAAGGAAAAAGGGACATAGCTGATAGTAAGATAGAAGGAATATCTGCTAGGGTAGAAAAAGAGAAGGAAAGTGATGATCACATGAAAAGGGGTATTGTACAGACCACCTCATAGTGCAATGGAGATGGAGGGACATATATCTCAGCAAATCAATGGACTGAGTAAATGACATCAAATAATAATCATGCATTCGCAGATTCCTTTCTTATCCTGCAAGTATGAAGCTCAACGATAGAGCAGTTACTGCTGGATCTCAATGTGAAAAAAGAACCAGAGCAGTTAAGAAGGGTAAACGTAAGGGATGTCTAGGCAACAGCAATCACAACATAATAATGTTTTGTATAAATAGTAATAGTTTGGAAAAAGCTAATGTTGAAGGGATGAGAATGGATTCAAGAAACATAATTGGAAAATAATAATGGCGGGCAAAGCATTAGGAGAGCTGTGGGAAATACTTCAAATGGACGTTCTATGGAATCCAGAAGAAATATATTCTGCTAGAATGCAAGAAAAAACTAATCGATAATGAAGTTGAACTGGATGAACCAAATAAATATTGTGGCGACAAGAACAGGTCAGAGTCTAGGAATCCTGTGGCAAATAACTCACCTCCTGACTCCACAAAGCCTCTCCAGCATTTACAAGGCA
The DNA here is from genome assembly GCF_047496885.1 of Scyliorhinus torazame. Classification (NCBI taxonomy): domain Eukaryota; kingdom Metazoa; phylum Chordata; class Chondrichthyes; order Carcharhiniformes; family Scyliorhinidae; genus Scyliorhinus; species Scyliorhinus torazame. The sequence goes on from NC_092716.1 coordinate 93,636,520, forward strand.
CAAGTCAGGAGTGTGATGGAATATTCTCCACTTGCCTGGATGAGTTCAATTCTAACAACACTCAAGAAGCTCAATGGGTCAGAGGATGTCATACACAAAGTGTGGGGGGCATTCACCAACTTGTTCCAAGACCTAGAATTCCAGGACCCAAGAATTCTATGATTCTACCTGTTTGAAGCCAACAACCAATAGAGCGGAAAGTGGGGGGGGACGGGGACGGGGGGGACACATGGGAGCCATCGGGACCACAGGGAACAAACAGAGATGGGAGGTGGGGGGAGAGACCAGAGGAAACAACAAGGGGAGGCCAGATAGCGACCAACACAGGGACCAGAGGGCCCAACAAAAGGTCACACAAAAGAGAACCTTAAAATCAGGCTGACAACAGGAGGAGAAGAGGCGAGAGGAAGGGAGGGGAGGGAGGTCAAGCGACAGGGAGAGGGAAGGGAGTAGGAACGCACTGCCCACAGACAAACACCAAACAACCACCCACAGTGAAGTAAAAGGCCAAGGAAAGGACCCTCAAACAACAAGGACCCATGGAGGTGGGGGGGGGAGGGGGTATGGGGGGAGGGGGGAGAGATACTGAAAAAGAACAAGGTGTACGTTGTCTCATCCATCTTCAATGAATGTACAGTGTAAAAATGTAAAACTTTACTAAAAATATTTTTTTAAAAGACAAACGTGACCTAAGAATCATGTCATTCTTATCATTGTAATTAGAGATTTCCTGCTGAGGTTGGAGTTGAATTAAGAACTGTCGAATTTTATGATGGAAAAAAATGTGATGTGAATCAATCATTGCTGATAAAAGGAGTAATCTAACTATTGCAAAAGAAAAGAAGCTCAACACAATCCAGAACCAAGCAGACCTCTTGATTGGTACCCCTTCGACAAACATTCACTTCCTCCAACACTGATGCACAACAGCAGCCATGTGTACCATCTACAGGGTACACTGCAGGAACTCACCAGGGTCCCTTCGGCGGCATCTTCCAAACCCACGACCACTACCATCTAGAAGGACAAGGACAGCAGACACATGGGGACACCACCACCTGGAAGGTCTCCTCCAAGTCACTCAACATCCTGACTTGGAAATATATCGCTGTTCCTTCACTGTGGCTGGGTCAAAATCCTGGAAATCCCTCCCAGATAGCACAGTGGGTGTACCTACACCACATGGACTGCAGTGGTTCAAGAAGGCAGCTCACCACCACCTTCTCAAGGGCAATTAGGGATGGGCAACAAATGCTGGCCTAGCCAGCGATGCCCATATCCCATAATAATGTATTACGTGCATAATGTAATAATAAAAAAATTAACATTTCTCTGTTATCAGTCGGCAGTTAAAAAGGCAAATGTAATGTTAGCATTCATGTCAAGAGGACTGGAATACAAGACCAGGGATGTACTTCTGAGGCTGTATAAGGCTCTGGTCAGACCCCATTTGGAGTATTGTGAGCAGTTTTGGGCCCCGTATCTAAGGAAGGATGTGCTGGCCTTGGAAAGGATCCAGAGGAGGTTCACAATATGATCCCTGGAATGAAGAACTTGTCGTATGAAGAATGGTTGAGGATTCTGGGTCTGTATTCGTTGGAGTTTAGAAGGATGAGGGGGGATCTTATTGAAACTTACAGGATACTGCGAGGCTTGGATAGAGTGGACGTGGAGAGGATGTTTCCACTTGTAGGAAAAACTAGAACCAGAGGACACCATCTCAGGCTAAAGGGACGATCCTTGAAAACAGAGATGAGGATTTTGAATTGTTGTCAACGGGTAAGGCGGTGAGCCAGCTGCAACACTCGAAGGAGATCTTTAATGAGGATGGAGAGAAGGCCAGCTGTCTGTTAGCTCACCAGCTGAGATGCCAGCTGCCTCCTGGGAGATAGTGCAGATCAGGGACTCGGGTGGTGGGTTGGTTTCAGCCCCAGAGAAGGTTAATGAGGTGTTTGGGGCCTTCTACTGGGGGCTGTATAAGTCAGAGTCCCTGGAGAAGCGTTCACCAATGACGCAATTTTTGGGTGGGTTGACCTTCCTGGAGGTGGAGCAGGAGAGGAGGCAGGAGTTGGAGGTGCTGATAGGGCCGGAAGAGGTCATGAATTATATCCAGTTAATGCAGACGGGAAAAGCACCGGGTCCGGATGGATTCCCTATTGAACTTTGCAAACAGTTTGCTGGGCAGTTGGTCCCTCTTCTGCTGGATATGTTTAATGATTCCACGCCCCGGGGGTTGTTGCCAGCCAAGTTGGTGAAGGCATCGATTTCCTTAATCCTGAAGAAGGACAAGGATCCCATGGAATGTGGGTCGCATCAACTTATTTCATTTATTTTTTTCTTTTTAAAATTTAGAGTACCCAATTATTATTTTTTTCCAATTAAGGTAACTTAGCGTGGCCAATCCACCTAACCTGCACATCTTTGGGTTGTGGGGGCGAAACCCACACAAACACAGGGAGAATGTGCAAACTCCACAGGGGCAGTGACCCAGGGCAAGGATCGAACTTGGGACCTCAGCGCCGTGAAACTGAAGTGCTAATCACTGTGCCGCCATGCTGCCCTAATCCTTGGCCTGAGTTAAGGGAGGGTAAGATTTCGGCAGGTGTTGGCGACGGAGCAGGCTTTGTTGGACAAAGTTAAGGGGAAGTGGGAAGGTGAGCTGGGTTTGGTCTTTGAGGGGAGTGTGGAATGATTGGATTAGATTTGTTTATTGTCACGTGTACCAAGGTACAGTGAAAAGTATTTTTCTGCGAGCAGCTCAACAGATCATTAAGTACATGAGAAGAAAAGGGAATAAAAGAAAATACATAATAGGGCAACACAACATAACATATACAATGTAATTACATAAGCACTGTATTCCCTCATTATCCTATGAGGCTCTTCATCGGGTAAACTTCACATGCTCAAGTGCGAGGTTAAGCCTGAGCCATGTCAAGGTGGTGCACAGGGCGTACCTGACCAGGGCGCGTAGCAGTTGCTTCTTCTCGGCGGTGGGGAATAGGTGTGAACGGTGCTCTATGGAACCGGCAAAGCACACGTGCATGTTTTGATCTTGCCGCAAGCTTATTAGTTTCTGGGTCTTCTTTTTTGATACGAAGTCAGGGATTTTGGCATTCAGCTGGAGCTGTGCCCATTGGTGGCCATTTGTGGAGTACTGGACTCAACATTGCTGCAGACAGGAACGAGGGCACATGTCCTAGCCTTCGCCACGCTAATAGCCCGGGGGCGAATTCTGCTTGGGTGGAGGTCCCACGTGCAGGCTAAGGCTTCAGCCTGGTTGGATGACCTGATGGAATTTCTGTACCTTGAGAAGATTAAGTATGTGATGAGGAGGTTGATGGAGGTTGGTGGAAGGGTTCTTGTCAAGGTGGCAGCCCTTCATCATCTTTTCCAGAGAATTGGTTACCATCAACTGTCGGGGAAGGGGTGCGCAGGGAGTTTTGTCTTTTTGTTTTGGTTAAGGTTTTGCTTTCTTTATGGGGGATGAGGGAGGGGAAGGCTGTGGACTGAATCATAGAATCATAGAATCATAGAATTTACAGTGCAGAAGGGGTTGGTTATTTGTGTATAATTTTGTGTTGGGACTTGCTGTATTGTTGTTTTTATTATAATGAAAATTTTGTTTGAATAAAAATATTTTTTTTAAAAATCCTGTTTTCCAACTGAATTGATTGGTTGATAACAGCAACTTACAGATCAAACAAAATGCTGGTAAGCTATGATTTAAAACATGGACTGCATATGTGGACATTATCTGAATATTGGGCACAAGCCACTTCTGAGGCAGTTAAAATTGAATATTTGGGGATCCTGAATTTTATAAATAGCCAGGAAGATATGTTGAACAGTCCCAGTTGATTATTGTGTCCAATTTACATGAAAACTTTGACAAAGGTCCAGGAGAGATTTACCAGGATGGTACCTGGCTGAGGGAATACTGTTATATGGAGAGATTGGATAACCTGAGGTTGTTCTACTTAGTAGGGAAGGCTGAGATGAGATGTGAAGAATTTAATTTTTTAAGTTGTTCATGGGCATCGCTGGCAAGGCCAGCATTGTTGTCCATCCCTCATTGCCCTTGAACTGAATGGCTTGCTGGGCCATTTCAGAGGGCAGTTAAGAGTCAACCTTGTAGGTCAGACCAGGTAAGGATGGCAGAGTTCCTTCCCTGAAGGGCATTAGTGACCATCACCCCTCCCTCCCTCCCTGCACTGTTTTCAATGGTTGATGAGTTGAGAATGAGAGGGCACAGATTTAAGGTGGTTGGCAAAACAAGCAGAGGTGGCATGAGGAAAAATCTTTTAATGCAACGAGTGGTTAAGATTTGGAGTGCATTGCCTGATAGGGTGGTGAAAGCAGATAGAATAATAACCTTCAAAAATTTGATTGGATACATACTGGAAGGAGAATAAAAATTTAGGGATGTGGAGAAAAGAGTTGGAGAGCTTTTTATTCTTTCACGGGATGTGGGCATTGCAGGCTATTGTCGATCCCTAATTGCCCTTGAGAAGGTGGTGGTGGCCCTACTGGATTGTGTTTCAAAAGAGCTGGCACAGACCTGATCGGCCAATGGGCCTCCTTTTGTTCTGTGGTATTCTGTGATTTTCAGGGGGGGGTAGTTTTCAAAGTTGCACCTGGATGCAACACTGGTGCTGAGAATCAGCCGTCCGTTACAGAAAATGCCCAAGATTTTAATTTTGTTCCAGTGTCTCCCAGTCTTTCTTCCCAAAGCTTTCTTTTACAGGGTTAATACATTGATATCTACTTTTGTTTGGGCTGTGACTCTGAAAATCAGGTAGTTGCTATATAAAAGCTGGATGATCTGTTTTGCAAGTTTATAACTACCCCCAAAGTTTCAATGTAACATCTTAAACGATGACTCAAAACTCTCAATGGTAATTTGCCTATATTACAAATAATTTCTAACATGAATTAAGAAGTGCTGATGCTCCAAGAGCTATTATAAACTACACCATAGGCGCAACAAAAGATATCCATTATAGTGCACATGCTTTACGAAAATAGACCTAGGTTCAAAGGGTTCATAAGAGGCACAGATAAGGAAAGTTTCTAATGATAAGTTGTTTCAACTGCAAATGTCAAACTTTAAATGTAATGTCATTTTTTATTCATTTACTTATATGCGTGTACTGAATGTCCCAGCATCTAAATTTACTCTGTCAGTAATGATACAGTTAAATAATTGATTTGTTTATTTAGTACACTACCCCTTGTTCTGAAATGGTATCTTTGTTCAGCTTTTGAATTCCTGAGACTTAGAAATAGGAGAGCGGTGAGATCACGGTTTTAGTAGGTGCACAATAGCAGGTGGGGATGAGCTAATGTCAACTTGATTGGCCGCCAGCCCCTGTGTGATCATCGATCGTCACATAAAAGGAGAGGTTTGCAATGTTCTTCAAGCAACTCTTCAGTGGTTGCAGCGTAGCCCAGGATTAGTGCAACAGCTACGACAACTTGTTATACCCCATCTGAGAGCTAACTACTGCGCACAATCGAGCGAAAGATGGCCACATTTATTCAAGTAAGTAAAACCTATGTAGGGAGACAATAGTTACATTTTACTTTCTCTTTGATTTTCTATTTAAGACTTAATGCTTTTGTCAACAATCTGCTTCACTTAGTGTGTCAGAAAAAGAGTCTCCAGCTAAGCTGTCTTATCTGCACAGGTGCAATTTAAAAGGTTCATTGTATAACAATGACATCCAGCTAACAAGGCTCTTGGGTTCATTGTTGCTTCTCTTTTTCCAATAATGTTTCTCCCTTTTCTTCACCTTCCGACGGTGTTGACCTCTAGTCCCTCAGCCATTAATTGAGGCACGGTGGCACAGTGGTCAGCACTGTTGCCTCACAGCCAGTGACTCGCGTTCAATTCTAGCCTTAAGTCACTGCTTGCGTGAGTTTGCACGTTCTCCCCGTGTTTGGGTGGGTTTCCTCCGGGTGCTCCGGTTTCCTCCCACAGCCCAAAGATGTGCAGGTTAGGTGGAATGGGCATGTTAAATTACCCCTTAATGTCCAAAAGGTCATGTGGGGTTACTGAGTTACCGGGGGTGGGTGGGGGCATGGGCCTAGGTAGGGTGCTCTTTCAGAGGCCTGGTGCGACCCGATGGGCTGAATTGCCTCCCTCTGCACTGTAGTGATTCTATGATTCTATGTTGGCAGGCTATCCAACATAGGGACAGTGAGGAGGGCGTCACAGTGAGGCCTGTTCCTGCCCTCACCTGATGTCCACATGTGTTGTTTCTCGCAGGGGTCAATGGAAATCCTTCCTCATTTACTCCTCCCTAACACCAGACATGTTATTCTCCATTGTGGTGAGCCTACCACTGCCCAATGCTAATAAACTAATACAACACTGCACATTAAACTGAGGGTCTTCCTGACCAGATGCTCATGGTTTCCATTGGTTGAACCAATGAGGGAGCAGTATCTCAATTTTGCTTAGTTATATTTTTCAATCAATTAAAACAGCTAATTTACGCAAAACCAACCTTTTCTGATCCAATTTGGATCTTTTCTGACCCATTGTGTAGCAGAAAATAGACAGGGGGTGAGATAATCTCTTGGTAACTTCCAAGAAGTTAAAACTATTTTTAAGTGACTTGAAAAGTGTAGCTGGTCATTCACTTTACCATTTTAAAAAAATGAACGGCGGTGTTGTTTGGAAGGGTGCCGGATGTAGCTTCATTAGTAATTTTCAAAAAGAAAATTGGATGACAGCATAGTGGCGCAGTGGGTTAGCCCTGCTGCCTCACGCCGCCGAGGTCCCAGGTTCAATCCCGGCTCTGGGTCACTGCCCGTGTGGAGCTTGCACATTCTCCCCATGTTTGCATGGGTTTTGCCCCCACAACACAAAGATGTGTAAGATAGGTGGATTGGCCACACTAAATTGCCCCTTAATTGGAAAAAATGAATTGGGTGCTCTGAATTTATTTAAAAAAAAGAAAATTGGATGGATTCTTGAAAAGCAAAATTTGCAAGGTCATAGGAGAGTGGTATGAACTGGACAGTCATCAAAGATACAATGGGCAGAATGGCCTCATTCTGTACTGTAAGATGTTACAGTTCTTTGTTGCTCCTTGTGGTTTTGTTCATTTACATGTGCATCATCTTGTCACCATCGCAAGATAAGCTGATATTCATCAGATTAGAATGAGGGCAAAGGGTCTATTTTGAAAGATTTTTTATTTTTTTTAAATTATTTTTTATTTTTTAATCATCTCCTGCTAGGCCAAGTGTCCTCTGACTGCAAGAGCTGGCTTGCCCAAGGCTGTGCTGGGAATGGGAAGGCGTGATAATAAATTGGCGAGGGTTTGCTTTCCAATTTTCACTCCATTCTTCACGAGTGTATTTTGCCTTTGCTCAGCCTGATTAGTGCAACTCAGAATAGAAATCGATTTTTAAAAAAGAAATTTAGTGTACCCAATTCATTTAAAAAAATCCAATTAAGGGGCAATTTACTGTGGGCAATCCACCTACCCTGCACATCTTTGAGCGAAACCCACGCAAACACGGGAAGGATGTGCAAACTCCACATGGACAGTGACCCAGAGCCGGGATCGAACCCCGGTCCTCGGCGCCGTGAGGCAGCAATGCTAACCACTGTGCCACCCTGCTGCCCTCAAATTAGAACCTAACAATTGAGCGGGAGATACAAGCGACTAATGTAACTAGTCTTGTTCAATAAGCCTGAATGGTGGCCCATAGCGTAGAACCTCTTGCACATTTTAATTGAAGTGTGTATGACATTTAAATATATATTTGCTGGGAAATAACGTCCCCCGAGCTTGTCAACAGCATTAAAACCTCACAGCTATTGTCTCACCAAACGTTTCTCCATGTGCTGTTAATAATGTCTTGTGATAAAATTGAAATATCTCAGTAATATTGATGCGAATGATGTCCATGTTAATGTGTTTACTTTGCAGTATGCCTCATGCTACAGTAACAACAGAGCACTGCAGCTGCTAGGAATAGGGAGAAACAGCTGTCTCTCCATCTTCTCCTACCCTCCATGCATCACAGGCCCACGCCAACCACTGCCTTATAAAGGGCCAGAAATAACGATGCGCCACATCAGTCAAGTGATACGTTGTCTACGGCAGTTGAGGGCTCGGGATGGGAGAGAGGCGCAGAGCTCCAATGCTACCAGGTAATTGTCACAAACCTTAGTAACAGTGAAAGATAATAGAAAATGGAAAGGAAGTTGGGTGAGTTAAGCTCTTGGTAAAAAATGAACACAGGCCACGCCACAGTAAAGTCAATGACATTAGTCAATAGTGTGTTGATGATTAACCGAATAACAACTGTACCTTGGGTTTATATAGTGCCTTCAACATAGAAAAATGCCCCAAGGCGTTTCAGAATAAGTGACAGTGGTGACATTAGGAAAGGTGAATAAAAGTTTGGTCGAACAGTGAAGTTTTAAAGGAGGTGAAAGAGGTGGCGAGCTGGAGAGATTTAGGGGAAGAATCATAGAGCTTAGGGTCTAGACAGCTGAAAGATCATTCACCAGTGATGAAAGTAGGACACCTTCGAGGGATTTGAATACAAGGATGAGAATTTTACATTTGAGGCTTCAATGCACTGGGAACCTACGTACATTAAAAACCTATATTTAAAACTGGAATTACAGGGAGGGTACAATTTTTCAGAAAGCACTACAATATCGATACAATGGACCCACCTAGATATTGGAAAGCCATGGGTTGAATAGTCATGCAGTGCCAGGCTAACCATAGTTCATTATAGTGAAGAGGTTGTGGAATTCATCCAAAACCGGTTTGAAATCGTGTCCCTTTGATTGTAATGGAGCTGCCCCGGAATGCATTAATGTGCATTTACAATCAGAAAGTTATTTTAACACTGACCGTCAGTGCTAAATGAACAATCAGAAAACCCTGCCGAGGCACCACAGGAAGGAATAAAATAGGCGTTTCTTAAAAAGTTGTATTTTGTTTAATTAAAAAGTAGGGGTGGGGATATCTATAATTAAATGTGAGTACATGTGGTATGGTTAGTACATCCACGATTCAGTGAATTTAGTCAATGTACAAAAAGATCCCAAATTTCATCTCTAATCTCTGCCGAATAGCAACGGGTGACTGACTGCTGCAATTGACCTCAGTACCTCCACTGAAAGCTTAAATAACAAACAGTGTTTCCATGCCTGAGTACTCTCAGGAGATGAGAGGGGGCTTGGACTCATCTCCTCATCGAATAACTTCAATTCTAGCTGGCCAAGCTCCCGCATGTATAATGATGAATTGAGGGAGGTACTAATAGCCAGTACCCTGGAACTACAAATAGCCAATATCCCCGGAACCACTAATATCCAATATCCCCGGAACTACTAATAGCCAATATCGCCGGAACTACCAATAGCCAGTACCCTGGAACTACTAATAGCCAATATCCCAGGAACTACTAATAGCCAGTACCCCGGAACTACCAATATCCCCTGAACTACTAATAGCCAGTACCCCAGAACTACCAATAGCCAATATCCCCGGAACTACTAATAGTCAATATCACAGGAACTACTAATAGCCAATACCCCAGGAACTACTAATAGCCAATATCCCAGGAACTAAGAATAGCCAATATCCCCGGAACTAAGAATAGCCAATATCCCCGGAACTACTAATAGCCAATATCCCAGGAACTGCCAATAGCCAATTTCCCAGGAACTAAGAATAGCCAATATCCCCGGAACTACCAATAGCCAATATCCCCGGAACTACCAATAGCCAATATCCCCGGAACTACCAATAGCCAATATTCCCCGAACTACCAATAGCCAGTATCCCCGGAACTACCAATAGCCAATATCCCCGGAACTACCAATAGCCAATATCCCAATAACTGCGAATAGCCAATATCCCCAGAACTATCAATAGTCAATATCCCCGGAACTACCAATAGCCAATATCCCACGAACTACTAAGAGCCAATATCCCAGGAACTGCCAATAGTCAATATCCCAGGAACTACTAAAAGCCAATATCCCAGAAACCACTAATAGCCAATATCCCAGGAACTGTCAACAGTCAATATCCCCAGAGCGGGAAATAGCCAATATCCCCAGAACTATCAATAACCAATATACCCGGAACTACCAATAGCCAATATCCCTGGAACTACCAATAGCCAATATCCCTGGAACTACCAATAGCCAGTATCCCTGGAACTACCAATAGCCAGTATCCCTGGAACTACCAATAGCCAATATCCCTGGAACTACCAATAGCCAGTACCCTGGAACTACGAATAGCCAATATCCCTGGAACTACCAATAGCCAATATCCCCGGAACTGCCAATAGCCAATATCCCAGGAACCACTAATAGCCAATATCCCAGGAACTGCCACTAGTCAATATCCCAGGAACTGCCAGTAGTCAATATCCCAGGAACTACCAATAGCCAATATCCTAGGAACTGCCAATAGTCAATATCCCAGGAACCACTAATAGCCAATATCCCAGGAACCACTAATAGCCAATATCCCGGAACTACCAATAGCCAATATCCTAGGAACTGCCAATAGTCAATATCCCAGGAACCACTAATAGCCAATATCCCAGGAACCACTAATAGCCAATATCCCGGAACTACTAATAGCCAATATCCCCAGAACTATTAAAGCCAATATCCCCGGAACTATTAATAGCCAATATCCCCGGACCTACTAACAGCCAACATCCCCGGAACTACTAATTACCAGTACCCCGGAACTACTAATAGCCAATATCCCCGGAACAACTAATAGCTAATATCCCGGAACTACTAATAGACAGTACCCCAGAACTACCAATAGCCAATATCCCCAGAACTACCAATAGCCAATATCCCCAGAACTATTAATTGCCAGTAACCCGGAACTACCAATAGCCGAAATATCTGGAACTACCAATAGCCAATATCCCAGGAACTACCAATAGCCAATATTCCAGAAACTACCAATAGCCAATATCCCAGGAACTACCAATAGTCAATATCCCCGGAACGGGCAATAGCCAATATCCCCGGAACTACCAATAGCCAATCTCCCACGAACTACTAATAGCCAGTATCTCCGGAACTACCAATAGCCAATATCCCATGAACTACTAACAGCCAATATCCCAGGAACTGCCAATAGCCAATATCCCAGGAACTACTAAAAGCCAGTATCTCCGGAACTACCAATAGCCAATATCCCCAGACCTACTAACAGCCAACATCCCCGGAACTACTAATTGCCAGTACCCCGGAACTACTAATAGCCAATATCCCCGGAACAACTAATAGCTAATATCCCGGAACTACTAATAGACAGTACCCCAGAACTACCAATAGCCAATATCCCCAGAACTACCAATAGCCAATATCCCCAGTACTATTAATTGCCAGTACCCCGGAACTACCAATAGCCGAAATACCCGGAACTACCAATAGCCAATATCCCAGGAACTACCAATAGTCAATATCCCAGGAACTACCAATAGTCAATATCCCCGGAACGGGAAATAGCCAATATCCCCGGAACTACCAATAGCCAATCTCCCACGAACTACTAATAGCCAGTATCTCCGGAACTACCAATAGCGAATATCCCATGAACTACTAACAGCCAATATCCCAGGAACTGCCAATAGCCAATATCCCAGGAACTACTAAAAGCCAGTATCTCCGGAACTACCAATAGCCAATATCCCCGGACCTACTAACAGCCAACATCCCCGGAACTACTAATTGCCAGTACCCCGGAACTACTAATAGCCAATATCCCCGGAACAACTAATAGCTAATATCCCGGAACTACTAATAGACAGTACCCCAGAACTACCAATAGCCAATATCCCCAGAACTACCAATAGCCAATATCCCCAGAACTATTAATTGCCAGTACCCCAGAACTACTAACAGCCAATATTCCCGGAACTATCAAGAGCCAATATCCCTATAAACCTTGGTTCCTTTACTGATTAAAGACCTGTCTGCGGCAGCCTTAAAACTACCTAACAGCCCAGCATCTACAGTCCTCTGCATTAATGAATTCCACAGATTGGGAAGGCAGAGGACTCAGGGTAATGTTCTGGGGAGTGGGGTTCGAATACCACCATGGAAGATGGTGACATTTTAATTCAATAAAAAACAAATCTGGAATTAAATGTGCAATGATGGCTATGAAATCATTGTCAATTGTTGTAAAAACCCATCTGGTTCACTAATGCCCTTTTGGGAAGGAAATCTGTCATCCTTACCTGGTCTGGTTCACATATGCCTCCAGACCCATAGTAATGTGGTTCACTGCCCCCAGGGATGGTCAATAAAGGTTGGCCCACATCCCATTAACAGATAAAAAAAATTCACTACCCTCTGGGAGAAGTAATTTCTCTTCATCTCTGTCTTAAATGGGCGACCTACTACTCCCAGATGCTGCCCTCTGGTCCAAGACTCTCCCACAAGAGGAAACAACCTCTCAGCATCTACCCTGTCAAGCCCCCTGAGAATCTTATATGCTTCAATAAGGTCACCTCTCATTCTTCTAAACTCCAATGAGTAATGGCGCAACCTACTCAAACTCTCCTTATAGGAAAATCCCTCCATACGGGGATCAACCTTGTGAACCTTCTCTGGACTGCCTCCAATGCCACAATATCTTTAGGTTAGTTGTGCTCATTTTGAACAATGCTCTCTGGGATGTGTAGGAGCTTGCCCAGGTTCCTCTAAAGTGTGTATCTGCCTCATTGAAAGTAAGGCACTGAATTAAATCATTGAAGGAAGCACTTGGGAAATCTCCCGTATTCCAGTAGAGTCAAATTTGCCGAAATTTGCTCAATAACTCCTGATCAGCTGATGAGGCACAGAATTACAATGTGTTGGTGTGGAGTAATGTTCTTCCTTGTTTTTTTAAATAAATTGAAAGTATCCAATTCTTTTTTTCCAATTAATGGGCAATTTAGTGCGGCCAATCCACCTACCCTGCATATCTTTGAGTTGTGGGGGTGAGACCCACACAGACAGGGGAGAATGTGCAAACTCCACACGAACAGTGACCTGGGGCAGGATTGAACCCGGGTCCTCAGCACCGTGAGGCAGCAGTGCTAACCACTGCGCCAATGTGGCCCCATGTTCTTCCTAGTTTAATGGGAAATGAGGCAAGATGCAGGGTAAAACAGAGTCTATTGAAAACTTACAGCTGGTTTATAGTTAACCTTGTCTCAGGCTGTTTTGTCTTTACCACAGAGTTAGAAAAGCGTGGAAAAGGCCCATTATTTTCATTTTAAATGGAAGAACACTGTACATCTAATGTGGCAGAGTAATTGATATGCTATTCACTTGGGTTTGATGTTTAAGGCAGCAATGAATGCTCACCTTCATAATTATTATTGGGAACTTTAGATACAGGAGAATTCCCATGAAGGTGATAGGTGCTAACAAAAATAGTGGACTTCAGAACAGAAAGCTCCTTCATAAACCCATCTTCTCTGACCATCGTCCACAATATTATTGTGCTTAATTAAACTTGAGAAATCTATGTTCAATAATCTCTTTCTAAAATGTTTTTCAGATCTTCCATTGAGAATTTGCCAACTGCCCCCAGCCATTCTGTGCGAAATAAGGACAAACGATATGTCTCCTGTTTCAGAAAGCGTCGCAACATCAAACAGGTTGGATGAAACCTGGGGGTAGGAAACTCTCCAGTCAGACTCCCAAGTAAGGAGGAACCACTGGAAGTTGTGCTGTGCTCCTTCTGCTCGCTACTATCACCCAACAACCACATAAAGATGAGTAGTTTGCTTTCTTGGAAGATGCAGCAGATGAACCTTAGAGCTGATCTCCGTGTGACAGATTTTCTGGTGTGTTTCTGTGTTGACGTGCTGTGAATTATCGTTATAGGTAGCAAAATTTAAAACCTCATCCAAGACAGGCATCAGTTCCTGACTGTCACTGAAATGAGATGGCTGACTCTGTGACCTGCCTCTAGGACATCAAAAGCAAAATATTTATTGGGGATAAAGGAGTCAAATGTCAGGCTGGAGTTATAGTGCACACTTTGCTAACTCAGGAGGGTTCAGATCTCAGGGCTTTAATAAGCTTGGTAGTCTCTTTAGTTGTACTGACACCTTTGAGTTCACCTAAAATATACTTCTAGCAATATAAAAACAGTGGTATAGCTTCAGCCTTAATGACCATGCTGCAGTTTCTACCCAACAATAGTTATTTACGCACCATTCAGTGCTATATTAGTTTGCCATCCATCTCAGATCTTACAATCTCCTTGATGAAGACATGCAGGCAGCTCCACTCAGAAATGCTTTTCTTTAATTGCAACTGCCTTTCCTGTTTTCGTGCTCTTTAATCCCAATTCTTACCCACTGTGTTTGCTTCTTCTTAGTCACCTTACCTATATTTAGAAATTGTTCGGAAACTGATGGCTGAAGGTTACATATCATTTAACAGTATCATAAACAGATCTTCCACAATTTAATAACAATTGATATGTTATTCTACTCTTGTAATAGAGCATGTCTAATAGCTGTGAAAATGATAATAAAGGCTGTCCTCAAAGTGGCTGAAATGTTATATATTTTTGTATCTTACATAGAGACATTTTTACAATGCGGTAATAATTAAATCATTGTATTTTAAGTGACCATGTTTTCAATTACATGCCCTAGAAGCTGGGGGCATTTTGACGACTCCTCACAATCTACTCATTAAAGATTTTTAGCTCCAATAAATCGGCTGATGACATGATTTCTCATTGATGTGGTATGTTGTCAGTTTAACTCCAGTTTTAGTTCATTTATTAATATTCGTGAAAGAGAATCTTTTGCCTCCAATGTATTGGAGCACACCCAATACAATACACTCTTTCTTGATAAATTGTCTTTTTAGTCCGCAGAATATCTCCAAGCACTTTCTGCCCAAAAGTAGGGAATGCAACAGCCAATTTGACAGCAGGAGGAACTTCCTTGTTTGTCTTTAAGTGCTGCTGTGGGATCTTTCATGTCCATTTGAGAGAACAGATTGAGCATTTGATTTCATTCAAGCTATATCATCTCTGTTATGATCCAGCTGAAGTTACTACTGGACAGTCAGGTCCCAGATTTTAATCCTGGCTCAACAGACTGTAACTTTTATTTTTTGTTTAGAAACGTGGATGGACAGACTCAGGACTGCCAATTAACGTTTAATAAAAGAATAAGATATTTATTAAACATTGAAAGATTGACTATAGTATAATACCCCTTCTCCCCAACTATATCTTCACATCTGTAAACAGATGTTTAAGGATTACAGAAGTTACAGTTTATCTTGTAGTCGGACGTCCCCTGTAAGTACACAGTCAATCTAAGACAACAGGTGAAATGTGGTCAGAGACATCACATTCTGATACCAAGTGACAGATGCCACACAATACTCATCAAATTCCCCCGGTGTTTGTCATGCTGTGAGCCACTGGAACTCTGAATTCCACACGAGTGTTTCCAAACTTCAATCTTGAAAAACACGCCTTAGAATCATCTCCCAATTAATGCTATCTCTCGGATGCCTTCACCAAAGACTCCCAGGATTGTAATCTCTCCTTTCAGCATTCCTCTGCCTTGGATTGCCACATGTATTCATGTTTTCACACAATCTCTTAGGTACTCAGGCACCATAACACAATGCCACTTCTTCACAGGCCATATTAACGTGTCACCAATCTTAGGATTACTTCAAATGTCTGCCTTCTCACCTAGCCAACTTCACCAGGTTTGCTCTTTTCAGCTCTGACTTTAGCTGGGAGCCTCTTTCAGACCCTTTCTTTAACTTTAGAAGAGTACCTTGTTCAGATTCCAATTCTTTGTCCCTTTGAATTCAGTCTCCCTGGGACTTCTCTTTTCACTCCCCGGTTTCTCGAACTATCTGTTCTTTAACTTTGGGACTTGCTTTTTGCCCCTTACTTCATTATCCTGCCACTCTGCTGGCAGTTTCTGTGAGAGCTGTTTTCTTCTCAGGTACTTGGTGCCAACTGAACCCCAAGTCCTTATGCTTTTAAGTGTGGGCTCCTGGTTGCTAAGCAACAGCCTAGTCTTTCTTTCAACCCTGTTTTTTTCACATTGTAAACCTTTAATTACAATGTAGGCACAGTTTAAAATGAAACCAAAACCCAGAAGCATGCAGGCACCTTTGGTCAGCATGAAGCTAACTAAAGTTTAACCCTTTCTTACACGGAAACACAAAATTAAACTTACTTAAAGCTATACCTTGTTTCGAATGGCCACAAATATAAATATAGATTACTTTAACTACCTTGGTTTCCTGACACCTGAAATAGAAGGACTTAGTATGGCCACCTGGATTGTATGCTCAAGTTTCAAGAAAGGAATTTGAACCCACAGTTATATATAATGTCTATTCACTTTTTCCTTTAAAATATTCCAGTTAAGGGGCAATATAGCATGGCCAAACCACCTACTCTGCATATCTTTGGGTTGTGGGGGCGAGGCCTATGAAGACACGGGAGAATGTGCAAGCTGCACACAGACAGTGACCCAGATCTGGGATCGACTCTCGGTCCTCGGCACGGTGAGGCAGCAGTGCTGACCACTGTGCGACCATGCCACTCTGTCTATTCACTTTTCCTTAATGCTATTCTGAAGAGAGTGATTTAAGTTGAGGAATGATATTATGCGCAGCTTCTGACTCTATCTGTACGCATGGACAGTGAGTACTGGTAGATCAACTTCAGTGGACTGGACATTCATCCAACATTCAGTGGACTCTCAAATGGTCAATGTTCCAGGGAGGAGAAAGAAAATGCTTCAAAGGCATTAAAGCTCTCCTTGACGTATGTCAGTATTGACATTAATAATTGGGAGGAGCTTGCTACCAATCATTCAAATTGTCAACAGCTCGTCCATCAAACGGCATCACACTTTGAGTCAAAACATCTTTTAAAAAAATATATATTTATTAAGAATTTTAACACAGTTTTTCACCCTTACAAACAAACCCCCCCCCCGTAACAAAAAGAAAGAAAGCGCACATAGCAAGACATGAACATGGTAAATCGATATGATACAGAGCTTTGTACATTGGATTCCTCCCATACATGTCAGTTTTCCAGATCCTTCATGTATTTTCTTGCTCAAATACCCCCCAAACAAGCCCCCTTTCCCCCTCCCTCCCTCCTCCTCTACTAGGGACGCAAAGGCCAGTATGCCGGCCTCTTTCGCCTCCTGCACTCCCGGCTTGTCCACTACTCCAAATAGTGCTAGCCCCCAGCTTGGCTTGACCCGGACTTTCACCACCTTAGATACTGTTCCCACCACTCCCCTCCAGGACCCCTCCAGTGCCGGGCATGACCAAAACATATGGACATGGTTCACCGGGCTCCCTGAGCACCTTCCACATCTGTCCTTTACCCCAAAAAACCTACTCAGCCTCGCGCCCGTCATGTGCGCTCTATGAACCACCTTAAATTGTATCAGGCTAAGCCTGGCACACGAAGAAGAGGAATTAACCCTACTTAGGGCATCAGTCCATAGCCCCTCCTCAATCTCCTCCACCAGCTCCTCCTCCCATTTACCCTTCAGCTCCTCTACCAACGCCTCCCCCTCTTCTTTCATCTCCTGGTATATCGCCGACACCTTGCCCTCTCCGACCCATACACCCAAGATCACCCTGTCTTGAATCTCCTGTGCCGGGAGCAACGGGAATTCCCTCACCTGTCGCCTCACAAACGCCCTCACCTGCATGTATCTGAAAGCATTTCCCGGGGGTAGCCCAAACTTCTCCTCCAGTGCCCCTAGGCTCGCAAACGTCTCATCAATGAACAGGTCCCCCATTCTTCTAATCCCTGCTCGATGCCAGCTCTGAAACCCCCCGTCCATCCTCCCTGGGACAAACCGATGGTTACTCCTGATCGGGGACCACACCAAGGCTCCCATTGCACCCCTATGCCGTCTCCACAAGCCCCAGATCTTTAGCGTTGCCGCCACCACCGGACTCGTGGTGTACCTTGTCGGCGAGAGCGGCAGCGGTGCCGTTAACAGCGCCCCCAGGCTCGTTTCCTTGCAGGACGCCATCTCCAACCTCTTCCATGCCGCCCCTTCTCCCTCCATCACCCACTTACAGATCATCGCCACATTTGCTGCCCAGTAGTAGCCACCCAGATTCGGCAGTGCCAACCCTCCTCGGTCCCTACTGCGCTCCAGAAACCCTCTCCTTACCCTCGGGGTCTTATTCGCCCACACAAACCCATAATACTCCTGCCTACCCTCTTAAAAAAGGCCTTGGTGATTACAATTGGAAGGCACTGGAACACAAAAAGAAACCTCGGGAGGACCACTGTTTTGACCGACTGCACTCTACCCGCTAGCGAGAGCGGCAACATGTCCCATCGTTTGACGTCCTCCTCCATCTGCTCCACCAGCCTCGTCAGATTAAGTTTATGTAGGGCCCCCCAACTCCTCGCTATTTGGATCCCCAAGTACCGAACGCTCCTTTCCGCCCTCCTCAGTGGTAGATCGTCTATCCCCCTTTCCTGGTCTCCTGGCTGTACTACAAAAATCTCACTCTTCCCTACATTAAGCTTGTAGCCCGGAAAATCCCCAAACTCCCTTAGAGTCTGCATGACCTCCACCATCCCCTCCACTGGATCCGCCACATAGAGCAACAGGTCGTCTGCATAAAGCGACACTCGATGCTCCTCTCCCCCTTGGACCACCCCCCTCCATTTCCTAGACTCCCTTAATGACATGGCCAAGGGTTCAATTGCTAATGCAAACAACAGGGGGGACAGGGGGCACCCCTGCCTCGTCCCATGATACAGCCGAAAATACTCCGACCTCCGCCGATTCGTAACCACACTCGCCACCGGGGCTCTGTATAGGAGCTTAACCCAACTAATAAACCCTCCCCCGAACCCAAACCTCCGCAGCACTTCCCAGAGGTACTCCCACTCTACTCGGTCAAAGGCCTTCTCCGCGTCCATAGCCACCACTATCTCCGCCTCTCCCTCCACCGATGGCATCATTATCACGTTTAGGAGCCGCCGCACATTGGTGTTTAGTTGCCTGCCCTTTACAAATCCCGTCTGGTCCTCGTGAATCACCCCCGGGACACAGTCCTCGATCCTCATAGCCAGCACTTTTGCCAGCAACTTAGCATCCACGTTGAGGAGCGAGATCGCCTGTACGACCCACATTGCAGTTGGTCCTTGTCCCACTTAGGATCAAAGAGATCGGCGCCTCAGACATTGTCGGGGGCAAGGACCCTCCCTCCCTTGCCTCATTAAAAGTCCTCACTAGCAACGGGGCTAACAGGTCTACGTACTTCCAAAGAACTCGACCGGGAACCCGTCCGGTCCCGGGGCCTTCCCTGCCTGCATACTCCCCAGACCTTTGATCAGCTCCTCCAACCCAATTGGCGCCCCCAAACCAGCCAATTCCTGCTCCTCCACCCTCGGGAACCTCAGTTGGTCCAAGAATCGTCGCATCCCCTCTTGCCCCGCTGGGGTCTGGGATCTGTACAGCTCCTCATAGAAGGCCTTGAATGCCTCATTTACTTTCGTCGCACTCCGCACCGTAGCTCCCCTTCCATCTTGACTCCACCTATCTCCCTCGCTGCCATCCTCTTACGGAGCTGGTGTGCCAGCATCCGGCTCGCCTTCTCCCCATACTCATACGTCGCCCCCTGCGCTTTCCTCCACTGTGCCTCTGCTTTCCCCGTGGTCAACAGGTCGAACTCCATCTGGAGATGTCGCCTTTCCCTAAGTAATCCCTCTTCAGGGGCCTCTGCGTATCTCCTGTCCACTCTTAAAATCTCCCCCACTAATCTCTCCCTTTCCATGCCCTCTCTCTTCTCCCTATGAGCCCTGATGGAGATTAGCTTTCCCCTGATCACCGCCTTCAGCGCCTCCCATACCACCCCCACGCGCACCTCCCCGTTGTCGTTGGCCTCCAAGTACCTTTCAATGCTCCCCCTCACCCACCCACACACAGCCTCATCTGCCAGCAGTCCCACATCTAACCGCCACAACGGGCGTTGGTCCCTCTCCTCTCCCAACTCCAGTTCCACCGAGTGCGGGGCGTGATCTGAAATGGCTATGGCCGAATACTCCGTCCCCTCCACCCTCGGGATGAGCGCCCTGCCCAGAACAATAAAATCTATCCGGGAGTAGGCTTTGTGCACGTGGGAGAAAAAAGAAAATTCCCTGGCCTGCGGCCTGGCAAACCTCCACGGATCCACTCCCCCCATCTGGTCCATAAACCCCCTAAACACCTTGCCCGCAGCCGGCCTCTTTCTGGTCCTAGATCTGGAGCGATCCAGTGCTTTGTCGAGTACCATATTAAAAACCCCACCCATTATCAAGCTTCCTACCTCCAGGTCCAGAATGCGCCCCAACATACGCTTCATGAATCCAGCATCATCCCAGTTCGGGGCGTATATATTTACCAATACCACACACGTCCCCTGCAACTTACCGCTCACCATCACATATCGACCTCCATTGTCCACTACGATATTCTTGGCCTCAAACGACACCAGCTTCCCCACCAATATTGCCACCCCTCTGTTCTTCGCATCCAGCCCCAAATGGAATACCTGTCCTACCCATCCCTTTCTTAACCTGACCTGATCCGCCATCTTCAAATGTGTCTCCTGGAGCATGACCACGTCTGCCTTCAGTCCCTTTAAGTGCGCGAACACTCGGGCCCTCTTTACCGGCCCATTCAGGCCCCTCGCATTCCACGTAATTAGCCGGATTGGGGGGGACCTCCCCCCTCCCCTGCCGACTAGCCATCCCCTTTTCTAGGCCAGTCCCGTGCCCGCGCTGCCCTCACCCTCCAGTCCCCCAGACGGGGGACCCACGCCCCGACCACCTCTTCTATGTCCAATTCCCCTTCGGCTAGTGCAGCAGCAACCCTATCCTCC